>NC_030681.2:146941934-147655684 GCF_000004195.4 Xenopus tropicalis
TTAGGTTCTTGGTGAACTTGTTATTCTACTGAGCAGTTCTGCATGCTCCATTGGAATCAGCACAAGGGGGAAGACACGCGGAGCTACTTAGCAGCAGCTTCTTGTCACGGCTACTAAATGCCAGAAAATACCCTGCCATAGGCAATACTGAGAATTGCCTCTGCTAAAACACACAGAGAAACAGTTATCAGTAAATGATCAGCATTGTCTATTTTAGTAGCCATGACAAGTAGCTGCATATTAGTACCTCTGTGTGTCTTCACCCTTATATGTACATGGAGCAAACAAAATATGCTTTTACAGGCTATACTTTGCCTTTAATACAGCTGTATTTTTGGGGTACAGGGACTAAACTAAAGCTAGATGTTCATAATGGGACCACCCTTATTACAGCATGCTGCACAGTGAGGGGCACATTTAGGAACAACTTTGTAGTAGTGCAGTAACCTGTAGCATAACAAATGGGCTGATTCACACAAAGTGTCAGTTAGTAATTATAAAAAGTAACTGCTGCTGCTACTGGGAAATATGAGGATTTCCGTCTAAACAAAACATTTTGCCCCCAAGGGCTGTTGACTTGCACTTGTTTCTCACTGCATTCCATGAACTTGAGCCAACAGCAGAGCACTTGTGACTGCCTTAATGGTAAGGGGGGCACTACTTGTTCTTGTTGGGAACAATATAAAGCAAATAAAATGCCCCCACATAAGAAAGCACTTGTCCACAGTGACACTCACATTCATGTAAGCACTCTAGCACACTGGCACACTGGCATGCAACCCAGCCCTCTTACACAATGGCATATACCCACTCTTACGCAATGATACACACCTATATATTACACATATGGTTGGGTGATATAGTCAGTAAAACTCTATGCATGCTGGGACACATACAGGCACTGGCAAGCAAAACACACACACACAGGATCAGGGCTGGTGACTTCTCATTGCTAGGCAATGGAAAGCACCACAAATAGATTGTGACCTGACGGTGTTACTAGGTTGCCATACTGGTGTGCCGCTGGGCAACATGCATCCCTGCTACGTTCACCAGTTCTCAGGGTTACACCATGGAATTAAACATACGTTGTGCTACAATAACCTCAGTATTCATGAATGTGCGCCTAAAGCCAGTAGCTCATTGTAATCCTGCCTTGTCTCTCCTTATAGGATCAGTGAAATCCCCTGCGAGATGGAACGCCCCTTTCAAGCCAGGGGAGCAATACCCCCTGATCATATTTTCCCATGGCCTGGGTGCATTCAGGTAACAGTATATGGCAGATACATAGTTCTCCTTTATCCTAGATAATGGGGGTCATTTACTAAGTGCAGGACAGGGTGTTAAAAATCAGGCTCTGTCCACCATGTTTTCACACTGTGCACTGTGCACGGCATTTGAAGAATTGCCCAGGTCTTTGTTGTCCAGATGTGTTACCTGTGTTGGGCATTGCTGTACTGTGCCTTTTTGTGGATCATCCTAAAATCTCATGTATGCAGCAGCAAGAGGATCTGATGCCCATGGCCAGGCCAGTTATAGGCAACGAGGTGGGAAGGGGGATGTGAGGTGTGTCGTAATGTCAAGGAAGTGCAGAAATGAAAGTGAAAGTGATTGCTGTGCCTCAGGCGGGGCAGGCAATATAACAAAATATAACTGACAGCTGAGATTTTAAAATGAGTTTATAACAGGTATGGATGCTTTAATAAAAAAGGAGAATTTGGGTTTTACATTTAGCATACAGTTTTTATGCCTGGGTGACAGATGCTCTTTACAGGAAAGATCCCCAAAAACCCTTACCATTAACGTTTTATTGAGGTTTCCATGTGAGACTTAGTGGTGCCATTCAGATAGATAACATAAGTATCTGAGGATATTTTATGTATTTACATTTATTCAGGTATGGAATCCCTTATCTGGAAACCCGTTATCCAGAAAGCTCGGAATTACGTGAAAGCCTGTCTCCCATAGACTCCATTTGAATCAAATACACAACATTTTTAAAAATTATTTACTTTTTCTCTGTAATAAAAAAACAGTACTTTCTACTTGATCCCAATTTCTTTTGGAGGCAAAACAATTCTATTGGGTTAAATTAATGTTTAATCAATTTTGAGCGAACTTAAATAAAGAGATCCAAATTATGAAAAGACTTATCCGGAGAACCCCAGGTCCCAAACATTCTGGATAACGGGTCCCATACCTGTTCATAAACAAACTGCTTTATTGAAGGCATTCTGCACATTCAGGCTACCCCCAGTGGCGCTGAACAGATTGAGCTTATCTAACAAGGCTGTGTATACCTTTTCAGCCAAAGCAAGCAATATAGTAGCTCCCAATCACGTGTTTATAGGTATAAAAGGAACGTTCTGCCCTCCTCTACATCTCTATTATAACATTTATACGGTAAATCTATTGTTCTTATAGTTTTCACTATGCAATTGAAATTAGCAATGTAGCATGTCCTTCACTATTCAGCAGCTGACTGTGCTCTGTTCTGTTACAGGACCCTCTATTCTGCTATATGTATTGAGCTGGCGTCTCAAGGCTTCGTAGTTGCTGCTGTGGAGCACCGGTAGGTACAGAGTCACATTTGGTAACAGGGAAGCACTGCAATATGTTATGGCAGGGGCATCCATGGCACAAACACCTGCTAAATTTGGAACAATACAAAGGCCATTAATACAAGTGTCTGATTGACCTTTGTATGGCTGATTTATATGCTCTGGGCCAAATCTCTGTCTCCATAAAGCCTGGGCTGTATTTTCATCCAATGCCGCCCTAGGCATCAGATCAGACCACCACCCCATTGGTGCATATATAGTATAGTTTGTTCATCACATACAATCACAAAAGTAAGGGGTACACCCCATCCCCTCGTCTCTGCCGCCAGATTAAGGGCTAAAC
Organism: Xenopus tropicalis; assembly: GCF_000004195.4. NCBI lineage: Eukaryota > Metazoa > Chordata > Amphibia > Anura > Pipidae > Xenopus > Xenopus tropicalis. Next base: position 146,944,839 of record NC_030681.2, read on the forward strand.
TACACGGGAGCTTTTGTCATATGGTGTCGGATCAACAGAATGCATGGTACACGTAGGATGTAGTCGCATGGGTTAAAATATAATGGGACCGAAAAATCTGATGTGTAAGCTACGTGAAAGGATTGCCACTCGACAGCCTATGGAGATCAGATTTTTAGGATCCAACAAATTTTGTTGCGATTTGATAAAGTCTGACCTACAAAATCTGATTAAAATCTCCCTTGGAGTTTTGCCCTTTGCCACTAGAGTCCAGTGGGATGTATATATATATATATATATATAAATAGAGGCATCCACAGGCAGTCCCCTAAAGCTGCCAGCTTAGGCATGGGCCAATAGGTGCAGTGGCGTAACCATTGAGGAAGCAGATCCGGTTGGGGGCAGGGATGTCTGGACCACAGGCTCTTCTTCCTCCATTGCTGAATGCTTCACGCTGGCTCTCAGGTAGGAGAGCAGGGATTTATATGCAAGCAGTGGGGGACGTGTCAGGGGTGGGAGCTGGGTGAGTTTTCTACTCTGAGCCGGGCCCCTCAGAAGATTTTTTTGCTGGGGGGCCCAGCAGAGTAGTTACACCACTGCACAGGTGCCTATATATAAATATGCCCTTTTAGCATTTCTTGCACTGCCCTCCGGTAACACTTAACCGGTGCCAGTTCTGCTTGGCTGGTTTTCATTTAGTCTAAACCCACAGTGGCGCAAGCTTATTATCTCTTGAAACAGGAAGTCTTCTCAATTTCATCAGCAGGCACATTAGTAACAACTGCATCTGTGAGTTTCCTATATGTGTTAGATACATTCAGTGCATGCCCTGCATGTATGTATTTAGAGAGACCAGTCTGGGGAGGTGCCAGAGATATCTCAGCCTAAAGCTGGCCATACACGCACAGATAATATCGTACCCCTGTATTCCTGAATAAACTCCCTATGCTGTGGGTGCATTGGGCTCCTCTTGTGGTTTATGTTCCTCTTGGTTTCTGCATGATCTTCATTTCATCTTGTCATGTGATGACCCGTATGTTGTGTGGCTGTGTTGCTTACAGTCACATTTGTGGTTATATTTACCTGGGGGCAGAGCAATGCCTTAGTACCGCTAACATTATGGTAGGGCTCTGTCACCACAAAGCAAAGCATTATAGGAAAAAGAGTGAGGCTGCTTCCCTGACTAAGCAGCAAAATAAAAATCAGTTTTTGGGTGCAGTTCCCCTTTAAGTATATTATAAAGCCTAGAAATACCTTGTATATAAACATATTGAGAGGACCAGTTCTACAAAGTTTTGTTGCTCTTTGACAGTGATCGATCGGCATCTGCAACCTACTACCTGCAAGAAAAGTCTCCAAGTGACCCGGGGGAACCGGGGGGTCCGACTCTGGAGGAGGTCTGGCTCTACAACAAGATCCTAAAGGCCGGGGAAGATGAATATCCTCTGCGTGTCCAACAGGTATTCAATATGTCTCAGTGATTGCTTACTGATTAGCGTTCCTATCCCAAGGCCACACATTCAGTTCTCTATAGTTACTGCTATGTGGAATGGTTTGGCACTGAATAGATATATATTACAGCTTTTGTTTATTATATCTATTCAAATATTGCATAGTGATGTCATTAGTTATAACTGGTACTATGTCATTGTTTCATTGCAACTTGTGTGCTATATAGCAAATAATATACCCCTTATTGTAAAATATAAGGATATTAAAAGCACCAGTTATAATTGATAACATCACAAAGCACTGTTTATATAGATAGAATTTAAAGGGTATTCATGGCTCTTTATATTTGTAAAAACACTTAGCATACAGGAACAAAGAACCCTTCAGTGACTTCTAATATCCTTATCATTTACAGTAGGGGGTACATTATCCCTTATAATACATGAGTGATACTCAGAGTTCCCTGTATAACTCAGCCTGCAGCCTTGTGCCTTTATATGGGCACAGAACCCCTCAGTGACTGCTAATATCCTTATCATTTACAGTAGGGGGTACATTATTCCTTATAATACATGAGTGATACTCAGAGTTCCCTGTATAACTCAGCCTGCAGCCTTGTGCCTTTATATGGTCACAGAACCCCTCAGGGACTTCTAATATCCTTATCATTTACAGTAGGGGGTACATTCAGTATTCTTTTCTCTTGGGAACTAAAATAAGCAAGGAATCACACATGTACAACAGAGACAGACATAGTGCAGTGTCCCAAATGTATAATAGGTGTCTGTACATCAGTGTATGTGTTGGGGCCGGTAGGTTGGCCTTGAGTTACTGCACTTGGGCAAATGGCCCACTGTTCGTAAATGAGCCTGTGACTGTTTAAAGACTGATTCTTGTTGCATGGTGCAGCTAAGTATTATAATTAACTATTTATGCTCCAGGTCAATCAGAGAGCGGAGGAATGTATACGAGCCCTAGATATTATTCTCAACTTTAATGCTGGGAAGCACACAGCCAACCTATTGCCCTCAGACTTTGACTGGAACTTATTAAAGGTAAGTTTGAGTTTTGTACTTAATAATGTTGGGTCTGTCAGTCATTTCTTAAATGAGAATCAGGGTCACATAATCACTTGTGCAAAGTTTGCCCTGAGCTAATAACCCATAGGAACCAATCAGATATTTGTTTTCAGCTTGCCAGGAAATGCTGCCTGTTGATTGGTTGATATGCATTACTAGACCAGTAGCAAACATTGCACCTTTATTACTTTACCCCTTTTGTGGCGAGGGTTTGCCCAGAGGAGAGGGTTCATATACATCTAACCTTTGTTTGGGGAGACCAGCCTTGCTGACTGGATGCCAGTTGTTAGTACAGGTATGGGATCCCTTATCCGGAAACCCGTTATCCAGAAAGTTCAGAATTACAGAAAGGCCATCTCCCATAGACTCCATTATAAGCAAATAATTCTAATTTTTAAAAATGATTCCTTTTTCTCTGTAAATATAAATCAGTAACTTGTACTTGATCCCAACTAAGATATAATTACCCCTTATTGGGGGCAGAACAGCCCTATTGGGTTTATTTAATGGTTAAATGATTCCCTTTTCTCTGTAATAATAAAACAGTACCTGTACTTGATCCCAACTAAGATATAATTACCCCTTATTGGGGCAGAACAGCCCTATTGGGTTTATTTAATGGTTAAATGATTCCCTTTTCTCTGTAATAATAAAACAGTACCTGTACTTGATCCCAACTAAGATATAATTACCCCTTATTGGGGCAGAACAGCCCTATTGGGTTTATTTCATGGTTAAATGATTCCCTTTTCTCTGTAATAATAAAACAGTACCTGTACTTGATCCCAACTAAGATATAATTACCCCTTATTGGGGGCAGAACAGCCCTATTGGGTTTATTTCATGGTTAAATGATTCCCTTTTCTCTGTAATAATAAAACAGTACCTGTACTTGATCCCAACTAAGATATAATTACCCCTTATTGGGGCAGAACAGCCCTATTGGGTTTATTTCATGGTTAAATGATTCCCTTTTCTCTGTAATAATAAAACAGTACCTACACTTGATCCCAACTAAGATATAATTACCCCTTATTGGGGGCAGAACAGCCCTATTGGGTTTATTTCATGGTTAAATGATTCCCTTTTCTCTGTAATAATAAAACAGTACCTGTACTTGATCCCAACTAAGATATAATTACCCCTTATTGGGGGCAGAACAGCCCTATTGGGTTTATTTTATGGTTAAATGATTCCCTTTTCTCTGTAATAATAAAATAGTTTCTGTACTTGATCCCAACTAAGATATAATTACCCCTTGTTTAAGCGATTTTCTATTATTTATATAGCGCCATCAGTTTACGCAGCGCTTTACAGAATAAAGGAGATCCAAATTACAGAAAGGTCCCTTATCAGGAAAATCCCAGGTCCCAGGCATTCCAGATAACAGGTCCCCTACCCAAACAATAAAACAATTTGCCGGTCAAGTCTGATGCCCTAATAATACAATTCCTACAACCTTATTTTGCAGGACTCTATTGATGTGCAGAGAATAGCCGCCGTTGGCCATTCATTTGGAGCTGCAACCGCAATAAAATCTCTGGGCCGTGACTCCAGATTCAGGTCAGTACCAGGATCGTCTCATTACCTTTCAGTAGCAGGGAGGTTCTGTAGCTCATTAACAAAGCCTTGGGTAACAGTACATTGGTATTGTAACCAGAAACATGCAGGAAACCCGGTTGTGTTGCTGATAGGTAATTAGGTGACACTTCCAGCCTGTGGGACACAAGCTAACAGCTGTTCCTCTGCCTGTAGGTGTGGGGTGGCCCTGGATGCCTGGATGTTTCCCTTGAAAGACGAAATCTTCTCTAACATCCGCCAACCTGTGTTATTTGTGAATTCGGAAAAGTTCCACTGGGTCAATAACATCCTACTTATGAAAAAAATGGAGTCTACCAGCATCGAGCGAAAGATGATAACTATAAAGTAAGTACAGACCTATAGAGAGGGCCGTGCCACAATGGCGGCCTGACACCTGGGGCGGGGGGGGCTGCCTACCAGCCAGAGAGCAGTCAGTCCATCTGAATAAGGGGAGACAGATTGCCATTCAAATATATACGTGCCTTATGCTGCCTGAGATCTGAAGTCTTGGCACTGTGGCCCTAGAAGCCTGGCAGTCATTAGTAGGGGCTTCTCCATTGGATAATAAGAACAGGCTCCATTTTGTGAATCGTTGTACGTACTTATCAGCAGTGTTATTTCCTTGCAGGGGGGCCGTGCATCAGAGTTTCCCAGACTTCACATTCCTGGCCGGTTACATGGTAGGGAAATTATTCAAACTAAAAGGAGACATCGATCCTTACGTGGCCATGGATATAATAAACAACGTCACATTGGCCTTTCTACAGAGACACTTGGGTGAGTGGCCCCCTGAAACTCCCTCTTGTCTGCACAATGTTATGGCTCCAGTGTTCTGAGTTTGAGCAAGTGCTACTTATGAGCAACAGTCTGGCCTTGCTTTATGGCAGGGATTCTGGGTTCCCAAAGACTTATGGCAGGATCAGTTATACTCTTTCTGAAAGGCTCATTTAAGGACTACGGCACACTGGGCCTTTTGTCCATCACTGCCATATGGTTACAGATAACTGGAAAACAACACCCCTCTCTGCTTGTCAGCACTCCTAATACTAGTAGGGATGCACTGAATCCACTATTTTAGGATCTTGCGGAACCTCAAATCATTTAGGTCGAAAGACAAGAAGTTACGTGATGTTAAGGATTCTGATCAGCCAGAGGCATGGATTTGGCTGAATCAGAATCCTGCTGAAAAAGGCCGGATCTTGGCCAAATCTCAAACCTGGATTCAGTGCATCCCTAAATACTAAGGAATAGAAAGAACACTATTGGGTGCACAATAAAGGTGACAGACAGAACTCAGCTCCAGAACACTCACTTGAACTGCTGTGAAGGCGGCTACTACCAAAGACACAAACCAGTAGCTTATAGAACCAGATATTAGGGCGCCACCTAGTGGTAACCCAAACACTATTACTATAAAACAGTATTTTAACCCTTTTAGTGCCATAGGACGTAGATTCGGCCACAATTTTCCATGTTCAAAGAGGAGAGTGGCATCTCTGAATAGCTGAAGGTGTGCACTTTTTGGAAATATATAGTTTGCGGGGGTTATTTCACAGGTATGGGGGTGTTTAGACTAAATAACTGCAGGTAGAGCACATAGAGCACAGCCCCCCCTTATGCATTGCCCCTGTTTGGGGGCATTTGGTGGCCACGTCTTTATGTGCACCCATACATATGGGGTATCGTTTTATTCAGGGGAACTTGCAAATTGAGGTTTAGTAAGTTTTTGGTAGTTGCCATGGAGATTTTGGGGAGAAATCTAGGTTTTTTTATCTGGTTTTTCCTTGATTTCTGACCAAAATCTAGGTTTGTATCTGGTTTTTCCTTGATTTCTGACCAAAATCTAGGTTTGTATCTGGTTTTTCCTTGATTTCTGACCAAAGCGCTGACTTCTGCAAGGGACTGCGGCCACAATTTTCCATGTAGAAAGAGAAGAGTGGTGTCTTTGAATAGCTGAAGGTGTGCACTTTTCATAAATATATAGATTGTGGGGGTTATTTCACAGGTAGGGGGGGTTAACACTGAAAAACTGCAGGTAGTGCACATAGAGCGCAGCCCCCAAAATTTCAACTGAAATTGCCCTTATACATTGCCCCTGTTTTGGGGCATTTGGTGGCCACGTCTTTATGTGCACCCATACATATGGGGTATCGTTTTATTCAGGGGAACTTGCAGATTGATGGTTAGTAAGTTTTTGGTAGTTGCCATGGAGATTTTGGGGAGAAATCTAGGTTTGTATCTGGTTTTTCCTTGATTTCTGACCAAAGCACTGACTTCTGCAAGGGACTGTGGCCACAATTTTCCATGTAGAAAGAGAAGAGTGGTGTCTCTGAATAGCTGAAGGTGTGCACTTTTGGAAATATATAGTTTGTGGGGGTTATTTCACAGGTATGGGGGTGTTTAGACTAAATAACTGCAGGTAGAGCACATAGAGCACAGCCCCCCCTTATGCATTGCCCCTGTTTGGGGGCATTTGGTGGCCACGTCTTTATGTGCACCCATACATATGGGGTATCGTTTTATTCAGGGGAACTTGCAAATTGAGGTTTAGTAAGTTTTTGGTAGTTGCCATGGAGATTTTGGGGAGAAATCTAGGTTTGTTATCTGGTTTTTCCTTGATTTCTGACCAAAATCTAGGTTTGTATCTGGTTTTTCCTTGATTTCTGACCAAAGCACTGACTTCTGCAAGGGACTGCGGCCACAATTTTCCATGTAGAAAGAGAAGAATGGTGTCTCTAAATAGCTGAAGTTGTCTATTTTTAATCAATATACAGTTTATATGGTTTTTTTCACAGGTAAGGTGCAATTTTGTCTGAAAAGCTTTGAGATGTGCACATAAATTGTAGCCCCATTATTATGCATTGCCCCTGTTTTGGGGCATTTGGTGGCCACGTCTTTATGTGCACCCATACATATGGGGTATCGTTTTATTCAGGGGAACTTGCAGATTGATGTTTAGTAAGTTTTTGGTAGTTGCCATGGAGATTTTGGGGAGAAATCTAGGTTTTTTTATCTGTTTTTTCCTTGATTTCTGACCAAAGCGCTGACTTCTGCAAGGGACTGCGGCCACAATTTTCTATGTAGAAAGAGGAGAGTGGTGTCTCTGAATAGCTGAAGGTGTGCACTTTTCAGAAATATATAGTTTGTGGGGGTTATTTCACAAGTAGGGGGGGTTAACACTGAAAAACTGCAGGAAGTGCACATAGAGCGCAGCCCCCACATTTTTAGCTGTAATTGCCCTTGTGCATTGCCCCTGCTTTGGAGTGTTTGGTGCCCATGTCTTTATGTGCACCCATACATATGGGGCATCATTTTATTCAGGAGAAGTTTGTCTTTCAAATTTGCCTTTGTTAGAAAATTTTTATGAGATTTTTTTTGTCAAATCCACATTTGATCATGCGTCCAAGTTTACGTTTTTGAAAAAAAAAAATATCTAAAAAAGTTCCAAATTTCACAATGCGCTGACAAAAGGTATTTGGCTTTTGAGTGAAAACTACATTGCACCTAGAAACCTGAAGGTCTGTAGTTTCTAAAGATACCGAACATGAGGGGATATTTTAGATTTACATATAAGTTATGCTGCATCAACTGTTACAAGCGCTTTTCCGCTTTGTTCTGGTGTGATATTGTACCAAGTATTGCTTTAGTTTGGGGGTTACTTCTGGACAGGAACTGTGGGGTACCACCACATATTTGGTATCGTTGGACTTGGGAGTATCAGGGCTTTTAGAAACAACAAAAAAAAGTGTGTAAAATTAACTTTTCTATGGAAAAAAACCTCAAAATATACAGAAATTTTTCATAATTTTTTTTTTTTTTACATATTTCACCCAAAATACACATCATATCTCCAGAAAAGTTATAAAATTTGGTATGTATGTCGAAGCCGAATTCCCTAGTTTCATGGAGGTTTTCCTACCAAAAAACATTGTTAAAGTGAATGAGTACAAAATGCTTAAAAAACGTCTGGCACTGGGGGGAACCGAAATGACGAATTCGGCTGGCACTTAAAGGGTTAATGGCACAGAGTGACAGTGGCCTACATGAAAGGTGCTCTTTGCTGTTACAGAGCAATGCAGCGTACATTCATGGTCTTAGTATTAGTTTGTCATTTTTTATAGATTTTTATTACTTCAATTCTGATAAAAACTTTTTCATAAGTAATGACCCCAATATTAAAGAAAAATCTTTATATATACAAAAAGAGCCTGTATACTCCGTGGCCTCAATAAGGATTGCAGCCGGTACCTTATTTAAGTAAAAAATTCAGTGCTTTTTCTGATAGAAGGGTCCAGCAGTATGGATATACTAGTGCAGCCCTTACTATGGATACATCATTTCATTAGAAAAAGAATATCACTACTACCCCAAGTAAATACACCTGTGATTACAGCAATCTGCCAACAGAGGGCAGTATATCAAAAGGATCCAATAACTCATTTTGTGTTTTTGGTCTTTAGATCTTCACAAGGACTTTAACCAATGGGACGCCTTAATAGATGGCAAAGGAGAGTTTGTCATGCCTGGCACCAACCTTGATTTGCCCCCAGCGGAGTCAGAGATACCCCAATGACATGCACAGGGAATCACTGGCAGAAAAAACTTTGGACATAGTGCTAAACTTTAATATTGAGACATCACGCCGGCCCCTAGTGCCACCGACGGGGAAGAATTAGTACCCGAGAGACAGACACTACAATTGCCTCCTACATCCAGAGGGCACAGAGCTATTTACCCTTCTACATGGCACCTACCTAGGCTGGAGTATGGTTTGTGCCTCATTCCATTGGTTTGGCCACTGGCCATGTTATGGGCGCACCCACAGCATACCTCTCACTGTACAAAGTGTTCCTTATCACCCCTGGGTGTAATGTACAGAACATATACTAATGCGGGGCAGGTTAATGAGCCCAAGGAAGGAAAGCTACAGCCTTTGGAGAATAATCCTAGCGGGGTTTTACTTGTCTAAATAAAGGCAAAAAGAACATGAAACTTTTTTGACTCCGGATCATGCTGGGCCTGCACTGTACCACGAGTATTAATACCTTCCATTAGCTAAAAAGGCATCCAGCCCTTCCTTGCAACTGCCCTGCCTGCCAGTACAACTGCCCCTGCAGTCTGCTGATCATGTGATTAGCACAAAGGGGACACTATCACTTTTTTTCTGATATTTTTTAGAAATTACTTTCATCCATTTATATACAAACCTGTTAACTATAAATATGATCATTTAAAGGGGGGGTTCACCTTTACATTAACTTGTGGCATTGAGTGGTATTCTAAGACAATTTGCAATTGGTTTTCATTTATTTGTGGTTTTAGCTTTTTACTCAGGAACTCTCCAATTTGGAATTTCAGCAGCTATCTGGTTGCTAGGGTTCATTTTAAAGGAGAAGGAAAGGCTAGTAAAGAGTTAATCTCGAACTGCAGGCATACCTTCAGATCTCTCAAACGTCTCCCCATGTTTCTCCCGTTCAGATGATCAGAAGCCAAACGGGAAGAAAAAACGCTGAGCGTTGTAAAGAAAGTTCCCATAATGCCTCACTCCTGCACCGAGACCAAGACCAGTGAACATGCTCAGTTATTAAAATTATGAGTCAGCTTCCTGCTGATTGGTTTAGATCCACATTCCTTAGGGGGGGAGGGAATTCTTAGCATTCTTGAGGGAGGAGAGAGCAGAGAGCTGCGTGTCTCTGGCAGAGGAAAACAGACACAACAAATCTCTTGACAGAGGACTCAGTGCAGCGTTTCTATTTACATAGACCTTTCTGTAAAGATTACTTAATTTTTACCTTTCTTTCTACTTTAATCCTAGTTACCAGACATTAATTTGAATATGAATAGAAGAGGGTCTGCTAAAGTAGCAAAAACAATAACACTATAGCCTTACAGAGCATTTGCTTTTTTAGATGTGGGGGTCAGTAACCCCTATTTAAATTCTGGAAAGAGTTAGTAGTAGAAGGCAAATAAACTATTAAAAAAAAGAAAGAAAAATAAAGGCAAAATTGAAAAGCTGCTTGGAATTAGCCATTCTATAACATAATAAGAGTTAGCATAAAGGTGAAGTTCCCCTTTGCATCCTGCCACTAGGTGGAGCACAAAGAGCAGAGTAAAAATAAAAAACTGCTGAAATCCTTGCAATATGGCATTGCTGCAAAGGATTCATAAATCACTGCAATGAGGTTGAGGCACGTAGTTATGTAGGGAGGATTTGCAGCAAAATTCTGGATTTTATCATGAAGCTGTGACAAAAAATTTGCTGAGGAAAAGCATCAATTGACTTGATAATGTATTTGGAATGAGAAAAAAGTCACATGTATAAGAAAAACTGTTGCCCATTGACTTTAATGTGTTAACTTTTCAGCAGTTTTGCAAATGGGACAGATTCACTCATCACTACACATAAGTCCTTCTTAAAGTGATACGGACACGAAAATACTTTTTTTTTTTTAATAGGAATGTTCATTAAAAGTACCTATAGGCCATGCTTATCATTCTTCACTGATAGGGCTGCTTTGTAATTGTAACTTGACGTTCCTAAACCCGACTGTCTAGGGTTTGCACCTTTAGCGGCCGCTATCTCCGGGCAGGGGGGTGGGGCGGAACGTCATTGGCGGGCCAGTCACACTGCAGGGGCAGGGCTATGAGGTGTCGATCGGCGATATATATTAGATATAAAAAAGGTTTGATTTTTGGTGTCAGTACCTCTTTAACTATTCATTTTGTTAGATTCTGTGAGAGGATTGTGTGTGTATAAGAAGGGTTCACCCTTTTCCCCCATACAATGCCAATAGAAGAGCTTAAGTTCCCCTCAATGAATTGTGGGACTTGTAGTCCCATCTTCTTCCTCACCCTCCAGGGGACCTTCATTGGTTTTGATTTGGGAAACTTGTAGCTACGCCACTGGTTGGTTATCCGTCATCTGACCCTTCGTTACTGCGCAGAAACCCAGTATTATTACATTACTGTATAGATATATCTAAATGCAGGTGGAAAATGGCAATGAGAGTGTTAATAATAATAATAACACATACCTTGTACCTCAGGGATTGGGCCTATAGAATTCAGACTGTAATGCAAGGAAGTCTAAGGAGCCTCCTGTCCAGCTGTGACATCAACTTTCTGTTGAGAGTTGCAGTTCACAAAGGCCATGAGTTTGCCATCCCTCATTTTTAAGAGTAACTTTTAAAGGGGGTAGTTCACCTTTAAATTAACGTTCAGTATGGTGCAGGCAGTGATACTGAGACCATTTTCAATTGGTCCTAATTTTTTATACTTTTTTTTAGCAGCTATTGGGTTGCTGGGGCCTAATTTAGCCTAGCAACTAGGCAGTAGTTTGAACGAGAAAGGGACTGAATAATGTAAGAGAAGGAATAACAACAATCACAGTTACTCTGTGCCAGTCTGACAAAACTGGCAGTTAGCAGGCACATTATAGTTGCTGCCCCCTAGCAGAACCCTGCGGTGCTCATTCCGTGCAAGCATTACATCTGCGGACAAGTATTTTCTGTAACAATTTCCCATAATTCTGTATATTTGTACATGTAAGGACTGTGTATCCCCCGTAACCCTGTAAATACAGTGAAATGCAAATAAAAGATTTTATAGAAATGATCACGTTGGCGTTTGTACTTTTTTGTATGGCCCCCGGCCATGTCACATGACAAATGACTAACCGACTTCCCACAATGTTAGACATGTCACCACTTATCTGAGCAGCTTCTTTTGTCCCACCAAGTGCTAGGGAATAGCCCCCATCAGTCTCCATCCTCTAATAACTATGTTGCAGTGGAACATGTAGCTGAATGCGTTAAAATGACCAGAGATGTGATTGGTTTTTCAGCCGCTGTCATTTTATCACTGCCATGAAGTTACTGAAGGTATAAATGGTAAAGTAAATGAGAATCACATAGACCCACATGATGAACTTGCAAGTGAGAATATTGTTGCCCAAAAAGGCTGGAAACTTCCTGGTAATCTCCTACTGCACTTTTAATAAAATGACTGTACAGCCCCCAGAATAACATACCTTTTCCCTGCATGCAGATTTATTTTGTTTCTCTATTACAAGCAGCTGAACTGAAGCTCTTTTACCGACTTCCTTTTCCACCATGAAGCTCTGCCCCTTCTTTTTTCTGAGCCCTCCTCTCTCCGACTATGGATGACCTCAAAGAGGTGCCTACTGGGCACGCTCACTGCCCCTACTCCAATTAAAATCAACGGGCATGCCCAGTAGGCACTTCTTTGAGGTCATCCATAGTCAGAGAGAGGAGGGCTCAGAACGCAAAAGGAGCAGAGCTTCATGCTGGACAAGGAAGTCAGTAAAAGAGCTTCAGTAATAGAGAAACAAATTAAATCTGCATGCAGGGGGAAAGGTATGTTATTCTGGGGGCTGTACAGAGACATTTTAAAGGAAAACATAAAAACTAAGTAAGCTTTATCAGAAAGGTCTATGTAAATACAGCCATAAGCACTCACAGAAACCTCTGTCAAATGATTTGTTGTCTCTGTTTTCCTGTGCCAGAGACACGCAGCTCTCTCCTGCTCCCCCACCTCAAGAATGCTAAGAACTCATTCCCACCCTTAGGAATGTGGATCTGAGCCAATCAGCAGGAAGCTGACTCATAGTCTTACAAACTGAGCGTGTACACAGGTCTTGGTGCAGGAGCAAGGCATTATGGGAACTTTCTTTACAGAGCTGAGCATTTTCTTTTCCTATGAAGCTTCTGATCATCTGAACAGGAGAAATATGGGGAGACTTAAGGGCACTATGGAGAGAACTGAAGGAATGCCTGCAGCTTGAGATTTACTCTTTATTAGCCTTTCCTTCTCCTTTAACACAATGCAATAAAAAATAAAAAAACACAACACACAACTTTAATGAAATAACAAACTTTAGGTTCTTTATATTCCAAACACAAAGAAAAAGAAAACACCCCTCCATGTACAGAAATAATAAGGCACCTATGCAAGAAACAGAAACAAGTGCTCACAAGCATTGGCTGGAAAGGTGCAGGGCAGGTACACAGCTTTGGTATCCTGAAATGAAACCGAGACAGACAATGCTACAGCCAATTAGCACTTCCGTTAGTGTCTGAGATCAGCATCTACATAACCAGCTAGGCGTCGCGCTTCAGAATATCCTCAAATGAAACGTCCCCTTCAGTGTCAGATTCCTTGCTGCCATCCTGCTTCTCTGGCAGAGACTCAGCACCACTATATTCTGGCAGCTGGGGTGTAGCGGGGGTTAACATCATGTTCTCCATAAGCCCTAGTAACACAGAGACACACAGGGAATATTTCAATAGGTAAGAATGATCATGATTATGGTCATAGTTATATAGGCTGGACAAGTACAGTTCCCAAACTTTTGGCAGTTGGACCAATGAGGCCTCAGTGATTGCAGGGGCCACACTGGCAAGTGGAATGGTGATAAAGATGCTTGAATGATAAATAAGCCTAAAATCCCCTACAATTACTGGACACAACCCCTAGAATAACATACCTTCCTCCCTGCAATAATAAAACAGTACCTGTACTTGATCCCAACTAAGATATAATTACCCCTTATTGGGGGCAGAACAGCCCTATTGGGTTTATTTCATGGTTAAATGATTCCCCTTTCTCTGTAATAATAAAACAGTACCTGTACTTGATCCCAACTAAGATATAATTACCCCTTATTGGGGCAGAACAGCCCTATTGGGTTTATTTAATGGTTAAATGATTCCCTTTTCTCTGTAATAATAAAACAGTACCTGTACTTGATCCCAACTAAGATATAATTACCCCTTATTGGGGCAGAACAGCCCTATTGGGTTTATTTCATGGTTAAATGATTCCCTTTTCTCTGTAATAATAAAACAGTACCTGTACTTGATCCCAACTAAGATATAATTACCCCTTATTGGGGGCAGAACAGCCCTATTGGGTTTATTTAATGGTTAAATTATTCCCTTTTCTCTGTAATAATAAAACAGTACCTGTACTTGATCCCAACTAAGATATAATTACCCCTTATTGGGGCAGAACAGCCCTATTGGGTTTATTTAATGGTTAAATGATTCCCTTTTCTCTGTAATAATAAAACAGTACCTGTACTTGATCCCAACTAAGATATAATTACCCCTTATTGGGGCAGAACAGCCCTATTGGGTTTATTTCATGGTTAAATGATTCCCTTTTCTCTGTAATAATAAAACAGTACCTGTACTTGATCCCAACTAAGATATAATTACCCCTTATTGGGGGCAGAACAGCCCTATTGGGTTTATTTAATGGTTAAATGATTCCCTTTTCTCTGTAATAATAAAACAGTACCTGTACTTGATCCCAACTAAGATATAATTACCCCTTATTAAAGGAAAAACAATCTAAGATATGGAGAATCAAATAACAGAAAGATCCCTTATCTGGAAAACCCCAGGTCCTGAGCATTCTGGATAACAGGTCCCCTATCTGTACTGATGATACAATTGGATAACAACTGCACACTTACCTTCTTCTTCCACCTGTTCCATTTCATTAGTTTGGGGCTCAAAGCTCTCGGTGCTGCCCATCACATCGGCAGATACTGGGCTCTCAAGCAGTGGCGCGTCTGTAAGGAAAGCCCAGCCTCAGTGGGTTTGTACATACCATTGTGGGGTTTGCATAATGTGTTTATAACGGTACAATTATATGGAGGCTAATTTACCAACAATGGTGCTAAATTGCTCCACTGAAGTTGCCTATAGCAGCTTATCTGCAACATAGAGAGTGAATGATGAGAATGAACACAACGGTAAATGGCTAGTGTAACCCTTTAGATGGCCATACACTGGCCAACCTTCAAGGTAACTGATTAGACTGACAGACCACGGAATCCGTTTTCTCTACAGTTCCGCCACTGGAACCGACACCTGCCTTGAGATGATGTTACCTTCATGGCTCCCTTGGCACGCTGGGCTTACACGGGCATCGGACTCGCACCTAATAAATCACAGTTTCTGACTCCACAATTATTGCTGTACCAGAAATGAAGGAATTTGCACCCTATTTACCAACCATTACACTAAAATTCCTTTAGCCTCCACAGGCATATTATTGTGTTAATTAGCTGGCACCCACAATTACTCTAGAATGAGGAATTATGGGTAAAAACATGGTGGTTTGCAAACATTTTCTTATTTGCACACTTGCCAGCCATTATACTAAAATGAACCTGAATTAGCCTCCACACACATATTGTTGTGCTAAGTAGCTGGCACCCACAGTTACTCTAGAACAGGGGTGGGCAAACTTTTTGGCTCACGGGCCACATTTACTTACCCCCGGGCCAGGGCGGGCAGGGCCAGGCCAGCGTTACCCCCCCTTGGTCTGTTTAATTCCGGCCCGCCAATGACACCAAGTCTCGCGTGATGAGACTTGGCGTCGTCGGCGGGCCGGATTAAAAAGGCCAAGGGGCTGGATGTGGCCCGCGGGCCGTAGTTTGCCCACCCCTGCTCTAGAATGAGGAATTATTGGTAAAAACAGGGTGCATACATTTTCCGATTTGCACTAAAAAAAAAACACATCAAACAGTCAATTTTAGATACTAACACTGAAAATGAGGCATCCCAAGTATCAATACACATAATTACCTTGATACTCTAGGCTCTCTAGTCTCTCCTCGTCTGGCTCCGTTGTACCAACTCTGAGTAATGCCACGCTGTCTGCCCCTGCAGGAGTCTCTGTATACACAGGTACAGTAGGAGTTACAATTAGGCACAATTAATTAAAATCAGTCAGCATTACCAAGCCTGAGGTGAGATAAAATATCCAGAAAAGCCATTTGAGGCAGCCTTTAGAGCAGATGTATGAAGGGGAGCACACACCTACATACTGTTACGTGGGCAATCTGGTTTATAAAGGAAGGTAATGGGTTGGGCTTTCCAGGACATGGACACCTTGCCCATATACATCACTGCCAGGCTGCTCCATGCCAAACACCACTGGTTTCTCTGCAGGGACATTGGCAGTTACAATACACTTAGTATCAGCAACATTTACTATACTTTGAGAAAATACAAATATACTATACTTTGAGAAGATACAAATCTCCCCAAAAGCATTTGTATCAGTTAAGTTTTGTATCACTAAAGAGGGACTTTACCATATTTTTCAATAGGGCTTCGCTCTGCATTCCCCTATAGAGATTTATCGCACTTATGCATTTACAGGTATAGACGAGAGTTGTTAACCTGACTTTGGACAGTAATAGCAAAACATCATTATTAATCCACCTTTTGCCAGTTCCCATTGTTTCTTTGCAGAGATGGGCCCTGGGTGCAATTCTGTACCAGCTGGTAACCGGTTCCAGCACATGTTATATGGGATATAATGTGATGTGTTTTATGTGGTTGTTTCCCATGGATGCTGGAAAAGGTATCAATTATGCACAACAGAACGGACCACAGGAGCAAATACAATGTGCCTAACCTAATTACTATAATCCACAGTGAGGGACAAACACGAGTTTATATACATTTTTGCTTTTGCAATTCCCATAAGGGACCTTTCTGCATGGGGTTTGTGGGCCCTGCCAACCCAGACTCGCTCCCTGCTGAGCCCCCAGTTTGCGACTAGGGTGGGGGACACCCCAGTCTGCCACTGCTCAGGAAGGACTAAATAAAAGGGGGAGCTGTAACCTTAACTGGACCTAAACATATGTATTTGCAAAAAACAAAATCAGATCTGAGAAAAATAAAATAACTACACCGTGAGGGTATTTGGGGCACGGAAATGGGTTTAGGAGCTACAAAGCCCTATATTTAAGGGGAATCTAAACCTCAAAAAAAAACTGACGTAAGCCTATACAGAGTGATAGTCTGCGGATGTGATGGGCAGCAGTGAGAGCTTTCAGCCCCAAACTAATGAAATGGAACAGGTGGAAGAAGAAGGTAAGTGTGCAGTTGTTATCCAATTGTATCATCAGTACAGGTAGGGGACCTGTTATCCAGAATGCTCAGGAACTGGGGTTTTCCAGATAAGGGATCTTTCTGTAATTTGGTTCTCCATACCTTAGATTGTTTTTCTTTCAATAAGGGGGGCAAGTCTGTTTTTAGTGGTTTCAAGCATATAAATACTTTAGAACTGCTAATAGAGCTCAGCTCTCTTTGAAAAGCAACTCAGCGCGCACAGCGAAATTTTTTTGACTGCCAATTAATTCTAATTAGCATTTGCTAATTTATGCTAATTAGGATTCAGATCCGGCCGAAACCGAATCCTTAAAAAAACGCCGGGATTCGGTGCATCCCTACTTTCTATGCATAGGTAACCCTGTATACTAGATAATTACATGGTGTCCCTCTTAATGTATATATTTTCTTTACATTTTCTTTATACATGTAGTTTATACTGAGCAGCAGCAGTAGAGAGAGGGTGTAAATATTTTGGCATTGCTGAAGCTCACCTTGAAATTCTATATTTTCCATGTTAGCAGATTCTGTCTCATTACCAGTGCATGTGTACTCATTATCCAAAGTGTCTGCTGGCAGCGGGCATTCTGCAGAGAGAAACAAAATCAGCATAGAAGCAAAGACTGGCAAGTATTACTAATGTCTGATCTGCAAAGCCAGGAGGTCAGATATGTCCTTGGAGAGATGTGTCCAAAATTGGTTAAAATCAGCCAAGTACTGGTTGGGCAAGCCATTGGAAAGGTCACATCAAGGGACCAATAAGCTGCCAACTTGGTCTAAGTTAGCCACAAAATGCTGACAGTTCCACATATTGTTACTCAGAAGCATGACTTCGATCACTCGACTAATGGTAACTACTGGGAACCTGTCAGGCACAGAGACGTCATAGGGAAACCTGTACTACAGCTGCAGGAAAATATGAATATGCTGAAGGCTCCTCCAACTGACTCAACACCAAATGATGCTACTGCTTTCATTTTATATTATAACTTCCCTAAATGCCAGTTTTTACTAAGTCACTCACTGTGATGTGTTAGTTGCTGGTTAAAAATCAGTGCTGTATGTGGCAATGTAATCCTGCTGCACAGAAGGACTGAAGCTCAATTTACCTGCAGAGAACAGTCTGTGGTTCATATAAAAGCTTTAACATTCAAATAGAACCTTCCATTACCTAGGGTAGTGATCCCCAACTATTGGCTCCTCCGAAACATGTTGCTCACCACCCCCTTTAATGTTGCTCCCAGTAGCCTCACAATAGGTGCCATTTTTAAATTTCTGGCTTGGAGGCAAATTTTGGAAGCAGAGACATAGTTTTACCCCAAGCAGAGCCTCCTGCAGGCCAGCAGTCCCCAATGGGGCTACCAAATAGCCAATCACAGCCCTTATTTGGCATCCCTATATAACCTTTTTTCATGCTTGTGTGGCTCACCATCAAATTTTACATCTGGTTCACAAGTAAAAAAAAAACAAAAAACAAAAAAAAAAAGGTTGGGAATCGCTTGTATCCTGACCTAGGAGTTTCCTCAGAGGAAAAAAAAAAATAAAAAAAGACAGTCTGACTGGCCTGCCAGGATACAAGGAAAACCCCGGTGGGCCCTTCCCAATAAAGTTTGCACATGGAGATACCGGTGTATTTGTCAGCAACAAGAACATAGAAGTTAGCAGTTCCTTGGGTATGAGGTATTCTGGTGGACCCTTGGTGCCCTGCTCTCGCAACTGAAAAAAAAAAGGCTTGCACGGAGACCGCACATTTGCCTATTTTACTAGGCAGGCTGACACCAGAGTTTAAAGCAGCAATACACAGGCTCACCTTGAGTCTGACTTTCTATGTTTTCCACAGGATCAAACACACACTGATATTCTTTATTCTGGTGCATGTCCTTGGTGCTGTCCTCTGCTACTGTGCATTCTGATTCCACTAAAGGGAAAGATGTGGCTTTTAATATACACAGTGTATATATGTTTGGGAAATTTGATAAGCGGCACAGAGCACAGTGAAAAATATAAATACATTTTAACTGAATTTACAATAATCATATTCTAGAAGAAAAAAAGTTATTTGTCCAAAGTGATATAAGACTAATCACCAGCACCATGAATCACCAGTTAAGAGAAAGCTTAGAAAATAGAGAGTCATCTGGCACTGTATAGAGAATAAAACCGAAGGAAGGATGCATGCTAATATACTTGCCTTTATCTGGCAGATAGCAAAGATCTGCAACCTCTCGCTCACACGCATCAACAGTGCTGTCCACGAGTACTGGGTGCTCTATACAAAGCAGAGTAATACATAGATTATGTTTGGTTATGGAATCATTTGCTCAAAAACAGATTAAAACCGCTGTAGCTGTTTTGCTTTGCAGACTGTAGGTAAGGCTGACAAGAGAACCTCAGCAGCAGCAATTAACAGACTGACCTGGACTGTGGCTTTCTATGATCTCATCAAAATGTGCTGCAAATTCACACTCCTCACTCTGATGCACATCACAAACGCTGTCAGCAGGCTCTGTATACTGTAATTCCACTAAAGGGAAAGTGGATACTGAGTGAATGGGATATGGGTTGAAAAAGGAAGCTTGTGCCTGAGGAACATGAATATTAAAACTTACCTTGATCTTGTAGGTCAGTAGGCCCTGACTCTTTAAAGAGTTTGTCAGAGCTAACATCATGTACTTGGCTTTCTACATAAAAGACAGAGGCACAGAGTAGTTATCTGTTACATACAACCAACAAGACAGACTGACCTTAAAAGATCTTTCCCCCCTGGCAGCACACAGCCGCAGTTTAGCAGGTACCTATTATATACATGTTATGTACCTATTACATTCAAATGATTCAAATACATGCCTATCAGCTCTGATAATGCTATAGCTGAAAAGAAGAGAGATGGTGGACACTACTCTGGGCACAGCTGCAAATGGAATACACAGTACACTATGTATCCTACAAACTAAGGGTGAAGACACACAGAGCTACTTGTCACAGCTACTAAAATAGACAATGCTGATCATTTACTGAAAATTGAGGATTTTCTGGTGTTAAGAAGCCATGACAAGTAGCTGCTACTAAGTAGCTCCATGTGTCTTCCCCCTAAGGGTGAAGACACAAAGAGCTACTAGTTTCGGCTAATTTTTTTACAGCTAATAAACACCAGAAAATACCTTGCCATAGACAATACTGAGAATTGCCTCTGATAAAACAGAGAGAGCCAATTATCAGTAAATGATCAGCATTGTCTATCTTAGTAGCCACAACGAGTAGCTGCTACTAGTAGTTCCATGTGTCTTTACCCTAAGGGCAGTGGCACATAGGGAGATTATTAGCCCGCGTTTAATCTTAATTACAGCAGGTGACTAATCTCCGCGATATCCCATTCCACCAGCTAGAATGTAAATCGCTGGTGGGATGGCATACGTGTCACTTCGGATTCCTGAAGTCGCCTGAAGCTTCCTTGCGAGGCAACTTCAGACACCAATTATTTATCTTACAAAGGAAGCATAAGTAACAAAACGCCTAAGAGGAGAAGGAGACGACGAGTCCACTGCATATTAGCCACCCCAACAATTTTACAGCTGTAAAAAATATAAGAAGGCTACAGACGCTCACCTTGATTTTCCGTGTTCAGGTCTTCAACATCCTCCGTTACATGTTCATAAGTATTATCTCTGGATTTAGCTTCTGTGCTGCCAAAATCATCCACACCTCCCTCTAGGAACGGAGTGTCTGTATATGTGACTGTGTCTGCAGGGAAAACCAGAGGCTCAGAATAAACTATTCAGCATATCTGCTATGCAAAGGTGGGCCTGACAGCACTACTGGAATAACAGCCCCTACATTATCTTACATACATAGGGGGCAATGTCAAACTTAGTGCCTTTTATTACATATGGGGGACAGAATATATTAGAACTCAAGAAGCACATTTTACATTTTTGCAGATATAGAATTACATTTAATTATATTTAAATACATAGCCCTCCATCCATCCAGCCTCCATATACCTTTATATTGCATGTAATAAAAATATGACTCTGCTCCAGACACCTCTTGAAATAACCCCCAATTATTTGGCCTTTTCACGGTGTAACTGGGGCCTAAAATGTACTGATATCATTAAGTATTCACCTTTCCTATGTAAAGAAAATGTTGTGTCATTAGGTGACAGAGCATAATGATCAGTGGAATGAAATCCCCACCTAAAAGAGCATAGAAAACAAAAGAGACCCTAAAAACACAATCATCAGTAATTTGGTTGTGGTACAAGAATGTGTTATTACCTCCTTGCTCTTCACTTTGCAGATCAGCAAATTCTGGCTCAGAAATATCATTTATGTATTCAGCAACTGGGTTCTCCTCTTGCCCTGCAAAGTCTGTATAAACATGAGGGAAAGCATGTTGCACAAGGTAGTCCGTAATCACACTCACAATATTACACAGTAAGTCACACTTTATACATCCTACAGTGGCACTGGCTCTTCCCACAATCTGACCAAACATACAGTAATATGTATAACTTGCAACTTGAGTGCAGAAGACAATCATTTTTTACCATGCTTATAAAAATGTGCCCTTTGCCACTGTTATATGGGTTATAAAGACAAAATATTTATTGCCAGGTAGAAGAAAAATATCTTTTTTCAAATGTCCTATAAGGAAACACAAGAGAGTCTGTTTTTCTGTCAAAACAGCCCCAGTTTGCAGACTCCTTAAGTAAGTACCCAAAAGTCAGGGGGAACTTAGACATCCCTGGGATATGTCTGGTTGAGTGTAAAGGTGGCCATACACGGCCAATTCTAGCTGGCGATATGGGTCCCTTAGACCAATTCGGCAGCTTATCGGCCTGTGTGTGGGCACTACTGACGGGCCTGCCTGCCTGACTGACATCTGGCCTGAAATCGGGCAGGTTTTGAATTCAGTCGGATCGGGACTGCGTCGGCTCGTTAATGAGGTCCCCAAACTGACGGACGCCTATATCCGACCAGGGCCAAACGACTAAATTAGCCCGATATTGCCCACCCGTAGGTGGGGATATCAGGAGAGGATCCAACTGGGCATGGCCAAGGCAGATTGTGGGCATGGCCCTATAAATGTTATAGAACAAAGAAAAGGAGATTTTGTGATACTCACCGTTAAATCCTTTTCTCTCAGGAAGTCTGTGGGACACAGGGACCTTGGGGTATAGTATCTCCTAGCAGGAGCAGGACACTAGAAAGAAAGAATAGGAAGGAAGCCCCTCCTCCCTAGTACTATACCCCCTTGCACTTCCTGTTAACCTCAGTTTTGTCAACAAGATAACTAAGGAACGAAATATATACAGAATACAGAAAATTCAGATGACCGCTTCCAGGGGGGGAAGCCCTGTGTCCCACAGACTTCCTGAGAGAAAAGGATTTAACGGTGAGTATCACAAAATCTCCTTTTCTCTGGCAGGTGTCTGTGGGACACAGGGACCTTGGGGACATACCAAAGCTGTCCCTTATGCCCTAAGGGAGGGCGGAAGCGGAAGACTGCTAATTAACAGACAGCAGCCTGAAGAACTTTCCTCCCGAAAAGTGCATCAGATGCTGCAAACACTTCGAAACTATAGAATTTGGTAAAGGAATGTAGAGATGACCAGGTCGCAGCCTTGCAGACCTGTTCAGCAGATGCTTTATTTCTAAAGGCCCAGGAGGTTCCTATGCCCCTCGTGGAATGGGCCCTGATTTTTAAAGGTGGAGATTTCCCTTTTGCAATGTAAGCTCTGCGAATTGTCTCTTTGATCCATCTCGAAATCGTGGATTTTGATGCTTGGAAACCGACTTGAGCACCAGTGTGTAAAATGAATAAGGAGTTAGTAGAACGTAAGTCCTTGGTACGATGTAAGTAGAACTTGAGCGCTCTGACTGGATCGAGGGAGTGTAGAGCCACTTCCTTGGAAGAAGCTGGTCGCGGGCAGAATGAAGAATGGTGATGTCCTGATTAATGTGGAATGAAGAGACCACCTTGGGCAGGAATGAAGCAGTAGTTCTCAGAACTGCGCGATCCTCATGGAAAATAAGGTATGGTTGTTGGCAGGAGAGGGAACTGAGTTCGGAGACCCTGCGAGCCGAGGCAATGGCTATGAGAAAAACTGTCTTCCATGTTAGCCAGGCTATGGGAATGGTAGCCATGGGTTCAAAAGGTGCCTCTTGTAGGGCGTTCAGTACTAAATTGAGGTCCCATGGAGGAATGGGATCGCGGAAGGGAGGATGTAATCGAGAAACTCCCTGAAGGAATGTGACCACATCTGGAAAAGTAGCTATCTTCCGCTGAAAAAGTACAGATAGAGCAGAGATTTGGGATTTCAGGGATCCTAGGGAGAGACCCTTGTCGAGACCTGACTGCAGAAAGGATAGTATTCGAGGAACTGACAATTCCTGGAAGGTATAGTTGTAGGTGTGGCACCAATCCCAATAAATCTTCCAGACTCTGTGATAGGCCTTAGCAGATACAGGTCTTCTGGCTGCCATCATGGTCTGGACCACCTCCCTAGAGAAGCCCTTCTTGGAGAGAACTATCGACTCAAGAGCCATGCCGTCAAATTTAGGAATGAAGGCTTGGGATGACAGATAGGACCCTGGGTCAGTAGGTCGGGATGTAGAGGAAGTCGCCAGGGTTCGTCCCTGCTGAGCGACATTAGATCCGTGAACCATGCCCTCTTGGGCCAATGGGGAGCTATCAGAATTAGTAGGCAGGGTTCTCTCCTGATCTTCCTGAGAACCCTTGGTATGAGTGGAAGTGGAGGGAAGACATACGCCAGGGAGAAGTTCCACTCTGCTGTGAGTGCGTCTGCAGCTATTGCCATGGGATCTCGGCACCTGGCCATGAATGAGGGTACCTGGCGGTTTGTTCGCGAGGCCATGAGGTCGACCTCCGGAAGTCCCCACCTGCTTACGATGTCCTGGAATACCTTGGGATTTAGGGCCCATTCTCCTGGATCTAGCTTCTGTCTGCTCAGATAGTCGGCCTGCCAGTTTTCTAGTCCTGGGATGTAAACTGCTGATAGGTGAACTTCTCTCGACTCTGCCCAAGTCAATATCAGACTGACCTCCTTTAGGGCCTGGCGGCTTCTCGTGCCTCCCTGATGATTGAGGTAAGCTACTGTTGTGGCATTGTCCGATTGAATCTTGACCGCCTGTCCCCTGAGTCGGTTCTGCCAGTGTAGAAGGGCTAACCGAACCGCTCTGATCTCCAGGATATTGATAGGTAGACGACTCTCTGACGCGGACCAGACTCCCTGGGCTGTGAAATGTTGTAGTACCGCTCCCCATCCCTTTAGACTGGCATCTGTAGTTAGTAGTAGCCACTGTGGCTCTATTAGAGTGCGCCCCTTGGATAGATGTGAATTGTCTAGCCACCATGCCAACGCAGCTCTGGTCCTGGGAAGAAGGTGCATTCGTTGATACAAACTCTTGCGCTTCCACTGGTCCAGTATGTTCCACTGGAGTGGTCATAGGTGGAATTGAGCAAATGGCACAGCTTCGATGGCCGACACCATCGTGCCCAGGACCTGCATGGCCAGTCGTATGGAAGGAGATGGCGTGGAGAGAAGCAGGCGAACCATGTCCCGCGTCCTTAAGATCTTCTCGGGAGGGAGGAAGACCTTCTGAAGCCTTGTGTCGAATATTAACCCGAGGAAGGACATCCGCTGAGCGGGAATGAGGCATGACTTGGTGGTATTGATCCTCCATCCCAGAGAGGTCAGGGTGTTCAGAACCACGGACAGCTGGGACATCGCCAATGCGAACGTAGGAGCCTTGAGTAGGAGGTCGTCCAGGTAAGGGGTTATGGATACCCCCTGAGACCTTAGCGTCGCAGCTGCTGCCGCCATGATCTTGGTAAAGATCCTGGGTGCTGATGTGAGTCCGAAGGGGAGGGAGGTAAACTGGAAGTGTCGATTCTTGATAGCAAAGCGTAAGAATCTCCAGTGCGGAGGGAAAATGGGGACATGGAGATAGGCATCCTTTATGTCCAGGGTCACCAAGAACTCGTCTGGAGACATGCCGGCAATGACCGATCTTAGTGACTCCATCTTGAAACGTGAGACGCGTAGAAAGGTGTTGAGGTGCTTCAGATCTAGAACTGGTCTGAAGGAGCCGTCTCTCTTGGGAACGATGAAGAGATTGGAATAAAAACCTCGAAATCTGTCGCCTGATGGAACTGGTACAATCACCTTTTCCCTGAGGAGTTCGTGTACAATGGACAAGAGAGCCTCCTGCTTGATGGGATCTGCCGGTAGACGGGACATGAAAAATCGGGTAGGGGGCATTGAGGAAAATTCGAGACGGTAGCCCAAAGCGATGAGTTTGTGGACCCATGGATCTGTGGTAAGTTGTAGCCAAGCCTCTTGAAAAAGTTGGAGGCGACCGCCTACCGGATCGTGGCTTGTCATAGAATAGTCATTGTGAGGACTTATCTGCAGGCTTGGGTTGGGAGCGCTTATTCTGCCAGGAAGGCTTAGGCCGGTTCTGGAACCTGTTACGGTTGAAGGAGTTCTGTGATGAATAGTCTCTGGAAGGAGCAGCTCTGGACGACTTGGTACGAAAGGAACGACCTCGTCGGAAAGTAGTGCGATTTCTTGATTGAGGAAGTAAAGTACTCTTTCCTCCCGTAGCTTGGCTGATAATTTTATCCAGCTCTGGTCCGAATAGTAACTTTCCCTTGAATGGTAAGACAGTAAGAGACTTCTTAGAAGAGAGGTCCGCCGACCACATCTTTAGCCAGAGAGACCTGCGGGCTGCTACTGATAAAGCTGAAGTGCGGCTGATTGCCTGGACTGCGTCTAGGGAAGCCTCTCCTAGGTATTCGCTTGCACTCTTAATCTGGGTAGCTAGAGCTGCCAGCTCGTGCCTAGGAGTCCCTGAGTTAATGGAGTCAAGTAGAGAGTCTGTCCAAGACTGGGTGGCTCTAGAAACCCAGGCCGCTGCCAGCACTGGTCTAAGGCTCTCTCCCGCTGTCGTGAAGATGGACCTGAGGAATCCCTCCAGCTTCTTGTCCATGGGATCCTTAAATGATGAGGAATCGGGAACAGGTAGAGCTGTGTTCTTGGAGAGCCTGGATACCGGAGCATCCACAGAAGGAGGGTTGGATAGCTTTTCCTGAAATTCCTGAGGAAAAGGGTAATATCGTTGGAAACGACGGCTGGCTTGGAATCGCTTTTCAGGGTGATCCCATTCGGACTGTATGATACTGTCCAGTTGTTGATGGGAAGGAAAAATGGTAAGGGACTTCCTTTGTCTCTTGAATAGAGGCTGAGAAGATTCCTGAGCAGCCTCTGGAGTTTTAAGATTCAAACATGAGATGACTGCCGAAATCAAGGAGTCTATAGCCTCTGAGGAGTGTTGGGTAGGCTCCTCCGCATCATCATCATCTTCGGATGAAATCTCCCCTTCGCTTAGGGAATAATGTTCCCAGTCCGCAGTTGGATGCGGAGATTCTATGTCACTGAAGTCATCTGCCAAATTTGGGTTTTGGCGTTTTTGATGTGACGTACGTGCGTGGGTAGCATCATGATCCAGTCTGTCTAGTAACTTGCCCAAGCAGTCTGCTAGTTTGGGAATTCCTGTATATAGCTGGATCGCCCACTGAGGAGGTTCAGCCTGTGAAGAGGCAGCAGGTTACGGAGCTTCCAATGCTATTGGGATAAGTGGAGTCTCCGGAGTAGCTGTAGGAGGTAAATCCTGAGCCTTAGAAATAACCTCTGTGGTTGGCTTGGAACATGCGGAGCATAATGGCTCCTTTCTACCAGAAGGAAGGCGCTTGCAGCATTTGGCGCATGCCAAATATTTGACCTTAGCGGAGGTAGAAGCCCCCCGAGAGAAGGGGCCATCTGAATTACCCTCTGCCATGTGGTAATGAAAAGGCCGATATGAAATGTCTAAGCTACTATTGTGAAGCAAGACAGTTAAGGCACAGAATGTATAATATGTATAATATGCCTCAGGAACTGCTCTAATGAAGTAGAGCTGCCCTAGATAGATATCTGTGTAACTTAATACCTTACAGCAGAATATCAAAAGGAAAAAACAAAAACCTTTTTTTTTTTTTTTTTTTTAAGTTCAAGATATATGTAATATATCTAATATACAATGAATATAATAATATTAATTCATGTGTTATAGCCTGTGTCTGAGTATGAGGAGACCGGTGGCCCCTTGGTTAACCCCTTGGGTAACCCCCCTGATAAACTCAGAGACACCCTCTCCCTTCTCCTTCCCCCTTACTGTGACAGTGAGCCAGGAATAGAAGAAGAAAGAGAATGGTCCCTGTGTCCGAGTCTCTTGCTTAACAGAACCGCACTGCCGAGTCTCTGAAGAAAGAGCGCGAAGTGAGCGAAGTCTCTCAGAAAAAACGCGCCAAGAGAGAAAGCAGGCGAAATCTCGCGAGATGAGGAGAAAAAAACGCAAGATGGCGTGGAACGCACAGGTGGAACGCAAGAACCGAGCGGCGATAAAGACAACAGCAGGGGAAGCGAAGGGAGAGCCGGCAGACAGACAAGAACAATACCGAACCTGGTAGAAGGCAAGTGAGGCTCTGTGCAGCGTCTGCACCCGGTTAGAGAGGCAGGTAACCTGCTATGGCCCGCTCCCCTGGAGTCTTAATGGCCTCAGAGCTCTGTAGTCCCACGGAGGGGGGAACCTAGTCAGGAAACTCTCCTGGTGGAGGTCCAAAGGTCAGCCCCTGGTGTCAGACTTAGCCTGACCGCTGAAAAACTCTATTTCCATGTAGGAATCCAGAGAAGAGTAAAGGTCCTGTCTCCTTTAGGGACACTAGAAAAAAACTGAGGTTAACAGGAAGTGCAAGGGGGTATAGTACTAGGGAGGAGGGGCTTCCTTCCTATTCTTTCTTTCTAGTGTCCTGCTCCTGCTAGGAGATACTATACCCCAAGGTCCCTGTGTCCCACAGACACCTGCCAGAGAAATATAATTTTCTACCTGCAAGAACAACCCTTCATGCTGCCCCCTGATACCCTTTGGTTTAATGACCCACACCTAAACCACCTGACCCGTGTTTCAGTACAAAGCTTAGTGATAAAGAAAGCTTTTAGCCTGCAGCCTGCAGTTAATATTCTAAAATCATTTCACTATATGTTTCTTTCTCCTTTGAGGATGATGCCTACTAACTGACCTAACCTTTCAGGGAACATCAAGAGTTCTATATAGAGAAGAACACAACAAAAAGGAAACTGTAGGCTACTGCACAAAGGATCTAATTGTGATGGGGAAAATGTGAACGTAATATTTCCACTGAGATCAAAACCATGTTATCATGAGTTCTCACAATAACTTCCACAACTAATGCCTAAAGTCTCTTAATTAAAAAAGTCTGCAAAGCAGGAGGATTATATTGAAGTTAATTTTCAAAACAAAACATAAGATAAAAACAGAGATGTAACTGAACCTGTGGATTAGAGGTGCAACTTTTACCCAACTGTTATTACCTTTATGTTCCTGGCTTGGCCGATCAACATCTTCTGCCTTTAAGAAATAACTCCTGTATTCGGTTTCAGTAGCTGGGTCTTCCCCTAGCGTCACATCCTCTGCATTGAGAAAGTCAGGAGGAAGCCATAAGGTAGAGAAACATTTGTTGATGGTACTCAGTAAGATCTGTCACCCGCAGTTAATTCTACGCCACCGCAGGTGTCATATATCCCGAAAGCGCCTTGCCATTGCCCATCATTGCGATTGCCACAACATATTACTTGCAGTGATCTCGCTTAATGGAGGAAAATCGCATCCTTTCGCATTGTCACCCAATTAAGCCAGATAGCCACGAAATAATATATTTTACTTGCACCACTGGAATGTTAGGCAATGGCAAAATGTACCACACAAGCTCACCTTTATTCTGACTCCCCGTTGCCTCTATGTCACCTTTCATATCCCTAGGTACATCTTCAGTCCCAGCAAAATCAGTATCAGCATCTGAATGCAAAGGAATACCTGTACACAAAAGATATGAAGGCAGGGATAACCAGAAGGTTACGATACAAACGCTAATCTGTACATCAGTCTATATACATTGCCTATCTTGGGACAAAAATGCAGGGGTTTATATTAAGGAAAACAATAGTTTAGCTAAGTGCTGTGACTTTGTGGCACCACTTTACTACACTGTCATAAACTGTTCAGTAATAACAGTCAAATCATAAAAAATGTTGACCCTGAAAGACTTTTGCCTTTTTGCTATTTACTAGGTAAATATGTAACGCTGTACTTCACCTGATCTGATGAAAGAGAAACCAAGGCAGAAGAATAGAAGAATTTTTATTACCCTAGTATTGATAAGAGAAGACTGACACTGAGACTGACTGATTGACTGTAGTGCAAAAAGTAAAATATCACCTTCTTGTTCTTTACTTGGCAGATCATCAAAATCATCATTTGTGCATTCACTGATTGTATGATCCAATAGTTCTGGACATAAGAGAAGTCACATTACATACAAAGGGGCATGCACTCACAAAGATCCATACTATCAGTTGTATTGTCAGAAAAATCTAATTTAAAAAAACTGGAACATGGATAAACCTACTGCATTTCCCCAATAAATTATTAAAGAGTGCTGATAATTTGGATGCATGGGTTCCTAGAGCACTGAGCTGACTTTTCTATGGGGTACAATCTATATAGCTGCAACGGATTGCACCTCAATTGATGGGGGTCCGCTGTGCTAGATAACAGAATGGCTAAGAGGCTGGAGGAGGCAAGGGGTGGGTGGTGTGCTTCAGTATTATGGGGAAGCTAGTGTAGACCTGGCGGTGGGGTTAGTAAGGGGTGATGGAGGAGGAGCAAGGGGGACATACCGTTAACCAGCTAAGGAAATCCCTCTGTTACAAAGAAAGTAGCCTAGTAACCTTAGCGCGAATTCTCCATTATGTAATATAAAAGGTCAGAGGGAAAAGAAGTAACCTCCACTGTATGCTGCCTAATGCACAGATGCACAGAGCTTTTCAGGTGAGGAGAATGAAAGTTGTTTGGTATCAAATACATGCTTTTTAAGCATTTAGGTTAGCTGGGACCATTGGGACTTTCATCAGGTATGAGAAAGTAAATAAAGCAGCAAAAAAGCTATGAGGCAAGCTAAAATAGAGATGGAAAGGGGTATTGCAGCTAGGAGTAAAAAGAATCCAAAATTATCTTTTAAATATGTAAATAGTAAAAAAATGATTCAAGAAGGGGTTATCACGGGGTGGGGGGGGGGGGGTCAGTTGGTTGATGAGAACGGGGAAAAAGCAGAAATTCTGAGCTCTTATTTTTCATCTATGTATACATCTGAGGAGCCAGCTAATGAAGGCTTCCCTTTTAATATGCCCAGTTCTAGTCATATAACTACTGACGCATGGGTCACTCAGGGGAAATTCAAGAGAGACTTGAACATGTAAAGGTAAACAAAGGTCATGGACTGTATGGGATTCATCCCAGGGTATTAAATGAGCTTAGCTCCGTGCCAAACCTCTTCACTTCATTTTTCAGTATTCCACAGATTTGAGAGGAAACCATGATGGGTCGTCCCTATGCTTTGCAGGGATCATTTCATGCACCTTTAGCTTGGCTTTAGTCATACCACCCCTCCCTCACCTTGTTTCATGTAGACGTAATAGATTCTTGGACTCATAGTTCCTCTGTCCTAGGGGTGGTGCACAGATTTTCCAGAAAGTAGAAGTCCTAGAACCCATCAGTTTACCATGAAACAAAGTGTGGGGGTGGGTGTGAATGGTGGTCAGCTTAAGGGAAGGCAAGTAAATAAAACCTCCATGTTAAAGGTAGACCCATCATGGTTTCTTCTTATTTATACATATTTTTTTTTTGGCAGCTCAGATAGTGTTTATTAACCTTTTTTTACATATGGACGAGCTCATTGTAAATGGGGGGGGGGGGGGGGCTTTTCCATTTACAAGCTTAACTAGAACAGTAGCAAAGGCTGCCACCAATAATAAGGACAGTATAATTAAAAAAAACCCTTAGGTATTTTAAAATAGAAGTGGATAACCAGTAGCTAAATGGGCAAATACTTTGTGCACAAGCAATGGAATTCCTGCTGTTGGCTAGTACAGTACAAGCACTATACACGCATGCTTACCTTGGTTCTGCTCTCCCAAGCCTTCTGCGTCACCTATTTCATGACTGGTTGCCTCCTTGGGGCTGCCCAAACCATCACCATCATCCTCCGGTATTGGAATATATGTATATGCAGGTAAGTCTGTATCAAAAATGGGTTTCAAATGAAGACTACACAAAGCTAAACAAACATCTAGGCAAAATGATAATGGTGCTATTAAACAACTAAGAACTTTGAAAATTATTTCTGTCAGAATTTACCCCTGAAATCTTAAGTCCTTTTTATAAGTAAACACAGAAATGGTCAGTGGAAAGCAGCAAAAAGTCTAAGGATTGGGGGGTTTATAAACAATCACCAATCAGACGTGCTGGTTAGTGATGTAAAAGAACAGTACCTTCATTTTCCTTTCTCGGCAGATCAACATCAACTTCTGGCTCAAAATCCTCACTCTCACATACAGCAACTGTGCTCTCCTCTGGCACTAGATATTCTGCAAGGATAGGTCAGAGGGAAGTCATGTTAAACAGGGCAAATGGCAATGCAATAAATATCACTGTCTACATCATTGCTATATCTGAAAAAGTATCATTTTCAATTTGCTATTAGAGATTAGTATAAGCACTGTACATGTCAGCACATTAAAGGGGAACTCCACCCAAACACAACTTAAGCTTTTTAAAAAATAAACATAATTTCAAGCATCTTTGCAAAATATATCAATTAAAAAATTCACGGCTTTTGCTGAGCCGTGCACTTTTTTAAAGAACTGTAGATTTATACCCTAACCTTGCAAGCTCTACTTCAACCTTTTTCCATGCAAATTTGCTAACCAGTGAAATTTTTTGTGCCTATGGTATCCACAAAAAACTTAACATCTGATTGCAGCAGGTACAATAATGCTGGAATCCTGAAAAAGAATGTTGCATTGCAGGTAAATGTTATGAGGACATATTGAAAAGCGTAGAATGTGCTGAAAAAATATTATATATAATATATAGTTTTCCTAGGTATCAAATGTAGCATACATGTAGAAAATAAGAATAATTACCAGTGTTGTGAAAATATGGGTGGGCACGGATTAGTTCACCCAGCTGTTGCCGTAAAACAACTACTCAGAGACCTAACAGATGCTGGTAGTTGTTCCACAAAAGCTGCAGAACAAATCTGCCCTTAACTGGGCTCTCCTCCAGCCACCGCCGTACTACTTCTCAATGGACTTGTATAACTGACAATATATGAGCAAATTTGTAACTTCCTTACAGATATGATGTATTTTACCATTAATGAAGTGACAGGAAGATAAAGGAATGCACATCAGTTTAAAAATTGGTAAATATGTGAAAAATGAGACCTGACAGGTCAATCAATCACATTAAATAATATTATCACCTTCTCCTTTGCTTTGAAGATTGGCAGCTTCTGGCTCTAAACCATCATTGTTCTCAGTGAATGCATTTTTCTCTGGTGCAGGACCCTCTGTATAAAATGGATACATCACAGATCAGTCTTATTGTACACAAGTTAATACACAGGAATATGTTGTGCGGTATATACAATACCAGGTCCTCAGCGCTTTTATCCAATAGTGTTCAATAGGTAGTAGTGATGAAAAAGTAAACTTGCTGCTCCACCTCAAGACAACCCCTTTGGCTGGGTTCCAAACGTATAAACAGCAGTATAACAGGAGCGCAGTTATACATATGTGAACCCTCCCAACCCCTTTTCTTATCTTAAATGGTGATTCTTTTTGGGACATGCAAACATAGAATTACAATTGCAGAAATGAATATTCAGCAGTTTAGTAAGGGCATTATGCTTCAGATACAAAATTAAATACAGCTCGTAACTGTAGTATTACAATATCAATACTTTTCTGATTCAGATTTTGTACTAAAAAAAAAAAAGTTGTGTCTAAACGGCTAAAAATCCAAATCCCCAGCTAAAAATTGCCAAGATCATGTCAATGGCAGGTGTCCCTTTTCTTCCCTGGAGGAACTTTCTTTTGGTTTTTTTTTTTTTGACACTGGTATTTTGTGGGACCATTCAAAAAAGTTGCCATTTTCATGGGACAAGTCTATAAATTCAACTTTTCTCGCACTGGACTTTGTTCATTTCAAATTTTTTAGTAAATGTAAGACATTCACAGAAACGAGTTTATTTTACAAGAAATGAGAAATGTTAGTAAATCTACCCCTGAGAGATCCGAATATACACAATAGTACAGAGTAAATATATATCCGATGTACCCAGTTGTAAGCAGGATTACATGACACGCAGGACGCATACTCACAACAATAAGGCCAGGCCCCATAATAAAGGTTGTACCTTCCAGTCCTGTGCTAGCAGAGCTTTCTTCTGTGGGTTCCTGCACACTGTAGTCACATTCTTTGTCAATAGGGACGTTGTCAATTATCTCAGAACTGGCAATTTCTTCAATAAAAAAGGAGAAGCCATTTTTAAAACTCATTTCAGTGGACACCTAAGAAGGCTTGTTTTATACTGGGAACAACATGGCATTATATCTTATAAAGACACATTTTTCATGTATTTCATCTGTTTAAAATTCTCTTTTAGACACATATGGATACACATATGGATCATTTATCATTATCATTTACTGCAACTTGCTGACTGACATTATAAATGGTGTTATGGTGCCATTACTGTGCCTATGCAGTGGGGATGAAATTAAATACATCGCTTTGAGTGTTCAGACATATTCATGTAATCACCCATTTACAATGGGTATTTTAGTGTAGCTCAGCATCTGAACTTCAATCCCCTACGCAAACTGTGTCCAGGGATTAACAATTTAGATAATTATTTTTTGTGCTAGAATGATTCATTCCAGCAGCAATAAAATGACAGGAAAAAAACAAAACATCTTTTTACAAACCCCATACTTGGCCAAAAACAACACTAATTAATAATCAGACCTTTCGGTTACTAAAATAGTTGATTAAATAGAAGAACATTCAAGTGAAAGTGCATTTAGGCAAAAGTGGCCATTATCTGATGTTAGCTTTTAGTGAGTCAGTACTTAGTGTGACAGGCAACACATTCTCTTGCATTAAGCACGTGAATGGTACATAATTCTATGAGGAAAAAGGCAATGTTGCAACGCCTCCTGCTGGGCACTATGTAATGTGAGCATTGCTGCTTCCCCTTTCAGTCCCTGATAATAACTTGACCTGTCTCCTATCAGTCAGGATTGGTTGATCTATTCCCTGAACTTCAACTACAGACTCTGCTGAACCCCGTTACTGTGCCATCCAACCATATCAGCTATTGTCTGTTCACAGTTTCTACCTTGCCTCTTACCTGTCCTGTGTGTTACTAGCAGCAACCTTGCCTCTCTCAAGCACTTCCATGCAGCCCTTTGCCTTATATCCAAGGATACCCAGCATTATATGCAATCTATATTATGTATTCACCCAGTAGTGATATGTGCAATCTATAGCATGTAGTTCTTTGTCTTACATACAGCAGCATTTGTACAATAGATACCATACAGTACTTTGTACCTAAACTGTTACTGCTGGATATAAAGCAACGTATACCATGAATTATACATAGTAGCATGTATGCGCAAGATGGTGATGGTCATCCTGGATTGTCTATGTGCAACATATATCCAAAAGCCTCTGCTTTATTTCAGCAGTGTTACTGTACTTTATGCAGCCCCCGCTTAAACCCAACAGTGATGGCTATGGGCAGAGAGGTACACCCGTCTCTGTAAACTCTTCCTTATATCCTGCAGTGTGGGTATGAAGCATGGTGCATCTGCAGTCTATATCATGAAGCCTTTGCTTTATACACAGTAGTATATGCTTGTAGAGCTGGGACAGCAAACCCAAGAAAAACCTGTACAAAAGTACACAACTAAATTCGTAAACAGCAAAATAAGTTTTATTTACAATTTCTACAAATTCCAAATGGCCCCATACATTTACAGAACAAACTACCAAGGATATCCTGCAACAATCACTGCTTGGGGGTCACTTTGCAGGAGAGGTCCATTAAGCATAGGACCAGTTCTTGCAGATGCTGGTACCAAGTGCGTGACAAACAAGGTTACGTTGGAGCATGTTCTAGGTCCACGAGTTCTAGAAAATTAAAATAAACAACCCTGTTCACTGCAAAGTAAATGTGTTCATTTCTTTTCAATTTTATCCTCAAAGTAATCTTCTAGTTTGTTAGTCAGAAATGGTATATTACCTTATAGGTGAGACCATTACTTCACATTTAGGATGAATTCACATAAATGTGTTATTTTAACAGCTACATATTCAATTGCATCAAGAACAAAAATACATATAAGAGAAAGAAGAAATGCAAACATAAAATAAGTGCTAACCTTCAAAATTTGTTTAGCAAAATGGTGTGTTATCGCCCTCTTGTGGAAATGCGGAGCAGAAACCCCCATTTAGGGAATTCATCACCTGTCTTAAAAGAGTGGGAAAGCTTATAAACTTTACAGCACTATTGGTGCAAGGTTATGATGCTAATGCTTAACATCATGTTCTGTACCAATCTGCAAATTGTGTTATGGCCTTGAACAGGCCATAAAAATGCATACAATCTAGGCTGCAGGGTTGGACTGGGTCATCAGGGCACTGGGAAAAAACCCATTGGGCCCCGGCGGGCCACAACCCATCCCTGCAGGGCGTTCCCCCAAGTTGCCCGTCTCCCGACGCGCTGAAGGTAAGTTTCATTTATGTGCGCTCGGGGGAGGGGGAAGGATGAGTGGTGGGGGGGTATGACGGCTGCTGCAGGGGTCCATTGGGAGGTGCAGGGGCCCCTAAGGCAGTAGCCCTGCACCCCCTAGTCCAACTCTGCTAGGCTGGGCTCTGGCTACTAACCTGAGCAAAACTATTTGACGGTGTTACTCCCATGATAGCCGGCCACATTTCTATAGCAGAAATATTTACAAATATACTATGATGGTCAACCCATCAACCCCTTTTTCTGTTGTTAACATTTCACTTGTCTCCATCTCCCTTCGAAGATGCTGCGGTTGAAACGGCTGAATAAATGAGTTAAACACCCAGCAGTACTTATCTCTTCAAGACAAAGCAAATCACTGTAGCTGTCAAACGAACACCTCTTTAGTGTCCTGACCATAAACATTCAAACTCTCCATACTTCCGTAAAGGACCAGACATCCGTCATCATCATCATTAAAGTCTTCTGCGTATAAGGACACTCGGCTTCTCCACTGTATCTAGAGCACAAGGAAAAAAGTAAGTGTTAATGTATTTAATGCAACTGCAGCAACTTTGCAGAGTTCATTTATATCTATGAGGGAATTATTATATCAGGGTTCTCACTAACTTACGGTTCTGCTTTCTCTAGAAGAATATTCTTCTCTGGTTGACTGTAGCCTTGATCAGCTGCTTGTCTTCCTGAATGATATTCTGTGGCTTGATCCATGCGCAATGGCTATAAAGCACCCCCACAGGATCGATCTTAGCATCTAAAAGTGAGCTTTTCCTATTTACCCCTCCAAAATAGAGGTTAAATAGCTGCATGTGACTTGTAGCAAGAGAGTACAACTTTCCAAAGACATCTGCTTGGCTGTGGCTGCAAAAGCTTACATATTCTCTGCCCATATGATTCACCCGACAATCTCCTTTTTATAAATGAAATGCAAGCATTTTTGCTGAAATAAAATGGTTATTTGGCGGAATCTTTAACGAAGGATTTGGGGTTCCAGCAAATCCGAAAATAGTGGATTTGGTGAATTACTATTTTGTAGACTGCCAGGTCTGATGCAGGTGTCAATGCAGCAGAAATAATTTGACTTGGACAGTTTAATGCATTCATTTCCTATGGGGTATTAGGGTGGCTCATAAACAGTGCAGTGCGCTTACACCCACCTGAATCCTTACTCTGTTTATTGCATGTAGGGAGGAAGGCGGTACAGCAAATGCATTTACATACCAATAAATCTTCGATAACCAATTCCCTATCATAGTTTTCAACTGCAATTAAGCAGAATGTGTGCAGCAGTTGAAAAGGACAAGTGGCTGAACTTTAACAAAATAACATTTTATTTGGATTCTTTACAAAATACAACATTTCTTGGTGCATTTATTTCAAGCAAGCTGACAAATGATTAAAGTTCTACGTGTCATTACGAGTGGCCGCGTCAGTGCATGACCTCTGATCAGGTGCTTTATAACCTAGACATAGTAAGTAAAAAATTATTTATAACCTTGATCATGAGCAGCTGGAGTCCAAAGATCGATATCTTCAGTATGGTG
Source organism: Xenopus tropicalis (assembly GCF_000004195.4). Taxonomy (NCBI): domain Eukaryota; kingdom Metazoa; phylum Chordata; class Amphibia; order Anura; family Pipidae; genus Xenopus; species Xenopus tropicalis. Next base: position 146,982,210 of record NC_030681.2, read on the forward strand.
CAATTCTCCTTGATCCATTGCAGTAATATCTACAGAGTTGGGGAAAAGTGTTAAAAGTTTATCAACAGGGATTTTTTTATTTTACCTCTAATTATAGCTTGCTGTGCCCCCAGCCACATCAGGCAGCCCCAGCTCCAACATCTATAAAAAAAATTAGTTAGGAGCTGCACACTCTGACTGCACAGGGAGCCAATAAGAGACAAGTGTACATGGCCCCGTGTAATTGCTTCCAACTTGCTCCAACAGCAGAATTTTAATATTTTTAACCATTTAAAGGAGAAGGAAAGTTATAATTACTTCTCCTTTAAAGTATTTGCCCTATTAAGTGCAGTAGTAGTACCTGAGTAGGACTCCTTGATGTTGCTTTCATCATAATCAATGCACAGATCTTCTGGGGCTAAAGGAGTAACAGCTGAACCTGCACAAAGAAAATATACCATATCATAATAATAAAGTTAAACCTCATGGGCGTATTTATCAACTTGCATTTTAAAAAAACTTGAATGCATATTTATTAATATGGTAAACTCGTTTGAATAAAAAAAACTTGAATATCTCAAATATTAGAGTTTCCAAATTCCAAGTATGGCTTGATTTTGCCTAGGACAACTCCCATTGACTTCTGCAAGCTTTTAGCGGCTTAATTTTTACATTCAAGTTTTTGGGTGTTTTGCACTTGATAAATAATAGACATACTGTAACACCCTCTAAATCAAGGGTGGCCAGACTTTTTCATTCCGCGGTGGACTGATGATGTGTGGTGTGAATGCGTACGTACGCATTCACGCAGCACTTCCGCATCCCGGCTTCATCGCGGTCCACCAGTGATCCACGGGGGATCGACTGGTGGACCGCGATCGATGTATTGGCCACCCCTGCTCTAAATGTACACTTTTTTAGCCAAAGTACACCGACACTGTCTGAAATGAGACTTCCTCAACTGGAAAGCTCACTGCTGAGTACCAAACTCTGGAAGCAATGTTAATATAACAACTATATGCATAAAGGGTGGGGCATTCAAAAAGTGATCAGCAGCAAACAAACCTAGCATTCCAATGAACAAGGCCAGGTGTTTACTGGAGTGTATAAGTCCCCGCCCTTGGACTTCAGAAGGGTTTACAGATATGAGCTTGGAAGAACACAACTGACCACAACCCAACTGAATAACTGTGGGATGAGTTGTGAGCCAGGCCTGATTTGCCACCATGAGTGCCCAACCTTGTAGGTACAAGTGGAAGTAAACTGCACTAATAATGTTCCAATATCTTATGGAAACCTTCCCAGAAGAGTATTGGAATATAGGCAGCTAAAATCGGCCCATGTATGGCCACCTTTAGACAAAGACTAAATGCATGACAACAAGGTAAGTACCTGTGGATTGTTGGGATAGACAGAATCAAGTTTGTACGTATAAGGAAAGAGAAGGTTGGTACAAGTGATCAGGTAGCTGCTTTCTAAAAGACAATTTTGTCTACCTGGTATACTCCCTAATGGAGTTGCCCCTAAAATTAACACATCTGAAACAAAGAAAAAGTGTATCTTAATAAGAATGCATTTCTGCAGCATTTGAAGCACCTCCTACCTGGAACATCTTCATCCAGGGTCAGCTCTAAACAGGACAGATCACTGCTCTTCTGGATTTCAGGCAGTAAACATTCAGTCCTCATTACTGTTGGAAAGAAATGTACAAAACTAAGGTTAAGGGAAATTTCAAAAAACACAAATGATATGCAATCTATTGTAAGCCTAAGTTTGTTTTTTTATTGACTAATAACAGTAAAAAAAATTAACCAAACATCACTGATTTTGCCATTGGTGTCGAAGAACAAATACAGAGCTAAGCAGAGATGGCTGCAGGATAGCTCCCTCGCTAATGTTCCATGTTCAATTACTATATGTGGCCAAATAACCTTGTATCCTGTTTATTCCTTCATCATCCTGCAACTCTGTTGCAATGTAGGCACAAATATAAAGGGTTAAACTGCACAGCTGACAAAGCTTCAATGAACGAAATTGCCAAAGTCCGTTTGTGTATGGTGGGCTTTACCATAAAGAGCCTCAATGTCAGTGAGTGATTTTACAGACTACATAAAATGGGCCCCACTGAACAAGAATTGGGGGATCTAGCTAAGTGTTGAGAGGAAATGCTTATCTACAGTTTTTTCTACTGTTACTTTTTAAAGGGGTGGTTACTTTTAGGATGTTACAGCATGACCAATTCTAAAGGTGGTCATACATGGTCAGATCTGCTTGTTTGGCGACCCAATATGCTTACCTAAGGTGGGCGATATTGGGCTAATGCAATCGTTTGGCCCTAGGGCCAAACAATCAAACTTGAAATCTGGGCAATTTTACGCCAGATATTGGTCAGGTAGGCCTGTCGGGGTGCCCATAAACGGGCAGATAAGCTGCCAAATTGGTCTGAAAGACCTGAATTGGTAGCTGATATCTGTCCGTGTAGGGCCACCTTAAGTAACTTTTTAATCAGTCTTCATTATTTGTTATAGTTTTTTTTAATTATTTACTGCCTTCAACTGACTATTTCCAGATTTAAAATTGTGGTCACTGACCCCAGAAGTCAAAAAATATTCCTCTGCGAAGCAACAACTGTATTGTTATTCTTACTTTTTATAACTTATATCTTTATTCAGACCCTCCCCTATCCATATTCCAATCTCTTATTTAAACTCCCTGGTTGCTAAGGTCATTTGGACGCTAACAACCAGATATGTGCTGAAATTCCAAACTGGAGAGTTGCTGAACAAAAGGTGAAATTAAAAAAACAAAAATAAAAAATGAAGACCAACTGTAAACTGTCTAAGATCACTCTCTACATCCTACTAGAACAGGGATCCCCAAAATTTCTTACTCATGAGCCACAGTCAAATGTAAAAAGACTTGGGGAGCAACACAAGCACCATAAAAGTTCATGGAGGAGCCAAATAAGGGCTGTGATTGGCTATTAGGCAGCCTCTATGCACCCTATCAGCTTACAGGGGCTTTATTTGGTAGGAAATCTTGTTTTTATTCAACCAAAACTTGCCCCCAAGTCAGGAATTCAAAAATAACTCCCTGGTTTGGGGGCACTGAGAGCAACACCCAAGGGGTAGGGGAGCAACATGTTGCCCCTGAGCCACTGGTTGGGGATCACTGTACTAGAAGTTAACTCAAAGGTGAACAACCACTTCAACCTACTGTAATAAACATCTGTAATTCATTCCATTTACTTGTTTGGGATGGTTGGGACACAAGCAGATGTCCCATGATGACATGTCCCATACATGGACCAATAAGCTACTGATTTGGACAGGACTTTGCAAATGAACAGCCAATAGCAAGCTTTACATTTTTTCACTAAAAAAAACTTAACGCTACTTAAAAAATACTATACATACAGTATTCAGGAAAAGCATAAAAAAAACAACTTACAGTCAACATCTGTGTTTTCGGTGCTCTCTGCAGCTTCATCAGTGGAAGATAAGGGAAGGGCTTCAAGCTTTGTTTCATCGATTGCCGTCACTTCTTCTCCATCTGCGTTGGAGTACATGGTGGGTACTGTCGGAGTCTCTGTTAATTCGCTGGCACAAGGCTCTTCACTTTGCTCAGACTGGTCAGCCACATCCTCTACTGCTTGGGAAGGTATGGTATTATCTTTTATAATTTCTTCTGCATGTAAGGATTCCAGGAATGGGGTAGGAATTTCATTACTGTCCTGCCAAAACTGTCTCATTTTAGTGTTAACATTTTCTCCGTTGTAACTTACGTTTACAGATGCTTGTGGAATTTTACATGGCCCAAGTTCTTGTATATGAAGCACAGAGATTACTAAAAGTCCTTCTGTGACATTCTCATAGAAAAAGGTATTTGCATCTGAATTCCAGCACCCCTCTGATAAATTAAAGCCAGCAAGGGAACATGAAAATGCTTGAGCAGGAATTGTGGCAAGATCAGCGGGAAGCCTTCGCACTTGTTCCAGGTGAAGCATTTCTTCGTTCCCATAGTCGACGAATCGTACTGTCACTTGGTCGGCTTCAATCTTAGTAACAGCAGCTCTGTACCAATGATTATCCTCACTGTAAATCACATTACAAGGTGAACCAACTTCTATCTCTGTACTGAATTTGCCATCATGAACGGAACGTTCTCCAGCTTCCTGAACTTTAACTGCTAAAGAGTCAACATCGGCTGTCACCAGCTGGCACCAAAAATGTTCAGGGCTATCAACGGCACTCGCATAAGCCTCTACCCTCTCACCAAGTGCAGGGAGGTTCCACACATAATGACTGACACCATTTAATTGTTCAGAAGTTACATCGGGTTCTTCGAGTGAAGGTGGATTTAATAAGGGATCAGAGGCAGAAATAAAGAGGTCGTTTATGCAGCCTTGATCATCACACAAAATCACATTCCACTTGAGATTGTTACATTGCACAAATTCGCAGCTCAACTCTAGATCACCAGTTCTTTCAGAAAATTTAACCATCAAATCATCCATGTTCTGCTCACACGCTGCTGTAGTGCATTTGTCTAAAGCACAAAAAATACTCATTACTGGAGCAGAGGATAAACTCGGTGGAAGTTTATATATCTGGCTGGCAGGTATGGTTAAAGTATTGCCATAATCTATGTACTGCACTTGTAAACCATCAGAGTGTTTTTCTGTTATGACAGCACGATAATACAGCCCATCATCTTCAAAAAAAGCACAAATCAAGTCTCCCAAATTCACATCTTTTTCATCCAGTCGGTCGGAGGGTTTCTTTTCATTATTCAAGATCTCAGATATGTTACTTAGTTCAGTGTCTTGTGCAATCTGCACATAAAAATCACTAAGTGTATTTGTGTGCGAAATGTACACAGATGATTTAAAACCTGGAGTAATATTTTGCTTCGGCAGGTCACTTAGTTTTGTTAGAGGCGGTATGGACTTACACTCCTGAAAGGTGGACCTTCTCTGCTGCGATGCATTAATTTCTGGCTTGTGCTCAGATGACCGATCACTTTCTGAAGACCAAGACGCTTCCATTTGTGAACCATTACGTAACTGCGGAGACATTTTACTTTCCTGGTTGTAGCCCTTAAAAGCATCTGGATTCTGCTTGTGTTCAGACACTTCTCTTTCTTTAGACCTAAAGCCTCCGGTTTTCTTGGGTGGAAAACCACTGTTGGAACCATTCTGTGACATTGACACTTCTCTTCCCTGGCTGTACATCCCAGAGGTTTTTAGATTTGGTCTTTGCTCCAATGCTTCTCTATCTTTAGATCTAAATTCTCCTGTTTTGTGAGGAGCATAACCACTTTGGGATATATTTTTTCGTACTGAATACACTTCTCTGTCCTGGATATAGGGCCGAGATGTTCTCAGATTTGGCTTTTGTTCAAACTGATCCCTTTCTTTAGCCACAAACGATGCAGATTTCTGATGAGTGAAACCATTTTGGGAATGATTATCTAAATCTGAGGAGAATTTGCTTCCCTGGTTGTACAATTTAAATGCAGAATCTGGTCTTCCACCTTTGTCTAAATCATTTAGCTGGTGTCTTTTTTCAGCATTCCCAAAATAGCCTTCTGTACGAGGATTCTTCAATCCCAATTTAGCTTTGATGCTTGAATTAATTTGTTGGCTGCCATCGTACAATTCTACAATTAATTTACCATCAGTTTCTTTGGCGACAATTAACGCTTTCAAGGGTTTATCAAGTATAAGGTTTTCAAACCACAACACCACTTCTCTAGGTATAGTGTCAGGTATGTCAGATAAAGAGCATTTAATTGCTTGCATTGGGAAATGGAGCAGTTCGTAGGCATCACTTGGTATAGGGAGCAATTCTTCTTTGGTCAGTTTTTCTGTATTCCCATAATCTACAAAAAATACATCTGTGCTGTTTTTATTGAAATTAGTAAAGCAACGATACCACTGCTGATCGCTGAATTTTGCAAGACACAAAGACCCAGGAGACAATTGAAATTTTTTCACTTCATTGCACACACGTGTAGTAGCGGATGCTATCATATCCATCGTTTCAGTATTTCTTGAAAGCTGACAGTAAAACTCCAAGGAACTGTTGACATAGGTAATATAAACTTCTTCCTCACCACCAATTTTAATATCATGCGTGGAGTAATAATATGTTTGCAGCTGGACTGACGGCACCAGTGTTCTGTGAGACAACTGTTTAGCGTGGCCTTGTTCTACTAACAGTTTGCAAATGCTGGCGAAAGGAGTGAAAACATCTACAACGTTAAACAATTCTTTTTTGAAAGAAGCAGTTGCAAAAAATGTACATTTAAACTCTGTCGTTTTTTTGGAGAAAGAATCAACAAACCGATTAAAAGACAAAGTCGTTATTGCGTCCCACTCAAAAGGGTTTTCACCGTCTGGGGCGATAATGTTGTACAAACTACATTTAAAGGCTTGCGCTTTTAAACCAAACAACTCACTTTCCATGCAGCGGAGATCTTTCAAGGAAACGGTTTCTCTGATGCCATAGTCCACAAAAAGGACTTCTACGTGGTCTGAACTTGCTTTCCCAGCCGGCATTTCATTGACTATGAATGCTCTGTACCATCTGCCGTCACAGGAACTCTTTGCAAGACATGCACAAGCCCCTCTTTCATAAGAACAACCTGCATTTAAACAAATGTCTTGTATTTTGGCCATTAGTTTTTCAAGCTTGGCGCTGTGCAAGGCATTTTGACACCAAAACAAACTGGGGTTTATAATACATGACACTACCACTTCTATTGTAGTGCCTGGTTCAAAGAATTGATCTTCAAATGGAGAGTACGGCTCACTTTTGTTTTCTTGCACCGAGCAGACAACCTCTTTCTGCCGAGCTTTCAGTAAACTTATATCTTTATTAAGGTGACCAGAGAATTGCTGCTGCATTTTACGATCTATGTCACTCGTGGTTCCTGGATGCTGGGCTACAGGTTCCACCTCTTCATATTTAGCATGACCCACTGCCGATAGTATTTTACCCACACTTCTCTGTTCTATTCTGGAATTGTCCAAAACTTCAATAATGTATTTATTATGTTCTTTGGACAGCACATAAATAACAAGCCTCTTATCGACCACAGCCATTTTAAAGGCAAGTATTGCTTCTGGACTCCAGCTGTCTCCAAGTGGATAGGTGTCTGCAACGCTACAATAAATGGCCAAGCCTGGCATTTCTCCAAGTTCTGCTGGCAACTTCTTTACATTATACCAGTCCACCAATTCTGTGTTCCCATGGTCAATAAAATACACTTCCACCATCTTCCCTTTAATAGCAACAATTTCAGCTCGGTAAAATCGGTCATCTTTGAACTTTGTGCAGCAAAGCTGCCCCGCCATGGGGGTGGTCATGATCCCATCCAGCTTTGATGCTTTGGAGTATAAAGCAGCTATCTGTTCCATCATCTCACTGTACTTGGTGGCGTTTTCTCCAGTCCTGATCCAGAAGTTGGAAGGATCAGCCACAAACTCCACAAGGACATCGTAGAAAGTGGAAATATTTAGTTCAGCAACAGGGACAGTGGGAACATAAAAAGCTTCTGGAGGTGTTTGAGGGAGACTCTTTACGTCTTCTTGGCTTTCGCCTAAATCCTGGCTTAGGGGTTTCTGAGCTTGGGAAAAACTGAAAGACTGAGCCCTTGTTCCAAAGACACAGTTTAAATTGACTCCATCGTCTCCGTACAGGGTGACCACATACATATGTTCATATGAATTATAGAAGTCTATTTTGGCACTAAACTGCTTGCCTTGGAACATATTGCGCAGCTCCATTATTATGGCAGGATCCCAAGCCACGCCTCCATCCGACACTCCATACAGGGAGCAAGGGAAAGTCACAACAGGCATACGGAAGTAATCTGCTGCCAGCGTGCGCAAACAGTTCATGGAAACAATATCCTTGCGACCCCAGTCTACATGGATGACCATAGCGAGCTTCTTATCCGGGTAGTACTCTTGCAGGAGTGAGCGATACCAGTGACCGTCAGAGCCGCGGCAAGCACAGGGTTGGCCGGGAATCAACGGCTGGATATAGTTGCGCTCCCCACAACCGCTCTGTAATTCATAAAAATGATGCATACTGTCGGAAAGCCTCTGCACTTCATGAGACAGACTCCTCAGCTGACAAAATATCCGGTGGGGATTGGAGACTTCGGTGACCAGCACGGGTTCGATCACGCCAACCTGGAACTGCGGGTAGAAATAGTCCAAAACCCAAGCCCGGCGGGGATTGACTTGCGCCATGGGATTTGATTGGGCAGACGGTTGAACGCTTGGGAATGTTTTAGTCTGGGCTGAGCTATGGCCGCCGGCAAAGTAAGTGTCAATGAGAGAACGGAATGAAGCGGCTGGGAAAGGCTTGGCTAAGCCCAGGTCCAATAGGCGCTTGGAGATGGCCGACACCTCTAATAGCACCAACCCATGGGGCAAGATAAGTTCTTCAACAACTCCTTCCACCTGTTGGCCTTGCAGGGAGCTGAGGTACTCTAGGGCCTGCCCACTCCAGGCTCTCTGCTCCTGGGGGACCAGGTTGGACAGCAGGTAGCCCTGCACCTCCCCGGGAAGGCCAAACAGGGCCTGGGGGGCTTCCCTCAGCTGATGGGCCCGGGCAGGCACCGTGTAACCCGCGTCTATCAGGAAGGCAAAGTACTCGAAGCCCTTACGGTGAAGCAATTGGCAGCGGTGCCAGCGTCCGTCTATCTCAGCCAGGCACCAGTGGCCTACCGCCGGGCTCCAGTCTCCCGCCCCTAGGGGCCCCCCTACAGCCGCCGCTTGTACCTCACTCTCCAACGCTTCGTATTCCTTCCTGCACTCTACAAGGCCGGACCACAGCCGCACGAATGGCACCTCGGCGAACACGTCCAGGGACGATACGCTTAGCTTGAGAACTGTACCCGGTACCGGCAGCCCAGGGGCCGGGAGCATGATGACGTCAGGCGCAACAGTAGCAGCTTTAGTATCGCGCCGTCTGGCGGCCATGCAGTGACGCGACGCACCTGCGACTCCGCCCTCACACCAGCGAACAGCGCTAGGGCGGCGCCGGCGGATGACGTTCGACGCGTCTATTGGCTGGTAAAGCGGCGCTAGGCCTGAGGCACTTTGGGAAGTGTAGTTGCGGCCAGGGTCGCCACATTTATTTTCCAAACTAGCCAGTCAGTTCTAAAAGCAGCCCACACTAGCAAAAACCACTTTGAAAGTAGTCCTATATGCACAATGAAAAAAATACTAAAACAAATGAAACTATATATGGGAAAACCTGCCTTATTAAAGTGTATAATCACTACCCAGTTACTGGGATGGCTGATAATTCCCTCTGTGCCCAGTCCAACTGGGAAGTCACTTATAGATTCAGAATGTTGCATTATCCCCAGACATGATATACATATGGGTGTGTTGAACTACAACTCTCAGCAGCCCCAAGATATCCTGAGAGTTATAGCTTAATGATCAACTGCAGAACTGCCCCCACATCACATACCCTATAGCAGGGATCCCCAACCTTTTATACCCATAAGCCACATTCAAATGGAAAAAGTTTTGGGGAGCAACACATGCATGAAAAAAAAAGTTCCTGGATGTGCCAATGAGAGCTATAATTGGCTATTTGATAGCCCCTATGTTGATTGGAGGCCTACACAAGGCTCTGTTTAGCATTACACTGGGTTTTTATGCAATCAAAACTTGCCTCCTAACCAGAATTTCAAAAATAAGCACCAGCTTTGAGGCCACTGGGAGCAACATCCAAAGGGTTGGGGACCAACATCCAAAGGGTTGGGGAGCAACATGTTGCTCACAAGCCACTGGTTGGGGATCACTGCCCTATAGAGTAGGGAACGGGTTGTAGAACTGACAGGCTGAGCCTAAAAGAGCAAAAATGAATACAAAATGGAGCTTCTGTCTATACTGTCCAATTGCATGCTGGGTATTGTAGTTTTATACTAATCCTAGCCATAGCCTAATTTTTAGACACAAACTACATTACCCAGCATGCAGTGGAACAGGCACACTAGGAGGAAAAAACTTTGGCTAGTTTCCAAACTAAAAACCCACCCAGGCTCCAAAAAATAGCCCAAAACTGTACCTTGGCAGGTTTGTACTTAAATTAGTAGCCCAATGTGGCATAAAAACAGCCAATCCGGGAACCCTGGTTGCAGCTGTTCCTCAAGGGAAAGTTGACACAATGCTGTGGTATAAGCTACCGAGGCATGTCAACTAGATTTAACCCAGTTAGCTTGGGAGGGCAAAGGGATAGAAAGCAGTAAGTCCAACATGCTCAATAAAGCCATCAATCACCTGAAAGTTAACTTTTTATAGACTGTCCTGTTTCTTAACCACTTCGTTTTTATGGTTGGTTGTTGCTGTTTAGCCAAAGAACTATTGCTTTGTGAGACTACGGTTTTGTGTTTTTTATTACTTGTCTGTCTATTCTGGCCTTATATGCAAACTGCTGCTTGATTGCTAGGGTGAACTGGGCCCTAGCAACCAGATAGCTGCTGAAATTCCAAAGCTGAACAAAGATCTACATAATATTTAAAAGTAATCACCTGCAAATGGTGTCACTGGTGAGCTATCCAATTAATGCTTCCCAGTTGTGTTTCATGTTGACATGACCTATATAGTCACAATATCCAGACAGCCAGATGATATTTGCAGCTACAGCAGCTTTGTTTCAATAGTCTCTGTGCATAGGGTATAAAGTTCAGTCGGATTCAAATTCAACGTGGGACTGATGGTTCTGTTAGTCAGAACACATTCATATGTCATTTACAAAGCACTATGAAGCATACAAAGTACAAAAAAAAAAAGGTTACAATGGCCAATGATTGTAATTTTGCACATTGCGTTGGGCATTTGAAGAATGGCCCCTGGCTTTTATGAAGCACAGAGAACTCTGGCATGTCCCTTGAATCAAGCACTGCCTGTGTTAGCACTTGATCCAAGAAGGTTGGGTGAAGCCTCTTGTGCCCCTTGACACTCTTACATTGCCAACCCTGGGGTAAGTAAATGCCCCCTACAGTGTTTATACATCCCATTCTCAAGAAAACAGCAGTTGCTCCTTTTATCAGGCTAGTAGGATCCACTTATAGGACATATCTAACTGACCTAGCTGAGTGTACACAAGGTCTTTAAGGGCTCTGGCACATGGGGAGATTAGTCGCCCGCGACAAATCTCCCCATCCCACCGGCGAAAATGTAAATCGCCAGTGGGATGGCATTTCGGGGAGATTAGTCACCCGCGAACAGGGAGATTTGTCGTGGGCGGCTAATCTCCCCGCGTGCCAGAGCCCTAAGGGTGATGACACACTGAGCTACTTGTTGCAGCTACTGAAATAGACAATGCTGATCATTTACTGATAACTGTCTCTATGTGTGTTTTACCCGAGGCAATTCTCTGTATTGTCTATGACAAAGGTATAGTAGCCGTGAAAAAGTAGCTATATAAGCAAATGTTAAATATAATTCATGGCTCCCTGCACACTTACAGCATGAATGGCAAACCTTTCTTATATTAAACAAGATACTGACAGTTTGGTTGCAGTTGCTGGATAAACAGATATATAAAATATATATCAAAGTATTTTCAACTTTGGATGTTACTGGCCTTTTAAGTGTACATTGCCCGCACTTAGCCTTTAATCCAACAATACAAAAAAACTCTACTATTGATATCAAATTATGTTTATTAAAATTAAATCTGATTTGCCCTGAAACAAAAATATATATTTTTTATTGACATTTCATAGAAGAACATACTTGCAAAAATACATTGGCTGTGTAATGGTTAGTGTTTCTCAGTGCTCTTCTGTAATCAGGCAGTTATTCCTCATTTACAGTTCTTCCAGTTTCTCTTGCTCTGTTACTGGTAATGGAGTTTGGGGGTGATTTTTTTGTATTAGTGTTTTCTCTTTTCTGAAAAATACAGATAAAACAAAGATTATATAATATTGTATAGTATACATTTTTAGTGGCATTTTTTAATATACCCATGTAAAAGGGAAAATTAATTGATTCACTGATTGATTGATTAATGCTTTCTGAGATATTAGCAGTTTTAGGCAGCTAATACCAGGCTTTTAGGTCAACATTTCTTTTTGAGGTGAGTTTCAGCTATCCTAACTGTGTATGACTTCGGCTAATTCGGCTAAATACCAAATATAATCACAAATCTAATTTGCATGTTCAAATTTGAACAGGATCTTTTTTAAAAAAAAAAAAAAAAATTCTGGTGCATCCCTAAAATAATGACTAGTCTATGACATAAAATTTCAGAGGGCTGTGTATGGCCTTTTGTACAACATTTGGTCGCGTGCCTGTGTGTAACTCACTACCAATGTGCTATTGTTATGCTGGTCAGCAGATATGATGAGCATAACAGCATAATGTGTTTTTATATTTTATAATTGCATAATCTGACTGACTCACTCCTAATTTGTCAATTATGGGAAAGTCACAGTGTATAAAGCATTAAAGAATTATATTGAATCTAGTGAATTATATGGAGTGTGATGTGTATACTACTTAGTAGGCGGGTTTACTTTCATTGTTTTACTCCCTTTTGTACACGGCATATTCCATTCTGCCATGGTAGCTTGAGCCCAGCCCATTCTCACTTACATTTTTTTTTTCTATTGTCCTTTCTCTCACTATCCAGCCCTACTCCTTTTCCATCTCTACCTGCATAACTTCAGCATCTTTTACTATTCCCTAATCTTCCTTTACCCCATGGGGTGCAGTCCAGCCCCATCTTTCCTTCTTCCTCAGCCCTTTCTCCCTCACGTTTCTTTTCCCATCATCCTCTCAACTCCAGCCTTGCCTTTCTATATTTCCCTCCTTCTACACTGGCTCTAGAACAGTCTGCTGCCAATTCCTTCTCTTTTTTACTCACGTACCTCCACTACCTTCACCTTTTTCTTTTTCCTACCTTGTTCCAGCACAGCCCCTTCTTGTTCTTCCTTCTTACCTTTCCTCCACTCAGCTCCAGTTTACTCGCCCAATTACAGGCATTTTCCATACCAGCACATTCACATCTCATTATTTATTTACCTCATAATACACATACCTGCAAGTTTGCATATTAGAATGAACTAACTCCTCCAAGTCTTCTGATCTGTTCATAAGTCAGCCAGAATACCAAAGACCAAGGAGCCTGTATGAAAAAAAACATAAGCTTAAAAAAAACTTATTTTCCATGGTACATTCACCAACAGAGCATTTCACTGGCCTTTTGTAATCACCCTTTAATGCTGAGAGAAGTTAATAATGAAGCCTGTGGCATTGAAACATTCACACACAAGAACTGTCTAAGGTCACATCCAAATGCATTATGTTCACGTTACAAGCAGTGCCCTATCTGAATGCATTATTTTCACACGTTACAAGCAGTGCCCTATCTGAATGCATTATTTTCACACGTAACAAGCAGTGCCCTATCTAAATGCATTATTTTCACATGTTACTAGCAGTGCCCTATCTGAATGCATTATTTTCACATTACTAGCAGTGCCCTATAGTGTTTTTGCAGCTATGTTACAGCCAGAGGATAAGAGACTGTAGGCCTAACTTAATACGGCACACCACTCCCACTCCATTCAGCCATTTTTTATAAAAATGGCTTTTCTTTCCCATTATTGATAAACGAACAACACACAAATATGTTGTTACCATTCTCATCCATGTAGGCATAAAGCCCTTGTAGAGAGACATGAATCCCTCCCCACGTATTGCTTGAATAAGGCAGTCAGTAGAGGATTTGTACAGCAGACCCCTGTAAAACAAACAGATTGCTACATTTCCATGACTGCCAAACCTTGCCACAAAGACAGACACTAGCAGATATAAGTGCCACAGATACCGATGGACGAATCTGTTCAGTTTCACTTGGCCAAACAGTTTGCTAAAAGTTTTTCAAAAACCAAAAGCGTCTAAGGGCTTGAGATGCATTTTTGTGCCACAATCCACTCCAAGTGTCTGCACCCATGTGGATGCAGTGTCTCTATGTGAAAACGCACCATAAAGCAGATTGGGGTGGATGGACAGTTACTCTGCACTTATACACCAGCTGAAAAACACCCAGTCTGGTAGTAGCCTTAGGCTAATGGCACACACTGGCATCTTGACTGCCGTTTCCCTCCATCCGAAAACAGCAGCAGTCAAAACCACATATAGGGGAGATTGGCAGATTTCTGCCCATAAACATGCAACATCACCTTTCACCATATGGAACACCTCATCCAGTAGCATAAACAGTGGAAACAAGCAGAAAGGGCACTTTGACTGCCACTGTTTTCTACTGGACAATGGCAGTCAGAATTCCACGCGTGCCATAGGCACAGTCACTGCAAACAAAGGTTTTTGATTTAAGTAAAGCAAATATTGCCCTTACCGTCCATGCTTGTCTCTGGGCTGATTCATTATCCGGGTTTTGATAACATCAGCTGGTGTTCCTAAAGTAGCAGCAACTACACCTGAGCATATGCTAAAAGAAAAACAAAATATTTCAATATATAAATCTTCTTTTCACCAACTTATATTTTTTTAGAGACTTTAACACTGCAGTGTTATTTTCTGCCAAAGTTCAGGGCTCTGCAGGTATGGGCTAGGTGCTGGTTTTAAAATGGGAACATTTTGCAGGTTAGGGTCAAGTTGACCCATAGATACTACTGGGTAGCTAACCATCCACCATGAATTTTTCATTGTACCAGAGACTGCTTGAGGATAAAATGAGATTGATCAAAAGATTGATGTTAAAGGACAAGGAAAGCCTGTAACCCAAGTCTGTTGTATGTTATAGCAACCCTCTTGCTATATTAGTTTTTCAAGCTTGTCCGCATCACTCCTGCTGTGCCCTCTGATTATATCACATATTCAAGTTCAGCCGCGCCCACCATTTTACTTTGCTAGATGTTATCAATATGGCTGCACAGAATGATATGCCCATGCAAGTCATAGAATCAAGGGTGCACAAATCTTTGGTACTGAATAAGACCAAGACGTATAATCCTACAGGTAAAGCCAAGCTTTATCAGAGCGACTTTAATTGATGTCAGGTGGATACTAACTACAATTTGAGAGGAGACTGAATGGGATTGGCTTATTCTGAATGCAGCCACATCCTTGATTATTAAAGGTTGTGCATGGTAATGCAACCACGTTTTTGTATAATTTTTGCTTTCACTAAAATGTTATGAATTTGTTTTCAACTTCTTCCTATAAATGGTAATTTTGCAATAAAAGTAGAATAAGTTGCAACAGGATTTATCTGGGTTTTTTTCAATAAACAAAAACCTGCCATTTTGCAGAGGTGAGTAGACTTTTTATATCCAGTGTAGATATATCCCTTAACTTTACAGAAACTGGGCCTTGCAACATGACCGTACACATTCAAAAATTCCACCCGTGAATGGCTGGGGTGGAAAAAAAAAGTGTCTATAGAAACGTCATACATATTTCATACACAGGGCATTCTCTATGTTAAATCTCTTTAATAACTGTAAGGAGGGGAGTGGTCTCCCCACTGGAGCACTGCAGTGGCACCTACCTGGAGATGGTGTGACATAAACTGTTGTCCTTGATCGGTGTGTTCCGTAGTAGAAAGTGTTTCACCATATCATAGGTGGTCAGATCTGAAAATGACATTGAAGATAAACTGGTGCCAGTATTAGTTACACCCTAGAAATAATTTCACACAATGACTCTCGGCCAATCACAATGTTTGCAATAACCTCCTCTGCCAGGCCAACCTTGATCTCAATTCACTGATATACAAACAAAGAATTCAAGGTTTACATTTGGCAGGTAAATGCAGGTCAGTTCCCTAATCTGGAAATAAAGCAGAATACTTAATGCATTCCTAAGGGTGAAGACACAGGGAGCGACTTAGTAGCAGCTACTTGTCACGGCTACTAAACGCCAGAAAATACCCTGCCATAGACAATACTGAGAATGGCCTCTGCTAAAACACACATAGAGACTTTTATCAGAAAATGATCAGCATTGTCTATTTTTGTAGCTGCTACTAGAAGCTCCATGTGTCTTCACCCTAAGATGTAGGCTTTTGGTAATTTCTCATGTTATGTATATATTTAGTTTTATTTAGTATGTATATTTGGCTGTGCCAAGAATTTAATTATACCGCCTACTCAAGCACTTACTTCATGCTGTATTGCACAATGTTCTCTGCCACTTTTTTTTCTGGTGACAGAACTGCTTGTCTGTGTATCGTGTCTGGGTGTATTAAAGGACACTTACACTGAACACAGAACATATTCGTCCCTAAAGATATTAAACTGGGTTTGGTCTTACATCATATTCCCTCTAATAAGGTTTCAAGGGTTTCTTATCTCCATTTACCTCCCATATTTACCAGAGCAGCTCTCTGAACATTCGGCACCCAGCCAGCCCACAGTCCCCGTATTCCGCCTTTAGAAACGATTGTCACAAAAGCATGATATACTCCTCGCACCCTGCCAAGATTGATAGCAAATTCCAAGGATCAGAATATAAAATCAACTCTTAAACTGACACTACTAAATTCTAACGCATTTAACTCTTTCAACAATCGGGATGGCAAATGGTTGTTTTCTATAGAATAACCTGTAACATAAAATGGCATGCTGGTACAGGTATGGGATCTGTTATCTGGAAACCAATTATCCAGAAAGCCAAAAATTACAAGAAGGCCATCTCCCATCAAAACAATTATTTCCTTTTTCTATAATAATAAAACAGTACCTGTACTGCATGATAAAGAACTCACCGAGGTGGCTTCCCTTCTAGTCTTCTCTTTCCTTCCATCTGCATCTGAACCTTTACCAGATCAGTTGGACTGGCAAAAAACTGCCCAATTGCTCCAGCCGTCATCCCACCAACCACAGATTTCCTGCAAAGCGCAAAACAATATTGGTATATTACCCCAAATGCTGGTGCATGAAACTCAACATGCTTTATTTGCTACATTACTGAGTATCAAATGGGAGCAATGTAAAGCAAATCGGTGGCACTAAAAGGAGAAGAAAAGCATAAATCATGGGGGGGGGGTTGTGCAAATTGTTAATTATGATTACCATAGGCCACCAGTCCTCCTGAGCAGAAAAATGCACTGGTCTGGAGTACTTCTAAGCACCATGGAGCCATCTTCTTTTTTTGACTTACTTTTTTTATTATTTTTTTTTTTTTTTTTTTTTTTTTTTTTAAAGCAGAAAGTTTTTCCCCTCTCCTGTGAGTATGCCAGCCAGGGGCTGAAGAATAAGTGGAAGAAGAGGATCGCTCCGTAGAGCTTGCTGAAAAGTATCCTGGGCCAGTGTAGTTTTCGGTTGATAGTCCATCATCAACATTTGCCAGCCCCTATTGGTTTAGGCTTTCCTTCTCCAGTTACATTTGTAGAAAATGCTTATTTGTTCTAGATATTTCTGAAAATCTAGCATAAATGGTTAGGGTGAGATATTTGCTTCCCTATATTTTCTAGGAACAATGCCAATGGTTTCATTAGGGGCCCTGATCAAATGTTCGACCTTGAGCTAAATATCAGTGTAGTGACACAAAGCAATCTGACCGTGCTGATTTGCATCACTCTCTAACTTTACAGACAATAATATTAGCCCACAGATAAGAGAATACAGAGTTTATTGCTTTTTATATTTTACTCATCACTGGGAGAAAATATCTGCTGACAAGTATTTCATGCACTGACATTTGGACAGAGAAAGCCTCTGCCAGGCCAACCTTGATCTCATTTAACTGATATACAAACAAAGAATTCAAGGTTTGCATCTGGCAGGTAAATGCAGGTCACTTCCCTGATCTGTACCAGAGACAGAATGCTGAATGCTCTGATACCAATGTTGGCTTTTGGTAGGATTTTTGCTGTATTATTTATATGTATCATAACATTTGTTTTCATTGCCCCTCCTATGGCGAAATGAAACAATTTCCCCTCTTTTAGTTGTCCTTTAAAGAAGGCTGCTATGCCATGTCAGGCTTTATAGATGCTAGATCACTGACCACAAACTCCCACTAACTGGGGAAAGCTGCACAGCATAGTGTACAAATGCCCAAATGCGTTTGGGTTGGTGTAGTGTCTTGGCCAAAGTTAGTTTATCACATGATTAGATGATCCCTTTCCAGCATCTTTTCATCACTTTTATTCAGAAAGTTTAAACAATGAAACAATACGTTTCCAGTATCTTCAGTTTCTGTACTGGTTTTTCCATATAACATAATACTTCACAGGCACAGCTTCTATAGCGTAAGGTTGCTGCCCAGTAAAACCGTTTAGGCCCGAGTACTTACCACAAAGGAAAGGTGTCACCATCCCCTTTTCCAAGCACCGAATCCCGAATGTGCTCGTAGGCAACCATGCGCACTCCGGAGTAAACTGAAATACAGTTTAATACTAACTTTAGGGTTTGCTTTATTAAAGGCTCCTTACTGGAAAGCTCCAGCTGGTGTTGAAAGCCAATTCTTTTTGTAAATAGATACCATGCTCCTTACCTATCATTTGAAGGATTTCACTGTCAGCATTGCCCATCAACTTTACTCTATCTTTTCTATGTTTCAAGCCCCCCAAAGCAGCAGCAAGGACAGATTTTTGCCACTCCTGAGGATCGCTGTGCACCGCTATGAAAGAAAAGTGCCCAGCCACAGAGCCTAGTAGAGTGTGTTTATGGCCAATAGTCAATCAAGCAGGGAGATTCATAGGGAAGTGATCCATGGCAGGTAGTGGCTGTTTAATAGTCCTGTAGGAGTGCCACATTGCCACCTTCCTTCACTTCTTGGATCCCTGAATGGCCTGGCTGGGAATACATACCCAGTATAGGAAATAGCAAGCTTTTAGTTTCAAAGTCTGTTTTTTTTACTCTAATGTGCAGGCACACATCAGAAGCGAGGAGTCACTGGGAGTATCCAGGCCAGTACAGCAAACAGGAGCCCTCGCCCAGAGACTAAGTGACTGCCTAAAATTGTGACATCCCCTAGTGACTATGCCTTTTCTTCTCCTTTAAAGGGAATTTATCCTGAGGTAGAGGCAGGCAGGTAGCCCTGCTGCTCCTTAGCCTGCATGTTTGAATGACACAAAAGCTAGGGGGCAATGAAGGGAATGCCCACGTGCCACATATCTCCCTCTCCAGCGTTGCTGAATACATGCAACATTTACATGGGAGGCAACAAACAATTCCCTGTATGCCAATCTAGGAACACAAACACTATTCAGTTCTACTCTGAGGAACCCCAGCACTTTCGGCAGAATTTGAGCTGAACGGAAACCAAATGCTAAAAGTGATCATCTTCTTTAGATCTGAGCTTCAAGTACAAAAATTACAGTTTCATTACATCCCCTACAGATGAGTATACACACTGCAATAGAACCCCACCACCTATAAAAGTTGCCCAGGGTTACCCTACCCAGTCCAGACTGACCCCGTGAGTGCAACCAACACAAAGTAAATGCCAATCTTATACACAGAAAGCAATGTACCAATGTGCCGATAGACGGCTGGAGTGGCTCCTTGCCAAAGTTTTAGCAAGCCTTCTTCCTGAACGATGCCCGTCGCCGTTCGCACCATCCCCCTGTACGGTACCGCTGATCCGACCTCTCCATGCCGCTTTAATGCTGCCTCCCCCTGAATCTGTAGGCGGGTTTTGGTAAGATCCAGTGGGAATGTCACTGATAAAAGAAAATTTATTGCAATCATATAACAGCACAGAACACTGGGCACAATCTATAACATAGAATACAGGTAACTGTTTATCATCTCCTACTGTAAAATTCTGTTTGTATGTGATCTCAATTTGCCTAGTTTCCCACAGGGAGTTGCCGGCAGTAGCACCAATTCCGCAGGGGCAACTGATCTCCCCATGACCATTATAAGGCAAATAATACCACTATCAACTAAGCAGGCACTTTATACAAAGTCTAATAATGCATTAACATGAAGCCGTTTGTCCTCCTCCCAAGCACAAAAGCAAAAACCCTAACTCATCTTCACTAGGTGGGCACCAGTGTGTGAGGGCAGAGTGCTGAGTGACATTGTTGTACTTAACGTATTGTACAGGTATGGGATCCCTTATCCGGAAACCCATTATCCACAAAGCTCTGAATTACGGAAAGCCCGTCTCCCATAGACTCCATTTGAATCAAATAATTCAGAATTTTAAAACTGATTACCTTTTTCTCTGTAGTAATAACATAAATATAATAATATAAATAATCCTTATTGGATGCAAAACAATCCTATTGGGTTCAGTTAAAGGAAAAAGATAGTCAAAGTCACTTGGGGGTGCCAAAATGTTAGGCACCCCCAAGTGACTTTGACCACCTACCTTTTACCCCGGGCTGGTGCCCCTGTGAGGAGGGAACAGCACCAGCCCGGGGTAGCTGCCGGCGCTTCCTGATTCGCTGCGTGCGCATGCGCAGTAGAGTGAAAAGCCGAACTTAAACAATAAAGTCGGCTTTTCACTCTACTGCGCATGCGCCCACCGCTGGCATTTCAGCTACGGAAGCAGGAAGCGATCTGCTCCAGGTGCCCCGGGCTGGTGCTGTTTTCTCCTAACAGGGGCACCAGCCCGGGGTACGAGGTAAGCGGTTAAAGTCACTTGGGGGTGCCTAACATTTTGGCACGCCCAAGTGATTTTGCCTTTCGTTTTCCTTTAATGTTTTATTGGTCTTTTAGTAGACTTACGGTATGGAGATCTAAATTACGGAAAGACCCCTTATCCAGAATACCCTTGGTCCTGAGGATTCTGGATAACAGGTCCTATACCTGTACTGCCATTCTCGCACACGCAGAGCCACTAACCCTCAATATCCTCAGCACAAGTATTCTGCCTGACACAGCCACCCATAGGAACCCTATTCATATGCACCCATTCTAAGCAAAGACTAAACACTCATTTTTGATCACATGACAGAGTCTATCAGCCCTTGGGACAATGGGCATAAAGTCTATACTAGTGACACTGCCATTGGCAATGATTTACACATGGCGCACTGTCAACGGAACTGAGGACTATGGACTGGTAGGGAAGCCTCCGAGCCCCACTCACTGTACCTAGCTCGGCGACCGACGCGGCACAGGCAGACAGAATGAATTTTGAGGTCCGGGGCCAGCCCTCAGGAAACCCTCCGTGGCCTCTCTCCGCAGGCATTGCCCGGACACCCGAACACTGCGCCGCACCGGCAGCTTCTGGCTACAACTGTGTGCGTGACGTCAATTCTCCGCGGCCCGGCCCCGGCGCATTCTGGGAATTAGCCGCCATATGTAATGGGGCATTACACTTGGTTTGGAACTTGTACCTGTCTGTACTTTGACAGCTTTGTTCTTTGAGGAAAATTCTCGGGTTCTCTACTTAAAACGTTCGTTGTAATAGATTTTAAATAATGGACGAGCACCTGGGACAGCATAATCATAATTATGATTTTAAAAAGCAGAAATGGTGACTTTTAAACTCATAATTATGACTTTAAAAAGTCATAATTTTGAGTTTTAACAGCAGGTTTTGTTAAAAAAAAAAAAAATCATAATTTCGGGTTTTTAAATTATGAGAAGTAGTAATTTCGGCTTTTTGATGTCACCACTATGAGTTTAAAAGTCATTATTATGAGTTTAAATTTTGAGTCATAATTCATTACACATTTTAGTATTTAATGTGTTCATAAAGGTAAAGTCACAGCTCTACCTCATAGTGCGCAGAATACGACAAAACAGATTAAAGAGTAGCGTTACCACTGACGCCACAAAAGACTCATCGTTTCATCACTAATTAAATAGACTTTCTTTTAGTGAGCAAAAATGGCACTTAAACCCTATTTAACTTTCTAGTTAAGTACTATATATAATATAAACATATATATTAAACTTTATTTATTTAAAATAAACCCCTTTAATGTGTGATTGGCAAGCCACCTACAAGTATCTGTATTTCCCCCTTCTTGTGAAGGGCCTTGGCTCTGATCCGCAGTGAGTTGGTGCTGCAGGGTCTGTAGGGAACTTGATGAATACCTGAAAGTCCAAGGTTGCGGACATGCACTCTACATATACTGTAAATGACTACTGTAACTGAGGAGGTAAGCCACGCTTGTCTCTTATTGGCTCATTGCCTGATCAGAAAGCTTTGTGATTCGCCGCCAAGAACGAAAAACATGTCTGGGAATTCATAAAAAATTGAATCTAGACCTGTGCTATCTGTTGTTACCCCTCAAACAATATTTTCCTTAACAATATGCAATTATTTCATACTAAATTAATATGTATATGTAGCCCACTTGTTAAATGCTCTTGTGGCACTACCTACTGGAGCACGATACTTTGCGCTACAGGAGTCCTGAGCCCCCGCTTACTATGGGGGTTTACAAGGGATTCTCCCCTAATTGGCGTGCCTCCACCCAGGGATGGTGGTGTGGATCTGTATTCCACCCCCTGGGAACTATTCAGATTGTTATGCCCCTCCGGGCTAATAGATCTCACCACACGGGAATATGAATAAAACAAATGGAAAGGTTTATTGAACGGACACCTCTCCAGGAGCAGCTTATCAATATACAGTGCAGGGTATATCTCCATTACGTCTCATTGAGTACCTTCTCCTGTTGGCCTACCCAATGGTAGTCGCGCTCATGTGCTCCCCTCTAGGGGCTCTCCCCGGTACTCTCGCCAAAGACACTCTCTCTTAGAGTTCTCCCGGTACTCACGCTAGGACGTTACCCCACAGGGACCCACACCGGTACTCTCACTGGGCATCCTCAGATCCGGCCTCCTGGACTAGCGTTGACCTGTTCCACCTACCTAGCCACTTAGTTCCCTGCACTCCAGCCGATGTAATGCTGGGAGGTCTTAACCTCACTGCTACTCCTGGAGGGGCCATGTCCGCCCATTCTAAACTAGGCTGTCCTACATATCACTCCTAGAGCGATCTATTATAGAACTCCTATCTAAGAACTATGCCCGGGGCACTCACTCCACTACTGGAGCAGTCCCTGGACTGACCAACAACTCCCTCACAGCACTTGGCTGCTTCCCTTTTATGGGCCTATGCACCACCCTGTGGCCATAACCCGAACTACAGGAATTCTCCCTGTTAACTATTAATAACCCAGTCATCCCAGTGTCCCTGTCCTAGGGGTGTCTGTCCTAAGGGCCCCATTTTTGGTAAACCCCTACATATACAAAAATGTACTTTGTTCATAGAGAGCTATTATAAGAAAATGCATTCTGGTGTGTAAAAAATCATTTAGAATGTTAGTAAAAAGGGATTGGTAACATCCATACCTAACAGAAAGTGTCTGAGGAATTCTCTTTGTCACCATCTTGTGGTGAGTTTTAATACAAACAATAAATATATCTTTTTCTGCTTACATCAGTCAAGAGTCAGATTTGGCACTAATGTGCTGGGCTTGGCATGGTGCAATCCTCCTGCAAACTATAGTACAATGTCACTGATCCTCAGGCTAAAATACACTTGTAAAAAATACTCCAGTCTTCAGCAGCTGCTAGGGCAAACAAGGTTTTGAGCTGTATTAAAAGGGGCAGGAGGGGGTTATTCTTCCCCTTTACAGAGCGCTGGTAAGGCCCCATCTAGAATATGCTGTATAGTTTTGGTCTCCAGTGCTCAAACGGAAAGGGTTTGTTACAGTGAGAGCTGTGAAATTCCCTCCCTGAACCAGTCGTACTGGCTGATGCATTATATAGCTTTAAGAAGGGGCTGGATGGCTGTTTAGCAAGTGAGGGAATACAGAGGTATGGGAGATAGCTCTCAGTACAAGTGAGGGAATACAGGGTTATGGGGGATAGCTCTCAGTACAAGTGAGGGAATACAGGGGTAGGGGAGATAGCTCTCAGTACAAGTGAGGGAATACAGGGGTAGGGGAGATAGCTCTCAGTACAAGTGAGGGAATACAGGGGTAGGGGAGATAGCTCTTAGTACAAGTGAGGGAATACAGGGGTAGGGGAGATAGCTCTCAGTACAAGTGAGGGAATACAGGGGTAGGGGAGATAGCTCTCAGTACAAGTTGCCCCAGGGACTGGTCCGATTGCCATCTTGGAGTCAGGAAGGAATTTTTTCCCCTCTGCGGCAAATTAGAGAGGCTTCAGATGGGGTTTTTGCCTTTTGGATCAACTAGCAGTTAGGCAGGTTATATATAGGCATTATGGTTGAACTTGGTGGACGTGTGTCTTTTCTCAACCTAACTTACTATTTTACTTTTTATTACTTATTTTTCTATTGAGGTCCTCTTCTATTTATATAGCAGTCTCTCATTCAAACCGCTCCCTGGTAATTTGGACCCTAGCAACCAGATGGCTGCTGAAACCCCAAACTCAAGAGCTTCTAAACAAAAATTGAAATTATGAAAAAAACATTTTTAAATAAAAAAATTAAGACCAGTTGCAAATTGTCTTATAATATTACTCTCTACAGCAGTGTTCCCCAACCAGTGGCTCCAGGGCAACATGTTGCTCGCCAACCCCTTGGATGTTGCTCTCAGTGCCCCCAAACCAGGGAGTTATTTTTAAATTCCTAACTTGGGGACAAGTTTTGGTTGAATAAAAACAAGATTTCCTACCAAATAAAGCCCCTGTAAGCTGATAGGGTGCATAGAGGCCCCTAATAGCCAATCACAGCCCTTATTTGGCACCTCCATGAACTTTTATGGTGCTTGTGTTGCTCCCCAAGTCTTTTTACATTTGACTGTGGCTCACGAGTAAAAAAGGTAGGGGATCCCTGCTCTACAGCTTACTGAAAGTTAACTCCTACTTCTATTGAATGCGGCTAAAGCTCTTTTCCCTAGCTTGAAAAACTACAAACCCCCCGACCTACACAGAATGGCTAAATTTAGTGGAGGAAACAAGAAAACTAGAGGAAATAACTCACCTAATATAAAACAAGGTAGCACAATACCGGACAACCTGGACACCCTGGTTAGAAGCAAACAAAATAAAATGTTAACTAAAGCACATTAGTTATGTGGTTAATGTGAGAGACTTAAGCAAAGTGTATAAACAAATTTTAGATGTCAGAAATGAGAAACAACTTGATGTATGCCCTTTCATGATTTCCAGTGTCGGACTGGGATGCCAGGGGCCCACCAGAAAACCTTAGACCGTGGGCCCACTCTCCAAACTATTTTTCATCCACTTCTCACTTAACCTCTATATTCTCCTAGTTTTTTTACTTTATGTACTATAATCTATTCTTAATATTTAGTTGATTTCTTCCCATAGAGAAATAGGAAATGACCAAGAATTAGACTAAACGCTTAGAAGCAGGAGGGCCCACTGACACCTGGGCCCGCTGGGAGTTCTTCTGGTATTCCTGTGGGCCAATCCGACACTGATGATTTCTGTATATGATTACATGATATGTGAACTTTTCCCTCCCAGCCTCCCCCTTTTTTCTGTACCCCCCCTCCACCCTATTTCTTTAAAATCAATAAAGATTGTTTTTAAATAAAAAATAGTTAACTCAAAGGTGAACAACTCCTCTAATGTGTGATTGCTAAGCTGCCTGCAAGTATCTGTATTTCCACCTTATTACAGTTAACAGTGAGTTGCAGGATCTGTACGGAACTTGCTGAATACCTGTATGTCCCAAGGTTGCGGACATGCGCAGTACGTATACTGTAACTGTACCGCTCTACTGTAACTGAAAGCCACGCTTGTCTGGACCGCTCTTATTGGCTCGTTGCCTGATCAGAAAGCTTTCTGATTCGCTGCGAAGACACAAGTGGGAAATAGTGCGGGCATCCAGGAGAACACCCCTGTCACATGACCTGAGCGGGCAGAATGCCTTCCCTTTGCCTGAGGCTGACAGGTGCCAGAGAGGTGGGAGCCGCTTGTGTGTGAGGAACATGGACCCTATCGCCAGTGTCTCCTCCGCTCTGCTCTCCCCTACCGCCGCGCTAGGGCTGCTGGTGGCGCTACTCACCGCGGTGCTGGTTCGGTACCTGCTGCCCAATGGGTCCCAGAAGCCGCCCTACCCTCCCTGCATCCGAGGCTGGATCCCCTGGTTCGGGGCTGCGTTTGACATGGGGAAAGCGCCCCTGGAGTTCATCGCCAGAGCCAGGGAGAAGGTAACGGCAAATGGACATTTGGTTTTCTATTATTTTGTAGAATGCCCTGTCGTTAGCAACTTTTCAAATAGTCTTCATTTTTATTTAGTATTTACCTTCCTTTTCAGCTATCAGATGGGGTCACTGACCCCCAGCAGCTAAAAACAACTATTGCTCAGAGGGTCTACTATATTATTGTTACTGTTACTTTCTATTCAGCTCCTCTCCGGTTCATATTCCAGTCTCTCTCTTTCAAATCACTGCCTGGTTGCTAGGTTAAATTGGACCCTAGCAACCAGATAGCTGCTGAAATACCAAACTGAAGAGCTGCTGCATAAAGAGCTAAATAATTAAAAAACCGCAGACAATAAAATATGAAGACCAATTACAAATTGTCTCAGAATAGCACACTCTACATTACACTAAAAGTTGGTACAGGTATAGGACCCATTATCCAGAATGCTCGGGCCCAAGGGTATTCCGGATAAGGGCTCTTTCCTTAATTTGGATCTCCATACCTTAAGTCTACTAAAAAATCAATAAAACATGAAATAAACCCAATAGGATTGTTTTGCATCCAAGACGGATTATTTATATCTTAGTTTGGGAGCAATTACAGGTACTGTTTTATTTCTACAGAGAAAAGGGAATCAGTTTTAAAATTCGAAATAATTTGATTAAAATGGAGTCTATGGGAGACAGGCCTTCCGTAATTCAGAGCTTTCTGGATAATGGGTTTCCAGATAAGGGATCCTATACCTGTACAGTACTAACGCAGCTGGCTCTGCCCACTATAAGGTGACATCTTAGCATATCATCATGTCATGCCCTATGTTTAGGCCAAAATTTCAGTAATTTCACCTTAAACCCACAAAACCCCAAGTTGAGTCCAGTTAAATGCATGGTCAGTAAAGTAAAGTGCAAATGCCTCACCCCTACACAAACGGGGCAACTGAGTCCTGCGTAACAAAATGTTCTGTTCTGCAGCAAAGGCTATTGGGGCAATGTTATTGCAGGTGCAAAATTTGGCAGGCAGGTTGCAATGGTCACTTGTTTGAAAGCAAACATCTGGTTGCTAGGGGTTACTAGACCTGGTGCAAACTGTTTACATATTTTCTCCATTGCCAGCTGTATTTGGATGTTATTTTGCTTTTGTTTCCATCTAGTAAAAAAAAGTCTAAAGGTGGCCATACACGGGCCGATTCTAGCCCTTTAGACACGGGCCGATTCTAGATCCTTTAGACATGGGCCGATTCTAGATCCTTTAGACTGATTCAGCAGCTTATCTGCCCGTGTAGGGGCACTACTGACGGGCCTACCTGTCCGACATCTGGCCTGAAATCAGCCAGATCTCAATGGGGCAGGTTTGATTTTTCCATCAGATCAACAGCGCCTATACCCCGCAAACGACTGAATTAGCCCAATATCGCCCACCCGTAGGTGGGGATACCGGGAGAAGATCTACATGCTTGCCAACTTTGCCAGGCGAGTGGAACTTTTAGAAATGCTGCTTTAAAGGAGTTGGTCATCTTAAAGTTAAATTCTTGTATATTATAAAATAGCTAATTCCAAGCAACTTTTCAATTGGTCACCATTTTTTTACAGTTTTTAAATTATTTGCCTTCTTCCCCTGACCTGTTCCTATCTTTCAAATGGGGCTCACTGACCCCAACATCTACAAATAAAATACTGTGTAAGGCTATTGCTTCTATTGTTACTGCTACTTTTTACTACTCATCTTTATATTACAACCCTCTCCTATTCATATTCCAGTCACTCATTGAAATCAGTGCCTGGTTGCTATGATCATTTTTGCCCTAGCAACCAGATAGTTGCTGAAATGCTGAACTGGAGAGCCGCTGAATACCTCAAAAAAATCACAAATTATAAAAAGTGAAAACCAATTGTAAATTGTCTACATCATACTAAAAGTTAATTTAACTACTACCCTTTTAAGATACCCAATAAGAGTACTTGGCTTGCCCCTCTCTCCCCATTCAGCATTACACTGCCCTGCCTAACAACTGTCTCTGTAACTCTATCTCTGTATCGTTTCTATAGCAAGGATCAAATGGCACGGGGAAACTATAGCAGTTGGGTAAATGTCACAAAATTAAGTGTATAATCTGTATGGTGGGGGGTGTATCTATAGGTGCTGTATCTATAGGTGCTGTGATTGTACTATGCCGCAGGGAGGTCCCCACCATACTCAAACAGCTGGGGGGCCCCGTCCCATTGGTTCAGTATTTTCCTATTGTATTTAAACATGCCCTGCAAAGGGAGCAAAGCACAATCCTACATGTTGGGCTTTGGCTAAATGGGATTTATATAAGTGGTGGGATGATAAAACTGTTGGTGATTGGCACATATGTGTTTGAGGGGTATCAAATAGGTCGGCCCAGATTCTGATTCAACAATGGCTTCCCTGCTTTATGGAGCTTACAGCGGGATAAATGTTCTTGTGCAAGGGTAGGTACAGTTTAATAACTGCTCATCTGCAGTTGCACCCCCCTGGGGTATTTAGGGGGGGCCCCAGAGATGAAAGAAGGGAGAGGCAAATAATGCACTCCCAGCTAAGCACCCTTTTGCAGTTGCAGGTAACAGAGGAGTGCGACTGGATTGCCATGAGCAGTGGCATATCTAGAGTTAACTGGGCCAA
Source organism: Xenopus tropicalis (assembly GCF_000004195.4). Taxonomy (NCBI): domain Eukaryota; kingdom Metazoa; phylum Chordata; class Amphibia; order Anura; family Pipidae; genus Xenopus; species Xenopus tropicalis. The sequence continues at coordinate 147,010,905 of NC_030681.2, forward strand.
CAATATTTGGGGGCAAATACTTTGAAATAATGAACCTTTGCATTAATCAGTCAGGGCCCCCTACAGCACTGCTAAGCACGTCGCAGCCACTGGGTCTGAACAAATAGATTTCAACCAAACTGGGCCATGGCCAGAGCAGTCATTGGGGCCCCTCTACTGCAGCTCTTCATGCCCCCTTGCCTGACCAACCTCTCATTTTTAGAACCAAAGGTAATAAAGTTGGTCCTTACTTTGCTGCATAATCACCCTACATTTTTCTGGGCTATCCTGGAAGTCTGCACTTTATTTCCCATAATGCTCAGCCAGGAGCCACTTCCCAATATGTCAGGATTTCAGCCTTTAAAGTTACTCCTAGGGAACAGCCAAGGAGAAAATATGGGGGGACAATGGTACCACCATCACCACCATCGGTATAAAGCATTTTTATTATACAACATATTAATACTTAGCCCCTTGGGGGTTTTATTTGCCTGTAGAGCTGCAGGACAACAGGTTATATACACATAGACATTTACAATTCAAGGCAAATTGTTGTAGAATAACCTTTCTGTATTACACTAACAGTGTGATATAAGGTGAACAAACCAATTACAGAGGCGAAGTCACAGTGCAAGGCCAGTCAGTTTCAAGAGCCAAGTCTGATGTTTGTCAGTTTGTTGGAAACTGTTGTTAAAGAGATATTGTCATTGCTATCTATTCAGTAATCCCATAAGACCCAAATAAGACCACTTTATTGGGCTACTAAAGGTGAGATTGTTGTGCCTTTTTATGGTCACAAAAATCCTCAGTGACTTCTAATATCCTTATCATTTACAGTAGGGGGTACATTATCCCGTAAAATACATGAGTGATACTCAGAGTTCCCTGTATAACTCAGCCTGCAGCCTTGTGCCTTTATATGGGCACAGAACCCCTCAGTGACTGCTAATATCCTTATCATTTACAGTAGGGGGTACATTATCCCTTATAATACATGAGTGATACTCAGAGTTCCCTGTATAACTCAGCCTGCAGCCTTGTGCCTTTATATGGGCACAGAACCCCTCAGTGACTGCTAATATCCTTATCATTTACAGTAGGGGGTACATTATCCCTTATAATACATGAGTGATACTCAGAGTTCCCTGTATAACTCAGCCTGCAGCCTTGTGCTTTTATATGGGCACAGAACCCCTCAGTGACTGCTAATATCCTTATCATTTACAGTAGGGGGTACATTATCCCTTATAATACATGAGTGATACTCAGAGTTCCCTGTATAACTCAGCCTGCAGCCTTGTGCCTTTATATGGGCACAGAACCCCTCAGTGACTGCTAATATCCTTATCATTTACAGTAGGGGGTACATTATCCCTTATAATACATGAGTGATACTCAGAGTTCCCTGTATAACTCAGCCTGCAGCCTTGTGCCTTTATATGGGCACAGAACCCCTCAGTGACTGCTAATATCCTTATCATTTACAGTAGGGGGTACGTTATCCCTTATAATACATGAGTGATACTCAGAGTTCCCTGTATAACTCAGCCTGCAGCCTTGTGCCTTTATATGGGCACAGAACCCCTCAGTGACTGCTAATATCCTTATCATTTACAGTAGGGGGTACATTATCCCTTATAATACATGAGTGATACTCAGAGTTCCCTGTATAACTCAGCCTGCAGCCTTGTGCCTTTATATGGGCACAGAACCCCTCAGTGACTGCTAATATCCTTATCATTTACAGTAGGGGGTACATTATCCCTTATAATACATGAGTGATACTCAGAGTTCCCTGTATAACTCAGCCTGCAGCCTTGTGCCTTTATATGGGCACAGAACCCCTCAGTGACTGCTAATATCCTTATCATTTACAGTAGGGGGTACATTATCCCTTATAATACATGAGTGATACTCAGAGTTCCCTGTATAACTCAGCCTGCAGCCTTGTGCCTTTATATGGGCACAGAACCCCTCAGTGACTGCTAATATCCTTATCATTTACAGTAGGGGGTACATTATCCCTTATAATACATGAGTGATACTCAGAGTTCCCTGTATAACTCAGCCTGCAGCCTTGTGCCTTTATATGGGCACAGAACCCCTCAGTGACTGCTAATATCCTTATCATTTACAGTAGGGGGTACGTTATCCCTTATAATACATGAGTGATACTCAGAGTTCCCTGTATAACTCAGCCTGCAGCCTTGTGCCTTTATATGGGCACAGAACCCCTCAGTGACTGCTAATATCCTTATCATTTACAGTAGGGGGTACATTATCCCTTATAATACATGAGTGATACTCAGAGTTCCCTGTATAACTCAGCCTGCAGCCTTGTGCCTTTATATGGGCACAGAACCCCTCAGTGACTGCTAATATCCTTATCATTTACAGTAGGGGGTACATTATCCCTTATAATACATGAGTGATACTCAGAGTTCCCTGTATAACTCAGCCTGCAGCCTTGTGCCTTTATATGGGCACAGAACCCCTCAGTGACTGCTAATATCCTTATCATTTACAGTAGGGGGTACATTATCCCTTATAATACATGAGTGATACTCAGAGTTCCCTGTATAACTCAGCCTGCAGCCTTGTGCCTTTATATGGGCACAGAACCCCTCAGTGACTGCTAATATCCTTATCATTTACAGTAGGGGGTACATTATCCCTTATAATACATGAGTGATACTCAGAGTTCCCTGTATAACTCAGCCTGCAGCCTTGTGCCTTTATATGGGGGGCACAGAACCCCTCAGTGACTGCTAATATCCTTATCATTTACAGTAGGGGGTACATTATCCCTTATAATACACGAGTGATACTCATAATTCCCTGTATAACTATTTTTCTTATATTTTACAATAGGGAGGTACTTTAGTCCCAATATAATATGCACAGGCCATCAATAACCTTTAAAGTATATCCTTAGGAATGGTGTCCCACAACATAAGGAGACACATTTGTGCATTTATTTGGTCATTGAACTCCTGGGAGAGGGTTGCTATTATTGTCTGTTTTAAATAAGCATTATTTTTATATTCCCTACTTTTTAGTTTCTTTTTTGATGCATTGATGTATTTTTCAGGGGGCACAAAAATATTCATTGTAAAATATCTTTCCCCTACAGTTTTAAGTCCTGGGATTTTCGGAGAGTTACACGAATGAACTGTCTGCTTAGAATTTTAATGTAAGTCTTTGTCCAGTAACAGTCACTTCTGCACAAAGAGGCCCTGTGTAATCACAATAGCCTCGCAGGGACTTTCCTAACCCATTAGGTGCCACTACATCTGCAATAAAAGGGCTTCGCATTGGTTGTTTTAGCCAGACATAAATGCACATAAACGAATTCTGCTGGTTTAGATGGTTCTTATGTCTTCAACTGTGTAGCAAGGTGTTGAGATAAGATGGGGTGGCCATGACTGCAAAGTCTAATTGCGATATTAAAGGGAAAATATGTCCTTTTTAACAGGCAAAATGGTCAGGACTGGCATAAGACTGGCAAGGTCCGTAAGGCAGGCTGAGGTCAGTGGCAGGCAGCAGGCAAACAAGGTCGAGTAATAGCCTGGAGGTCAAACCAGGGAATCCACAGAAGTCGGGCACCAGGTGGAGACAGGAGAACGGGAGCAAGGAACCAGGCAGGGCACAGACAGGGCACTGGGAAATCAGGAATCACAGAGATCAGGCTCAGGAACAACGATTACCGAGCAACTGGGAGTTGCCAGGAGCAGGTTTATAAAGGCTGCTAATTACTAGACCAGGTAGAGATGCTGGATGCACATCGGGGCAACTGGCCAAGCCCAGGTAGAGATGCTGGATGCACATCGGGGCAACTGGCCAAGCCCTGCTCAAAGAGCCTCGTGTTCCTCAGTAGGTTCATGTAATCACAATTCAGCACATAGTCCAAAGTTTGATTCCCCACAGAACCTGGCACCCCCTTTGTGATGTCAGAGATGGGGCTGGTTGGTTGTGGGTCTATAGAGGTGGATTGCTGGGTTGGGTTGGGAAGGGGTTTACAAAAAGGAGACCCCCACCGAACCCTAACCTGTCTGCTCTTTGAAATGATAAGATGGAGTTGGACTTATGGAAGAATAGTGGCATGTGGGGAGGCCCATAACCCAGGGGTTAGGTGAGTTCTGGGTACTCCCACAGAAGATTTGCAGGTTCTGGCCAAGCTTTTTCATCTGCCCTCCCATTGTGACTTGATGGATGCTGGGACTTGCAGTCTCTTTGCTTTCCATAATGGGTGGCATACAGATTCTTTGAAAAGCAGAAGGACTTCAAGCCCCAGAATCCATAATTTCACAATGAAACAAGGTACAGGAGGGGTTACATGACACAGTGAGCCTAAGGGTGTCTGGGAAAGAGCCAGGGATAGACTATCGTGTGTTCTTAGTAAGGTCCTGTCATTCGCTTCATTGACCATATTCATAACAAAAGGCCGGCAATACCATATCCTGTATAATTCTGATCTTAAGAGATATGTCAGTACAATATCTTTCATCTGGTTCTGCCAAGATTCAGCCTGGGGAGTATCCTTTATTGTTTATTGATTCATAAAGCTCTCGCTGTCTTCACCATCATAACATAGTTATCATTCATGCTGTATCCTTTGTAATGTTTTATATTCTGCCATAGTCCCATATTTTCACTCCTTTATCTTTCCTAAGAGAGATCTTCAGGTCTTCTTCATCTTAAGCAATGACTGGGGGTACCATTAGGATATCGGCAGAATTATCTTCTTTAATTCTGCTTCTATCATTATATATTTAGCTTACAGGACGAATAAATATGGTAACCTCAGCACCAAGTTGGTGTGCATAACTACATATCTGTATAGAAATTAACTAAAGGATGTATGGGCAAGCTCTAGGCTATTTGTGCAGAGACACCACTTGTTTTCTGGGTCAGCAACTGGGCTCCATTTCAGAATCTACTCACTTAGCTGTTCCTTGGTGCTGCCTAATGCAGCCTCCCACTCACCTTTTGTTCTGCTTCAAGGCTTTTATTTTTTAGGCTTGGCAGCCTTGGTTCTTTACACGTCTTGCACCTCAAGCATCAAACTTTGACTATAAAGCGTATCGATAAGATAATAATTATATATATATAGCACTGTGTAACAATAAAGATAAGGATAATGCCTTAGCAGAGAAACCCTTGATCCTGGTGGACTGATGCTTAGCTTATCACTTAAAGGAACAGTAACACTAAAAAATAAAAATGTTTTAAAATAATTTATATATAATGTACTGTTGCCCTGCACTGGTAAAAGTTGTGTGTTTGCTTCAGAAAGTCTACTGTAGTTAATAGAAATAGCTGTTGTGTAGCCATGGGGGCAGCCATTTAAATTGAAAAAAGGAGAAAAGGCACAGGTTACATAAGAAGATAACAGATAAACTGTGTAGAATACAATGGGAATCTATGCTACTTATCTGTTATCTGCTTAGTAACCTGTGCCTTTTCTCCTTTTTTTCTCCTTTTTTTCAATTTAAATGGCTGCCCCCATGGCTACACAGCAGGGTATTTATATAAACTGTAGTAGTGTTTATGAAGCAAACACACAACTTTTACCAGTGCAGGGCAATAGTACATAATATATTAATTATTTTTATACACTTTCATTTTTTGGTGTTACTGTTCCTTTAAAGCAGCTGCTGTATTGGGAAAGTTTAAGGTCACGTGTGATTCCTCTTGTATTAGAGCAGTGATCCCCAAAGAGTGGCTCGGGGGCAACATGTTAAAAAAGTTTGGGGCAATGTTAATAGTTGTTTTTATAGCAGTGCCTGGTGGTGTTGCTTGATGCTTGCACGCACCTAAAGGTGGCCATACGTACTCGACGAGACAACTGATATCGCAAGAGTACCAGATATTGGTCGCCTCGACGATTGGGTGCCGTTGAAGGCACCCGAGCAAAATTTGTGTTTGGGCTGAATCATCAGGGGGAGGTAGAATCCCTATTGTTTCTACCAATGGTCACAGGAAAGATTGTTATTGGTACGTGTATGGCCACCTTTAGTATCTCCACTGGCTCCATTGATGATGCCTCGCCATGGCCCTAGGCAGTAAGGGCTCATACAGTCCCATAAGAAAGAATGGATTGCATTTCATCCTGAGCTCCATTGTGGTGGAACGCAGAAAAACTCCACCACAGGGGAATGCAGGTCCAAACGCTTGTATTTATGAGCCCTAAGGCCTGCCAAGGCCACCAACAAAACTTGCAGTATGGAGGGCCGACCCATTATTTAATGGTCTGTTTACCTTTAAATTTACATTAACATGATGTAGACTGTGATATTCCGAGACAACTTGCATTTGGTCTTCATTTTTTAATTTGATGTGGTTTTTCAGTTATTTAGCTTTTTTTTTTTAGGGTTTTGTTTCCATTAGCAACCAGGCAGTGGTTCCAATGAGAGACTGGAATATGAATAGGAGAGGGACTGAATAGAAAGATAAGGAGTAAAGAGTAACAATCATAATAAAATCGTAAGCAATAGGTAACATACATAGTAACATAGTAAGTTAGGTTGAAAAAAGACGTACGTCCATCACGGTGAACTGCCCCTTTAATGCATTTGTGTTTGGAGAAGTATAATATATGTATAATATAATAATATGACTGTTGTGTTGCTTTGGTTCATAGCACGGCCCCATATTCACAGTGCTGGCAGCGGGGAACAGGCTTACGTTTCTCAGCGGAAAGGAGGGCATATCTGCATTTTTCTCTTCCAAAGAAGCCGATTTCCAGCAAGCTGTACAGAAACCTGTTCAACATACAGGTAAAGAGAAATATGTGTATGTAGGGCCTATTCTCTCCCTGATTGGATGCCTGGGCTTTAACCATAATAGTTTATGTGTTTTTACTGGTTATACAAAGATAAAAATGTATATGATCATAATATAATCTACAGTTTGATTATTCCCCTATGGGACCAAACTGTAAATTATATCCTTATAAACGGCGCGTTCCTATGTCAGAATGTACGTTTATAACTTGTGAGATTATTAAAATCACCACATCCTATTTATTTCCTATGGGATTTTGAGAAGCATGTTTACCAGTGGGTTCACCATTTGATAAATACACTTCTATAAATCCCATAGGAATGAATAGAAGGTGGGGGTGAATTTTTATGTATTAAGCTCTAAACCTACATTTTGATAAATCTGCCCCCTAGTCTCATGGACCTTTTTCTGGTTCTGTAATTTTTTTTCTAGGTAATGAGTAATATTAAGATTCTAAAAACTTGTAAGGGAAAATATGATACAAACCGACTAGGGGCGGGGGCTGGGATTTGAATTGGCCAGGGGTGGGTCAAAATAATAGGCATTGGAATTAGTTATACAAGTATGGAATCCCTTATCTGGAAACCCGTTATCCAGAAAGTTCAGAATTACGGAAAGGCCATCTCCCATAGACTCCATTATAAGAAATAATTTACATTTTTAAAAATGATTCCCTTTTCTCTGTAATAATAAAACAGTACCTGTACTTGATCCCAACTAAGATATAATTACCCCTTATTGGGGGCAGAAAAGTCCTATTGGGTTTATTTCATGGTTAAATGATTCCCTTTTCTCTGTAATAATAAAACAGTACCTGTACTTGATCCCAACTAAGATATAATTACCCCTTATTGGGGGGCAGAACAGCCCTATTGGGTTTATTTCATGGTTAAATGATTCCCTTTTCTCTGTAATAATAAAACAGTACAGGTATGGGATCCCTTATCCGGAAACCCGTTATCCAGAAAGCTCCGAATTACGGAAAGCCTGTCTCCCATAGACTCCATTTTAATCAAATAATTCAGAATTTTTAAACTGATTTCCTTTTTCTCTGTAATAATAAAACAGTACCATGTAATTGATCCCAACTAAGATATAAATAATCCTTATTGGATGCAAAACAATCCTATTGGGTTTAATTAATGTTTTATTGATTTTTTAGTAGACTTAAGGTAAAGAGATCCAAATTACGGAAGGACCCCTTATCCGGAATACCCTTGGTCCCAAGCATTCTGGATAACGGGTCCTATACCTGTACCTGTACTTGATCCCAACTAAGATATAATTACCCCTTATTGGGGCAGAACAGCCCTATTGGGTTTATTTAATGGTTAAATGATTCCCTTTTCTCTGTAATAATAAAACAGTACCTGTACTTGATCCCAACTAAGATATAATTACCCCTTATTGGGGGCAGAACAGCCCTATTGGGTTTATTTCATGGTTAAATGATTCCCTTTTCTCTGTAATAATAAAACAGTACCTGTACTTGATCCCAACTAAGATATAATTACCCCTTATTGGGGCAGAACAGCCCTATTGGGTTTATTTCATGGTTAAATGATTCCCTTTTCTCTGTAATAATAAAACAGTACCTGTACTTGATCCCAACTAAGATATAATTACCCCTTATTGGGGGCAGAACAGCCCTATTGGGTTTATTTAATGGTTAAATGATTACCTTTTCTCTGTAATAATAAAACTGTACCTGTACTTGATCCCAACTAAGATATAATAATTCTTATTGGGGGCAAAACAATCCTATTGGGTTTAATTACTTGTTAAATAATGTTTTTAGCAGACTTTAGGTAGGAGATCTGAATTGCGGAAAGACCCCTTATCCGGAAAACCCCAGGTCCTGAGCATTTCTGGATAATGGGTCCCATACCTGTACTTCAGTATTACTGCGGCCTTTCATAAGCAATGAGGATGCTGGACAAGGCAAGGTTGAAAAGAACCTGCTTGGAAAGGAGAGAGCTTCCTGAAGAAGGATTTATGCCCAAAGAGCAGTAGATTATAATGAATAATGTCCCCCTACTAAAATGTACAAAAATAATAGAAGTCACCTTGGAGTTACGTGACCTGTGGCCTCGTGTTTTATATGGTCACATAACTCCTTGTTGCTTTATAAACTACATTAGGGGGTGCATTATCCAGTATATTAATGATAGATATATAAACATTTGAATAAATGACCTGCCAGTTTGCTGCTTGGGTACATGGCACTATTTCTTGCTAATGTGCTAAATGCATTTACACCATCCTGCTGTTCCAATTATCCATTTGCTTTGTTTCTCATAAATAATAGATGTTTGGGACTGAATGGCTTTTTTTAATCCGGTGTCTTGTTGGCACAGATGCCCTGGCAACAGCTGCAGGTCTTTTGAAGGCACAATAAATAGCATTAATAATATTAATTATTAGTATTGGTTATTCTGCACAGGGAGCTGCATATTTGTGGCTAATTCAGGAGGAAGATTGGTAGAATCCTGTGCCAAGCAATACAGGTATGGGACCTGTTATCCAGAATGCTAGGGACCTGGGGTTTTCCGGATACAGGATCTTTCCATAAACTGGATCTCCATAAGCTAAGTCTGCTAAACATCATTTAAATATTGAATAAACCCAATAGGAGTAAAGGGTAATTATATCTTAGTTGGGATCAAGTACAGGTACTGTTTTATTATTACAGAGAAAAGGGAATCATTTAACCATGAAATAAACCCAATAGGGCTGTTCTGCCCCCAATAAGGGGTAATTATATCTTAGTTGGGATCAAGTACAGGTACTGTTTTATTATTACAGAGAAAAGGGAATCATTTAACCATTAAATAAACCCAATAGGGCTGTTCTGACCCCAATAAGGGGTAATTATATCTTAGTTGGGATCAAGTACAGGTACTGTTTTATTATTACAGAGAAAAGGGAATCATTTATAAAAATTAGAATTATTTGCTTATAATGGAGTCTATGGGCGTAACACTGAATGGATCAGTAGACCTACATTATTTGGGGGTATCATTTTCCTTTAACAGCTCTAGGAACTGTAGGGCTCAGATCTGTACTTGCCTTACAGAAAGACATAGAAAAAGACTAAATATGTCATGTACCTCCCATTTCATTGCATTAGCTTCAATAAACAAGGAGGACTTCTTGAAGAGCCACTCCTCTATACACGAGACCATAAAGCTGCGCTTGTCACAGAACAGGCTCCATCTTTACTTTGACCGGATACGGAATGAGTTCAGCACGCGGATAGAACTTCTGAATCCAGAAGGGACCGAAGATCTCTTTGCCTTGGTAAAGTAAGGAATTTACATTATTTATATGAATTTTCTATGTACATAGATCCTACCCAAGGTCACATGGACCTACTTTAGGGACTGGACCCTGGCTGAATAGTGTTTTTTACAGCATTGAGTTGTCCTCAACCAAATCATATATTTTGCCAAGTGTTTTAGCCCACGACTCCTGTTTTTGGCCAGACAGTTATGTATATGTGTTGTTTCCTTGGCAGGAAAGTCATGTACCCAGCAGTGGCAGATACCCTGTTTGGCAAGGGCTTGTGTCCAACTGGGAAGGGCAAGCTGGAAGAGTTTGCCGAGCATTTCTGGAAGTTCGATGAAGGCTTTGAGTATGGCTCTCAGCTGCCGGAGTTCCTCTTGAGGTAAGTTTACTGGATTCTATGTTCTGGGCTTGTCTGGTCACAGTTCTGTTCGGTGGTTTACAAGGTCAAAATCGTTGATCCTAAGGGACCTTCATTTTGGTCATGGGGGTAGCAGCCCCTGAGGCTACTGGTCTCCAGGGACAGCCTTTATGAGAAGAGGAGGGGCTTGAAGATTATCCCATTGAAGGGCTTCCCTGCTGGAGGCTGGCTTCTACCTTCAGACTGCGGCCTTTGGTTTTGCCTGTCTATGCGTAGCCATGGGAGATGTGGCTTCCCATGGACTGTTCGTGGGAGATAACCCACAGCCCTTGGCCGATTGGGAAGATATGTTTTTACTAGGAATTGTGCAGTGTCTGCATCTAAAGTGCTTTACAGGGTTCCTTGGTGGCAATTCAGACAGTAATTACAGACTCGAGAGACCCAATAGAGATGTATTTACTTTGCCAGTCACTCATGGCCTCCCTTCCACCCTGGGATCCCTTGTGATACATGAAGGGGCAAGCTTGCTTATGAATAGGGTATATGTATAATAATGACTTTGCCATTTGCTTTCTCAGAGACTGGTCTCAGTCCAAACAATGGCTGCTAAGGCTCTTCAAGAAAATCGTAATAGAAGCGGAGATGAACAATCCTCTCGAGGAGACATCTAAGGTACAAACAGTTCTTGCCCAGAGCATTTTTGTTGTTGTTGGTCATGCAGACTGGCAATTTCATATCCATGCCAGAACTGCCAGATTGGCAGCCAATATAATTGCATGTCCAGTGGCATAAATTGAACAGATCTGTTGAAGGTCAGTTTATCGGATCAGCATAACTTGGCCATAAAGTGGCCAAAATGAGCAAAGAGATCTGCACGTGCGTTTTAGAGGCCTTGCTTGATGAGCGGAGTTACTGTATATCCAGCTTATCTCCACACAGTTGCCAGAATAATCACCAACCAGCCAATCAAATATCACTTTAATATAAAACAGATTGTGAATGGCTCAGACGACTATTTTGACCAGTTCGGTTGAAAATGGCATTCTGGCCACTAGATAGTTTGGTGTTTGGAGACCTTTAGGGTGAAGACACACGGAGCTACTTAGCAGCAGCTACTTGTCACGCCTACTAAACTGCAGAAAATACCCTGAGAATTGCCTCTGCTAAAACACACGTAGAGACAATTATCAGTAAATGATCAACATTGTCTATTTCTGTAGCCGTGACAAGTAGCTGCTACTAGTAGCTCTGTGTGTCTACTCCCTTAGGCTGCTCAAAAAGCACACAGACATATCCCCTGCTACCAGGAAACATACATTAATGAATGTCCTTTTTAACTAGAATATTGCTGTATCTTTTGGTAACTGGAGTGAATTAGCTGTTTATATTCTGTATCTTCCATTTATTGCTCACTTGTTGCAGACATTGCATCAGCACTTACTGGACACGCTCAAAGGGAACTCCACCTACAACAACAGCCTGCTGCTTCTCTGGGCATCTCAAGCCAACGCCAATCCAGTAGGTACCAAATCTCAGACTGTGATTAAAGGCATTTTTGCCTAAAAATGTTCCTGCTGAATTGGGTTTAGTATCAATACAGGGGGGTTCCTAAAAACTGTGATTCCCAGCACTGCTGTTACTATAATTAAACCTGTCCGCTCTGTGGGTATTCCGCCGGTACCCAACCCGATCAAGGATTCTACTTTACATTGACATTATTCTTTAAAGCTATCTTATATAGGCCCTGCTAAGGAGACAGAGGTATCAGGGCCCCTCACAGATAAATAATCCATTTTGATTGGTCTTGTCACAAGGGTAAATGCATAAACAGAATTGCACCATGGGAGATATTATATACGAAGTGACTGCTTTGTCTGCTCAGCCAGAATATACAGTGCAGCTGCACCATCTGTTCCCTCACTGCTCAACAGCTCCAAAGGCAAAGACACCACAACTTTTTTAGTCATTGTGACTAATCAGTACACAGAAAATTATGCGCGATTAGTTGCTGCATCTCGTATAGCCACTGCCAAGTTGTTCTGACTAATCACCCCGTGTGTCTTCACCCTTAGAGGTGTAATTGGTTGGCACAGGGAGCACATTGTGCTGAATTCTAAAGCCATTCTATCTGGGGATGCACCAAATCCAGGATTAGGTTTGGGAATCGTTAAATTCGAGTGACTATGCCACATAAACACAGAAGTTTTGCACCTTGTGCTGCACATTCAGTTTGATTAAATGCCTTTACTGCCTAATTTGCTTGCAAATTAGGGTTCAGTATTCAGACAAATCTTTCACTAAGGATTCAGGGTTTGGCCGAATCCCAAAATAGTGGGTTTGGTGCATCCCTAATTCTATCCTTTGTTTCTTTTAGGTTGGTCAGTCACATTTTGTCCTCTCTTTAGGTTACCTTTTGGACGCTTGGCTTCATTATTTCAGATCCGCTGGTGTACAAGGCTGCCATGGATGAGATACATTCTGTATTTGGTAAAGCAGGTAATGTTTTTTAAGATTTGCTTGCATAATCCACAGTTCTACAAAACCTTGAACATTGCAGCCCCCACTCCCGATGTCCCTGCCCCTTCAGTGTGAAACATACATGGTACTTCCCACTGTAGCATCATCCTCATTATCCTTTATGGAGTTTGTACTAGCGGTGATGCAAGGGTAGAGTATGTGCCACCCCTGAGCCACACTTCTGATATATAGGCACCATAATGGTTATAAACATCACAGCGCGCATGAGGAATGATGCATTGGGCCAGCAGAACAGGCTCAGTTATGTACCTGTGCCTTATTTGAATGGAGGGTAGAAAGGTGGGCAAAAAGGGTTGCATAATGGCAGCCATAATCTATGAGGCTGAGGTAAGCAAGTGTAAGTAGTGTTTCAGGAGAGAATGGGAATACTAATGCCTTTATATACAAAATGTTTTTGTAGTTTTTGTTTTCTCCTTAATATTGTGCTGTAGAAATGTACAGCTCTGCAGCTATATGATATACAGTACATGAAATGCTATGCATTTCTCAAGTGCACCACAAGGTGGCAGTCATAGCTCATGCAATATCAATTGTTATCCCTATAACAGCACTATATATCATTCAGTTCAGTCCCTGCACCAGTGGTGTTTACAATCTAAGGTGCTTATCCCATTCACACACAGTAGGGTCCCTTTTATGAGGAGCCAATGAACCTATCTGTTTATTTTTAGAGTGTGGAAGAAAACCCTGAGACATGGTGGGGAGGGGGGGGACATACTAACACATTTCAGACAGTGCCTGGCCTGGAATATAACCCCTTCTCTGCCAGGCATGGAGGCACAGGGACTGGTAAATGAGTGGCAGTCATTCCCCTGCATCACAAGCACTTAATGCTTTGGGCCTTAAAGAGATGAGCCAAAACCCTAGCTTGTACCTGGTGTCCTTCTGCCTGTATTGCACCTGGCTGTAAGATGAAAGAGGATGCAATCACCATGTTTTTTACCCATAATTCCAGCTTTCATATCCACAGGGGGGAAATGCTCCAGACACATGAGCATTGATACGTCTATTGACGTAGGGGAGCTACTGCCACCGATCGGCACCAATAGAATCAGGCACGGCTGTCACAACAAACACCCACAGCTTACAGACAGCATGCAGGAACTACATAACCCACAATGCATTGCACTGTGATGTTCCTTTCCTTATTGACATCACATGTGCAGCAGGGAATTGTGGGATTGGGAGGATACAGGCTGAAGGCAGGCTGAGGACAGGTGACTACTGTACCCTTTAATTTCCCTTTCAAAGTACAGGTACTGTTTTATTATTACAGAGAAAAGGGAATCATTTAACCATTAAATAAACCCAATAGGGCTGTTCTGCCCCCAATAAGGGGTAATTATATCTTAGTTGGGATCAAGTACAGGTACTGTTTTATTATTACAGAGAAAAGGGAATCATTTAACCATTAAATAAACCCAATAGGTCTGTTCTGCCCCCAATAAGGGGTAATTATATCTTAGTTGGGATCAAGTACAGGTACTGTTTTATTATTACAGAGAAAAGGGAATCATTTAACCATTAAATAAACCCAATAGGGCTGTTCTGCCCCCAATAAGGGGTAATTATATCTTAGTTGGGATCAAGTACAGGTACTGTTTTATTATTACAGAGAAAAGGGAATCATTTAACCATGAAATAAACCCAATAGGGCTGTTCTGCCCCCAATAAGGGGTAATTATATCTTAGTTGGGATCAAGTACAGGTACTGTTTTATTATTACAGAGAAAAGGGAATCATTTAACCATGAAATAAACCCAATAGGGCTGTTCTGCCCCCAATAAGGGGTAATTATATCTTAGTTGGGATCAAGTACAGGTACTGTTTTATTATTACAGAGAAAAGGGAATCATTTAACCATTAAATAAACCCAATAGGGCTGTTCTGCCCCCAATAAGGGGTAATTATATCTTAGTTGGGATCAAGTACAGGGGAATAATTTTTAAAAATGTGAAATATTTGATTAAAATGGAGTCTGTGGGAGATGGCCTTCCCATAATTTGGAGCGGGTTTCTGGACAGCAGATCCCCTACCTTTATTCACTGATTCTGCCACTAGGTGAGGCATGCAGTAGACACGAAAAAGAACATTTTCTGCGAAATATTAACTGAAACTTGCCCTCTGGGTATTCTTGTCTTTCTAGATCAGGGTTGCTGCCCCCCTTAGGAGCAGTGGAAGGAAGGGCCTGCCTGTAGGCCAACAGGGGTAATATTTGAAGGTGAATACTTATTAAAGGGGAACTCCACCCAAACACAACTTAAGCTTTTTGAAAAGTAAAAAGTAAACATAATTTCAAGCAACTTTGCAATATACAGCAATAAAAAAATATTCAGCCTTTTCATGATTTTTTATGCAATAATATGGTTTGTAACAGTTCCCTAAGCAGAATATCACTCTCTACATCATAATAGAAGTTAATTTAAAGGTGAACAACCCCCTTAAGGCGTGTATACTTATGTAACCAACAGAATTCTGCAGGCAATCATATTTAACCCTTAGGAGACACTGCGGCTGGGACTGATTGTTTCCATTTCCCTGGCAGGTAACAAAGAATTAAATATGAATGAAGCTGAGCTGAAAAGGCTTCCATTTATCAAAACCTGCGTGCTGGAGGCGATACGGCTAAGATCTCCCGGGGCCATCACCAGGAAAGCTGTTCAGCCCCTGAAGATTAATGTAAGTAGCCATCGTGCTGGCTCAGGTCTGGGACAGTAGCACTCTCTAGGGGGCTGCAAATAGGGATGAGACCCAGGACCCCATATAGGGTTGCCACCTGTCCAGTTTTGACCCAGATGGTTTTCGGTAGGGCTGTTCAGGTCAAAACTGCGGGCAGGGAGGCGCTGTGATCGGTGATTGGCCAATGCCCACGTCAATCTTCTAGAATCCTGCCTGGTTTTCCCATTTGGGAAAACCAAGCAGGATTCTTGAAGATTGACGCTGCCATTGGCCGATCGCTGCATCGTAGTACCGCCCCTGTGAGGACAAGGCCCACCCCCGTGATGTCACTGACCCGCCCAGTGACGTTGCGCAACTCCATATATACTTTATAGGATATATATATAGGGAGCATGAAGTGTTGTAACAAGTGTAGAAGACAGTTGGGGTCATTTATAAACACTGGGCAAATTAGCACCTGGGCAGTTACCCATGGCAACCAATCAGATGTTTCATTTTATTGTTCTACTTGCAGCTGACTCAAAAAAGCTAATCACTGATTGGTTGCTATGGGTAACTGCCCAGGTGCAGATTTGCCCAGTAGTTTATAAATGAGCCCCAGTGTGTATAGTAGGGCAAGATGTCTCTGTTCTTTTTACTGCAACTCTGGATCTGAAGGGCCTTGCTATGTGCAGAGACCAAAAGCATTTGCTCCTATTTGCCCCCCTACTGAACAGAGCCCCACTGGTTGTTCCCTCTTACATTCAGTACTTTCCTGTTGTTCTAGAATTACCTTGTTCCGGCTGGGGACCTCTTGATGTTGTCGCCTTATTGGCTCCACCGAGACCCGACGCTGTTCCCTGAACCGGAAATGTTTCGGCCTGTAAGTCTTATAAGGTTTATGAGGACGTTACTAGCGAGGGGCCTGGCAGGCAGGGGCGTAACTACAGGGGAGTGTAGGGGGCCCAGGCAACTGTGAACAACACATATATATATATATATATATATATATATATATATATATATATATATATATATAAAGAGTTCTGATTGGGTTAGCCTCTCATGGGTTATAGAATTAACCCATGAGAAACCGAATTGGTCTTGGGCTGTCAGTAAAATAGGTACTTAAAGGAAAACTATACCCCCAAACAGTGTAGGTCTCTTTAAAAATATATTGCATACAGCTCATATGTAAAACTCTGCTTCATCTAAATAAACCATTTTCATATAAATATACTTTTTTAGTAGTATGTGCCATTGGGTAATCCTAAATAGAAAACTGCCATTTTAAGTACTAAGGGCCGCCCCCTGGGATCATATGATACAAGGTGCATACAAACAAGCCAAGGCACACATACATGCTAGGCCCCATCAGCCAATGAATGGGCAGAGGTCTGCCTTTTGCTCCCACACTACTTCCTGTTACAGTAAGAGCTGCATTACTTCCTGTCAGCTGATCTCAGAGGGGGCAC
The DNA here is from genome assembly GCF_000004195.4 of Xenopus tropicalis. NCBI lineage: Eukaryota > Metazoa > Chordata > Amphibia > Anura > Pipidae > Xenopus > Xenopus tropicalis. The sequence continues at coordinate 147,027,987 of NC_030681.2, forward strand.
ACAGCCCATCACTAAATGGCGGCTCAAGGGAAAGGATGTAAAAGGCCAATATTTACTGATATATATTCCAGTTTGGGGAAATTCTTTAATAGGGCACTTAACATAATATAAACTATCAGTTGGTTACGTATTCATTCTGGGGGTATAGTTTTCCTTTAAAGCCTTCTTTCTTGAAATCCTAAAGGGGTTGTTAATCATAAAATTAACTTTTAATATAATGTAGAGCTTGATATTCTGAGACAGTTTTGTAATTGGTCTTTATTTTTTATTACCTGTGTTTTTTTAATTATTTAGCTTCTTGTTCAGCAGCTGTCCATTTTGAATTTCAGCAGCTATCTGGTTGCTAGTGTTCAAATTACCCTAGCAACCAAACAGCGGTTTCGGTGACAGACTGGAATATGAATAGGACAGGGGCTGAACAGAAAGATAAGGAAAAAAAGTTTACATTAATTATTTCTATTTTTTTCAGAGCTATTTTAATACGTTTTTATTAACTGTCAATATAATGAACAGCGCCACCTGCAGGTCTTTTTCTTCAATAGGAAAACAGAGAGGTGTTCTGATGTTTCTCTGCTCAGGAAAAAAGATCAGAAGCCTCAAATGCCCTTTCCCATCTACCTCTCTTTTCCTTCTGAAGGTAAATCTTTCTGATTGTACAGTTACAGGAACTGACCAGCAGGTGGCACTGTTCATTATATTGATAGTTAATTAAAACTTAAATAGCTCTGAAACTGAAAAAAATAAATAATGTAAATTGCAAAAGTGCTGAGAAATTTTACATTCAGTTTTTTTTTTTTTCAATGTTTACATATCTTAATAAATTAATTACATTCTTTAAGTGTTCTGGCAAATGCTTTATATATATTTACTACTTATTATGATGGATATCTAGCATGAATCTGATTTTTATTATAGGATTCCACACCTTTCTTTAGAATATAATTAATTTCCTTAGAATGGTCCTATTCTGAAAGTTCATTTTCCTTTAAAACCTATGTTAAAAAAACAACAACACAGAATAACAAAAGGGCTTATTATGTGACGGTGCTATGCCTATAAACTAAAGGTGGCCATACACGGTGCTACCTGCTCGTTTACCCAATATGCTAACATAAGGTGGGTGATATCGGACTAATTAGATCATTTGGCGGTCGGAACAAGGACCACATCAAGAGCCAAAACGGTCCCTGATCCGACAGCAAATCAAATCTGCCCGATCAAGATCTGGCCAATTATAGGCTAGATATTGGTCAGGTAGGCCCGTTGGGGTGCCCATACGGGGGCAAAAATCCCGTATATGGGCACGTTTATAATACCCCTATACTAAAGGTCACATTAGAAGGAGGCACCAGTGTAGCAACTGTACGGAGACACCGGCCGAGCAGCTCTGGCTCATTATCTGGGGAAGAAATGCTCTGATTATTTACTTATGGTCTCCTTGGAAAAACTGGCATTTTCTTCCCACAGGAACGCTGGAGCAAAGCAAATTTAGAGAAGAATGTTTTCTTGGAGGGTTTCGTGGCCTTTGGCGGAGGGAAGTATCAGTGTCCGGGAAGGTCAGTGAGTTCTATTTATTGCTGTCGGAGGAATGGGGGGGGCTGTACTATTATTATTATTATTAACATTTATTTATAAAGCGCCAACATATCCCGCAGCGCTGTACAGTAAGTGGGTTTCATACATGGGACATACAGAGTAACATATAAAGCCAATCAATAACCGATACAAGAGGTGAAGAGGGCCCTGCCCAAAAGAGCTTACACTCTACAAGGAGACATACAGAGTAACATATAAAGCAATCAATAACCGATACAAGAGGGGAAGAGAGCCCTGCCCAAAAGAGCTTACAATCTACAAGGAGACATACAGAGTAACATATAAAGCAATCAATAACCGATACAAGAGGTGAAGAGAGCCCTGCCCAAAAGAGCTTACAATCTACAAGGAGACATACAGAGTAACATATAAAGCAATCAGTAACCGATACAAGAGGGGAAGAGAGCCCTGCCCAAAAGAGCTTACAATCTACAAGGAGACATACAGAGTAACATATAAAGCAATCAATAACCGATACAAGAGGGGAAGAGAGCCCTGCCCAAAAGAGCTTTCAAAATTGCAGCAATGCTATAGATATAGTTATAATAGATACAGATATATATGTGTTAGTGTTGGGGAAGAGGGCAATTGTCTGTCCCATTCCAATGCCCTAGGGGAAAACCATCTGATTGGTAGCTCCTTGTGTTGCTGAACTTCACATCTCAGCTTTCCAAAGAGGGTTCTGTTTATTGTAGCGCAGCAGCTGGAGTGTCGCTGATTTATGTTACCCCCACCCCAGGCTTATAACAACATGCATTATTTATATTACATAGCTCCCGCGGTATCACTCTCTTAATTAAATCCATTGTCCTTCTTTGACCTCTGGTTGGTCGCCTGTAGCCGCCAATTACAATGTCAGGTGCTTCGGGGGGTGTGACCCCATGCAGAGTTATCTCCATTATAACAATATAATTATGTTATTCAACGGGGGGGGGGGCAAGTTAGATAATTGCAAGTGGAGAGTTTTTAATTCTAATTAATTCTAATTATATGTTAATGTAGGCCATTTTGCACAAATATGGCCCCCTGTGGTGTGCGGACTGCGGTTTGTTCGCTTAATTACACACTGGGTTTATGGGCAGGTTTAAGAACTGGCAAGATAGCATGGTACTGATAATGGTGTTATATTGGCAGCATCTCCTGCTCTGTGCATAGATACCTCGTGCCAGTAACATTTTTAATGTGTCCCAGAAATATATTCTCCCTTGATATAAGAAATCCTACAGACGCATGTACATATAGGAAATAATGAACCCCCTACTGTAAATGATAAGGATATTAGCAGTCACTGAGGGGTTCTGTGCCCATATAAAGGCACAAGGCTGCAGGCTGAGTTATACAGGGAACTCTGAGTATCACTCATGTATTATAAGGGATAATGTACCCCCTACTGTAAATGATAAGGATATTAGCAGTCACTGAGGGGTTCTGTGCCCATATAAAGGCACAAGGCTGCAGGCTGAGTTATACAGGGAACTCTGAGTATCACTCAGGTATTATAAGGGATAATGTACCCCCTACTGTAAATGATAAGGATATTAGCAGTCACTGAGGGGTTCTGTGCCCATATAAAGGCACAAGGCTGCAGGCTGAGTTATACAGGGAACTCTGAGTATCACTCATGTATTATAAGGGATAATGTACCCCCTACTGTAAATGATAAGGATATTAGCAGTCACTGAGGGGTTCTGTGCCCATATAAAGGCACAAGGCTGCAGGCTGAGTTATACAGGGAACTCTGAGTATCACTCAGGTATTATAAGGGATAATGTACCCCCTACTGTAAATGATAAGGATATTAGCAGTCACTGAGGGGTTCTGTGCCCATATAAAGGCACAAGGCTGCAGGCTGAGTTATACAGGGAACTCTGAGTATCACTCATGTATTAAAAGGGATAATGTACCCCCTACTGTAAATGATAAGGATATTAGCAGTCACTGAGGGGTTCTGTGCCCATATAAAGGCACAAGGCTGCAGGCTGAGTTATACAGGGAACTCTGAGTATCACTCATGTATTATAAGGGATAATGTACCCCCTACTGTAAATGATAAGGATATTAGCAGTCACTGAGGGGTTCTGTGCCCATATAAAGGCACAAGGCTGCAGGCTGAGTTATACAGGGAACTCTGAGTATCACTCATGTATTATAAGGGATAATGTACCCCCCTACTGTAAATGATAAGGATATTAGCAGTCACTGAGGGGTTCTGTGCCCATATAAAGGCACAAGGCTGCAGGCTGAGTTATACAGGGAACTCTGAGTATCACTCATGTATTATAAGGGATAATGTACCCCCCTACTGTAAATGATAAGGATATTAGCAGTCACTGAGGGGTTCTGTGCCCATATAAAGGCACAAGGCTGCAGGCTGAGTTATACAGGGAACTCTGAGTATCACTCATGTATTATAAGGGATAATGTACCCCCCTACTGTAAATGATAAGGATATTAGCAGTCACTGAGGGGTTCTGTGCCCATATAAAGGCACAAGGCTGCAGGCTGAGTTATACAGGGAACTCTGAGTATCACTCATGTATTAAAAGGGATAATGTAACCCTACTGTAAATGATAAGGATATTAGAAGTAACTGAGGAGATTATATAAAGGGACATCAGTAAGTATATATTTTACAGGTTTTTTACTTCATAAATAATGCTAATTCTTACTGATTAGACATGACATTTATTGTTGGTTCTGCATTTAAACCCTATTACCCAGACAGACTTGGTATATAGAAAGTTCATATTATATAGTTTGCTGCAGTTATACGTTTGGGAAGGATTTACACCTTATGCACAACCCCCAAACTGCCCTTCTGAAATGGCAAACGGAGTGAGACACTGTGGGTCATGTATTAATTGAGCGATGGTTGCCCTGCCCAGTAATTATTCATGCGTGTTGCAGTTGGATCTCTGATTGGTTGCTACGGGTTGCCAGCTCAAGGGCAGGCTTTTTTCTCTGTTTTTGCAGAGATTTCTGTTAGATTTCTGATTGGTTTGCCACCAGTGCCATAGCACTACCATTATAACTGTCACAGCTTCCTATAAAATCTGTTTTCAAGCTGACAAGCAGCTCTCGTATTTACACGTCTAACCCCTAGGCTCACACCTCAAATTCTGACTGATGTCTCTGACAACTCAATTGAGAAAGCATGCTCCCAAATACATTGTTTCCCTCCACGAAGCCGCGAGAAACACCTTTCTGTTGCTTAGAATGCAGGATCCCCTCATTGCTATCTACAGGAAACACTGTATTGCTTTCCCCAGTCAATAGAAACAATTAAAGGAAAACTATACCCCCAGAATGAATACTTAACCAACAAATAGTTTATATCATGTTAAGTGCCCTATTTAAGAATCTCGCCAAACTGATATATAAATATATAGTGTAACTTGCCCGCGTGTCCCCAGCTATACATCCTTAATATATTTATTATATATTATTTTAGGGAAGTGTAGGGACCCATAGGGTCAACAGGCCCCTATGGCTTTAAACCCTACAACTTCCTAGTTTATGCTGTTACTGAGCAAAGACCCATGTATCCAGTTATAGTTTTGCATTTGTACCTTATTGGTTTACAGGTTGACTCCACCCTTTGCACTCCAATATAGTGTTTAACACTGGGGTGTGGCTTCCTCTTTGGCTGCCTCTGTGTCTCAGGTGGAAGGTCCACTGAGCCTGGGATCAACAGGGCCCCAGTAAAGCCATCTCTACACGAGAGTGCCCATTTATACTCTAGAGACGTCAGGAACACCGTGAATGAGGACCAATTATATAGTTATACTCTGTCGAGCACTTTCTAGGAAAGTGAGTTAAGGAAGCAAGAGCAGCTCTTGGCTCCAACCAGGAAAGTAGCTGGAAGTACTCTTCCATACAGGCCAGTACCTAACCCTGATCCACAGTCGGCTAGAGGTATTCAACCTGAGGATTGAGGTATCTATCTTGGATAATAAACCCAGTTATTGTTTGTAAAGAACCTTCTGGCGTCCATTATTGCTATTTTACTCTGCACACAGCTACAGTGAGTTGTAGTTGCACTACACCACAGGATATTTCCCTTAGTGAAAGCCCATCTGAGGGATTGAGTTCTATGTACCCCATGCTCTAGTCCTATTCTAGATGGCGCTTGTCTGTTTTACAGCCAAATAGGGGTTACAGAAGCAAAATCAAAACTGAGAGCAAATGTTATATTGAGCCATGTAGTTCCTGAGCCTACTTTGCCTGGCAAACCAGACTGTAATATGCACTGCATTATGGGTAACAGGAAGTACAAACATGGCCACTGACAAAAACAAAACAGAGCTTGCTTCCTGGTTTCTCCCTCTTTTTATCGTAAGAGGGATCTTTAGTAAACAATGGTTCTATGAATCCCAGAAAAAAAAAAAAAGAGCCGCCATAGTATTTATATTTGAAGGGGCAGAGGAAATGATGCCCTGGCACATTAGTCAGAGGTTTTTGCTGTGTGTTTCTGATTCCCTCTGTCAGCGAGTTATTTATAACAAGTCCTCAGACCACAAAGTGCCATTAAAAAAAAAAATTGGAAGTGTACTTGACGCATACGGGCTGCGCGCCTGATGTCAGAGGGGCCTTTTATCTGCCGGGCTGGTGACTGTAATGCACAAGTGACACGACACAGCTAATCACATGTCTAATATGCTGCTGCTAGCCGCCACTCATACATAATGGCCCATTCCGCGCACGGACTGTGTCACCCTGCTCACTAAAAAACACCACTGACGCTTTAAATCTCTTACAGATAAGCAAATAACAACAGGTCTTTCATTTTTAGAAGAAGATTTGTTCAAACGTTGTTGTGTTTTGACCCTCCATGTCTTATTATCTGCCTAAATTAGACTGTCCTGTTGCAGCAAGAAAACTGAGACACTGTTCTGAAAATAATAATTTATGTACAGGTATGGGGGATCCCTTATCAGGAATCAGGATCAGAATTTTGGGAAGGCCATCTCCCATGGACTCCATTATAAGCAAATAATTCTAATTTTTAAAAATGATTTCCCTTTTCTCTGTAATAATAAAACAGTTCCTGTACTTGATCCCAACTAAGATATAATTACCCCTTATTGGGGGCAGAACAGCCCTATTGGGTTTATTTCATGTTTAAATGATTCCCTTTTCTCTGTAATAATAAAACAGTTCCTGTACTTGATCCCAACTAAGATATAATTACCCCTTATTGGGGGCAGAACAGCCCTATTGGGTTTATTTAATGGTTAAATGATTCCCTTTTCTCTGTAATAATAAAACAGTACCTGTACTTGATCCCAACTAAGATATAATTACCCCTTATTGGGGGCAGAACAGCCCTATTGGGTTTATTTCATGTTTAAATGATTCCCTTTTCTCTGTAATAATAAAACAGTACCTGTACTTGATCCCAACTAAGATATAATTACCCCTTATTGGGGCAGAACAGCCCTATTGGGTTTATTTCATGTTTAAATGATTCCCTTTTCTCTGTAATAATAAAACAGTACCTGTACTTGATCCCAACTAAGATATAATTACCCCTTATTGGGGGCAGAACAGCCCTATTGGGTTTATTTCATGGTTAAATGATTCCCTTTTCTCTGTAATAATAAAACAGTACCTGTACTTGATCCCAACTAAGATATAATTACCCCTTATTGGGGGCAGAACAGCCCTATTGGGTTTATTTCATGGTTAAATGATTCCCTTTTCTCTGTAATAATAAAACAGTACCTGTACTTGATCCCAACTAAGATATAATTACCCCTTATTGGGGCAGAACAGCCCTATTGGGTTTATTTAATGGTTAAATGATTCCCTTTTCTCTGTAATAATAAAACAGTACCTGTACTTGATCCCAACTAAGATATAATTACCCCTTATTGGGGGCAGAACAATCCTATTGGGTTTTTTTCATGGTTAAATGATTCCCTTTTCTCTGTAATAATAAAACAGTACCTGTACTTGATCCCATCTAAGATATAATTATTCCTTATTGGAGGCAAACCAAGCCTATTGGGTTTATTCCAAATTGAAATTACTTTTATCAGACTTAAGTTATGAAGATCCAAATTACAGAAAGATCCCTTATCTGGAAAACCCCAGGTCCATAGCATTCTGGATAAGAGGTCCCATACCTGTACTTGCTTTACAATTACTAGAACCTTCCTACCATTTTTTAACTAGTTGCTGTACTGCACCCTGCCCACACCTGCTGCACCCTACCCACAGCCTGCACCCCTGGAACACCACGGACTGAAGGCATATAATTGGTCACTCAACAAAGTTGTCAGCCTAGGGGTTTTTGGGTACCAAAGAACCTGGTTGTCACTTCCTGTGTGCAGCCATGGGGGATATTTTTGGTTCTGTGACAGTACTCCCTTTGAGCAAATCGAATGCTCACTAATGGCCATTAATTGAACCCATAGGACCTTTCTTGAGAAAGACTCACCAGGTGGTCAAGTAGGATGCTTAGCTGCAGACCTTCAGGAGGGATAAATTACCAACTGCTACCACAAATGAAGGTCGGGCATGCCACAACTGTGATTAAAAAAACACAACAATACTTGGGACTATATACAGTATGACGAATTTTATCATGCATGGGCAGTCTGTATGAGGTTGGCCATCAGACATGTATCCTAGTACCAATGGTACCAATAATAGTACCCAGAAATCTGCTTGGTTCTGCCTTAATGTTGGAATTTGATGTAGACACAGAGCACCCTATTTAACCTGCTTCATGCTGGGCACCTACACAACAATATAGCCATGTTTAGCCAAACTGCCTGACAATATTGCTGTGTGAATAACCCTCTTACCCCTATGGGAACCCCAATGTTCCCACGTATGACTACGGTGGTCATTTATCAGAGGGTCACAGCTAAAGCGAGCTTTTCCAAAACGCCATAGGCAAACGATAACAAGCAATTTATTAGACTATTTAATGACATTTTGTGACTCATGCCTAAAAGCTTTAAATTCCATCTATATTTTTATGAATTTGCCTCTGGGAAATAGATATAATTTGCAAGCTCTGCTTTACTCCCATAAAGTGGGCTAATATGTTCACAAATCTTACTAACGGCACGCTGTGCTTAAGGAAAGATAATTATTGGTGTATCATTAGACCGATTTCAATTAAGAAACAAAGATGTAAACTTGTATCTTTTCCCCTTGTTGTGTTACAGTGCACTGTAAAAAATATTAAAAAAGGGGGGCTGTTTCATCTGAGTGCCATTGGTGTATAAACAGCTTTCGCAACTTTTACACAGAACTCTCTGCCCTTGCCTATGGCGTCAGTTTATTAAAATTTGATAGAATTACCTATTACAGGTATGGGATCCGTTATCCGGAAACCCGTTATCCATCCATCCACCTGTTAGTCCATAGACTCAAGTTATAAGCAAATAATTCTAATTTTTGAAAATTATTTCCCTTTTCTCTGTAATAATAAATCAGTACCTGTACTTGATCCCAACTAAGATATAATTACCCCTTATTGGGGCAGAACAGCCCTATTGGGTTTATTTAATGGTTAAATGATTCCCTTTTCTCTGTAATAATAAAACAGTACCTGTACTTGATCCCAACTAAGATATAATTACCCCTTATTGGGGCAGAACAGCCCTATTGGGTTTATTTAATGGTTAAATGATTCCCTTTTCTCTGTAATAATAAAACAGTACCTGTACTTGATCCCAACTAAGATATAATTACCCCTTATTGGGGGCAGAACAGCCCTATTGGGTTTATTTCATGGTTAAATGATTCCCTTTTCTCTGTAATAATAAAACAGTACCTGTACTTGATCCCAACTAAGATATAATTACCCCTTATTGGGGGCAGAACAGCCCTATTGGGTTTATTTCATGGTTAAATGATTCCCTTTTCTCTGTAATAATAAAACAGTACCTGTACTTGATCCCAACTAAGATATAATTACCCCTTATTGGGGCAGAACAGCCCTATTGGGTTTATTTAATGGTTAAATGATTCCCTTTTCTCTGTAATAATAAAACAGTACCTGTACTTGATCCCAACTAAGATATAATTACCCCTTATTGGGGGCAGAACAGCCCTATTGGGTTTATTTCATGGTTAAATGATTCCCTTTTCTCTGTAATAATAAAACAGTACCTGTACTTGATCCCAACTAAGATATAATTACCCCTTATTGGGGCAGAACAGTCCTATTGGGTTTAATTAATGTTTTATTGTTTTTTTTAGTAGACTTAAGGTATGGAGATCTAAATCACGGAAAGACCCCTTATCTGGAATACCCTTGGTCCCGAGCATTCTGAATAATGGGTACTATACCTGTATTTTAGTTGTTGGGGGCTCAGTGGAGTCTATATGTAAGTTACATATGTCTCTCTAAAAATACAACATAAGATTTTGCATATGTTACATAAATTGTGTAAGCGTAGGGGCCCAATGATGTTGCTATGGGGCCCAATAACTAGTCATTCCCTGATGGCGGCCCTGACTGTACTCCAATGGCACGTTTGTAAATGAGCCCCGGTGGTGCTGTGGGCATTGCTGCAGTAATATAGACGCGGGTATATACTGTATATATAGATATACGGATATACAGTATATAATATAGATACAAAGAGTGAAAGGGGCTGCTGAACACATACAGAGCGAGGGACACATTTCAGTGTTTTCATTCCCAGACCCAATGAGATTCCAGAGGCGGAGAGGTGTCCCTGACGCTCACGGAATCTCGCCGTCCCCCGGGAGCTGGGCGGAATTTATTGACTTGTGTTTATCATGGCAATCAATGGGCATGACAACTAGCAGCGCAGAGAAAGGGGCCGAGGCAGCGCACCCAGTGCCTTACAGAAAACATCTGCAGCCCTTTCTATGGATGCCAGCTGGATTTTCCCAGGCTCGTCGGGCCGGGTCAGAGAGCTTCCTATCATAAACACACAGCGATGGGAGTCGGGGAGCGCGAGAAAGGGACAGGGCGAGAGAGACACACACTGGAACAGATTTATCTGAGGCCCAGGAAAATGGCAAATGTATATGTGCATGTTGTCTCTACTTCATGAAAACTAAAAAGCACTATTTTCAGCACAACAAAAAAATGTGTGTATTAGTCTGTTTTCAATATTCCCCTCTATTTTCTGCCTAAAAGTATTCACTGGCTCTTAGATGGTTAAAAACCATTATAAGCGGCTGGAAAATCAAAAGCAGAGATCTCATTGGTTGCTGTGGCCAATTGCAGTGGTCCAGTCTTGCACCTATTTTATTGTACTACCCCTATACATATATATATATATATCAACAAGTGTGGCCTGGTATATTCTTGTTGTAAAAATAGGCAAATTGAAGGGCATGTAAGCTAATGGGGGCTTATAGCACTGTGAATGGAACAAACAAGAATTTGTGCAACTCATTCCATCCCCTTTACCTGCTTCAACCACTGAGTTTTTCAATTGGTCTTCATTATTAGTTTTTTTTTATATATTTTTTTAATTATTTGCCTGCCTCTTTCCAGCTTTCAAATGGGGGTCACTGACCCTGCAGCCAAAAAACTGTTGCTCTGTGAGATACAATGTTATTGTTATTGTTCCTTTTATTACTAATCTTCCTAGACCAGTCTCTTGTGCAAACCACTGCAGTGTTGCTAGGGTAACTAAGACCCTATTAACCAGATAGCTGTTGAAATACTAAAGCTCATTAACCACAAAACCACTAAAAAAATTGCAAATTGTATAGTATATCAATGTTAACATGATACTAAAAAGTTGATATAAAGAGAAACAGCTTTTTCTCGCCCAGACCTGAGCCAAGGAGTTTTGGCACCCAAGCACACCTCTGGGTTCTGACAAATGCCAGAGGGGCTGCTGTAAGGTGCCACAGACAGTCACTATTTATTGGGCTGGGGGGGGCTCTTTGTGCCTCTGGGTACTGGGAATGCCAGGGGGGCTGTAAGGTGCCACAGACAGTCACTATTTATTGGGCTGGGGGGGCTGTTTGTGCCTCTGGGTACTGGGAATGCCAGGGGGGCTGTAAGGTGCCACAGACAGTCACTATTTATTGGGCTGGGGGGGGCTCTTTGTGCCTCTGGGTACTGGGAATGCCAGGGGGGCTGTAAGGTGCCACAGACACTCACTATTTATTGGGCTGGGCGGGGGGCTGTTTGTGCCTCTGGGTACTGGCAAATGGCAGGCTGTAAGATGCCACAGACAGTCACTATTTATTGGGCTGGGGAGGGGGCTGTTTGTGCCTCTGGGTACTGGGAATAGCATTTACACACCCCTAAATGCTACTTAAGGTGGCAGTACAGGGGCAGATTTTATCTGCCAATTCGGGTCCTTAAATCGACTTGGCAGCTTATCTGCCAATGTATGGGGCCCTTTAACAGGCCTCCCCAACTGATATCTAGGCAAAAATTGACCAGATATCAATCGGACAGGCTGATTTTTTTATCAGACCAGGGACTGCATCAGCTAATTGGTGCGCTCCTCGCACTTTACCAATCCCCAAGGTGGGCATATAGGGGGAAAGATGTGCTTGTTGCGACTGTGTATGGCCACCACTAGAAAGCGAGTCTGACAAAATGATGGCAGTCCATCAAGTTGCAATAACATTTTCCTCCCCCGGATTCACATCGTGGGTTCCTGCCCACACCAGTGCCAATGTGTTCACTTGTAATAATTCTGTCTGTTTTGCCAGTTTCCGTTGGGCGAGAAAAGACTGGCATAACAAAGATACCAGTGCCCAAGTGAAAAAGATGGCTCTACAGTGTGCGTGTGTGGATGAATTTGTCAGGGCTTATTTGGAACGTAACTCTATCACACTATATCCGTCTTCTGGGAAGCCCACACGGCTTGAAGCGGCTTAAGTCGAATTTACTGTCAGACTCTTCTTTTTCCTTCTACTTTTGGCTGCATCGGACTCGCTTTCCTGCCAGAGGGCATGCTCTGCTGCCAAGGGCAGCCTCAGTGATTCCAAGGGATACACTTGTCACATGAGAAAGTTTGGGGGAATTGTATTGATTGGTCCTTGTATTAAAATGTCATGTACCATGATCTCTTATTAAAGGGGGGGAAGTTATTGTCTGTTTTGTGGCCATTGTTAAAGCTACAGTACACTGACCAAAAAGTTACTGTCTGATTTGTGGCCATTGTTAAAGCTACAGTACACTGACCAAAAAGTTACTGTTGTGTTGTACTGCTGCCTGCCAGTACAGGGTGCACTTGTGTGCTGCAAGGCGTAAATACATATTCTAGGGCAAAGATACATGTTATAGGTCATAGATCATTGTCACAGGGCAGATGTGTAAAGTTTGGCACAGTCAGGCCCGGACTGGCAATCTGTGGGTTCTGGCAAGTGCCAGAGGGGCTGCTGTAAGGTGCCATAGACAGTCACTATTTATTGGGCTGGGGGGGGGGCTGTTTGTGCCTCTGGGTACTGGGAATGCCAGGGGGGCTGTAAGGTGCCACAGACACTCACTATTTATTGGGCTGGGGGGGGCTGTTTGTGCCTCTGGGTACTGGGAATGCCAGGGGGGCTGTAAGGTGCCACAGACAGTCACTATTTATTGGGCTGGGGGGGCTGTTTGTGCCTCTGGGTACTGGGAATGCCAGGGGGGCTGTAAGGTGCCACAGACAGTCACTATTTATTGGGCTGGGGGGCTGTTTGTGCCTCTGGGTACTGGGAATGCCAGAGGGGCTGCTGTAAGGTGCCACAGACAGTCACTATTTATTGGGCTGGGGGGGCTGTTTGTGCCTCTGGGTATTGGGAATGCCAGGGGGGCTGTAAGGTGCCACAGACAGTCACTATTTATTGGGCTGGGGGGCTGTTTGTGCCTCTGGGTACTGGGAATGCCAGAGGGGCTGCTGTAAGGTGCCATAGACACTCACTATTTATTGGGCCTATGGGGGGCTGTTTGGGCCTCTGTGTACTGAAAATCAGGCCCGGACTGGCAATCTGTGGGTTCAGGCAAATGCCAGAGGGGCTGCTGTAAGATGCCACATAGACAGTCACTATTTATTGGACTGGGGGGGAGGCTGTTTGGAATGCCAGGGCCTATTTTTAGTGCCAGGCCTGGGCACAGATATTTGCTACTGAGCATAAATAATAGTTCAGACCCCAGACACGTTACAGGGCACATATGCGTGCTGAAGGGCACAGATACATATTTGCAGGCACAATACATGACACAGGGCACAGATAAGTGGTAAAGGACATAATACATGTTACAGACAAATGTTACAGGGCAAAGATACATGTTAAATTGCACATATACATGTTGCAGGGCACAATAATGTTTTACATGGCACAAATGCCAGTTAATTTGCACAAATACAGGTCACATCACATATACACGTTACAGTGTATACTAATTACATACATGATACAGATAGGTGTTGCCATAGAGTTCATGGCTATGAGATAACAGAGCAAGGCAATGACAGTGGTAATGCCGCTGCTGACTGCACTGCTGTCTCTTGCCATCATTTGCTGTTTATGTGTTTGATACCCATGCTGCATTGCCTGGAACCTGCATTCATCTCTCTCTCCCTTGCTTCTTTAGATGGTTTGCACTGATGGAGATGCACATGCTTGTCGTGATGATGCTCTACAAGTATGAATTTAGCCTTCTGGACCCACTTCCAAAACAGGTACCCCTTATATTCCTTCGTATTTAATATTAGTCCTGTTCATCATGCATCTCTGTGGCGCCATAAAGCTCTGTGCTGCCGACACCCAGGGGAGGAATAGTCTCTCCCAGCCATGGATTGTTATGTCTCCCAGTCTGTGTGTCAGCGGCACAAATATCCAAAGGATTCACCTGTGAATCAGAGAAATCTCAGGCATGAGCAGTGCAGTGTGGAAAACATGATGTCAGAGGAGCACTATGGGGAAGCATCTCTACGTGCTAAACCCTTAATACCAGCAGGAATGGTCTTGGAGTAGGGCAGAGAGGGTATCTGCATTGGGCTCCCAGCGCCAGAGGGGTCCCTTGAGTGGAACGTCTAGATAACAGTACAAAGGATATCATTGTATTTAATTCCAATGGCTGTCAGGGGTGGACTAGTCCAGCAACAGCTGTAGGGCCACAGGTTGGGCATCCATATATATTCACCCCTTGGGAAAGAACCCACGGAGCCAGATAGTCGCCCGAAATAGATCTCTGGTGACGCAGGAGACAAACCGCTCCAAAAAGGCTTCGTTTTCCAAAGTTGCCTGCAGAAGGAAACTTTGTGCAACTTCAGATTACCGAAGCGATGCGAAGGGCTTTCCACTGGCGACTTCTATTGTTAAGCAGAGATCTATCGCAGGCGACTAACTCGCTCCACTGGTTCTTGCCCTTAATTGCCAGAGTTAGCCTTTTTCTTGCCATATAATGAAGAAAAAAATTACATAATTATCTCTATATGTAAGATAACAGAAAAAAGCCTGACATAGTGCTGGGAATCTGCATTCTCATTGGTCACTTCGCTTGCACTAATAATGAGCTTTTCAGTCAGTTATTCGGCAACTTCTATAGCAAAACTATGGGGCACAGTGGGAGAGCGTTATGATTGGGTTTACAACCCCTTTAAAAGCCCAAGTAACCCCCCCATCAGCCCAATAAATAGTCTTTTGCAGCCCCTCTGGCATCCATAGATTGACAATCCAGTCCTGGGTCTGGACAGAGATAATACTTAGAAATCAGGACACACTATATCTGTGCCAAATGAATATTCCAAGCTTTATCTACCTATGTCCCGCTAAGAACTCAAATGGAGATACCGGTTGGTGTAAGGGAGGTAGGTACAGTATATTGGGCATGGTGTGTTTGTACCAAGGATGGTATCTGGATACTGGGCCTTGGAGCTAGTTGCTTGGGCACAGTAGCCCGACACTTTCATTTATTCACCCTGGAACAAATTGTTTGCTGGACTCCTCCTTAAGCTCCGAGCAATTCTTATTAACTCAGTCAGGACAATGTTACAGTGGAAAGTGCGGGTCAGTGTGATGCGATGGCATCCGTTGGCTCACATTCCGCCCATTGTTGGCAGATGAATCAGAGACTGACAGAGGAATGCTGAGAGCTGGGTATGAGCTGCATTCACTTTCCCTGTCTGATAGAGGCACGACCTGCCTGACCTTGAGTCCTACCGTCAGTGTTAGGTATCAGCTATCATATTGTGCTGGGGGAGCTGCGCAGCCCAGACGCATCTTTTCTCAGGTTTTTATTAATAGGACTTTCTGATCAATGGTTAATGTGGCATTTAGTAAAACAACCTGAAGGGCGGACGCCTTGGGTACCAAAAACGATTTCTGTTGCACTGCCAGGTCCGGACTGGGATTCAAAATAGACCCTGACATTTCATATACACAGAGGCCCAAACAGCCCCCCAAATAGTGACTGTCTATGGCATCTTATAGCAGCCATTCTGGCATTTTCCGGAATCTACAGATTGCCACTCCGGAGCTGTGCACTGCCCATAGAGAGACTAGCCCACATAAATGCACTGTTTGTGCCAGTCAGGCATTGGATTTTCCATCCAGGTGCTATTCACAAAGCTTCTGTTTGTACCTGCTTTTATTAGGGTTGCCACCTCTGCTGACGTTTGTCGACGGGCAGTGACATCACAGGGGCGGGGAAGAGGCGGGCCATGCCATCACAGGGGCGGGGAAGAGGCAGGGCCATGCCATCACAGGGGTGGGGAAGATGTGGGGCCATGTTGTCACTGGGTGGGGCTATGACATAGCGATTGGCCGGTCACTGCGTCAATCTCAGTGAGTCCTGCCTGGTTTTCCTAATTTGGCAAGGAGGTTTTGACCCACACAGCCCTTCTGAAAACCAGGCTGTCCAAGTCAACACCGGACAGGTGGCAACCCTAGTTTTCATATACCTGAACGAAGCAGTGGTCCTTTCCACTTTTATGAACAAGGTGCATAGTACAGGGCAATGGAGAAAAGGGAGCCCAGGAAGTAATGCCTGCGTACAGACTCTCCATAAGCATTGCTGCCCCTGAAATAGTGTTGCAGGCAAAGCAAACATGCTACAAGTTGCAGTTGGCACTACTTTGTTGGCACTCAGCAAATAATGTTTTGTCTTTAAAAAAAAGCATGGCAGATTGCATGTACTTGCTTTATAAATAAGTCTTATGGCTCATCTTCCTGCCCTTGAGACCCCAGTAGGTGCCACTATAAGGATAACTGCCCCATCTGGCTGTTCTAAGGACAGACATGCTTAGTTCTGTGCAGTCAACCAATCTCACTCCCATGGCTACGAAAATTTTGGGACCAAAAGCAAAACAGACTTTGTGCGGCTCAATTATTTATATAAAGTATGGTATCCAGCCTGTGGCCCCTAAGCTGTTGTTGACGTACTACCCCTAGAACCCCCCAACAAGCTTTGACTGTCAGCAGGTGCTGGGAGTTGTACTGTAGCAGCAACTGATAGAGTGTTACTGTGTGCCATCTTCCCTACTGTCACCATCCAGGCCTGAACTGGAAATCTATGGATTCTGGCGAATGCCAGAGGGGCTGCTCTATTTAGTGGGCTGGTGGGGGCTGTTTGGACCTCTCTGTACTTGGAATGCCAGGACCCATTTTGAAGCCCAGTCCAGGCCGGTCACCATCTTCCTTGTTGTCTCATGTCATCATTCTCTACTGTCACCCCTTTGATCTTCTGTCACCATCTTTCCTACAGTCCCTACTGTTTCCCACCTAAAGGTGCTTTTCTTGGTGCGCCACTACGTGTAGGGCCCTGAGCACTTGTTTTAATTTGCCCCCACCCCCAGGACAGCTCTACTAAATGGGATTGTGAGAACGGCGCAGGTGCTTTTAGCACTGACAATAGGAAACGCACCCATGAAAATTTCAGTGAAACCACAGCCCCCTTCTCCTGTTCCTCCGACAGTAACTCTAATAGTCCAACAGAACATTTTCTTGTTAAATAGAAAGCTGCTCTTAGGGAAACAAATACCCATGTGTTCAAATGCGATCCCTCCAGTGCTGAGGCTTGGCTTAATTAAATGACATTTGGGTTGGGGAGATATTTAGAGAAATGTCACTAAAGTCAAGATCCAGGCCAGCAGCAGAAGTTATTTGGGCGTCTGGGCTTTCTTGACTCAACAAACTAATTGTGGGCAAATGTTATCTGATCTGATGTTGGAGGCTGAATCATCCCCATTTGATTACTTGGCCAAACTAACGCTTCTTTCTTCTTGTTGCCTTCAGGCCAGGGCCAGAACTAGGGGTAGGCAGAAGAGGCTGCTGTCTAGGGCACAATGCTGGGGGAGCCAGACAGGTACCTCTCCTGCCTACCCCTAGTCCGCTTGGCTTGGCCCGCCCTGCTTCAGGCCCGGATTTGTGGGCAGGCTACAAAGGCCTAGGGCGCCAAATTTTGGGGGGTGCCATGATCCTCCACTGGCCAGATCTCTACTGGGGGCTGGGTGGGAGATTTTGGCAGCTGTTTAAATATCCCACACCTTGTGTCTCAACCCTTTCTCCTTGTAGATTGTAAGCTCTTTTGGGCAGGGCCCTCTTCACCTCTTGTATCGGTTATTGATTGCTTTATATGTTACTTTGTATGTCTCCTTGTAGATTGTAAGCTCTTTTGGGCAGGGCTCTCTTCCCCTCTTGTATCGGTTATTGATTGCTTTATATGTTACTCTGTATGTCTCCTTGTAGATTGTAAGCTCTTTTGGGCAGGGCTCTCTTCCCCTCTTGTATCGGTTATTGATTGCTTTATATGTTACTCTGTATGTCTCCTTGTAGATTGTAAGCTCTTTTGGGCAGGGCTCTCTTCACCTCTTGTATCGGTTATTGATTGCTTTATATGTTACTCTGTATGTCCAACGTATGAAACCCACTTATTGTACAGCACTGCGGGATATGTTGGCGCTTTATAAATAAATGTTAATAATAATAATATCCTGCCCGCCTAGTCCAGAGCAGAAGTGATCACGTCGGAACAGTGGCAGCAGGAGGGACCAACAAGTGGAAATGTGAGTGGTGGGGATACGAATGGTGGGGGGTGCAGGCAACAGAGAAGCCTAGGGGCACAAAAAGTTTAAATGCAACCCTGGTTGCCCTAGGCATGCTTGACCCCCACTGTTCCCATGTATCAAAAAACCCTAAATACCTTTAAAACCAAGAAGCAAAGAAAGATCTTCCTCCATTGTCTTCTACATGATCTTGACAAGTTTTACCTGACGTATGTTTGCATTTGGAATTGTCACGGTTTTGTCACGTAATAAATTATGAAAAAATCACCAAAAACCTGAACTAAAAAAATCACAGATTTGTAAATTCCCCCCTAACTATAGGCAATACATTCCACACAAGTATGGTGGTGGTCTCCTCAAGACCATTGTGGCCAAAATGTCACCAGGATTTCCATATTCCCCTGTGCACCACTGAAATATATTTTAAATCCTAAACAAAAAAACAAGAGATGAAAAGGGGCCTGCCATGTATTATTGAGCATTAATCTTGTTTTCCACAGCCATAAGGTGATGAAATATTTGAATCAAATCTTAATCAGCCTCAGAGACAGATTGATCAAGACTTGATAAATGTGTGCGGCAGGCCAGCAACTCAAGTTGCACAATCCAACCATGGCGACAGGTACTATTTCCTACTCAACGGGCACTTTAATATTTATGGAATGTAGCCGGGCACTCGCCCGTTGTCTTACTGTGTCATACAAACAATGGGGAAAACTGAGAATGGAAACAGGTAAGAGATAGGGTTACGCCGGCAGAAAAACCGCATCCAGCGTTTGGCAAAAAGCAGAGAGTTTGTTTTGCTGTCTTGGCTGCAAGAAGTCAGAAATGTTCTTAACAATAACAGAGTTATATGGGGTAATGGAATGAAAAACACCTAGTAACCTATAGCAACCGACGAGATGTTTTCTTTCAAACAGGTGACTAGTAAAATTTATTTGCTGATTGGTAGTTGGGGGGTTAGTAGACTTAAGGTGGCCCTATGCTATAGGATCCACTCGTTTAGCAAAGTCGCCAAATGAGTGGATCTTTCCACCATTATGTCCACCTTGACCATGGAGTAAACTGATTGTTTGGCTCTCAATGAGCCGATGCAGTCCCTTATCCAATGGGAAAATCAAACCTGCCAATCAACATCTGTGTATGGGCACCTTAAGTACAAGATTTGTGACTTTTGTTACGTTGCCTGACCATGAGTTCTGTGAAAGAACTGTGTTTACTTTCACCCAAACTATCAATATTGTATCCTTATCCTTGATTTACAATACAGGTACAAAGATTTGCCAGGAACTTGTATATTAAATGTGCCTTTTTGGTGTATTGCCTTCCTTCCTCAACTATTTTCCACCAGAAACTTCAACCTTTCTACCAATAACAAGCAGGCAGTTTTTGTGCTCCATCTGGAATATAAACGTGGAGTTGGCTATCTTTGCTTGAGTTGGAATAATTCCAGGTTTGGGAGCAGCAGGAGACTGTGGGAAGGATTGGGAGGAAATAGAGATGGGCAATGGGAGCTACATATAGCTTATCTATAGGAGCTAGAGCTGTATTACTATGCTAGGAATCCAGGGCTGCCAGACTGAGTACACTTGTGATAATACATAAATACAACAGAATACACGTGTCAGTAGCACTTTATACTTGCATTCTCTGGAACTCACAAGCCCTTATTCTTATCTGTTTTTCCCTTGTTTCATTTGCATTCTCCGTGGTGTTCCTTCTCTCTGTATTGGCCTTCCTCCAGTAGAGTTTGTCCCATGGCTCTTCAACCTTGATAAACTTATCGGCCACCCTCGCTGCCCCTAGGTGTCACTGTGATATAAGGGGCAAGGCCGTCAGTTCTTGGTACGTACCACATATGGACGAGGGTCGGGCTATCAATATAAGATATTTTCCTGGAAAGTCTTCAACAGAATATCACCCTACAACCTGCAGTGGTGACAACCAGGGCTAAAGGCTGCAACTGCTTTCAAAATAATGTGGCCCTGGGCCATATCCTGCTGACCTACAGTAGCAAATGCTTCACAGTTCTTTATTTTACATCCCTGATGTGTTCTTCCATAGTAAATATCTTTTATATTTATTCTTCCTGAGGACCCATGGTGAATGTCCTATTTGCCCTGCCTTCAAACCACTCCTGCCCACACCATTAAGGTGATATTAGTATTAGCAATTAGTAATAGAGTGCTATTAGTATGGGAAACAATAACTTGCTTTCCTAGATATTCTTTACAGCTATAGAAGCCTGACTGTTCCAGGAGTGTTTTCATGTATATGGATCCATGTGGGTTACATGAGGTATGGAGCACCTGACCAAATATGGTACCACAAAGCGTTCTGGAACCTTGGTGATACTGTATGGCAGACTGTATTGATTTTCTATACATTATAACACTCCTTTACCACCAGTCCAGGGCAGCACACTGAAGCTAAACTTCCCCACTCCAGTTTTCTCAGCCCTGATCCACTATGTATAGTGAGTTACTATGTACACCTCCAGTTGTCTCTAACATTACCCTGAACCACAGTGCACACCTCCAGTTGTCTCTAGCATAGTTGTGAGCTACTATGTACACCTCCAGTTGTCTCCAACATGGCTCTAAACCAAGGTGCACACCTCCAGGTTTCTCCAACATGTCCCTGGACCAAGGTGCACGTCTCCAGTTGTCTCTAACCCAGTTCTGAGCTACTATGTACACCTCCAGTTGTCTCCAACATGGCTCTAAACCAAGGTGCACACCTCCAGGTGTCTCCAACATGTCCCTGGACCAAGGTGCACGTCTCCAGTTGTCTCTAACCCAGTTCTGAGCTACTATGTACACCTCCAGTTGTCTCTAACCCAGTTCTGAGCTACTATGTACACCTCCAGTTGTCTCCAACATAGCCATAAACCAAGGTGCAAATCTCCAGTTGTCTCTAACCCAGTTCTCAGCTACTATGTACACCTCCAGTTGTCTCCAACATGGCCCTGAACCAAGGTGCACATCTCCAATTGTCTATAATCAAGTTTAGAGCTACTATGTTACTTCAGTTGTTATAGATAAAAGTTCATAAAATGCTGTGAACCAGAACACACCACACCAGCCCTAAACCACAACTCCATTTGTCCCTAGAACAATAAAAATACTCAACCAAGGGGTTACAAAACTTGTCAGTGCATATTTCCCAGTGGAAATCCGATGGGAAACTATATACAACGAAGGCTGCTTTAACCAGACAACACTTCCTTGTCATTGATGGAGAAACAAACCAACAGTCTCCATAGCTCCAAGCAAATGAAACGGAGCCTACTAAAGCAAAGCAGGCAATGCCAACATTAAATTGACTCATCTTTGGTTATTTTGCAGAGCAATCTTCATTTAGTGGGAACTCAGCAACCTGATGGGCCCTGCCGTGTTCGATACAAGCTGAGAAAATAATGTAAAGGTAAAGGTAAATATATAGCATATTTCCTGTCAGTCTAATTATTTAATGTTCTCAGCAATTAGCAAAAGCCCTGGCACTAATCTTTTTGATTCAGCTTATTGGTGTTCACCCACACAAGTGGCATGAACACCAATTTCCATGCTTGCATCCATGCATTCCCATTGACAACCCACAGCAGGAGCAGAGTGGCCTACCAGCACCCTAAATGATCTTCTAGTGGGTGTACCCAGCCAATGGAAATACATTGTCTGTCAACATGGCAGCTCCACCTTACCCATGGCCACTGCAAGTGTTCTAAATCTGGACCTGTTTTCCAGTCACAACTTATATATACCACATTGTGGCCAGCAATAGAAACCAAATTATCACTCTATGACTCTGTAGAAGTAGGACACCAAGGGCCTCTTAGAACTTATGAGGAGTGGTAAATATTGCTCTTTAGGTCCCTTATGACAACTCTACTGGAGAATCTATGCAAGTGGGGGGTAAGGACATATGAGGGGGGCAGACAGGATCAAATGTATTGGGAAGTGAAAGGACACCATAGATTAAAGTGTAGAAGGGCTAGGAGAAGATGGTGGTGGCCTAAGATGGTCCAACCTGCCTTCTGCTCTAAAACAAGGAAGCTCAGTTGAATGGGAATAAGTTAGAGGGGGAGTCTGACAAGCTCTATTTAGAATAGCAGAGATGAAGGAGGTAACTAAAAAGTAGGATAAAAGGAAAGAAGAAACAAAAGAGAGGACAACAGAATAAAGAAACAGATGGCATTGGCTTCCTCCACACTGTTCCAGTACCGACCTGCAGCCCCGGCAGTTTACAACTGGGTTTCTTTGGGCTCAAGAGAGAACCTGACACCTTGGGTCCAAAAAAAGATATAGATAATGCAAAATGGTATAGGTTTTTATATAGGCCCTTAGGGAAAATAGGGATAAACTGAAGGGGGATTGTCCTAGGCTAGGCAGATACACCAATTGCAGAGGAGAAGTTGGGGAAAATAAACTAGACATGGACAGTAACAAGGGGAAATCTGGCACAGGGCTGCTGTATCTGCTGAATTATAAAGGCATGCCTTTCTCTTTAAATGATGATAAATTAAAGTTAACGTATATTTTATGTTTTTCAGGTAGCTCCGATGGAAGGAACACAGGAAACAGGAAGGCCTTTGGGAAAAAGAAGCAGAAATCATTTGTATAGTAATGGCCGTCAGAGTGATTTACAGTGTTCCCTATATTGTACTGTATGGATCAGTATTCAAGCCCTGCTCCCATTTGTATTCCAATAAACCATCCTTTGTATATAACTGGTAGATATGTACGGCTGGTTGTTAGGGCTGAATAAAAACCCACATTCTGGGGCTGCTTGCACTGCTCTGTATCTTTGTATAGTGTTCAGGGTTTGCACTGGGGGCCATACTGTTTCAATAGTGAGACTCAACAGTGCCGAGAACAGCAGCTAGTTTTTGGGGGAATCTTGGCGTTACAGCCTCCTGAATTTCCACACCAGACTTGGTTAGAAAGCTTAGGGATTAAATAATAAAGCAATACCGTCATGTTTTTCTCAAAACCCATCAGTTAATAGAGCTTCTCCAGCAGAATCCTGCATTGTAATCTGTTTTTCCCATGGGGCTAGCCATATTCTTCATGTCCCAGGGTGCCACAGCCATGTGACCTGTGCTCTGATAAACTTCAGTCACACTTTACTGCTGCGCTGCGAGTTGGAGTGATATCCCCCCCTCCCAGTAGCCGATCAGCAGAACAATGGGGAGGGAGCAAGATAGCAGCTCCCAGTAGGTATCAGAATAGCACTCAATAGTAAGAAATCAAAGTCCGGCTTGGGACTCCTCCAGTTACATGGGAGTAGGAGAAACAATAGTTTAGCTGAAAGCAGTTCTAATGTGTAGCGCTGGCTGAAAGCTCAGACTCAGGCACAATGCACTGAGATGGCGCCTACACACCAATATTACAGCTACAAATAGGTATCACCATTTTATTCAGAGGCTTTTTAGGGCCCCTTTTCCCTGCAGGTTGGCAACTCTCTCAGAGATCCGGGCAAGCCCCCCCAGGTATCATTAGCAGCATTCATGTAATGTATAGAAAGTATCACAGCGGGGGCTGCAAATAAGATTCCCTGTACAATATCCTCACAGTAACATTACATGGCAGCACAGGAGACAACAAAATAGGCAGAACTTGACCTTTTTAATGCAGATCTTCTGTCCTAAATGTGTGCATTGTGGATGCGGCCCCCCTATTGCTGCGTGCTGCAGCCGGCCCGGCGTATTCATTCTGACATTTCCCCTGTAATATATGCACAAAGGGGGCCATACTCAACATTTAGAAATGCAAAATTCAACATTTATAGGGATTGAATAATTGCTGTGACATATCCCAATTCTTTTTTGCTCTGCTAATGTTATTTTAATAAGAAGAGAATTAAAGGCAAAGTGCTGAATCCCTAATAGCATTGCTTGGTGCCTTAAGCTAATCAGCCACCACCGCCGCTGTTGCACTACATTGTGTATCACACAAACTTATGTGCCTGAACGTTTGCTTGGGATATTTTGCCCCAATAATGTCTGTAATGTTTGTAATTTAATCTTGGGTGCATGCTGGGAGTTGTAGTTCATTAATTACAAATATAATTTATCGTTGCCCTGCGATAATAAAATGCTACTATTGTGTATATAAACTAACTGCTGTGTAGCAATGGAGGCAATCGAAATAGGGCTTAAGGTGGCCATACACGGGTCAGCAACGACGGCCTGCCTGACCAACATCTGGCTTGAAATCGGGCAGCTATCGATCGGGCAGATAACAGGTAAGCTCTGTAGAACACCATTATATTCTACAGAGTTTATCTGCTGTGTAACCTGAGCCTTTTCATCTTTGATTGGCTGCCCCCATGGCTACACAGCAGCTTATTCACATACTACTATATAAATACTATATACTACTATATGGTAGGGTTTCTGCAGCAAACTCACTAGTTATACCCGTGCAGGGCAATAGTATATGTATATATTTTCTTTTACTTTATTTTCATTTTCAAGAACTCTATTTTTTCATTTTAAGAACAAATATAAAGCAAAACATAAGAAAGAAGATTGACATTGAGATCTTGAGACTTAGGGGGGCCATTTACTAACCGTCAGATTTTTTTTTCATCCAATTCAGATTTTGGCTAAAATGGCTAAAAATCATGTAGAAGTCAATGGCAGATTTCCCTTTCCTGAAAGATCCTTCTTTTGCCTCAAAACATTAGAGGTTTTGGATTTTGATGCTGGTTTTCAAATGGAGTTTTGGGGGCAACAATTCTAAAAAGTTGCCGTTTCTGTGACTTTTTTCATTTTTTTTTTCCGTTTATTATTAAATGTCAGGCATTCATGGAAATGGGTTTAGTCGAATTTAAAAAAATAAAAATATGAGAAATGTTAGTAATACATAGTATACAGAATGGTGTAAGTACTGGCTTACACCATGGTAAAAACCTCCCACTTCTAATTGGCAAAGATCTGGCCCTGTGACGACTCCCCTCTGCCACCCTGGCAGGTATCAATAGATTCCCTGGGGTGAATACCTGGCATGGAACGTACTGCTGAGTGTATTTATATCCCTGATTTACAGCTGGGGCATCCCTGGCCGCTCCGCTGAGCTATCTCCACTAGCAGCAGGTCCCTGTGCTCCGCTCATTGCTCTGCCACACAAGCCTAACGCTGCTTCCCTACCCAGGCTGGGTCTATACCAGATGCCCACGATCAGGGTCGGACTGGAGGGTGCAGGGCCCACCGGGGCTTCTGCCTCAGGGGCCCCTGCACCCCCCAATGGCCCCCACGCCTTCACCCCTCCACCCCCGCAGAGGCCCCCAACCCCCTTCCCCTGAGCGCTCCTAAAAGAAATTTAGCTGTGGTGCGTTAGGGGAGGGAGATGGCAGATCGCGGGAGCACCCTGGGGGGTGGGATCAGATCTGGGCCGTCGGGGTCCATCGGGTTTTTTCCCAGTACCCCGGCGGCCCAGTCAGACGCTGGCCAAGATCAAAATGAGCCCCCGGACACCTACTGCTCTGCTAATACGGCTCTATTAAAAGGGGCAAAAGACTGATATTTGGGCCTGCTTAGTACATAATGGAAAGAAATGGCTGAGGAGATCCTCATATTATGGATTTTGCCCTGAGATCCAGATCTGGACTGGGATTCAAAACAGGCCCTGGCATTCCAAGTACCCAGGGGCCCAAACAGCCCCACCAGCCCAATAAAAAGTCACTGTCTATGGCATCTTACAGCAGCCCCCCTGGCATATGCCAGGATCCACAGTCTAATGGTTAGCGCAAGTAAAGGGCGAATTTATGCTTCTGATTGCAGCAGGAGCGGTTACTCTGGAATTCTGAGGCGGAATGCTACATTGTGGGTAAAAACCATAGTGAATTGCACTGATTTTTTTTTTTTTTTGCCTTTACATGCATTTAGTAAATAAGCCCCTAGAGGTTTTATTGGAGAGAATGTTTCCACCCATACCCAGGAAAAAGTTTCCATTCGTATTTTGATCTTGGAACAGTCCCTGGAGGTAGAGCAAATGCTGCTCTGCGGAGCGCGTCTGTGTACCGGGAAAGGTCAACTTAAATAGAACGTTTGTGCAATGACATTGAGTAGGAAAGCTTGCAGATTAGAAATTCAGCCTTGTAGGAAGGTAGAGTCTATGGGTGCAGAGCTGCCTACAGGGGGGGCACATACAGGGGAATGCCCTGCTTCAGCGGGCACCAGGTACAGTGTGCGGCAAGATGGCAAACATGGGGCTAAACGATGACTTTGGTCCTTTATCAGCAAGAGCAGAAGGGCCACCGATTGGGTTTGTACAAATAACATGGCCCTGCGGAATATATTCTGCCCCTGGCACTGCCACCGCCCTAATAGTTTGGCACATTGCTGCTGGGGCCCACTTACCGGCTCTCTAACTCAGAACCCATCACCATGTAATGGAGAGATTGGATCATGCTAAACAGCTGGCACACTTCTGCCTTTTTGGGCACTAGGGCAATAAAGATCTTGTATTGTGCCTTGGGGGTTCTGGCAAACAGCTGGTTCACTGGTTTTGCCTTTTTGGGCACTAGGGCAATATAGATGCTCCTAGTATCTTCCTACAATAACCCACCACTAAAGAAGCCCTTATTGTATTGTGCCTTCAGGGTCCTGGCAAACAGCTGGCGCACTGGTTCTGCCTTTTTGGGCACTAGGGCAATATAGAGCCTCCTAGAATCTTCCTACAATAGCCCACCACTAAAGAAGCCCTTATTGTATTGTGCCTTTGGAGTCCTGGCAAACAGCTGGCACACTTCTGCCTTTTGGGGCACTAGGGCAATATAGATCCTCCTAGTATCTTCCTACAATAGCCCACCACTAAAGAAGCCCTTATTGTATTGTGCCTTTGGAGTCCTGGCAAACAGCTGGCACACTTCTGCCTTTTGGGGCACTAGGGCAATATAGATCCTCCTAGTATCTTCCTACAATAGCCCACCACTAAAGAAGCCCTTATTGTATTGTGCCTTTGGGGTCCTGGCAAACAGCTGGCACACTGGTTCTGCCTTTTTGGGCACTAGGGCAATATAGATCCTCCTAGTATCTTCCTACAATAGCCCACCACTAAAGAAGCCCTTATTGTATTGTGCCTTGGGGGTTCTGGCAAACAGCTGGCACACTGGTTCTGCCTTTTTGGGCACTAGGGCAATATAGATCCTCCTAGTATCTTCCTACAATAGCCCACCACTAAAGAAGCCCTTATTGTACTGTGCCTTCAGGGTCCTGGCAAACAGCTGGCGCACTGGTTCTGCCTTTTTGGGCACTAGGGCAATATAGAGCCTCCTAGTATCTTCCTACAATAGCCCACCACTAAAGAAGCCCTTATTGTATTGTGCCTTGGGGGTTCTGGCAAACAGCTGGCACACTGGTTCTGCCTTTTTGGGCACTAGGGCAATATAGATCCTCCTAGTATCTTCCTACAATAGCCCACCACTAAAGAAGCCCTTATTGTACTGTGCCTTTGGGGTCCTGGCAAACAGCTGGCACACTGGTTCTGCCTTTTTGGGCACTAGGGCAATATAGATCCTCCTAGTATCTTCCTACAATAGCCCACCACTAAAGAAGCCCTTATTGTACTGTGCCTTTGGGGTCCTGGCAAACAGCTGGCACACTGGTTCTGCCTTTTTGGGCACTAGGGCAATATAGATCCTCCTAGTATCTTCCTACAATAGCCCACCACTAAAGAAGCCCTTATTGTATTGTGCCTTCGGGGTCCTGGCAAACAGCTGGCACACTGGTTCTGCCTTTTGGGGCACTAGGGCAATATAGATCCTCCTAGTATCTTCCTACAATAGCCCACCACTAAAGAAGCCCTTATTGTATTGTGCCAGTGGGGTCCTGGCAAACAGCTGGCACACTGGTTCTGCCTTTTGGGGCACTAGGACTCAGCATTGTTCCAGTTTCAAGCTCATTGTATAAAGGGGCTGTTCACCTTCATAAACTTTTAGTATGTTATAGAATGGCCTATTCTTAGCAATTTTTCAGTTGGTCTTCATTTTCTGTTTTTTATAGTTTTTGAATTATTTGCCTTCTTCTTCTATTTTCAGCTTTCAAATGGGGGTCACTGACCCCCGGCAGCCAAAAACCTGTTGCTCTGTGAGGCTACAATGTTATTGTTACTTTTTATTATTTCAGGCCCTCCTCTATTCATATCCCTGTCTCTTTTTCAAACCACTTCCTGGTTGCTAGGTTAAATTGGACCATAGCAACCACATAAAAAAAGCTAAATAATTAAAAAAATGCAAATAATAAATAAAGAATGATTGCAAATTGTCTCAGAATAGCACTCTCTGCATCATACTAAAAGTTAATTTAAAGCTAAACTACCCCATTAACCAGCCGTTTCTCAATCATGTATATAATCTGTAAACACTAGGGATGCAGTGAATCCTGGAATTGGTTCGGGATTCGGGCCGAATCCAGGCTTTTTTTGAAGGATTCGGCTTCAGACGAATCCGCAGTCCTGGTCGAACCCAAAAAAGTGAGTTCGGTGCATCCCTAGTAAACATTAAAGGACAACTAAAGCTCCTCTAAGGATTGGGCTAGAAATGATGCTCTTGGGGCTTTCTGTACCATTCGGCTGTATATAATTCTTGGCGTATAGATTCAGCTTTTCAACATCAAATATTCAGGCTTAAAAAGTTCCGCAATCAGCACCGGGGCAGAATGCAGAGGGGGCCCAGCGGCGGGGGAATTCATTAACTAATCACATATTCTATCCTCAGTTTCCCCTTTAGTCACGACGTACAAATTGCTTTTGTTTTTGCACCCTTCCAGCAGTTCACTTTGGGTAAATTAATCACATTCGAGATGCCTTTAAGCGCCATCGTTCCAACTTGTGCCGCTTCCAGCATTGTTAACATGCGTCTGACCTTTCTGCAATATTTAGGACCCCATGCCGACTGATTGCCAGATGAGGATCTGTGGACGTGAACTGTTTATTAAAGCGCCGTGTACAATCGTAAGAGGAGAATCAGCGGACAGAGGGGCATCCAGGGGGAATATTGGGTTTAAAGACAGTGGAATAAGGAGTAACCAGAAATCCTTGCGTTAAAGGGAAGCAAACCCAAACTGAAACATTTAAAAGCCCTTATGAACATATTAAAGGGGAACCCTGCCTAAAAACTGTTTTTTTTCTAATAAAAGAAAATGTCATTCAAAGCAACTTTCCATTACACAATAATAAAATGTAATCAATAGGATCAGTAGCACAGACAATATGGACTGACAGATAGGTAGCAATGTTATATTAAGGTGGCCATACATTATGAGATTATTATAAGATTCACTTGTCCAGGGTCGGACTGGGGGGTGCAGGGCCCACCGGGGCTCCCGCCCCAGGGGCCCTGCAGGTGCCCCAGCCAGCCATGTCCCCTACCCCCCCCAGGGGCCCCCCTAAACCCCCCGCAGGGCCCCCGGCTGACGTCCTCCCCAAGCGCGTATAAATTGAACGCGTCAGGGGAGGAACAGTCAGTAAGGGGAAGCGCTGGCAAAGGTCGGACTGGGCCACCGGGGCCTACCGGGATTTTTACCGGTGTCCCGGCGGCCCAGTCCGACCCTGCACTTGTCTGGCCATATGCAGACAGATTTAAGCTGCTGAGTCTGGTCCTTCAGACCGGTTTGGCACTTTATCTTCCCGTGTATGGAGCCCACAGGCCTCCCCATTCGATATCTGGCCAAAAATTGTCCAGATGTAGATCGGGCAGGATTGATTCATCTGTCGGATCGAGGATTGCATCGGCTCATTGATTCGCTCATTGCTCTGACTTTTAGTATCCCCTACATTGTAATGCAATCGTTTGGCCCTAGGGCCCAACAATCGCTTCAGAATCATATATTGGGTGGGCATATCGGGGGGAAAGGAAAGATTCTCTTGTTTGGTGACCTCGCCAAATAAAGAAATCTTACCACGTATGGCCAAACAATCAAATTACAATGATGGAAATAGGAGCGGCCAGAGCGAGGAACGCATCAATGAGGTCCCCAATCCGACTAAATAATCAAACCTGCCTGATCGATTTTCAGCCACATATTGGTTGGTAGGGGCTATTGGGGGTGCCTATACATAGGCAGATAGGGACTTGAGCCGGCAGTCTAAATCCGCCCGTGTATGGCCACCTTTACTTGAATTTCTAAAAAGCCGCAGTCTTGTTTTGCTTGTCATAATAGGGGCCTAAAGGTCCCCATACATGGGCCGATTCTAGCTGCCGATATGGGTCCCTTAGACCAATTCAGCAGCTTATCGGCCTGTGTATGGGCACTACCGACGGGCCTGCCTGACCAATATCTGGCCTGAAATCGGCCAGATATCGGGCAGGTTAGAAAATCTAGTCGGATCGGGGACCGCATCGGACCGACTTTTCCTATACCCGTCGTTATAATTCGATCGCTTGGCCCCAGGGCCAAACAATCAAATTAGCCTGGATTCTCCCGATATCGCCCACCCGTAGGTGGAAGCGGATCTGAAGGTGTATGGGCACCTTAAGGAGACAGGAGAGGTCCTCACTGTAGTGCATATGTGGCCCTTGAAGGAAGGAATTTTCAAACTTGCCCAGCCAGATAATGATTTGCTGTGGGTTTGCCCCCATAGAGGGGCCAATAAATTACTGACGTGGCCTGGAGTAGCTCAGTCAGCAGGTAATATTACAGGCCCTCCAGCCAGATACCAGTGGCCATATCTGTGTAGGACATCTTTCTTGTTCCATTCATTCAGGCTCATATGATCAGATAATATCATAGGGCATTATATATAGGACATAAGGACATTCTGTCCTACTAGGAATTGCCTTCCCCGTTAAACAGAACAGGGATTGTGTGTCCATATTTTGCACTATACTCAAGCAATATATCCCCTGCCCAGAGGTGCGTATGTATCAGGCTATGGTGGTAGGGTAGGGTATACGCACATTCTGGAAGGCACTATTGTGAGAATGGCAATAATAAATGTACCCTCTATGCATCAGGCCAAATGCCCTTAGTAATAAATCGGGCCCAGTTTTGGGCACATTGTACAGTCGCAGTCACTAGGGATATTAACTGGAAATGTCCCTGGGAAATGAGTGTTTCCCCAACCAATTCCCACCTCCAAATGCGCCACTGAATTCCGTCTATTTATCAGACAGCCAGGGAGCCTGTGCCATGTTCTACCCACACTGAGTGCCACACACTGTGCTGCTGGCATCTAGGGCTGGCAGTGCTTATTATTATTACAGTGGGTACAGCTGATACTTAAGATTGGTAGTACGAGTTAATTCTACCGTGGGTGCTGCTAGTACCTGAGATTGGCAGTGCCTGTTCCTGGCTGAAAGCAGTATATGGGTACAGCCGGTACCTGAGGTTGGCAGTGCCAGTCCCTGAGAGCAGTATATGGGTACAGCCGGTACCTGAGGTTGGCAGTGCCAGTAGCTGCGAGCATTATATGGGTACAGCCTGTACCTGAGGCAGGCAGTGCCAGTACCTGCAAGCAGTATATGGGTACAGCCGGTACCTGAGGCTGGCAGTGCCAGTACCTGAGAGCACAGTATGGGTACAGCTGGTACCTGGGTTTGGCAGTGCCAGTACCTGAGAGCGCAGTATGGGTACAGCTGGTACCTGGGGTTGGCAGTGCCAGTACCTGAAAGCGCAGTATGGGTACAGCTGGTACCTGGGGTTGGCAGTGCCAGTACCTGAGAGCGCAGTATGGGTACAGCCGGTACCTGGGGTTGGCAGTGCCAGTACCTGAGAGCGCAGTATGAGTACAGCCGGTACCTGGGGTTGGCAGTGCCAGTACCTGAGAGCGCAGTATGGGTACAGCTGGTACCTGGGGTTTGCAGTGCCAGTACCTGAGAGCGCAGTATGAGTACAGCTGGTACCTGGGGTTGGCAGTGCCAGTACCTGAGAGCGCAGTATGGGTACAGCTGGTACCTGGGGTTGGCAGTGCCAGTACCTGAGAGCGCAGTATGGGTACAGCTGGTACCTGGGGTTGGCAGTGCCAGTACCTGAGAGCGCAGTATGGGTACAGCTGGTACCTGAGGTTGGCAGTGCCAGTACCTGAGCGCAGTATGGGTACAGCTGGTACCTGAGGTTGGCAGTGCCAGTACCTGAGCGCAGTATGGGTACAGCTGGTACCTGGGGTTGGCAGTGCCAGTACCTGAGAGCGCAGTATGGGTACAGCTGGTACCTGAGGTTGGCAGTGCCAGTACCTGAGCGCAGTATGGGTACAGATGGTACCTGGGGTTGGCAGTGCCAGTACCTGAGAGCGCAGTATGAGTACAGCTGGTACCTGGGGTTGGCAGTGCCAGTACCTGAGAGCGCAGTATGGGTACAGCTGGTACCTGGGGTTGGCAGTGCCAGTACCTGAGAGCGCAGTATGAGTACAGCTGGTACCTGGGGTTGGCAGTGCCAGTACCTGAGAGCGCAGTATGGGTACAGCTGGTACCTGAGGTTGGCAGTGCCAGTACCTGAGCGCAGTATGGGTACAGCTGGTACCTGGGGTTGGCAGTGCCAGTACCTGAGAGCGCAGTATGAGTACAGCTGGTACCTGGGGTTGGCAATGCCAGTACCTGAGAGCGCAGTATGGGTACAGCTGGTACCTGAGGTTGGCAGTGCCAGTACCTGAGCGCAGTATGGGTACAGATGGTACCTGGGGTTGGCAGTGCCAGTACCTGAGAGCGCAGTATGGGTACAGCTGGTACCTGGGGTTGGCAGTGCCAGTACCTGAGCGCAGTATGGGTACAGCTGGTACCTGGGGTTGGCAGTGCCAGTACCTGAGAGCGCAGTATGGGTACAGCTGGTACCTGAGGTTGGCAGTGCCAGTACCTGAGAGCGCAGTATGGGTACAGCTGGTACCTGGGGTTGGCAGTGCCAGTACCTGAGCGCAGTATGGGTACAGCTGGTACCTGAGGTTGGCAGTGCCAGTACCTGCAAGCAGTATGGGTACAGCTGGTACCTGGGGTTGGCAGTGCCAGTACCTGAGCGCAGTATGGGTACAGCTGGTACCTGGGGTTGGCAGTGCCAGTACCTGAGCGCAGTATGGGTACAGCTGGTACCTGGGGTTGGCAGTGCCAGTACCTGAGCGCAGTATGGGTACAGCTGGTACCTGGGGTTGGCAGTGCCAGTACCTGAGAGCGCAGTATGGGTACAGCTGGTACCTGGGGTTGGCAGTGCCAGTACCTGAGTGCAGTATGGGTACAGCTGGTACCTGAGGTTGGCAGTGCCAGTACCTGAGTGCAGTATGGGTACAGCTGGTACCTGAAGTTGGCAGTGCCAGTACCTGAGTGCAGTATGGGTACAGCTGGTACCTGAAGTTGGCAGTGCCAGTACCTGAGTGCAGTATGGGTACAGCTGGTACCTGGGGTTGGCAGTGCCAGTACCTGAGTGCAGTATGGGTACAGCTGGTACCTGAAGTTGGCAGTGCCAGTACCTGAGTGCAGTATGGGTACAGCTGGTACCTGAGGTTGGCAGTGCCAGTACCTGAGTGCAGTATGGGTACAGCTGGTACCTGAAGTTGGCAGTGCCAGTACCTGAGTGCAGTATGGGTACAGCTGGTACCTGAAGTTGGCAGTGCCAGTACCTGAGTGCAGTATGGGTACAGCTGGTACCTGAAGTTGGCAGTGCCAGTACCTGAGTGCAGTATGGGTACAGCTGGTACCTGGGGTTGGCAGTGCCAGTACCTGAGTGCAGTATGGGTACAGCTGGTACCTGGGGTTGGCAGTGCCAGTACCTGAGAGCGCAGTATGGGTACAGCTGGTACCTGGGGTTGGCAGTGCCAGTACCTGAGAGCGCAGTATGAGTACAGCTGGTACCTGGGGTTGGCAGTGCCAGTACCTGAGAGCGCAGTATGGGTACAGCTGGTATCTGAGGTTGGCAGTGCCAGTACCTGAGCGCAGTATGGGTACAGCTGGTACCTGGGGTTGGCAGTGCCAGTACCTGAGAGCGCAGTATGGGTACAGCTGGTACCTGAGGTTGGCAGTGCCAGTACCTGAGCGCAGTATGGGTACAGATGGTACCTGGGGTTGGCAGTGCCAGTACCTGAGAGCGCAGTATGGGTACAGCTGGTACCTGGGGTTGGCAGTGCCAGTACCTGAGCGCAGTATGGGTACAGCTGGTACCTGGGGTTGGCAGTGCCAGTACCTGAGAGCGCAGTATGGGTACAGCTGGTACCTGAGGTTGGCAGTGCCAGTACCTGAGAGCGCAGTATGGGTACAGCTGGTACCTGGGGTTGGCAGTGCCAGTACCTGAGCGCAGTATGGGTACAGCTGGTACCTGAGGTTGGCAGTGCCAGTACCTGCAAGCAGTATGGGTACAGCTGGTACCTGGGGTTGGCAGTGCCAGTACCTGAGCGCAGTATGGGTACAGCTGGTACCTGGGGTTGGCAGTGCCAGTACCTGAGCGCAGTATGGGTACAGCTGGTACCTGGGGTTGGCAGTGCCAGTACCTGAGCGCAGTATGGGTACAGCTGGTACCTGGGGTTGGCAGTGCCAGTACCTGAGAGCGCAGTATGGGTACAGCTGGTACCTGGGGTTGGCAGTGCCAGTACCTGAGTGCAGTATGGGTACAGCTGGTACCTGAGGTTGGCAGTGCCAGTACCTGAGTGCAGTATGGGTACAGCTGGTACCTGAAGTTGGCAGTGCCAGTACCTGAGTGCAGTATGGGTACAGCTGGTACCTGAAGTTGGCAGTGCCAGTACCTGAGTGCAGTATGGGTACAGCTGGTACCTGGGGTTGGCAGTGCCAGTACCTGAGTGCAGTATGGGTACAGCTGGTACCTGAAGTTGGCAGTGCCAGTACCTGAGTGCAGTATGGGTACAGCTGGTACCTGAGGTTGGCAGTGCCAGTACCTGAGTGCAGTATGGGTACAGCTGGTACCTGAAGTTGGCAGTGCCAGTACCTGAGTGCAGTATGGGTACAGCTGGTACCTGAAGTTGGCAGTGCCAGTACCTGAGTGCAGTATGGGTACAGCTGGTACCTGAAGTTGGCAGTGCCAGTACCTGAGTGCAGTATGGGTACAGCTGGTACCTGGGGTTGGCAGTGCCAGTACCTGAGTGCAGTATGGGTACAGCTGGTACCTGAAGTTGGCAGTGCCAGTACCTGAGTGCAGTATAGGTACAGCTGGTACCTGAGGTTGGCAGTGCCAGTACCTGAGTGCAGTATGGGTACAGCTGGTACCTGAGGTTGGCAGTGCCAGTACCTGAGTGCAGTATGGGTACAGCTGGTACCTGAGGTTGGCAGTGCCAGTACCTGAGTGCAGTATGGGTACAGCTGGTACCTGAAGTTGGCAGTGCCAGTACCTGAGTGCAGTATGGGTACAGCTGGTACCTGAAGTTGGCAGTGCCAGTACCTGAGAGCAGTATGGGTACAGCTGGTACCTGAAGTTGGCAGTGCCAGTACCTGAGAGCAGTATATGGGTACAGCTGGTACCTGGGGTTGGCAGTGCCAGTACCTGAGAGCACAGTATGGGTACAGCTGGTACCTGAGGTTGGCAGTGCCAGTACCTGAGAGCACAGTATGGGTACAGCTGGTACCTGGGGTTGGCAGTGCTAGCAGTGATGGCAGTACCTGAGATAAGCAGCCCAACCGCGGTGAGAGCAAGCGCTAACGATTGGCTGCGGTGAGGGAGAGTGCGGCCGGATTGGCTGGAGGGGGTGTCAGTTACCAGGGGGGCGGGGGCAGTGAGTACAGGAGCAGTGTGAGTGCGGGCAGAGCTGCCACAGACACCGGACAAGAGACTCTTCCGCTGTACGAGACCGGGAGCAGCAGCTGCAGCAGGTAGGGGGGGAGGGGGAGGGTCTGGGGCTCTGCTGTGGGGGGAATGGATGGGGCAGTAAGCGGCTTGTGCGATATTACCGGGGCAGGATTCACACTGATGAGATTATAGGGGGGAAAGGTGCAGTAGGAGACAGGTTGGGGCAGGGAGATAGTATCCCGCTGGGGCAGAGCCAACGGTAGGTGTGGGGGGGGGGGGGGGGGGCTGTGTGTATGGGGGTCACTGCACTGTATGGGGGGGATAGGGAGGGCACAGTGAGGAACATACAGCAATGTGTATAGGGTTGGGAGTGACAGTATGGGGGAGTGTATGGGGGAGACTGAATTAGAATATATTGGGCAAAAAGGGTATGGGGCAGGATAGGGAGAGAGTTTGTAGGGGGGAGACGGGAGTACACGGTAGAAGGAAAGTGTATGGGGGGAGTGCGGTGAGTAGTGTATGGGGGGAGTGCGGTGAGTAGTGTATGGGGGGAGTGCGGTGAGTAGTGTATGGGGGGAGTGCGGTGAGTAGTGTATGGGGGAGTGCGGTGAGTAGTGTATGGGGGGAGTGCGGTGAGTAGTGTATGGGGGGAGTGCGGTGAGTAGTGTATGGGGGGAGTGCGGTGAGTAGTGTATGGGGGGAGTGCGGTGAGTAGTGTATGGGGGGAGTGCGGTGAGTAGTGTATGGGGGGAGTGCGGTGAGTAGTGTATGGGGGTGTCAGCGACTAGTAAGTGTGTAATGGAGTGTAAAGGTGCTACAATACAGGGTATGGGGTGAGTGTATGGGGGAGACTGTAAAGGGTAGAAGAGAGTGTATGGGGGGACAGTGCAGGGCAAAAGAGAGTGTATGGGGGGACAGTGCAGGGCAAAAGAGAGTGTATGGGGGGACAGTGCAGGGCAAAAGAGAGTGTATGGGGGGACAGTGAGGGTAGAAGAGAGTGTATGGGGGGACAGTGAGGGTAGAAGAGAGTGTATGGGGGGACAGTGCAGGGTAGAAGAGAGTGTATGGGGGGACAGTGAGGGTAGAAGAGAGTGTATGGGGGGACAGTGCAGGGTAGAAGAGAGTGTATGGGGGGACAGTGAGGGTAGAAGAGAGTGTATGGGAGGACAGTGCAGGGTAGAAGAGAGTGTATGGGGGGATAGTGAGGGTAGAAGAGAGTGTATGGGGGGACAGTGCAGGGTAGAAGAGAGTGTATGGGGGGGACAGTGCAGGGTAGAGGAGTGTATGGGGGACAGTGCAGGGTAGAGGAATGTATGGGGGGACAGTGAGGGTAGAAGAGAGTGTATGGGGGGACAGTGCAGGGTAGAAGAGAGTGTATGGGGGGACAGTGCAGGGTAGAAGAGAGTGTATGGGGGGACAGTGCAGGGTAGAGGAGTGTATGGGGGGACAGTGCAGGGTAGAGGAATGTATGGGGGGACAGTGCAGGGTAGAGGAATGTATGGGGGGACAGTGCAGGGTAGAGGAGTGTATGGGGGGACAGTGCAGGGTAGAGGAATGTATGGGGGGACAGTGCAGGGTAGGGTTTGACAGCATGAGGGAGCCAGTGCAGGTTCAGAAGGGAGTAGATGGTAGTAGAAGGGGCAGGGTAAGGTAGAGGGTATGGGGAGACAGTCAAGGGTATGGGGAGATGGTATGATGTAGACAACATAGTTTAGGAGATGAAGAATAGAAATAAGAATGCTTATGGGCACAGTGCTGGGATGGAAGAGTGTGTGTTTTTGAGGAAGACTGCACATTGCAGGGAGAGTGGTTATACAATACAATACCTAGACTGTAAGCTCTACGGGGCAGGGACCTCCTTCCTACTGTGTCTCATACCACATGGCACTTATTCCCTGTGCATTTATATATATTTATTGTATTTATTTATTATAACACTTGTCCTCCCTGTGTGTAATTGTGTATATTGTAAGATTGTACAGCGCTGCGTACCCTTGTGGCTCTTTATAAATAAAGTTATACATACATACATACATAGGGGAAAACGATTATGCTTTACCAGATTGTGGGAAGAATCTTGGACCCTTATACATTGCAGATTATTAATTTGAATTTAAAAGCAGTCCCATGTTTATTTAAAGGAGACAGAGTAGGGGAGGGACATATTGTATTTGGGGAACAGGGTAGAAAATAGGAGAGACATCACAAGGGGAAGAGAGGCAAGTAGATGCAGGGGGGGAGAGAGAATATGAGAGAGAGGAAGAAGTGTAGGTAAAGAGTAATCTGCGATACTAAATAGGGAGAAAGCATGTGGAGAGGGGATATTGGGGACGAACAATATATGGGTAAAGGGAAGATGGCAGGTTGGAAGGAATTATATGGGGGGGGGGGATGAGAGAGAGAGAGTGTATACAAAGGAAAGGCTATTGGCCAGGAAAAGAGTATAAAGGGGGATGCTTAATAGGAAGATAATGATAGAGTTCTTGGTGGGGAGGGGGGTCCTTGATATTGAGAGATAATTATGGGTATTGAGAGAGGATGCTAAAGAGGGGTGCACATAGTATGGGCAGATGCTGCCCATTATTATATAGAAATGCCACCTCGGATACAGAGGTAAGGGATGTTGGTACCCAGCAGAGCAATGATAGCAGACATGGAGAGACATGCAACAAGTGGGGCCCTGGACTGGTAGGAACCAGCATGGTGGGGCTGGTATAAGGCACACAGGGTTATGATGGGCTGTGCAGTGAAGGATAAAATCAATAATCAAGCTACAGGGAAAGATGTCATTACTGGAGCTGCATGGGCAAATCACACAGCACTGAGAAAACAGGGATTAAGAAACAAAAGGGAATGATAAATGGGTGAGTGGATAAAATATGATTATGGAAAGTGAAGCACACAAAGGGAGCTGATAAAGGGGGGGTTAATACAGGAGATTCGGGGGCTGCTGCAACACTGCTTCTGTGTTGTGTGAGCCGTAACAATCAGTTAATTTGGCTGAGAAGCCCACCCCCTGGTTGGATTGGGTAGTGTTTAACAAGTTACTTCTATAAAGTTATATGTGTTCTAGGTAGGGTCAGTTAATACAGGATTTAGGCTGCAATCAACTTGTTGCCCTATAATGTTTGTCTTTAATTTAAATTCAAATTCTTATATAATATGGTAACCTGTAGGTGGCGCTCCACCTAAGCCATCTCAGCACTGGTTGGCTTGCATGACAAACAATATCCAGTGGGGTTTACTGGTTAATATACTGGTTAATATGTGCTAACAAGTCATCTTCCTGGAGTGTAGGGGGCCATAAAACCAGTTTGCTTTGGTGTCCAGTAACTTCCAGTTGCCCCATTGGATATGCTCATGGGAAAAACTATCATTACTGTCCATGAGATTGTGGGTCACATAACTCCAAGAGACAAATTTACTAAAATAAGCACTAAAATGCACCAGTGCAGTTACACATAGGATAGATTTGGATTTTATTTTATAAGACTACTGTACCAGCCTAGAGGTTTTACATCCCTAAAACAGTAATGGTGCATGCCTTCAATCTTCTGATCTTGTTACACCATCGTTTGAGGGTCTGTGACACTACACATGCTCAGTGTAAGTTGGGCTGCTGTTGACAAGCTAAGCCTATCAGAATGCAGAGCTTCCGACTTATGACTTGATTTCCTCAGGGCTGAGGAAATCTTTCAGAATTCTTTTTATTCAATTCTGAAGCAGACTGCACTGGTTTCTATGCTGGTTTGGTATGGTTTCCAATATCGTAAGAATGATTAGCAGTTGTGCGTATTGGTGTTTCAGTGAGTGAAGTAGCCCAGCTGGCCAGTGGGTCATTAAGTGCATGTAACCGTGGTAATATTAGAAAGCAAAACAACATATGTGGTGTCAGTGAAGAAGCAGGAAGTGACATCATACACCTTTTGATGCAATCATGGCAACCAGGAAGTATTTCAGTACAAACCACATAGCTGCTGAGTATAACAACAGTTATAAGGATTGTTATGTGTGGTAATCCAATATGCCTTACAGTGCTGTCCAGAGAGGTTTTTTCCATTGTAGAGTATCTCTCTGGAAAGCAGATAGGGGTGATTTGGCCACCACTGGTTTCCATCAGGTCACAGTGGTTGTCAAAACAGCCTGCATGGCACTAGGTTTAATGAACCATACGTGTATATATATATGGAGAGTAATGACGGCACTCACAGGAATTTTCACGCAGGAATCATTAGGTGAAAATAAAAAATGAGGTTTTATTCAGTCAGGGACTGAATAAAACCAAATTTTTAATTTTTACCTAATGATTCCTGTGTGCAAATTCCTGTGAGTGCCGTCATTACTCTCCTATTTGCGTACTACAACATTGCACGGGCACCCAGCTATCATCTACTATTGATGGTGTGCAGCTTGCTGGCTGTTTATACACACACATATATATACACACACACGTCATGGAACTCCATTTATAAGAATATACCGGTAATTTACAGTTTGGTCCCAATTGTAGGGAAACTGTTATGTGGATATATTCTCTTTTATAGCACCAGAGTATTTGCTTAATTTTGAAATTCAAGTGCACCACCTTCTGGACTCATATATATATATATATATATATATATAGTTACGACATTGCAGTTGGAAAAAGACACATGCTCATTAGCTCTGATCTAGCATCCCATATTTCCTGCCATTACAACTGCTTCTGGGAGAGAATTCCACAACTTCACATCTGTCACTGTAAAAAGAAAAAAACCTTTTCACACCTTAAGATGAATTCTCTCCTCTAATCTCCAGGGATGCCCTGTGTCCTCTGGAAAGGGCTACTGCTGATTAAGGAGCAGACTATTTTTATATATATATACATTCATATCCCCCCTAAAGTGCCTCTTGTTCTGTGTAAATATCCCTCAGCCTGGCCAGCCATTCCTTATACCTGATAGCTCCCACAGATTAGTTGCTCTCCTCTGGACTTTCTCCAATTCAGTAGTGTTCCGTTTTAGCACTGAAGACCAAAACTGCATATTCTAGATGGGCCCTTACCAGGATAAAGGGGAAGCATTACCCTCTCCTTCCCGCAATTTATTTTCTATTTTAATAGAGGTCAGTACCTTGCTGGCCCTTCCTGCTGTTACCTGCCATTGATTGCTACAGTTAAGTCTATTATTCACAAGCACCTAGGGTTGCCAACTTTTCTGGAAAAAAATACCAGCCTTCCTATACATTAGTGCTGCCTACAACGCTATATTTATTCAGCAGAAAGCTTTACTATACCTGACTAAAGAGGGCTAGAAGCTCCCTCTGATAGCAGCTGCCATTTTAGCTTGGTCTTGGTAGCTTCCTGCTGCAGATCACACATTCCTAAGGGTGGGGAAATGAGTTCTTATGCATTCTTATGGGAGAAGAAAACAGAAGAAGGGAGGGGGAGAGAGAGCAACTGAGCAGACTCAAGCCCCAAACCTTTATGAGCCCTAAAAGAGAGGAAGTCTGATACCGAAGAACATGTTCCCAAAAAAATAGACAAGAAATCCTGTGTTTCTTTTGATAGAGGAGTGCAGCATTTCTCTGAGTGCTTATGGCTGTATTTACATAGACCTTTCTGAAAAAGCTTACTTAGTTTTTACCTTTTTTTTTCTCCTTTAATACCACTGGTATAAAGCTTTAGTAAAATACAGGCCAGGTGGCAACTCTACAAGTACCCCTAGGTTCTTCTCCATCAAGTCGTATTAATGGTATAAATAATGTGCATATTCTTAAACCCTAGATATGTAACTTCACGCTTATATGCACAGAATATTATCCGCCACTAGCATTTTACCCCGACATGGGTGTACCCTTGTTCTGCTATGTAGGAACCTCTATACACAGCATGTACCATATTTATTATCCAGTACTTGCCTGTGTAATGTCTTTCTAACAAGCAGGACTGAAGATCCATACTGTGCAGATGGAATTGGGGACGGGGATCGTTTCACTGACATTGTGGCCTGGAGCAAACCACTTTAAGAATCTAATGAACAGTATCCGTTGATGATACCATTTTGGGTTGAAATTCTATATGCACTAACTTGCCTTGAGACAAGGGTGAATTTGCACCTTATTAAATATTCATCACTTTAGTAGCCTTCTGCAGCGCAGGCCATTTAAGCATTTGCTGACAAATCGGTCTTGTTGAGCTAAATAGACAATCAGGAGAAATATATAACATAAAGCTGTGACGTCACGTTACTTAACTGCATTACATATAACTTGAGATACTGCCTCTACAGGAATGTCACCTTGCTGGCCCGATTCAATTACAGTATCGCATTAAGCACATCCATTGGACAGATTTAACTGCATATGAGCCATTTACGGTTCCTTAAGTGCCTTATTTGCAGGGCAGTTGAACACAGAGTCATTTGGGCACTTTGGCTTTTTATGTAAGCAATTGCAACAAGGGTAAAGACACATGGAGCTACTTAGTAGCAGCTACTTGTCATGGCTATTAATTGCCAGAAAATACCCTGCCATAGTGTCCTCTCAAGGCAACTTCCGAGATTTCAGGGAAATCACGCCGCCGCGTATGCCATCCCCTGGCGATTTACACAGTGGGATGGCAACTGACGGCTCTCTGATGGCAACTCGGGGTGATTAGTCACCCGCGAACAGGGAGATTTGTCGCGGGCGACTAATCTCCCCGTGTGCCAGAGCCCTTACAGCTGCCTTAAAGACACCTTAAGGGTGAAGACACACAGAGCTACTAGTAGCAGCTACTTGTCATGGCTACTAAAAAATAGACAATGCTGATAATTTCCTGATAATTGTCTCTACGTGTGTTTTAGCAGAGGCAATTCTCAGTATTGTCTATTGCAGGGAATTTTCTGAAGTTTAGTCACTTTCAAAAAGTAGCTGCTACTAGTAGCCCAGTGTGTCTTCACCCTAAAACATGGCAGTCAAGTTGGGCCAATTTGGCGCCAAGTCACCTGAATTTGCCCCCATGTCCTGATTCTGTGGCGCTCTAGGCCTTAATTACTAACTTACAAAATATTGGATAGGGTTTGTCTGATCCCCAAACAATTACTTATTTATTTATACACTTATATAAATACCCACACAAATGGAACGTTCTAACAAAAGAGGTTTTTTACAAGGTTACTGCAGGCTCGCTACTGGCTGATTCGGGCACTTACCTAATTGAATTGAAGGTAGTGCATCATTAATTCAGTTAAAATGTCCTTGTTGGTCTGAACTATATGGTGCCCTATATTCTGGAACAGAAATGTATTTCTTTATTTTTGTCCCTAAAGGGGAAGTTCACCTTTAAATACCTTTAGTAAATGGATATATTATATGCAGCTTTATTACAGTCTTTATTACATATTTTGTATGGGTTTTGAGTTCTTTTTCTGCAGACACCTGGTTGCAGGAATCCCAAATCGTTCCATGTTTCTCTCTGGCTGCAGCTCAACACTGCGTTTTCCCAGACTGATAGAAAAAGCGCTTGTTTTGCTTGGCAGAGGTGCTATGCAGCAATGTTAGGATGGCCATACAGATACAGATATAAGCTGCCAATTTAGCCCCTGTCACTATGCCTTTAACCCTTTCAATGCCTTATGGTTACGGGTGCACGTGCTGTGGCAAAGTGCTTAAAATGTAATCTAGCACTAATGTCATATTTTTAAAGGACAACTATACCCCCAGAATGAATATTTAACCAACAGACAGTTTATATTATGTTACGTGACCTATTAAATAATCTTACCAAACTGGAATATATATATCAGTAAATATTGCCCTTTTA
Organism: Xenopus tropicalis; assembly: GCF_000004195.4. Classification (NCBI taxonomy): domain Eukaryota; kingdom Metazoa; phylum Chordata; class Amphibia; order Anura; family Pipidae; genus Xenopus; species Xenopus tropicalis. The sequence continues at coordinate 147,071,977 of NC_030681.2, forward strand.
CATCCTTTCCCTTGATCCACCATTTAGTAATGGGCTGTGTGTTCCCTTAGGGCGAAGACATACGGGGCGATTAGTCACCGCGACTTTTAATTAATCCAATCACGGCGACTGATCACAGTGACTTTTCGCACATAAAGTACAATGGCCGTTGATGTGACTAATCATGCAAGTAGATTAATCGCCGCGACTTTTTAAAAAAGTGTCTTCACCCTTAGAGATCACCTGACAGGAAGTGATGCAGCTCTAACTGTAACAGGAATTAGTGTGGGAGCAAAAGGCAGAACTCTGTCCATTCATTGGCTGATGGGGCCTAGCATGTATGTGTGCCGTGGCTTGTTTGTGTGCACTGTGAATCCTATGATCCCAGGGGGCGGCCCTTAGTACTTACAATGGCAGTTTTCTATTTAGGATTACCCAATGGCACATACTACTAAAAAGGTATATTTTTATGAAAATGGTTTATTTAGATGACGCAGGGTTTTACACATGAACTGTTTATGCAATATATTTTAATAGAAACCTACATTGTTTGGGGGTATAGTTTCCTTTTAAGTAATGCTCTATTACACCCTATTACCAATTACTCTTCTTTCAGTGCTGTCTTAAGAGTGATGTGGGGCTTCGGATCAGGCCAAAGACCTGATGTATACAGTGCCCTACCCTACCCTAAGGCTAGGGACTTTGCCCTGCTATCCACATATGGGACAGAGTTTGGAGAAAAGTGTAGGGGGCTGACATGAGCAAGTAGCAGGGGTTGGGGGCAGCTTTATAAATCCATACGCACATTCGTTAAAATCTGAAACCTCTCATGATCCCTTTATTAGGTTACTGTAACAGCTACTATTTCTATGTTTTCTACTTTAGGTTCCCTTTAACCGATGGCTGCCTGCAATAAAATCTTCCCTCTCCTCCCACTTAAGCTCTCTGGCACCAGAGGCTTAAGGAAAGGACCTTGGCCAGCCATTAAATATTTAGCAAAGCCTATGAAATACTATAAATGATAAATGCAAAATGTTAACGACCCATTACTTCCAGTTAAACATTTCAGGGAAAATTATATTTACCCCAAATGGACTGGCTTTTTAACTGATATTTTATACAAAAAAAACCAAAACATTATCACTATAAAAAAACACTATATTTTGGCCTACAGTGCACCTTAACACCCCATTTGTAGCACCTATTGATAATATGGAGTGTGAAGTGAATGTTTTAATTGTTATACTTAGTGGAGAAATTACTATAAAGAGAAATAAAATCAAAAGCTTTTTCAAATCAAAAGCTTGTTTTAATAAATTACCTAAAATTAGGGGCACAATAAACCATTCTGCAATAAATCAAGTTAAAGTCACATGGCTGTAGCCTGCAGCATTCTCATCTTTATTTCATGCTTGTGGGCTGAACCCCACCTTGGCTGCTGTAGGCGGAGCTTTATTGGACAAGGACAGAATGTGTTAGAGCTAGAATTGAGTAAATATTCCCCTGTCATTAGCCTTCTGGTGAGTGGGTTGCAGGGAAAAGTAGATGCAGAGCAATATGGTTCTATATGTGAATTTTGGGAACGGCGGCTGTTTGAGACAAAAGCATGGCTTAAGCCTGTAATACTATGAGGAATGCCCGCGGCACTGCTCTGGTATTTTAATAAGGTTAAAACTTTCTAGCTCAGATGAAAAGCTATTTATCACTCGGGGCCCATACAACTTCATGTAAATAGGGATTATTCAGTGGGATTATAACTTTATTACCCCTCTGCCAGGGCCTAAATAGCATGGCGTGCTGCGCCGGCTGCCTTTAACCCCCGCCTGCACTTGCAACTGCTCATTTGTGTGTCTGACCCTCCGTCTTTAGTTGTGGAGGGGTTTGGTGGGAAAATTTTTTTGTGAGGCCTGATTATATAAATAGAGTCCAACATATGGTGCTTCAGCTGTTTTTGAACTATACCTCTCAGCACCTAATGTGACCACCCAGGTGCTGGGACAATATCTGAACTGATATTAACAGTATGGGCCTATCACTGGATGTGGTCTTTACCCAAAATGATTTTCAAGTTCATCTAATTATATATATATGTATATATATATATATATACCCAGGCCCTAACTGAGCGTGTGTTAGAGATGCTGTGGTTTTGGCCCCATACATGGGCTAAAAGCTGCCAACTCTTTCAGGGGCACCCATGTTGGCAGGCACTGTTGGTCTGTGTAAGGGTAACTACTAATTAGGTTATGTAATTAGAGGTGCAAAGTTACATGTCTAGTCACCTATAGCAACTAATCAGCATTTATGGTCACCTGTTTAAAAGCAAGCATCCTATTGGCTGCTATGGGTTACTGCAAGGATCCCCAACATTTTATACGTGTGAGCCACATTCAGATGGAAAAAATGTTGGGGAGCAACACAAGAATGAAAAAAGTTCCAGGGGTGCCAAATAATGATTGGCTATTTGGTAGCCCTATGTAGATTTGCAGCCTACAGGAGGTTTGTTTGGCAGTACTCTGGGTTTTATGCAACCAAAACTTGCCCCAAGCCAGAAATTCAAAAATAACTCCCTGCTTTGAGGCCACTGGGAGCAACATCCAAGGGGTAGGTAAGTAACATGTTGCCCCTCAGCCACTGGTTGGGGATCACTGGGTTACTGCATACTTAGTGCCTTTTATACATTTACAATCACTGCTAAATGCCTCAAAGAGTTGCACCTCACTGGGGCTCATTTATAAGCACTGGGCAAATAAGCACAGTGTTTGTAAATGAGTTTGACAAGGGCAGTGTCAAGTCTCTGCAGGAAGGATAACCACCAACTTACCTTTACCCCATGTATATCTCCATTTCTGGAACCCTTTCCCCCCAAGACACAATAATGACATCTAGGTTTTGGAATAGAGAAGGTCACAGCTTTAATTACAGATTAAAATGCATTGTCCACAATACTATTAGTTTGTGCCAGCATGGTTTTATGCGTAACAGATCTTGCCAGACTAATTTAGTTGCCTTTTATGAGGAGGTGAGCAGGAACCTTGATGCTGGAATGGCAGTTGATGTCATCTACTTGGACTTTGCTAAAGCGTTTGATACAGTACCTCACAGAAGGTTAATGATCAAATTAAGGAATATTGGCCTAGAACATAATATTTGTAATTGGATAGAGAACTGGCTGAAGGATAGAGTACAAAGAGTGGTTGTAAATGGAACATTTTCTAATTGGGCCAGTGTGGTTAGTGGAGTACCGCAGGGGTCAGTCCTTGGTCCTTTGCTTTTTAACTTGTTTATTAATGACCTGGAGGTGGGCATAGACAGTACTGTTTCTATTTTTGCTGATGACACTAAATTGTGCAAAACTATAAGTTCCATGCAGGATGCTGCCGCTTTGCAGAGCGATTTGACAAAATTAGATAACTGGGCAGCAAACTGGAAAATGAGGTTCAATGTTGACAAGTGCAAAGTTATGCATTTTGGTAGAAATAATATAAACGCAAACTATCTACTGAATGATAGTGTGTTGGGGGTTTCCTTAATGGAGAAGGATCTAGTGGTTTTTGTTGATAACAAATTGTCTAATGCCAGGCAGTGTCATTCTGTGGCTACTAAAGCAAATAAAGTGCTGTCTTGTATAAAAAAGGGCATTGACTCAAGGGATGAGAACATAATTTTGCCCCTTTATAGGTCCCTGGTAAGGCCTCACCTTGAGTATGGGGGGCAGTTTTGGGCTCCAGTCCTTAAGAAGGATATTAATGAGCTGGAGAGAGTGCAGAGACTGCAACTAAACTGGTTAAGGGGATGGAAGGGTTAAACTATGAGGTGAGACTGTCGAGGTTGAGGTTGTTTTCTCTGGAAAAGAGGCGCTTGCGAGGGGACATGATTACTCTGTACAAGTACATTAGAGGGGATTATAGGCAGTTGGGGGGTTCTTTTTTCCCATAAAAACAATCAACGCACCAGAGGTCACCCCTTTAGATTAGAGGAAAGGAGCTTCCATTTGAAGCAGCGTAGGGGTTTTTTCACAGTGAGGGCAGTGAGGTTATGGAATGCCCTTCCTAGTGATGGGGTAATGGCAGATTCTGTTAATGCCTTTAAGAGGGGCCTGGATGAGTTCTTGATCAATCAGAATATCCAAGGCTATTGTGATACTAATATCTACAGTTAGTACTAGTGGTTGTATTTATAGTGTATGTATGTGAGTGTATAGATTGGTAGGTGTGGGTTAGGTGTGCTGGGTTTACTTGGATGGGTTGAACTTGATGGACACTGGTCTTTTTTCAACCCTATGTAACTATGTAATTTATATTAACATCATCAATGTATTAACTTATCAACCAATATGTTTTTAACCATATCCAAGGAATGCTTGCCCAAACAAACCACTGCTATACTCCTTCCTGGGCTACCTGGCATGCCGGCCACCCAACCCCATAGGGGGGCAGATGGGAAAGTGAGAACCAGGTAACCAACTTGTTACCCCTCTTGCGGGACCCATGCCCGACAAGAGCCTGCATCAGCACCAGTCGGCACCAGCCGTAACTATCCATGGCCATAGGCCCCCAGGGCAAGAATTCCACCGCCCACTGTGACAAACAAAACATTTTTGGACCCAAGTGAGTCCCCACAAGACACTGTTATGACCTCTCCTCCTATAGGGCGGGTGGGAGAGACGCTGCTTCGTTCTTCCAAAATGGCACCGCTGCACCTGTGTCTCCTCTACCTATCGCGTCACTTCCTTCTTCTCTGCGCCCTGTCACTGCCCTCCTCCCTGCACCGCGGGCTGTCTGGAGCCCCTATTCAGTCTGAGAACAGAATCCCTTTTTGAATATTGGAACCACATTAGCAATTCTCCAGTCTCTCAACACCATGCCAGACTGATACAGGAGTTATTATTACTGTGACCAGACTGTACTATTGGAACACTGATACAGGAGTTATTATTACTGTGACCAGACTGTACTATTGGAACACTGATACAGGAGTTATTATTATGGTGACCAGACTGTACTATTGGAACACTGATACAGGAGTTATTATTACTGTGACCAGACTGTACTATTGGAACACTGATACAGGAGTTATTATTATGGTGACCAGACTGTACTATTGGAACACTGATACAGGAGTTATTATTACTGTGAACAGACTGTACTATTGGAACACTGATACAGGAGTTATTATTATGGTGACCAGACTGTACTATTGGAACACTGATACAGGAGTTATTATTATGGTGACCAGACTGTACTATTGGAACACTGATACAGGAGTTATTATTATGGTGACCAGACTGTACTATTGGAACACTGATACAGGAGTTATTATTATGGTGACCAGACTGTACTATTGGAACACTGATACAGGAGTTATTATTATGGTGACCAGACTGTACTATTGGAACACTGATACAGGAGTTGTTATTACTGTGAACAGACTGTACTATTGGAACTCTGATGCAGGAGTTATTATTATGGTGACCAGACTGTACTAATGGAACACTGATACAGGAGTTATTATTACTGTGACCAGACTGTACTAATGGAACACTGATACAGGAGTTATTATTACTGTGAACAGACTGTACTATTGGAACACTGATGCAGGAGTTATTATTATGGTGACCAGACTGTACTAATGGAACACTGATGCAGGAGTTATTATTATGGTGACCAGACTGTACTATTGGAACACTGATACAGGAGTTATTATTACTGTGAACAGACTGTACTATTGGAACACTGATGCAGGAGTTATTATTATGGTGACCAGACTGTACTAATAGAACACTGATGCAGGAGTTGTTATTATTATGGTGACCAGACTCTACTAATGGAACACTGATACAGGAGTTGTTATTATTATGGTGACCAGACTGTACTAATGGAACACTGATACAGGAGTTGTTATTATTATGGTGACCAGACTGTACTAATGGAACACTGATGCAGGAGTTGTTATTATTTATGGCGACCAGACTGTACTAATGGAACACTGATGCAGGAGTTGTTATTATTATGGTGACCAGACTGTACTAATGGAACACTGATACAGGAGTTGTTATTATTTATGGCGACCAGACTGTACTAATGGAACACTGATACAGGAGTTGTTATTATTATGGTGACCAGACTGTACTAATGGAACACTGATACAGGAGTTGTTATTATTATGGTGACCAGACTGTACTAATGGAACACTGATACAGGAGTTGTTATTATTATGGTGACCAGACTGTACTAATGGAACACTGATGCAGGAGTTGTTATTATTTATGACGACCAGACTGTACTAATGGAACACTGATACAGGAGTTGTTATTATTATGGTGACCAGACTGTACTAATGGAACACTGATACAGGAGTTATTATTATGGCGACCAGACTGTATGAATGGAGATTGCTGGAGATGCACATATTAGGTCCCATAGAGTACTATTGTAGCTAACGTTTCCTCTCTTTGTGCTTGCAGGGATGAGGGGAGAGCCTTACTACATCGGGATGAGGGCCACTGGATATTTTGCCTGTGAGGTGGGAGGAGGGGAGCTGCTTCTTCTGTATCCAATGCACAGAAACAGAGACCTGTCCAGATTCCTCTCAGAAGAAGACTTTCAGGGCATCACTGATTTCAATGATCTCCCCAACTCCCTTTTTGCTTGCAACGTCCACCAGTCTGTGTTTGAAGATGAAGATAGCAAGGTACGAGATCTCTGCTTTAGTTCTCCTACATACCCCCGAAAGCCCAGCTTGACAGTCAGGGGGAGGTTTGGGGGGTATAGGTATTTGCTGTCCTTCACAGTTTTTAAACTATGGCTGATATTTTCCCCTAACTGTATTCATTTCATGAGCTGAGGGGCCCTGACCAAAGGTTGGATATTCAAGTCGGGCTTGAACCAAAAAGGATTGACAGCCACTGCCATAAGGGTGAAGATACACAGAGCTACTAGTAGCAGCTACTCATTGTGGCTACTAAAAAATGACAATTTTCAATACACTTTACTTACACTGTATAAATGATTTAAATCTTGTGTCCTTCAGTTTTGGGATTCACAATCACAGCCAGCAGGCAGACGCCATTTTGTGGGCACTGTTAGTAAGGCAAGCTTTGTATTATCCCAAAATCTTGTGTATGTGCCAGAATGGGGGACCTGAAGCCCATGCACTGGCTTTACTATTAGATGGTGAGGAGGGAGGGGGAAAGTGACTGCTCAATGGAAAGTGGAAGTAATTCTATGCCCCGCCTCTATGCCTAAGGCATAAGGGCGGAGTAGTCAATATATGATTGACAGCTGGGATTTCTAAATGCCTTTATAACGCATATGGATGTGTTAATAAAAATTTGAGTTTCATGTTTAATTTGAAAATTACTTTCATTATACAGCTTTTTATGTCTGGGTGACAGATCCCATTTAAGGGGAGGCCAAGGTTTAGAGTGGAAAAAAGGAGGCACCATATTGATCACAATGTCCCTCAACCCCCTAGAGCTGTTGGTTGCAATTTGAACAACCAGTATGGGAGGTAGAGAGTTGTTCCTGACAATGAGTTCTATGCTGTCTAACCTGCACCTGTACTGGCATTAATGATGCCTCCGGCCTTCTGTATATCATGGGAAAGTGCATCAGAGTTTTTGTTTGTTTTATAGCTCAAAACTGGGTGAAGCTTGCACAGATCCCCTGAGTTTCCCTTGCACTATTGTTGTGAATAGAATGAAGTATAGGTATTGGATCCAGTATCCAGAAAGCTCTGTATGACGATCTCCCATAGACCAAATAATTCAAATTTTTAAAAATGATTTCCTTTTTCTCTGTAATAATAAAACAGTACCTGTACTTGATCCCAACTAAGATATAATTACCCCTTATTGGGGGCAGAACAGCCCTATTGGGTTTATTTCATGGTTAAATGATTCCCTTTTCTCTGTAATAATAAAACCGTACCTGTACTTGATCCCAACTAAGATATAATTACCCCTTATTGGGGCAGAACAGCCCTATTGGGTTTATTTAATGGTTAAATGATTCCCTTTTCTCTGTAATAATAAAAGAGTACCTGTACTTGATCCCAACTAAGATATAATTACCCCTTATTGGGGGCAGAACAGCCCTATTGGGTTTATTTCATGGTTAAATGATTCCCTTTTCTCTGTAATAATAAAAGAGTACCTGTACTTGATCCCAACTAAGATATAATTACCCCTTATTGGGGCAGAACAGCCCTATTGGGTTTATTTAATGGTTAAATGATTCCCTTTTCTCTGTAATAATAAAACAGTACCTGTACTTGATCCCAACTAAGATATAATTACCCCTTATTGGGGCAGAACAGCCCTATTGGGTTTATTTAATGGTTAAATGATTCCCTTTTCTCTGTAATAATAAAACAGTACCTGTACTTGATCCCAACTAAGATATAATTACCCCTTATTGGGGGAAGAACAGCCCTATTGGGTTTATTTCATGGTTAAATGATTCCCTTTTCTCTGTAATAATAAAACAGTACCTGTACTTGATCCCAACTAAGATATAATTACCCCTTATTGGGGGCAGAACAGCCCTATTGGGTTTATTTCATGGTTAAATGATTCCCTTTTCTCTGTAATAATAAAACAGTACCTGTACTTGATCCCAACTAAGATATAATTACCCCTTATTGGGGCAGAACGGTCCTATTGGGTTTAATTAATGTTTAAATTATTTTTGGTATTTTTAAGGTATAGAGATCCAAATTAAGACCCCTTATCCAGAAAAGCCCAGGTCCCAAGCATTCTCTGCATATAAAAATAAAAATGTGATTTTGTTTGCACCAATCTGAAAGAATATTTTACACCCATTGAAAATAAGCCCCAGAATCTCTACTTCCTTGCAGCTGTCTCGACTTGTCCCTTATTAGTCCAGGGTCAGACTGGGCCAGTGGGACATGGGCAAAAAACCCGGTGGGCCACATCCCCTCGTGGGCCCTGCCGACCTAGACCCTGATCCTCCTCTGCCGCCCTCCCTCCCCCAGTCACGGCGCATTATAAGGTACACATACGGGTACGCCTATAAGTGGCTTTTCTCCTTGGGAGCTAATTAGGGCTTATAAGAATTTCATTTTCCGTCCTGGCAACTCACGTTCTTGCTGGGCTGTAATTACAGGTTATTTTCTGCCACTTGCATTTCCTTCCATCACATATATAATTCCACTCTCCCCATTCATAGATCTGTGTATGGGGCGCAGGGAATGCGATTTTCTATTGCATCAATAAAATGGCCCCTTTTCCTCGAGTTCTGCAGTCCCATTGGCTACTGGGTAATTTGAAGGAATTAATCATATTTGGTAAGAGATTCCTGTCTCCGGGACCCTGATGTCTTTGTGTTCAGTTATATCCTGCAGCCCGGGCGATATGAGACGCACGTTGTGATGCATCAGATGCTTTCAGGGGACGGAGCCTGAATCTCTCTCTAGATTTCCTGACGTCAAACTGGGGCTTTTTCTGCAGTAGGAATCTGCCTGGCGTAGCGCTGACTCCATCTCTTCTGTTCTACTGCTTCTCTGCAGTTTCTCAGCTCCTTACGCCTGCATCTCCCCAGTTATTGGGGGGGGGGGGGGGCAGTGTAAGAACTTAAGCTACGCAAACTGTGCCTATAGCCTATAGCTCCCAGCATGCCCCTGGAACTATAGGGGGGTGACTGTTACCCCAATGTTTCTATATATCTGTAACCTTGTTATGGGCTAAGGGGGCCCAGCCTGAAGGCCAGTTAGGGGGGATTTGGGGTGAGTGCTTATTTGTGCCCTGGGTACCCCTGGAACTATAGCAGGGTGACTGTTACCCCAATGTTTCTATATATCTGTAACCTTGTTATGGGCTAAGGGGGCCCAGCCTGAAGGCCAGTTAGGGGGGGATTTGGGGTGAGTGCTTATTTGTGCCCTGGGTACCCCTGGAACTATAGCAGGGTGACTGTTACCCCAATGTTTCTATATATCTGTAACCTTGTTATGGGCTAAGGGGGCCCAGCCTGAAGGCCAGTTTGGGGGGGATTTGGGGTGAGTGCTTATTTGTGCCCTGGGTACCCCTGGAACTATAGCAGGGTGTCTGTTACCCCAATGTTTCTATATATCTTTGCGGGCCGGTCCATGGGTTGGGCAGGTTCAGACTGACCTTTGCACAGTACTTGTGGGTCGCAGGTTTAGGCTGAACTCTCCCTTCCACCCTCCCTGCCTGTGACTTTACCTTCCCAGCTTCTGCCCCAGGAGCCTTTATATACAGACATGCAGCTGCCCGCACTGCCCCTTCATGATTTCAGTAATGGGGGGGCCGCTGGCCTAAAAATACAGGTGCCCTGCAGGCTCGGGTTGGGTGCGGGCAAGTTAGGATGCGGGAGAGTTAGGTCTTTATTTTGTGATTTTGTGTAACTGTTAAACCAGTGTTTTAATAACTGTAACTTTGTTATAAGCTACAGAGGCTCAGGTTAAAGATAAACTGGGGTAAGATTTGGGGTGAGGGCTGATTTACTGGGCTAGACTGACGTTTTAAAGGCTTATTTATGATATTAAAAGACAGAATTTTGATGGTTTTAGTTCAAATGTTCATTAAAAGTCACAATTCTGACTTACAGGTGTAATCATGCAGGTGTAATAGGAGGGGCTCTCAGTCATACCTTAATGTGAGAGCCCAGAACTGACGTTTGGATAATGAGAATGGGCAAAATAGACCCTGCAAAGTAAACAATGTTTTCAATATAGTTAGTTGGGCAACAATGTCAACTTTCCTCGACTGAAAAATAAAGATTAGGATTTTTTGCTTTACATTTTTTTCTCGAATCCCATTAATAAAACGTTATCTCAAATTTTAATAAATAATACCATAATCGTTTCTCCAGACCCTGGTTTTAGTCCATGCAAACTAAAGGGAAAGTATTTTCCTTATAATAAAGAATTTTTATATATTACAAATGTAATAACAGGCAGTAAGTTTGCCCAGGCAGTTACCCATAGCAACCAATAAGGTGTTTATTTTTATATAGGTGACCAGTAAATGCTGCCTGCTGACTGGTTGCTATGGGTTACTGCTCCTGGGCAGGTGTAGTGCCTTTTTTTACATAACCCCATAAGTATCTTGTACTGTACTGTAGATTTGCATTAGGGTTACGGTTGGCTTCTTCCATTGTGTTGTGGTTTTTAGACCACATATTTATTAATATAATGCTTCTGTGGCACCTGGGAATAGGGCTGAGTTACAGTAACAAACTGCCAGCAAGGAAAGAGTCCTATGGTTTGGCGAGTCCGTTCCTAAACACTAAGGGGCTAAGGGGGCCCAGCCTGAAGGCCAGTTAGGGGGAGATTTGGGGTGAGTGCTTATTTGTGCCCTGGGTACCCCTGGAACTATAGCAGGGTGTCTGTTACCCCAATGTTTCTATATATCTGTAACCTTGTTATGGGCTAAGGGGGCCCAGCCTGAAGGCCAGTTAGGGGGGGATTTAGGGCGAGTGCTTATTTGTTCCCTGGGTACCCCTGGAACTATAGGGGGGTGACTGTTACCCCAATGTTTCTATATATCTGTAACCTTGTTATGGGCTAAGGGGGCCCAGTCTGAAGGCCAGTTAGGGGGGGATTTGGGGTGAGTGCTTATTTGTGCCCTGGGTACCCCTGGAACTATAGCAGGATGACTGTTACCCCAATGTTTCTATATATCTGTAACCTTTTTATGGGCTAAGGGGGCCCAGTCTGAAGGCCAGTTAGGGGCAGATTTGGGGTGAGTGCTTATTTGTTCCCTGGGTACCCCTGGAACTATAGCAGGGTGACTGTTACCCCAATGTTTCTATATATCTGTAACCTTGTTATGGGCTAAGGGGGCCCAGCCTGAAGGCCAGTTATGGGGGGATTTGGGGTGAGGGCTTATTTGTGCCCTGGGTACCCCTGGAACTATAGCGGGGTGACTGTCACCCCAATGTTTCTATATATCTTTGTGGGCTTGTCCACGGGTCGGTTCAGACTGACCTTTGCACAGTACTTGTGGGTCGCAGGTTTAGGCTGAACTCTCCCTTCCACACACCCTGCCTGCGACCTTCATGATTTCAGTAATGGGGGGGCCGCTGGCCTATAAATACAGGTGCCCTGCAGGCTCGGGTTGGGTGCGGGCAAGTTAGGATGCGGGAGAGTTAGGTCTTTATTTTGTGATTTTATGTAATTTTTAAACCAGTGTTTTAATATTTGTAACTTTGTTATAAGCTACAGAGGCTCAGGTTAAAGATAAAATGGGGTAAGATTTGGGGTGAGGGCTGATTTACTGGGCTGGATGGTACTATAGCAGTGTGACTGTTATATAACTCTCTTGATGCTTCTGTAACTTTTCTGTAGAGCTAAGGTTGGGCCAACTCTCGCTGCTTTGCATTACATCTTCAGTGTTTAAAACCACTGTTCAGCGCTGATGATGTAACAATGCGTTACATCAGCACTATACATTGGTGAGCTAATGTGTAATTCTGATGATGTCACAATGCATTACTGATGATGTCACAATGAGCTTCCTCAGCACTACACAAGTGCTGGGTATTATGCTGATGATGTCACAATGGTAGATCGGTCATGTGACCTAAATATCTGTTGTTTTGCTGAAAGCATCTTCATTTGTTTTGATCTGTGACAGAGGCAGCAGCTGTTTCACACTGCTCTTCTTGTCTATCTTAACTACCTTACACACAACAATCACATTATATTTTCAATAACTATGGAACAAGAGGAAAATCGAAAACTTCGCAGAAGTGCTCGTATCCGAGCCTACAGAGAGAGACAGAACTCTGATTTCCAAATAATATTCCTGCCGCACAACATCCGGCAGCAGAAACCTCCAACTTCACACTCTGGAGCCCACAATTCCCCAAAGGTTGATCTGAAAAGTGGGTTTTCTTTCTTCCAAAGCACACAATTCAAAACTGGTGTTATTTTGTTCATAGCCATTGCGCTAATATTGTTTGCGATATGGCAGGTATACAAGCCCAGCCCCGAGTTAAGGAAGGAGGCGCTGATACGTATACGGGATTATGAGAACATGATGCGTGATATGAAGGATATGGATGAGGATATGAAGGATATGAAGGATATGGATGAGGATATGAAGGATATGAAGGATATGGAGGATATGGAGGATATGCCTGAGTTGGTCCATTTCAGGGAAAAATTAGCTAAGCTAAAAGCTCTGGTATCTCACAAACAGAAGAATAAGAAATCTTTATGGGAAACACTTGCTAACGGTTTCTCCCCAAACATTAAGGTTTTCACTCGATCCGTTCGGCGTCACTAATGGAACAATGAGGGGATTTATTTGAATTTAAGATAAATTTTGAAGTGTTTACCAAAGATTCGCACAAGAAATAAAGGGAAAAAGCGCAGAAAAGGATTTGCTGGTGTAAAAAGATACCCCCAACCCGTTTATTGGGGAGTGCACATACAGAGCCAACGTTTCAAGGGCTACACGCCCTCTTCATCAGGGGAAAAGTACCCACAATTCAATAATGATGCCCAACCCCGTTACCCATAAGCCCCACCCCTCGCCTCCGTATAGGCGCCTGACGTAATACGCTAGATCCCGCAGAGCGAACGTGTATTAGTTACAATGTGCGGAATTTAGCAGATACATATCAACGTGCGGAATCCAGTTCTCGCGAGACTACGAAAATTCGCAAAACACCAGAAAATCAGCAAAACGCATTCTTTTTGACCCAATTTGACACGACCACAATTTTTTTAGACGCGTGACGAATTTTTCACGAAACAATTCGCTTATGGTGAAATGCGGAAATTCGCTACGAATCCACGCCTGGCAAAAAAATTCGCTCATCACTAATTACTTTCTTTGGTTGTTCAACGTTGAAAAATAAAGATTTTTTTGGTTAAAACTTCATGAGATCTTTGTGTTTTTTATAGCAATAATATTTATACAGGATATGTGGCTGATTAATTCTGGCAGTTAGCCAGTTACTGGTGTAGCCCTGTTCCGCCACTGTGGGAAGTCCTGTACTGGTTCCCATTATGGCGCTACAGGAGTCCTGCGTCTCTGCTATATGGGGGGGTAAAACAGTAAGTTAGATGCCCCCACTCAGGGCAAGGGCAGACTATGCTGTAATACCCCCCCACTCAGGGCAAGGGCAGACTATGCTGTAATACCCCCCCACTCAGGGCAAGGGCAGACTATGCTGTAATACCCCCCCACTCAGGGCAAGGGCAGACTATGCTGTAATACCCCCCCACTCAGGGCAAGGGCAGACTATGCTGTAATACCCCCCCACTCAGGGCAAGGGCAGACTGTGCTGTAATACCCCCCCACTCAGGGCAAGGGCAGACTATGCTGTAATACCCCCCCACTCAGGGCAAGGGCAGACTATGCTGTAATACCCCCCCACTCAGGGCAAGGGCAGACTATGCTGTAATACCCCCCCACTCAGGGCAAGGGCAGACTATGCTGTAATACCCCCCCACTCAGGGTAAGGGCAGACTGTGCTGTAATACCCCCCCACTCAGGGCAAGGGCAGACTATGCTGTAATACCCCCCCCCACTCAGGGCAAGGGCAGACTATGCTGTAATACCCCCCCACTCAGGGCAAGGGCAGACTATGCTGTAATACCCCCCCACTCAGGGCAAGGGCAGACTATGCTGTAATACCCCCCCACTCAGGGCAAGGGCAGACTATGCTGTAATACCCCCCCACTCAGGGCAAGGGCAGACTATGCTGTAATACCCCCCCACTCAGGGCAAGGGCAGACTATGCTGTAATACCCCCCCACTCAGGGCAAGGGCAGACTATGCTGTAATACCCCCCCACTCAGGGTAAGGGCAGACTGTGCTGTAATACCCCCCCCCCACTCAGGGCAAGGGCAGACTATGCTGTAATTCCCCCCCCACTCAGGGCAAGGGCAGACTATGCTGTAATACCCCCCCACTCAGGGCAAGGGCAGACTATGCTGTAATACCCCCCCACTCAGGGCAAGGGCAGACTATGCTGTAATACCCCCCCCACTCAGGGCAAGGGCAGACTATGCTGTAATACCCCCCCACTCAGGGCAAGGGCAGACTATGCTGTAATACCCCCCCACTCAGGGCAAGGGCAGACTATGCTGTAATACCCCCCCTGGGAACCTCACTGAGCCAAACTGACAGCCCTCAGAAAAGGATGGGAAGTTTATTTTACAAGTAAATTATAAACTATATATAGTTACATAGACACGTAGGGTTGAAAAAGTCATAATTATGAGTGTAAAAGTCAAAATATAAATTTTTAGATTATGAGATTAAGTCATAATTATGAGATTATGGGGGCATTTACTAATGTTCAAATTTTTTTTCATGATTCTTTTTTTTGCACAAAAATACAATTGAACAAAATATGATTTTTTCGCCATTTATTATGCAATAAATTGCAAATCTTAAATAAAAAGAATATGCTGCCATCTAGAAGCTGTCGGGATCATGTAGAAGTCAGTGGCAGGCGCCCTTTTTAAAGAATGGAAGATCTTTCTTTGCTTCTTGGTTTAAAGAGTTTAGTTGTGGTGTCAAAAATCTGTAAAACCACGAAAATTCAAATGTTGATCAATCTGCCCCTAAAAGTCAGAATTTTGACGTTTTAAAGACATATTTATGAAATTAAAAGACAGAATTTGAGGTTTTAGTCATAAATATGGAATTAAAAGTTCAAATGTTCATTAAAAGTCACAATTCTGACTTACAGACATAATCATGCAGGTGTAATAGGAGGGGCTCTCAGTCATACCTTAATGTGAGAGCCCAGAACTGACGTTTGGATAATGAGAATGGGCAAAATAGACCCTGCAAAGTAAACAATGTTTTCAATATAGTTAGTTGGGCAACAATGTCAACTTTCCTCGACTGAAAAATAAAGATTAGGATTTTTTGCTTTACATTTTTTTCTCGAATCCCATTAATAAAACATTATCTCAAATTTTAATAAATAATACCATAATCGTTTCTCCAGACCCTGGTTTTAGCCCATGCAAACTAAAGGGAAAGTATTTTCCTTATAATAAAGAATTTTTATATATTACAAATGTAATAAAAGGCAGTAAGTTTGCCCAGGCAGTTACCCATAGCAACCAATAAGGTGTTTATTTTTATATAGGTGACCAGTAAATGCTGCCTGCTGACTGGTTGCTATGGGTTACTGCTCCTGGGCAGGTGTAGTGCCTTTTTTTACATAACCCCATAAGTATCTTGTACTGTACTGTAGATCTGCATTAGGGTTACGGTTGGCTTCTTCCATTGTGTTGTGGTTTTTAGACCACATATTTATTAATATAATGCTTCTGTGGCCCCTGGGAATAGGGCTGAGTTACAGTAACAAACTGCCAGCAAGGAAAGAGTCCTATGGTTTGGCGAGTCCGTTCCTAAACACTAAGGGGCTAAGGGGGCCCAGCCTGAAGGCCAGTTAGGGGGGGATTTGGGGTGAGTGCTTATTTGTGCCCTGGGTACCCCTGGAACTATAGCAGGGTGACTGTTACCCCAATGTTTCTATATATCTGTAACCTTGTTATGGGCTAAGGGGGCCCAGCCTGAAGGCCAGTTAGGGGGGGATTTGGGGTGAGTGCTTATTTGTGCCCTGGGTACCCCTGGAACTATAGCAGGGTGTCTGTTACCCCAATGTTTCTATATATCTGTAACCTTGTTATGGGCTAAGGGGGCCCAGCCTGAAGGCCAGTTAGGGGGGGATTTGGGGTGAGTGCTTATTTGTGCCCTGGGTACCCCTGGAACTATAGCAGGGTGTCTGTTACCCCAATGTTTCTATATATCTGTAACCTTGTTATGAGCTAAGGGGGCCCAGTCTGAAGGCCAGTTAGGGGGAGATTTGGGGTGAGTCCTTATTTGTTCCCTGGGTACCCCTGGAACTATAGCAGGGTGACTGTTACCCCAATGTTTCTATATATCTGTAACCTTGTTATGGGCTAAGGGGGCCCAGCCTGAAGGCCAGTTAGGGGGGGATTTGGGGTGAGTGCTTATTTGTGCCCTGGGTACCCCTGGAACTATAGCGGGGTGACTGTTACCCCCAATGTTTCTATATATCTTTGTGGGCTTGTCCACGGGTCGGGCAGGTTCAGACTGACCTTTGCACAGTACTTGTGGGTCGCAGGTTTAGGCTGAACTCTCCCTTCCACACACCCTGCCTGCGACCTTCATGATTTCAGTAATGGGGGGGCCGCTGGCCTATAAATACAGGTGCCCTGCAGGCTCGGGTTGGGTGCGGGCAAGTTAGGATGCGGGAGAGTTAGGTCTTTATTTTGTGATTTTATGTAATTTTTAAACCAGTGTTTTAATATTTGTATCTTTGTTATAAGTTACAGAGGCTCAGGTTAAAGATAAAATGGGGTAAGATTTGGGGTGAGGGCTGATTTACTGGTCTGGATGGTACTATAGCAGTGTGACTGTTATATAACTCTCTTGATGCTTCTGTAACTTTTCTGTAGAGCTAAGGTTGGGCCAACTCTCGCTGCTTTGCATTACATCATCAGTGTTTAAAACCACTGTTCAGCGCTGATGATGTCACAATGCGTTACATCAGCACTATACATTGGTGAGCTAATGTGTAATTCTGATGATGTCACAATGCATTACTGATGATGTCACAATGAGCTTCCTCAGCACTACACAAGTGCTGGGTATTATGCTGATGATGTCACAATGGTAGATCGGTCATGTGACCTAAATATCTGTTGTTTTGCTGAAAGCATCTTCATTTGTTTTGATCTGTGACAGAGGCAGCAGCTTTTTTAAACTGCTCTTCTTGTCTATCTTAACTACCTTACACACAACAATCACATTATATTTTCAATAACTATGGAACAAGAGGAAAATCGAAAACTTCGCAGAAGTGCTCGTATCCGAGCCTACAGAGAGAGGCAGAACTCTGATTTCCAAATAATATTCCTGCCGCACAACATCCGGCAGCAGAAACCTCCAACTTCACACTCTGGAGCCCACAATTCCCCAAAGGTTGATCTGAAAAGTGGGTTTTCTTTCTTCCAAAGCACACAATTCAAAACTGGTGTTATTTTGTTCATAGCCATTGCGCTAATATTGTTTGCAATATGGCAGGTATACAAGCCCAGCCCCGAGTTAAGGAAGGAGGCGCTGATACGTATACGGGATTATGAGAACATGATGCGTGATATGAAGGATATGGATGAGGATATGAAGGATATGAAGGATATGGATGAGGATATGAAGGATATGAAGGATATGGAGGATATGGATGAGGATATGAAGGATATGAAGGATATGGATGAGGATATGAAGGATATGAAGGATATGGAGGATATGCCTGAGTTGGTCCATTTCAGGGAAAAATTCGCTAAGCTAAAAGCTCTGGTATCTCACAAACAGAAGAATAAGAAATCTTTATGAGAAACACTTGCTAACGGTTTCTCCCCAAACATTAAGGTTTTCACTCGATCCGTTCGACGTCACTAATGGAACAATGAGGGGATTTATTTGAATTTAAGATAAATTTTGAAGTGTTTACCAAAGATTCGCACAAGAAATAAAGGGAAAAAGCGCAGAAAAGGATTTGCTGGTGTAAAAAGATACCCCCAACCCGTTTATTGGGGAGTGCACATACAGAGCCAACGTTTCAAGGGCTACACGCCCTCTTCATCAGGGGAAAAGTACCCACAATTCAATAATGATGCCCAACCCCGTTACCCATAAGCCCCACCCCTCGCCTCCGTATAGGCGCCTGACGTAATACGCTAGATCCCGCAGAGCGAACGTGTATTAGTTACAATGTGCGGAATTTAGCAGATACATATCAACGTGCGGAATCCAGTTCTCGCGAGACTACGAAAATTCGCAAAACACCAGAAAATCAGCAAAACGCATTCTTTTTGACCCAATTTGACACGACCACAATTTTTTTAGACGCGTGACGAATTTTTCACGAAACAATTCGCTTATGGTGAAATGCGGAAATTCGCTACGAATCCACGCCTGGCAAAAAAATTCGCTCATCACTAATTACTTTCTTTGGTTGTTCAACGTTGAAAAATAAAGATTTTTTTGGTTAAAACTTCATGAGATCTTTGTGTTTTTTATAGCAATAATATTTATACAGGATAAGTGGCTGATTAATTCTGGCAGTTAGCCAGTTACTGGTGTAGCCCTGTTCCGCCACTGTGGGAAGTCCTGTACTGGTTCCCATTATGGCGCTACAGGAGTCCTGCGTCTCTGCTATATGGGGGGGTAAAACAGTAAGTTAGATGCCCCCACTCAGGGCAAGGGCAGACTATGCTGTAATACCCCCCCACTCAGGGCAAGGGCAGACTATGCTGTAATACCCCCCCACTCAGGGCAAGGGCAGACTATGCTGTAATACCCCCCCACTCAGGGCAAGGGCAGACTATGCTGTAATACCCCCCCACTCAGGGCAAGGGCAGACTATGCTGTAATACCCCCCACTCAGGGCAAGGGCAGACTATGCTGTAATACCCCCCCACTCAGGGCAAGGGCAGACTATGCTGTAATACCCCCCCACTCAGGGCAAGGGCAGACTATGCTGTAATACCCCCCCACTCAGGGCAAGGGCAGACTATGCTGTAATACCCCCCCACTCAGGGCAAGGGCAGACTATGCTGTAATACCCCCCCACTCAGGGCAAGGGCAGACTATGCTGTAATACCCCCCCACTCAGGGTAAGGGCAGACTGTGCTGTAATACCCCCCCACTCAGGGCAAGGGCAGACTATGCTGTAATACCCCCCCCACTTAGGGCAAGGGCAGACTATGCTGTAATACCCCCCCACTCAGGGCAAGGGCAGACTATGCTGTAATACCCCCCCACTCAGGGCAAGGGCAGACTATGCTGTAATACCCCCCCACTCAGGGCAAGGGCAGACTATGCTGTAATACCCCCCCACTCAGGGCAAGGGCAGACTATGCTGTAATACCCCCCCACTCAGGGCAAGGGCAGACTATGCTGTAATACCCCCCCCACTCAGGGCAAGGGCAGACTATGCTGTAATACCCCCCCACTCAGGGTAAGGGCAGACTGCTGTAATTCCCCCCCCACTCAGGGCAAGGGCAGACTATGCTGTAATACCCCCCCACTCAGGGCAAGGGCAGACTATGCTGTAATACCCCCCCACTCAGGGCAAGGGCAGACTATGCTGTAATACCCCCCCCCACTCAGGGCAAGGGCAGACTATGCTGTAATACCCCCCACTCAGGGCAAGGGCAGACTATGCTGTAATACCCCCCCTGGGAACCTCACTGAGCCAAACTGACAGCCCTCAGAAAAGGATGGGAAGTTTATTTTACAAGTAAATTATAAACTATATATAGTTACATAGACACGTAGGGTTGAAAAAGTCATAATTATGAGTGTAAAAGTCAAAATATAAATTTTTAGATTATGAGATTAAGTCATAATTATGAGATTATGGGGGCATTTACTAATGTTCAAATTTTTTTTCATGATTCTTTTTTTTGCACAAAAATACAATTGAACAAAATATGATTTTTTCGCCATTTATTATGCAATAAATTGCAAATCTTAAATAAAAAGAATATGCTGCCATCTAGAAGCTGTCGGGATCATGTAGAAGTC
Source organism: Xenopus tropicalis (assembly GCF_000004195.4). NCBI lineage: Eukaryota > Metazoa > Chordata > Amphibia > Anura > Pipidae > Xenopus > Xenopus tropicalis. The sequence goes on from NC_030681.2 coordinate 147,092,531, forward strand.
AGGGGCAGGCGCCCTTTTTAAAGAATGGAAGATCTTTCTTTGCTTCTTGGTTTAAAGAGTTTAGTTGTGGTGTCAAAAATCTGTAAAACCACGAAAATTCAAATGTTGATCAATCTGCCCCTAAAAGTCAGAATTTTGACGTTTTAAAGACATATTTATGAAATTAAAAGACAGAATTTGAGGTTTTAGTCATAAATATGGAATTAAAAGTTCAAATGTTCATTAAAAGTCACAATTCTGACTTACAGACATAATCATGCAGGTGTAATAGGAGGGGCTCTCAGTCATACCTTAATGTGAGAGCCCAGAACTGACGTTTGGATAATGAGAATGGGCAAAATAGACCCTGCAAAGTAAACAATGTTTTCAATATAGTTAGTTGGGCAACAATGTCAACTTTCCTCGACTGAAAAATAAAGATTAGGATTTTTTGCTTTACATTTTTTTCTCGAATCCCATTAATAAAACGTTATCTCAAATTTTAATAAATAATACCATAATCGTTTCTCCAGACCCTGGTTTTAGCCCATGCAAACTAAAGGGAAAGTATTTTCCTTATAATAAAGAATTTTTATATATTACAAATGTAATAAAAGGCAGTAAGTTTGCCCAGGCAGTTACCCATAGCAACCAATAAGGTGTTTATTTTTATATAGGTGACCAGTAAATGCTGCCTGCTGACTGGTTGCTATGGGTTACTGCTCCTGGGCAGGTGTAGTGCCTTTTTTTACATAACCCCATAAGTATCTTGTACTGTACTGTAGATCTGCATTAGGGTTACGGTTGGCTTCTTCCATTGTGTTGTGGTTTTTAGACCACATATTTATTAATATAATGCTTCTGTGGCCCCTGGGAATAGGGCTGAGTTACAGTAACAAACTGCCAGCAAGGAAAGAGTCCTATGGTTTGGCGAGTCCGTTCCTAAACACTAAGGGGCTAAGGGGGCCCAGCCTGAAGGCCAGTTAGGGGGGGATTTGGGGTGAGTGCTTATTTGTGCCCTGGGTACCCCTGGAACTATAGCAGGGTGTCTGTTACCCCAATGTTTCTATATATCTGTAACCTTGTTATGGGCTAAGGGGCCCCAGTCTGAAGGCCAGTTAGGGGGGGATTTGGGGTGAGTGCTTATTTGTTCCCTGGGTACCCCTGGAACTATAGCAGGGTGACTGTTACCCCAATGTTTCTATATATCTGTAACCTTGTTATGGGCTAAGGGGGCCCAGCCTGAAGGTCAGTTAGGGGGAGATTTGGGGTGAGTGCTTATTTGTGCCCTGGGTACCCCTGGAACTATAGCAGGGTGACTGTTACCCCAATGTTTCTATATATCTGTAACCTTGTCATGGGCTAAGGGGGCCCAGTCTGAAGGCCAGTTAGGGGGGGATTTGGGGTGAGTGCTTATTTTTGCCCTGGGTACCCATGGAACTATAGCGGGGTGACTGTCACCCCAATGTTTCTATATATCTTTGTGGGCTTCTCCACGGGTCGGGCAGGTTCAGACTGACCTTTGCACAGTACTTGTGGGTCACAGGTTTAGGCTGAACTCTCCCTTCCACACACCCTGCCTGCGACCTTCATGATTTCAGTAATGGGGCGGCCGCTGGCCTATAAATACAGGTGCCCTGCAGGCTCGGGTTGGGTGCGGGCAAGTTAGGATGCGGGAGAGTTAGGTCTTTATTTTGTGATTTTATGTAATTTTTAAACCAGTGTTTTAATATTTGTAACTTTGTTATAAGCTACAGAGGCTCAGGTTAAAGATAAAATGGGGTAAGATTTGGGGTGAGGGCTGATTTACTGGGCTGGATGGTACTATAGCAGTGTGACTGTTATATAACTCTCTTGATGCTTCTGTAACTTTTCTGTAGAGCTAAGGTTGGGCCAACTCTCGCTGCTTTGCATTACATCATCAGTGTTTAAAACCACTGTTCAGCGCTGATGATGTCACAATGCGTTACATCAGCACTATACATTGGTGAGCTAATGTGTAATTCTGATGATGTCACAATGCATTACTGATGATGTCACAATGAGCTTCCTCAGCACTACACAAGTGCTGGGTATTATGCTGATGATGTCACAATGGTAGATCGGTCATGTGACCTAAATATCTGTTGTTTTGCTGAAAGCATCTTCATTTGTTTTGATCTGTGACAGAGGCAGCAGCTTTTTCAAACTGCTCTTCTTGTCTATCTTAACTACCTTACACACAACAATCACATTATATTTTCAATAACTATGGAACAAGAGGAAAATTGAAAACTTCGCAGAAGTGCTCGTATCCGAGCCTACAGAGAGAGACAGAACTCTGATTTCCAAATAATATTCCTGCCGCACAACATCCGGCAGCAGAAACCTCCAACTTCACACTCTGGAGCCCACAATTCCCCAAAGGTTGATCTGAAAAGTGGGTTTTCTTTCTTCCAAAGCACACAATTCAAAACTGGTGTTATTTTGTTCATAGCCATTGCGCTAATATTGTTTGCGATATGGCAGGTATACAAGCCCAGCCCCGAGTTAAGGAAGGAGGCGCTGATACGTATACGGGATTATGAGAACATGATGCGTGATATGAAGGATATGGATGAGGATATGAAGGATATGAAGGATATGGATGAGGATATGAAGGATATGAAGGATATGGAGGATATGGAGGATATGCCTGAGTTGGTCCATTTCAGGGAAAAATTAGCTAAGCTAAAAGCTCTGGTATCTCACAAACAGAAGAATAAGAAATCTTTATGGGAAACACTTGCTAACGGTTTCTCCCCAAACATTAAGGTTTTCACTCGATCCGTTCGGCGTCACTAATGGAACAATGAGGGGATTTATTTGAATTTAAGATAAATTTTGAAGTGTTTACCAAAGATTCGCACAAGAAATAAAGGGAAAAAGCGCAGAAAAGGATTTGCTGGTGTAAAAAGATACCCCCAACCCGTTTATTGGGGAGTGCACATACAGAGCCAACGTTTCAAGGGCTACACGCCCTCTTCATCAGGGGAAAAGTACCCACAATTCAATAATGATGCCCAACCCCGTTACCCATAAGCCCCACCCCTCGCCTCCGTATAGGCGCCTGACGTAATACGCTAGATCCCGCAGAGAGAACGTGTATTAGTTACAATGTGCGGAATTTAGCAGATACATATCAACGTGCGGAATCCAGTTCTCGCGAGACTACGAAAATTCGCAAAACACCAGAAAATCAGCAAAACGCATTCTTTTTGACCCAATTTGACACGACCACAATTTTTTTAGACGCGTGACGAATTTTTCACGAAACAATTCGCTTATGGTGAAATGCGGAAATTCGCTACGAATCCACGCCTGGCAAAAAAATTCGCTCATCACTAATTACTTTCTTTGGTTGTTCAACGTTGAAAAATAAAGATTTTTTTGGTTAAAACTTCATGAGATCTTTGTGTTTTTTATAGCAATAATATTTATACAGGATATGTGGCTGATTAATTCTGGCAGTTAGCCAGTTACTGGTGTAGCCCTGTTCCGCCACTGTGGGAAGTCCTGTACTGGTTCCCATTATGGCGCTACAGGAGTCCTGCGTCTCTGCTATATGGGGGGGTAAAACAGTAAGTTAGATGCCCCCACTCAGGGCAAGGGCAGACTATGCTGTAATACCCCCCCACTAAGGGCAAGGGCAGACTATGCTGTAATACCCCCCCACTCAGGGCAAGGGCAGACTATGCTGTAATACCCCCCCACTCAGGGCAAGGGCAGACTATGCTGTAATACCCCCCCCCCCACTCAGGGCAAGGGCAGACTGTGCTGTAATATCCCCCCACTCAGGGCAAGGGCAGACTGTGCTTTAATACCCCCCCACTCAGGGCAAGGGCAGACTATGCTGTAATACCCCCCCACTCAGGGCAAGGGCAGACTATGCTGTAATACCCCCCCCACTCAGGGCAAGGGCAGACTGTGCTGTAATATCCCCCCACTCAGGGCAAGGGCAGACTGTGCTTTAATACCCCCCCACTCAGGGCAAGGGCAGACTATGCTGTAATACCCCCCCACTCAGGGCAAGGGCAGACTATGCTGTAATACCCCCCCACTCAGGGCAAGGGCAGACTATGCTGTAATACCCCCCCACTCAGGGCAAGGGCAGACTGTGCTGTAATACCCCCCCACTCAGGGCAAGGGCAGACTATGCTGTAATACCCCCCCACTCAGGGCAAGGGCAGACTATGCTGTAATACCCCCCCACTCAGGGCAAGGGCAGACTGTGCTGTAATACCCCCCCACTCAGGGCAAGGGCAGACTATGCTGTAATACCCCCCCACTCAGGGCAAGGGCAGACTATGCTGTAATACCCCCCCACTCAGGGCAAGGGCAGACTATGCTGTAATACCCCCCCCACTCAGGGCAAGGGCAGACTATGCTGTAATACCCCCCCTGGGAACCTCACTGAGCCAAACTGACAGCCCTCAGAAAAGGATGGGAAGTTTATTTACAAGTAAATTATAAACTATATATAGTTACATAGACACGTAGGGTTGAAAAAGTCATAATTATGAGTGTAAATGTCAAAATGTAAATTTTTAGATTATGAGATTAAGTCATAATTATGAGATTATGGGGGCATTTAGTAATGTTCAAATTTTTTTTCATGATTCTTTTTTTTGCACAAAAATACAATTGAACAAAATATGATTTTTTCGCCATTTATTATGCAATAAATTGCAAATCTTAAAAAAAAAAGAATATGCTACCATCTAGAAGCTGTCGGGATCATGTAGAAGTCAGTGGCAGGCGCCCTTTTTAAAGAATGGAAGATCTTTCTTTGCTTCTTGGTTTAAAGAGTTTAGTTGTGGTTTCAAAAAACTGTAAAACCACGAAAATTCAAATGTTGATCAATCTGCCCCTAAAAGACAGAATTTTGACGTTTTAAAGACATATTTATGATATTAAAAGACAGAATTTGAGGTTTTAGTCATAAATATGGAATTAAAAGTTCAAATGTTCATTAAAAGTCACAATTCTGACTTACAGGCGTAATCATGCAGGTGTAATAGGAGGGGCTCTCAGTCATACCTTAATGTGAGAGCCCAGAACTGACGTTTGGATAATGAGAATGGGCAAAATAGACCCTGCAAAGTAAACAATGTTTTCAATATAGTTAGTTGGGCAACAATGTCAACTTTCCTCGACTGAAAAATAAAGATTAGGATTTTTTGCTTTACATTTTTTTCTCGAATCCCATTAATAAAACATTATCTCAAATTTTAATAAATAATACCATAATCGTTTCTCCAGACCCTGGTTTTAGCCCATGCAAACTAAAGGGAAAGTATTTTCCTTATAATAAAGAATTTTTATATATTACAAATGTAATAAAAGGCAGTAAGTTTGCCCAGGCAGTTACCCATAGCAACCAATAAGGTGTTTATTTTTATATAGGTGACCAGTAAATGCTGCCTGCTGACTGGTTGCTATGGGTTACTGCTCCTGGGCAGGTGTAGTGCCTTTTTTTACATAACCCCATAAGTATCTTGTACTGTACTGTAGATCTGCATTAGGGTTACGGTTGGCTTCTTCCATTGTGTTGTGGTTTTTAGACCACATATTTATTAATATAATGCTTCTGTGGCCCCTGGGAATAGGGCTGAGTTACAGTAACAAACTGCCAGCAAGGAAAGAGTCCTATGGTTTGGCGAGTCCGTTCCTAAACACTAAGGGGCTAAGGGGGCCCAGCCTGAAGGCCAGTTAGGGGGGGATTTGGGGTGAGTGCTTATTTGTGCCCTGGGTACCCCTGGAACTATAGCAGGGTGACTGTTACCCCAATGTTTCTATATATCTGTAACCTTGTTATGGGCTAAGGGGGCCCAGCCTGAAGGCCAGTTAGGGGGGGATTTGGGGTGAGTGCTTATTTGTGCCCTGGGTACCCCTGGAACTATAGCAGGGTGTCTGTTACCCCAATGTTTCTATATATCTGTAACCTTGTTATGGGCTAAGGGGGCCCAGCCTGAAGGCCAGTTAGGGGGGGATTTGGGGTGAGTGCTTATTTGTGCCCTGGGTACCCCTGGAACTATAGCAGGGTGTCTGTTACCCCAATGTTTCTATATATCTGTAACCTTGTTATGAGCTAAGGGGGCCCAGTCTGAAGGCCAGTTAGGGGGAGATTTGGGGTGAGTCCTTATTTGTTCCCTGGGTACCCCTGGAACTATAGCAGGGTGACTGTTACCCCAATGTTTCTATATATCTGTAACCTTGTTATGGGCTAAGGGGGCCCAGCCTGAAGGCCAGTTAGGGGGGGATTTGGGGTGAGTGCTTATTTGTGCCCTGGGTACCCCTGGAACTATAGCGGGGTGACTGTTACCCCAATGTTTCTATATATCTTTGTGGGCTTGTCCACGGGTCGGGCAGGTTCAGACTGACCTTTGCACAGTACTTGTGGGTCGCAGGTTTAGGCTGAACTCTCCCTTCCACACACCCTGCCTGCGACCTTCATGATTTCAGTAATGGGGGGGCCGCTGGCCTATAAATACAGGTGCCCTGCAGGCTCGGGTTGGGTGCGGGCAAGTTAGGATGCGGGAGAGTTAGGTCTTTATTTTGTGATTTTATGTAATTTTTAAACCAGTGTTTTAATATTTGTATCTTTGTTATAAGTTACAGAGGCTCAGGTTAAAGATAAAATGGGGTAAGATTTGGGGTGAGGGCTGATTTACTGGTCTGGATGGTACTATAGCAGTGTGACTGTTATATAACTCTCTTGATGCTTCTGTAACTTTTCTGTAGAGCTAAGGTTGGGCCAACTCTCGCTGCTTTGCATTACATCATCAGTGTTTAAAACCACTGTTCAGCGCTGATGATGTCACAATGCGTTACATCAGCACTATACATTGGTGAGCTAATGTGTAATTCTGATGATGTCACAATGCATTACTGATGATGTCACAATGAGCTTCCTCAGCACTACACAAGTGCTGGGTATTATGCTGATGATGTCACAATGGTAGATCGGTCATGTGACCTAAATATCTGTTGTTTTGCTGAAAGCATCTTCATTTGTTTTGATCTGTGACAGAGGCAGCAGCTTTTTCAAACTGCTCTTCTTGTCTATCTTAACTACCTTACACACAACAATCACATTATATTTTCAATAACTATGGAACAAGAGGAAAATCGAAAACTTCGCAGAAGTGCTCGTATCCGAGCCTACAGAGAGAGGCAGAACTCTGATTTCCAAATAATATTCCTGCCGCACAACATCCGGCAGCAGAAACCTCCAACTTCACACTCTGGAGCCCACAATTCCCCAAAGGTTGATCTGAAAAGTGGGTTTTCTTTCTTCCAAAGCACACAATTCAAAACTGGTGTTATTTTGTTCATAGCCATTGCGCTAATATTGTTTGCAATATGGCAGGTATACAAGCCCAGCCCCGAGTTAAGGAAGGAGGCGCTGATACGTATACGGGATTATGAGAACATGATGCGTGATATGAAGGATATGGATGAGGATATGAAGGATATGAAGGATATGGATGAGGATATGAAGGATATGAAGGATATGGAGGATATGGATGAGGATATGAAGGATATGAAGGATATGGATGAGGATATGAAGGATATGAAGGATATGGAGGATATGCCTGAGTTGGTCCATTTCAGGGAAAAATTCGCTAAGCTAAAAGCTCTGGTATCTCACAAACAGAAGAATAAGAAATCTTTATGAGAAACACTTGCTAACGGTTTCTCCCCAAACATTAAGGTTTTCACTCGATCCGTTCGACGTCACTAATGGAACAATGAGGGGATTTATTTGAATTTAAGATAAATTTTGAAGTGTTTACCAAAGATTCGCACAAGAAATAAAGGGAAAAAGCGCAGAAAAGGATTTGCTGGTGTAAAAAGATACCCCCAACCCGTTTATTGGGGAGTGCACATACAGAGCCAACGTTTCAAGGGCTACACGCCCTCTTCATCAGGGGAAAAGTACCCACAATTCAATAATGATGCCCAACCCCGTTACCCATAAGCCCCACCCCTCGCCTCCGTATAGGCGCCTGACGTAATACGCTAGATCCCGCAGAGCGAACGTGTATTAGTTACAATGTGCGGAATTTAGCAGATACATATCAACGTGCGGAATCCAGTTCTCGCGAGACTACGAAAATTCGCAAAACACCAGAAAATCAGCAAAACGCATTCTTTTTGACCCAATTTGACACGACCACAATTTTTTTAGACGCGTGACGAATTTTTCACGAAACAATTCGCTTATGGTGAAATGCGGAAATTCGCTACGAATCCACGCCTGGCAAAAAAATTCGCTCATCACTAATTACTTTCTTTGGTTGTTCAACGTTGAAAAATAAAGATTTTTTTGGTTAAAACTTCATGAGATCTTTGTGTTTTTTATAGCAATAATATTTATACAGGATAAGTGGCTGATTAATTCTGGCAGTTAGCCAGTTACTGGTGTAGCCCTGTTCCGCCACTGTGGGAAGTCCTGTACTGGTTCCCATTATGGCGCTACAGGAGTCCTGCGTCTCTGCTATATGGGGGGGTAAAACAGTAAGTTAGATGCCCCCACTCAGGGCAAGGGCAGACTATGCTGTAATACCCCCCACTCAGGGCAAGGGCAGACTATGCTGTAATACCCCCCCACTCAGGGCAAGGGCAGACTATGCTGTAATACCCCCCCACTCAGGGCAAGGGCAGACTATGCTGTAATACCCCCCCACTCAGGGCAAGGGCAGACTATGCTGTAATACCCCCCCACTCAGGGCAAGGGCAGACTATGCTGTAATACCCCCCCACTCAGGGCAAGGGCAGACTATGCTGTAATACCCCCCCACTCAGGGCAAGGGCAGACTATGCTGTAATACCCCCCCACTCAGGGCAAGGGCAGACTATGCTGTAATACCCCCCCACTCAGGGCAAGGGCAGACTATGCTGTAATACCCCCCCACTCAGGGCAAGGGCAGACTGTACCTGGGCTGGTAATACCCCCCCACTCAGGGCAAGGGCAGACTATGCTGTAATACCCCCCCCACTTAGGGCAAGGGCAGACTATGCTGTAATACCCCCCCACTCAGGGCAAGGGCAGACTATGCTGTAATACCCCCCCACTCAGGGCAAGGGCAGACTATGCTGTAATACCCCCCACTCAGGGCAAGGGCAGACTATGCTGTAATACCCCCCACTCAGGGCAAGGGCAGACTATGCTGTAATACCCCCCCACTCAGGGCAAGGGCAGACTATGCTGTAATACCCCCCCCACTCAGGGCAAGGGCAGACTATGCTGTAATACCCCCCCACTCAGGGTAAGGGCAGACTGTGCTGTAATACCCCCCCCCACTCAGGGCAAGGGCAGACTATGCTGTAATTCCCCCCCCACTCAGGGCAAGGGCAGACTATGCTGTAATACCCCCCCACTCAGGGCAAGGGCAGACTATGCTGTAATACCCCCCCACTCAGGGCAAGGGCAGACTATGCTGTAATACCCCCCCCCACTCAGGGCAAGGGCAGACTATGCTGTAATACCCCCCCACTCAGGGCAAGGGCAGACTATGCTGTAATACCCCCCTGGGAACCTCACTGAGCCAAACTGACAGCCCTCAGAAAAGGATGGGAAGTTTATTTTACAAGTAAATTATAAACTATATATAGTTACATAGACACGTAGGGTTGAAAAAGTCATAATTATGAGTGTAAAAGTCAAAATATAAATTTTTAGATTATGAGATTAAGTCATAATTATGAGATTATGGGGGCATTTACTAATGTTCAAATTTTTTTTCATGATTCTTTTTTTTTGCACAAAAATACAATTGAACAAAATATGATTTTTTCGCCATTTATTATGCAATAAATTGCAAATCTTAAATAAAAAGAATATGCTGCCATCTAGAAGCTGTCGGGATCATGTAGAAGTCAGGGGCAGGCGCCCTTTTTAAAGAATGGAAGATCTTTCTTTGCTTCTTGGTTTAAAGAGTTTAGTTGTGGTGTCAAAAATCTGTAAAACCACGAAAATTCAAATGTTGATCAATCTGCCCCTAAAAGTCAGAATTTTGACGTTTTAAAGACATATTTATGAAATTAAAAGACAGAATTTGAGGTTTTAGTCATAAATATGGAATTAAAAGTTCAAATGTTCATTAAAAGTCACAATTCTGACTTACAGACATAATCATGCAGGTGTAATAGGAGGGGCTCTCAGTCATACCTTAATGTGAGAGCCCAGAACTGACGTTTGGATAATGAGAATGGGCAAAATAGACCCTGCAAAGTAAACAATGTTTTCAATATAGTTAGTTGGGCAACAATGTCAACTTTCCTCGACTGAAAAATAAAGATTAGGATTTTTTGCTTTACATTTTTTTCTCGAATCCCATTAATAAAACGTTATCTCAAATTTTAATAAATAATACCATAATCGTTTCTCCAGACCCTGGTTTTAGCCCATGCAAACTAAAGGGAAAGTATTTTCCTTATAATAAAGAATTTTTATATATTACAAATGTAATAAAAGGCAGTAAGTTTGCCCAGGCAGTTACCCATAGCAACCAATAAGGTGTTTATTTTTATATAGGTGACCAGTAAATGCTGCCTGCTGACTGGTTGCTATGGGTTACTGCTCCTGGGCAGGTGTAGTGCCTTTTTTTACATAACCCCATAAGTATCTTGTACTGTACTGTAGATCTGCATTAGGGTTACGGTTGGCTTCTTCCATTGTGTTGTGGTTTTTAGACCACATATTTATTAATATAATGCTTCTGTGGCCCCTGGGAATAGGGCTGAGTTACAGTAACAAACTGCCAGCAAGGAAAGAGTCCTATGGTTTGGCGAGTCCGTTCCTAAACACTAAGGGGCTAAGGGGGCCCAGCCTGAAGGCCAATTAGGGGGGGATTTGGGGTGAGTGCTTATTTGTGCCCTGGGTACCCCTGGAACTATAGCAGGGTGTCTGTTACCCCAATGTTTCTATATATCTGTAACCTTGTTATGGGCTAAGGGGCCCCAGTCTGAAGGCCAGTTAGGGGGGGATTTGGGGTGAGTGCTTATTTGTTCCCTGGGTACCCCTGGAACTATAGCAGGGTGACTGTTACCCCAATGTTTCTATATATCTGTAACCTTGTTATGGGCTAAGGGGGCCCAGCCTGAAGGTCAGTTAGGGGGAGATTTGGGGTGAGTGCTTATTTGTGCCCTGGGTACCCCTGGAACTATAGCAGGGTGACTGTTACCCCAATGTTTCTATATATCTGTAACCTTGTCATGGGCTAAGGGGGCCCAGTCTGAAGGCCAGTTAGGGGGGGATTTGGGGTGAGTGCTTATTTTTGCCCTGGGTACCCATGGAACTATAGCGGGGTGACTGTCACCCCAATGTTTCTATATATCTTTGTGGGCTTCTCCACGGGTTGGGCAGGTTCAGACTGACCTTTGCACAGTACTTGTGGGTCACAGGTTTAGGCTGAACTCTCCCTTCCACACACCCTGCCTGCGACCTTCATGATTTCAGTAATGGGGCGGCCGCTGGCCTATAAATACAGGTGCCCTGCAGGCTCGGGTTGGGTGCGGGCAAGTTAGGATGCGGGAGAGTTAGGTCTTTATTTTGTGATTTTATGTAATTTTTAAACCAGTGTTTTAATATTTGTAACTTTGTTATAAGCTACAGAGGCTCAGGTTAAAGATAAAATGGGGTAAGATTTGGGGTGAGGGCTGATTTACTGGGCTGGATGGTACTATAGCAGTGTGACTGTTATATAACTCTCTTGATGCTTCTGTAACTTTTCTGTAGAGCTAAGGTTGGGCCAACTCTCGCTGCTTTGCATTACATCATCAGTGTTTAAAACCACTGTTCAGCGCTGATGATGTCACAATGCGTTACATCAGCACTATACATTGGTGAGCTAATGTGTAATTCTGATGATGTCACAATGCATTACTGATGATGTCACAATGAGCTTCCTCAGCACTACACAAGTGCTGGGTATTATGCTGATGATGTCACAATGGTAGATCGGTCATGTGACCTAAATATCTGTTGTTTTGCTGAAAGCATCTTCATTTGTTTTGATCTGTGACAGAGGCAGCAGCTTTTTCAAACTGCTCTTCTTGTCTATCTTAACTACCTTACACACAACAATCACATTATATTTTCAATAACTATGGAACAAGAGGAAAATCGAAAACTTCGCAGAAGTGCTCGTATCCGAGCCTACAGAGAGAGACAGAACTCTGATTTCCAAATAATATTCCTGCCGCACAACATCCGGCAGCAGAAACCTCCAACTTCACACTCTGGAGCCCACAATTCCCCAAAGGTTGATCTGAAAAGTGGGTTTTCTTTCTTCCAAAGCACACAATTCAAAACTGGTGTTATTTTGTTCATAGCCATTGCGCTAATATTGTTTGCGATATGGCAGGTATACAAGCCCAGCCCCGAGTTAAGGAAGGAGGCGCTGATACGTATACGGGATTATGAGAACATGATGCGTGATATGAAGGATATGGATGAGGATATGAAGGATATGAAGGATATGGATGAGGATATGAAGGATATGAAGGATATGGAGGATATGGAGGATATGCCTGAGTTGGTCCATTTCAGGGAAAAATTAGCTAAGCTAAAAGCTCTGGTATCTCACAAACAGAAGAATAAGAAATCTTTATGGGAAACACTTGCTAACGGTTTCTCCCCAACCATTAAGGTTTTCACTCGATCCGTTCGGCGTCACTAATGGAACAATGAGGGGATTTATTTGAATTTAAGATAAATTTTGAAGTGTTTACCAAAGATTCGCACAAGAAATAAAGGGAAAAAGCGCAGAAAAGGATTTGCTGGTGTAAAAAGATACCCCCAACCCGTTTATTGGGGAGTGCACATACAGAGCCAACGTTTCAAGGGCTACACGCCCTCTTCATCAGGGGAAAAGTACCCACAATTCAATAATGATGCCCAACCCCGTTACCCATAAGCCCCACCCCTCGCCTCCGTATAGGCGCCTGACGTAATACGCTAGATCCCGCAGAGAGAACGTGTATTAGTTACAATGTGCGGAATTTAGCAGATACATATCAACGTGCGGAATCCAGTTCTCGCGAGACTACGAAAATTCGCAAAACACCAGAAAATCAGCAAAACGCATTCTTTTTGACCCAATTTGACACGACCACAATTTTTTTAGACGCGTGACGAATTTTTCACGAAACAATTCGCTTATGGTGAAATGCGGAAATTCGCTACGAATCCACGCCTGGCAAAAAAATTCGCTCATCACTAATTACTTTCTTTGGTTGTTCAACGTTGAAAAATAAAGATTTTTTTGGTTAAAACTTCATGAGATCTTTGTGTTTTTTATAGCAATAATATTTATACAGGATATGTGGCTGATTAATTCTGGCAGTTAGCCAGTTACTGGTGTAGCCCTGTTCTGCCACTGTGGGAAGTCCTGTACTGGTTCCCATTATGGCGCTACAGGAGTCCTGCGTCTCTGCTATATGGGGGGGTAAAACAGTAAGTTAGATGCCCCCACTCAGGGCAAGGGCAGACTATGCTGTAATACCCCCCCACTAAGGGCAAGGGCAGACTATGCTGTAATACCCCCCCACTCAGGGCAAGGGCAGACTATGCTGTAATACCCCCCCACTCAGGGCAAGGGCAGACTATGCTGTAATACCCCCCCCCCCACTCAGGGCAAGGGCAGACTGTGCTGTAATATCCCCCCACTCAGGGCAAGGGCAGACTGTGCTTTAATACCCCCCCACTCAGGGCAAGGGCAGACTATGCTGTAATACCCCCCACTCAGGGCAAGGGCAGACTATGCTGTAATACCCCCCCCACTCAGGGCAAGGGCAGACTGTGCTGTAATATCCCCCCACTCAGGGCAAGGGCAGACTGTGCTTTAATACCCCCCCACTCAGGGCAAGGGCAGACTATGCTGTAATACCCCCCCACTCAGGGCAAGGGCAGACTATGCTGTAATACCCCCCCACTCAGGGCAAGGGCAGACTATGCTGTAATACCCCCCCACTCAGGGCAAGGGCAGACTGTGCTGTAATACCCCCCCACTCAGGGCAAGGGCAGACTATGCTGTAATACCCCCCCACTCAGGGCAAGGGCAGACTATGCTGTAATACCCCCCCACTCAGGGCAAGGGCAGACTGTGCTGTAATACCCCCCCACTCAGGGCAAGGGCAGACTATGCTGTAATACCCCCCCACTCAGGGCAAGGGCAGACTATGCTGTAATACCCCCCCACTCAGGGCAAGGGCAGACTATGCTGTAATACCCCCCCTGGGAACCTCACTGAGCCAAACTGACAGCCCTCAGAAAAGGATGGGAAGTTTATTTACAAGTAAATTATAAACTATATATAGTTACATAGACACGTAGGGTTGAAAAAGTCATAATTATGAGTGTAAATGTCAAAATGTAAATTTTTAGATTATGAGATTAAGTCATAATTATGAGATTATGGGGGCATTTAGTAATGTTCAAATTTTTTTTCATGATTCTTTTTTTTGCACAAAAATACAATTGAACAAAATATGATTTTTTCGCCATTTATTATGCAATAAATTGCAAATCTTAAAAAAAAAAGAATATGCTACCATCTAGAAGCTGTCGGGATCATGTAGAAGTCAGTGGCAGGCGCCCTTTTTAAAGAATGGAAGATCTTTCTTTGCTTCTTGGTTTAAAGAGTTTAGTTGTGGTTTCAAAAAACTGTAAAACCACGAAAATTCAAATGTTGATCAATCTGCCCCTAAAAGACAGAATTTTGACGTTTTAAAGACATATTTATGATATTAAAAGACAGAATTTGAGGTTTTAGTCATAAATATGGAATTAAAAGTTCAAATGTTCATTAAAAGTCACAATTCTGACTTACAGGCGTAATCATGCAGGTGTAATAGGAGGGGCTCTCAGTCATACCTTAATGTGAGAGCCCAGAACTGACGTTTGGATAATGAGAATGGGCAAAATAGACCCTGCAAAGTAAACAATGTTTTCAATATAGTTAGTTGGGCAACAATGTCAACTTTCCTCGACTGAAAAATAAAGATTAGGATTTTTTGCTTTACATTTTTTTCTCGAATCCCATTAATAAAACATTATCTCAAATTTTAATAAATAATACCATAATCGTTTCTCCAGACCCTGGTTTTAGCCCATGCAAACTAAAGGGAAAGTATTTTCCTTATAATAAAGAATTTTTATATATTACAAATGTAATAAAAGGCAGTAAGTTTGCCCAGGCAGTTACCCATAGCAACCAATAAGGTGTTTATTTTTATATAGGTGACCAGTAAATGCTGCCTGCTGACTGGTTGCTATGGGTTACTGCTCCTGGGCAGGTGTAGTGCCTTTTTTTACATAACCCCATAAGTATCTTGTACTGTACTGTAGATCTGCATTAGGGTTACGGTTGGCTTCTTCCATTGTGTTGTGGTTTTTAGACCACATATTTATTAATATAATGCTTCTGTGGCCCCTGGGAATAGGGCTGAGTTACAGTAACAAACTGCCAGCAAGGAAAGAGTCCTATGGTTTGGCGAGTCCGTTCCTAAACACTAAGGGGCTAAGGGGGCCCAGCCTGAAGGCCAGTTAGGGGGGGATTTGGGGTGAGTGCTTATTTGTGCCCTGGGTACCCCTGGAACTATAGCAGGGTGACTGTTACCCCAATGTTTCTATATATCTGTAACCTTGTTATGGGCTAAGGGGGCCCAGCCTGAAGGCCAGTTAGGGGGGGATTTGGGGTGAGTGCTTATTTGTGCCCTGGGTACCCCTGGAACTATAGCAGGGTGTCTGTTACCCCAATGTTTCTATATATCTGTAACCTTGTTATGGGCTAAGGGGGCCCAGCCTGAAGGCCAGTTAGGGGGGGATTTGGGGTGAGTGCTTATTTGTGCCCTGGGTACCCCTGGAACTATAGCAGGGTGTCTGTTACCCCAATGTTTCTATATATCTGTAACCTTGTTATGAGCTAAGGGGGCCCAGTCTGAAGGCCAGTTAGGGGGAGATTTGGGGTGAGTCCTTATTTGTTCCCTGGGTACCCCTGGAACTATAGCAGGGTGACTGTTACCCCAATGTTTCTATATATCTGTAACCTTGTTATGGGCTAAGGGGGCCCAGCCTGAAGGCCAGTTAGGGGGGGATTTGGGGTGAGTGCTTATTTGTGCCCTGGGTACCCCTGGAACTATAGCGGGGTGACTGTTACCCCAATGTTTCTATATATCTTTGTGGGCTTGTCCACGGGTCGGGCAGGTTCAGACTGACCTTTGCACAGTACTTGTGGGTCGCAGGTTTAGGCTGAACTCTCCCTTCCACACACCCTGCCTGCGACCTTCATGATTTCAGTAATGGGGGGGCCGCTGGCCTATAAATACAGGTGCCCTGCAGGCTCGGGTTGGGTGCGGGCAAGTTAGGATGCGGGAGAGTTAGGTCTTTATTTTGTGATTTTATGTAATTTTTAAACCAGTGTTTTAATATTTGTATCTTTGTTATAAGTTACAGAGGCTCAGGTTAAAGATAAAATGGGGTAAGATTTGGGGTGAGGGCTGATTTACTGGTCTGGATGGTACTATAGCAGTGTGACTGTTATATAACTCTCTTGATGCTTCTGTAACTTTTCTGTAGAGCTAAGGTTGGGCCAACTCTCGCTGCTTTGCATTACATCATCAGTGTTTAAAACCACTGTTCAGCGCTGATGATGTCACAATGCGTTACATCAGCACTATACATTGGTGAGCTAATGTGTAATTCTGATGATGTCACAATGCATTACTGATGATGTCACAATGAGCTTCCTCAGCACTACACAAGTGCTGGGTATTATGCTGATGATGTCACAATGGTAGATCGGTCATGTGACCTAAATATCTGTTGTTTTGCTGAAAGCATCTTCATTTGTTTTGATCTGTGACAGAGGCAGCAGCTTTTTCAAACTGCTCTTCTTGTCTATCTTAACTACCTTACACACAACAATCACATTATATTTTCAATAACTATGGAACAAGAGGAAAATCGAAAACTTCGCAGAAGTGCTCGTATCCGAGCCTACAGAGAGAGGCAGAACTCTGATTTCCAAATAATATTCCTGCCGCACAACATCCGGCAGCAGAAACCTCCAACTTCACACTCTGGAGCCCACAATTCCCCAAAGGTTGATCTGAAAAGTGGGTTTTCTTTCTTCCAAAGCACACAATTCAAAACTGGTGTTATTTTGTTCATAGCCATTGCGCTAATATTGTTTGCAATATGGCAGGTATACAAGCCCAGCCCCGAGTTAAGGAAGGAGGCGCTGATACGTATACGGGATTATGAGAACATGATGCGTGATATGAAGGATATGGATGAGGATATGAAGGATATGAAGGATATGGATGAGGATATGAAGGATATGAAGGATATGGAGGATATGGAGGATATGCCTGAGTTGGTCCATTTCAGGGAAAAATTAGCTAAGCTAAAAGCTCTGGTATCTCACAAACAGAAGAATAAGAAATCTTTATGAGAAACACTTGCTAACGGTTTCTCCCCAAACATTAAGGTTTTCACTCGATCCGTTCGGCGTCACTAATGGAACAATGAGGGGATTTATTTGAATTTAAGATAAATTTTGAAGTGTTTACCAAAGATTCGCACAAGAAATAAAGGGAAAAAGCGCAGAAAAGGATTTGCTGGTGTAAAAAGATACCCCCAACCCGTTTATTGGGGAGTGCACATACAGAGCCAACGTTTCAAGGGCTACACGCCCTCTTCATCAGGGGAAAAGTACCCACAATTCAATAATGATGCCCAACCCCGTTACCCATAAGCCCCACCCCTCGCCTCCGTATAGGCGCCTGACGTAATACGCTAGATCCCGCAGAGCGAACGTGTATTAGTTACAATGTGCGGAATTTAGCAGATACATATCAACGTGCGGAATCCAGTTCTCGCGAGACTACGAAAATTCGCAAAACACCAGAAAATCAGCAAAACGCATTCTTTTTGACCCAATTTGACACGACCACAATTTTTTTAGACGCGTGACGAATTTTTCACGAAACAATTCGCTTATGGTGAAATGCGGAAATTCGCTACGAATCCACGCCTGGCAAAAAAATTCGCTCATCACTAATTACTTTCTTTGGTTGTTCAACGTTGAAAAATAAAGATTTTTTTGGTTAAAACTTCATGAGATCTTTGTGTTTTTTATAGCAATAATATTTATACAGGATATGTGGCTGATTAATTCTGGCAGTTAGCCAGTTACTGGTGTAGCCCTGTTCTGCCACTGTGGGAAGTCCTGTACTGGTTCCCATTATGGCGCTACAGGAGTCCTGCGTCTCTGCTATATGGGGGGGTAAAACAGTAAGTTAGATGCCCCCACTCAGGGCAAGGGCAGACTATGCTGTAATACCCCCCCACTCAGGGCAAGGGCAGACTATGCTGTAATACCCCCCCACTCAGGGCAAGGGCAGACTATGCTGTAATACCCCCCCACTCAGGGCAAGGGCAGACTGTGCTGTAATACCCCCCCACTCAGGGCAAGGGCAGACTATGCTGTAATACCCCCCCACTCAGGGCAAGGGCAGACTATGCTGTAATACCCCCCCACTCAGGGCAAGGGCAGACTATGCTGTAATACCCCCCCACTCAGGGCAAGGGCAGACTATGCTGTAATACCCCCCCACTCAGGGCAAGGGCAGACTATGCTGTAATACCCCCCCAGTTACTGGTGTAGCCCTGTTCTGCCACTGTGGGAAGTCCTGTACTGGTTCCCATTATGGCGCTACAGGAGTCCTGCGTCTCTGCTATTTGGGGGCGTAAAACAGTAAGTTAGATGCCCCCATCCAGGGCAAGGGCAGACTATGCTGTAATACCCCCCCACTCAGGGCAAGGGCAGACTATGCTGTAATACCCCCCCACTCAGGGCAAGGGCAGACTATGCTGTAATACCCCCCCCACTCAGGGCAAGGGCAGACTGTGCTGTAATATCCCCCCACTCAGGGCAAGGGCAGACTGTGCTTTAATACCCCCCCACTCAGGGCAAGGGCAGACTATGCTGTAATACCCCCCCACTCAGGGCAAGGGCAGACTATGCTGTAATACCCCCCCCACTCAGGGCAAGGGCATACTGTGCTGTAATATCCCCCCACTCAGGGCAAGGGCAGACTGTGCTTTAATACCCCCCCACTCAGGGCAAGGGCAGACTATGCTGTAATACCCCCCCACTCAGGGCAAGGGCAGACTATGCTGTAATACCCCCCCCACTCAGGGCAAGGGCAGACTGTGCTGTAATATCCCCCCACTCAGGGCAAGGGCATACTGTGCTGTAATATCCCCCCACTCAGGGCAAGGGCAGACTGTGCTTTAATACCCCCCCACCCAGGGCAAGGGCAGACTATGCTTTAATACCCCCCCACTCAGGGCAAGGGCAGACTATGCTGTAATACCCCCCCACTCAGGGCAAGGGCAGACTATGCTGTAATACCCCCCCCACTCAGGGCAAGGGCAGACTGTGCTGTAATATCCCCCCACTCAGGGCAAGGGCAGACTGTGCTTTAATACCCCCCCACCCAGGGCAAGGGCAGACTATGCTGTAATACCCCCCCACTCAGGGCAAGGGCAGACTATGCTGTAATACCCCCCCACTCAGGGCAAGGGCAGACTATGCTGTAATACCCCCCCTGGGAACCTCACTGAGCCAAACTGACAGCCCTCAGAAATGGCTGTGATGTTTATTTACAGGTAAATTATAAACTATATATAGTTACATAGACACGTAGGGTTAAAAAAAGTCATAATTATGAGTTTAAAGGTCAAAATGTAAATTTTCAGATTATGAGATTAAGTCATAATTATGAGATTATGGGGCATTTACTAATGTTCTATTTTATTTTCATGATTCCTTTTTTTTGCACAAAAATACAATTGAACAAAATGTGATTTTGTTCGCCATTTATTATGCAATAAATTGCAAATCTTAAAAAAAAAAGAATATGCTGCCATCTAGAAGCTGTCGGGATCATGTAGAAGTCAGTGGCAGGCGCCCTTTTTAAAGAATGGAAGATCTTTCTTTGCTTCTTGGTTTAAAGAGTTTAGTTGTGGTGTCAAAAATCTGTAAAACCACGAAAATTCAAATGTTGATCAATCTGCCCCTAAAAGTCAGAATTTTGACGTTTTAAAGACATATTTATGAAATTAAAAGACAGAATTTGAGGTTTTAGTCATAAATATGGAATTAAAAGTTCAAATGTTCATTAAAAGTCACAATTCTGACTTACAGACATAATCATGCAGGTGTAATAGGAGGGGCTCTCAGTCATACCTTAATGTGAGAGCCCAGAACTGACGTTTGGATAATGAGAATGGGCAAAATAGACCCTGCAAAGTAAACAATGTTTTCAATATAGTTAGTTGGGCAACAATGTCAACTTTCCTCGACTGAAAAATAAAGATTAGGATTTTTTGCTTTACATTTTTTTCTCGAATCCCATTAATAAAACGTTATCTCAAATTTTAATAAATAATACCATAATCGTTTCTCCAGACCCTGGTTTTAGTCCATGCAAACTAAAGGGAAAGTATTTTCCTTATAATAAAGAATTTTTATATATTACAAATGTAATAAAAGGCAGTAAGTTTGCCCAGGCAGTTACCCATAGCAACCAATAAGGTGTTTATTTTTATATAGGTGACCAGTAAATGCTGCCTGCTGACTGGTTGCTATGGGTTACTGCTCCTGGGCAGGTGTAGTGCCTTTTTTTACATAACCCCATAAGTATCTTGTACTGTACTGTAGATCTGCATTAGGGTTACGGTTGGCTTCTTCCATTGTGTTGTGGTTTTTAGACCACATATTTATTAATATAATGCTTCTGTGGCCCCTGGGAATAGGGCTGAGTTACAGTAACAAACTGCCAGCAAGGAAAGAGTCCTATGGTTTGGCGAGTCCGTTCCTAAACACTAAGGGGCTAAGGGGGCCCAGCCTGAAGGCCAGTTAGGGGGGGATTTGGGGTGAGTGCTTATTTGTGCCCTGGGTACCCCTGTAACTATAGCAGGGTGACTGTTACCCCAATGTTTCTATATATCTGTAACCTTGTTATGGGCTAAGGGGGCCCAGCCTGAAGGCCAGTTAGGGGGGGATTTGGGGTGAGTGCTTATTTGTGCCCTGGGTACCCCTGGAACTATAGCAGGGTGTCTGTTACCCCAATGTTTCTATATATCTGTAACCTTGTCATGGGCTAAGGGGGCCCAGCCTGAAGGCCAGTTAGGGGGGGATTTGGGGTGAGTGCTTATTTGTTCCCTGGGTACCCCTGGAACTATAGCGGGGTGACTGTTACCCCAATGTTTCTATATATCTGTAACCTTGTTATGGGCTAAGGGGGCCCAGCCTGAAGGCCAGTTAGGGGGGGATTTGGGGTGAGTGCTTATTTGTGCCCTGGGTACCCCTGGAACTATAGCAGGGTGTCTGTTACCCCAATGTTTCTATATATCTGTAACCTTGTTATTGGCTAAGGGGGCTCAGCCTGAAGGCCGGTTAGGGGGGGATTTGGGGTGAGTGCTTATTTGTTCCCTGGGTACCCCTGGAACTATAGCAGGGTGTCTGTTACCCCAATGTTTCTATATATCTGTAACCTTGTTATGAGCTAAGGGGGCCCAGCCTGAAGGCCAGTTAGGGGGGGATTTGGGGTGAGTGCTTATTTGTTCCCTGGGTACCCCTGGAACTATAGCAGGGTGACTGTTACCCCAATGTTTCTATATATCTGTAACCTTGTTATGGGCTAAGGGGGCTCAGCCTGAAGGCCGGTTAGGGGCGGATTTGGGGTGAGTGCTTATTTGTTCCCTGGGTACCCCTGGAACTATAGCAGGGTGACTGTTACCCCAATGTTTCTATATATCTGTAACCTTGTTATGGGCTAAGGGGGCCCAGCCTGAAGGCCAGTTAGGGGGAGATTTGGGGTTAGTGCTTATTTGTGCCCTGGGTACCCCTGGAACTATAGCAGGGTGACTGTTACCCCAATGTTTCTATATATCTGTAACCTTGTTATGGGCTAAGGGGGCCCAGCCTGAAGGCCAGTTAGGGGGGGATTTGGGGTGAGTGCTTATTTGTGCCCTGGGTACCCCTGGAACTATAGCGGGGTGACTGTTACCCCAATGTTTCTATATATCTTTGTGGGCTTGTCCACGGGTCGGGCAGGTTCAGACTGACCTTTGCACAGTACTTGTGGGTCGCAGGTTTAGGCTGAACTCTCCCTTCCACCCTCCCTGCCTGCGACCTTCATGATTTCAGTAATGGGGGGGCCGCTGGCCTATAAATACAGGTGCCCTGCAGGCTCGGGTTGGGTGCGGGCAAGTTAGGATGCGGGAGAGTTAGGTCTTTATTTTGTGATTTTATGTAATTTTTAAACCAGTGTTTTAATATCTGTAACTTTGTTATAAGCTACAGAGGCTCAGGTTAAAGATAAAATGGGGTAAGATTTGGGGCGAGGGCTGATTTACTGGGCTGGATGGTACTATAGCAGTGTGACTGTTATATAAGTCTTTTGATGCGTCTGTAACTTTTTTGTAGAGCTAAAGTTTGCCCAACTCTTGCTGCTTTGCATTACATCATCAGTGTTTAAAACCACTGTTCAGCGCTGATGATGTCACAATGTGTTACATCAGCACTGTACAATGGTGAGCCAATGTGTAATTCTGATGATGTCACAATGGGCTTCCTCAGCACTACACAAGTGCTGGGTATAATGCTGATGATGTCACAATGGTAGATCGGTCATGTGACCTAAATATCTGTTGTTTTGCTGAAAGCATCTTCATTTGTTTTGATCTGTGACAGAGGCAGCAGCTGTTTCACACTGCTCTTCTTGTCTATCTTAACTACCTTACACACAACAATCACATTATATTTTCAATAACTATGGAACAAGAGGAAAATCGAAAACTTCGCAGAAGTGCTCGTATCCGAGCCTACAGAGAGAGGCAGAACTCTGATTTCCAAATAATATTCCTGCCGCACAACATCCGGCAGCAGAAACCTCCAACTTCACACTCTGGAGCCCACAATTCCCCAAAGGTTGATCTGAAAAGTGGGTTTTCTTTCTTCCAAAGCACACAATTCAAAACTGGTGTTATTTTGTTCATAGCCATTGCGCTAATATTGTTTGCGATATGGCAGGTATACAAGCCCAGCCCCGAGTTAAGGAAGGAGGCGCTGATACGTATACGGGATTATGAGAACATGATGCGTGATATGAAGGATATGGATGAGGATATGAAGGATATGAAGGATATGGATGAGGATATGAAGGATATGAAGGATATGGAGGATATGGAGGATATGCCTGAGTTGGTCCATTTCAGGGAAAAATTAGCTAAGCTAAAAGCTCTGGTATCTCACAAACAGAAGAATAAGAAATCTTTATGAGAAACACTTGCTAACGGTTTCTCCCCAAACATTAAGGTTTTCACTCGATCCGTTCGGCGTCACTAATGGAACAATGAGGGGATTTATTTGAATTTAAGATAAATTTTGAAGTGTTTACCAAAGATTCGCACAAGAAATAAAGGGAAAAAGCGCAGAAAAGGATTTGCTGGTGTAAAAAGATACCCCCAACCCGTTTATTGGGGAGTGCACATACAGAGCCAACGTTTCAAGGGCTACACGCCCTCTTCATCAGGGGAAAAGTACCCACAATTCAATAATGATGCCCAACCCCGTTACCCATAAGCCCCACCCCTCGCCTCCGTATAGGCGCCTGACGTAATACGCTAGATCCCGCAGAGCGAACGTGTATTAGTTACAATGTGCGGAATTTAGCAGATACATATCAACGTGCGGAATCCAGTTCTCGCGAGACTACGAAAATTCGCAAAACACCAGAAAATCAGCAAAACGCATTCTTTTTGACCCAATTTGACACGACCACAATTTTTTTAGACGCGTGACGAATTTTTCACGAAACAATTCGCTTATGGTGAAATGCGGAAATTCGCTACGAATCCACGCCTGGCAAAAAAATTCGCTCATCACTAATTACTTTCTTTGGTTGTTCAACGTTGAAAAATAAAGATTTTTTTGGTTAAAACTTCATGAGATCTTTGTGTTTTTTATAGCAATAATATTTATACAGGATATGTGGCTGATTAATTCTGGCAGTTAGCCAGTTACTGGTGTAGCCCTGTTCTGCCACTGTGGGAAGTCCTGTACTGGTTCCCATTATGGCGCTACAGGAGTCCTGCGTCTCTGCTATATGGGGGGGTAAAACAGTAAGTTAGATGCCCCCACTCAGGGCAAGGGCAGACTATGCTGTAATACCCCCCCACTCAGGGCAAGGGCAGACTATGCTGTAATACCCCCCCACTCAGGGCAAGGGCAGACTATGCTGTAATACCCCCCCCACTCAGGGCAAGGGCAGACTGTGCTGTAATACCCCCCACTCAGGGCAAGGGCAGACTATGCTGTAATACCCCCCCCACTCAGGGCAAGGGCAGACTGTGCTGTAATATCCCCCCACTCAGGGCAAGGGCACACTGTGCTTTAATACCCCCCCACTCAGGGCAAGGGCAGACTATGCTGTAATACCCCCCCACTCAGGGCAAGGGCAGACTATGCTGTAATACCCCCCCACTCAGGGCAAGGGCAGACTGTGCTGTAATACCCCCCCACTCAGGGCAAGGGCAGACTATGCTGTAATACCCCCCCACTCAGGGCAAGGGCATACTATGCTGTAATACCCCCCCACTCAGGGCAAGGGCAGACTATGCTGTAATACCCCCCCACTCAGGGCAAGGGCAGACTATGCTGTAATACCCCCCCTGGGAACCTCACTGAGCCAAACTGACAGCCCTCAGAAAAGGATGGGAAGTTTATTTACAGGTAAATTATAAACTATATATAGTTACATAGACACGTAGGGTTGAAAAAGTCATAATTATGAGTGTAAATGTCAAAATGTAAATTTTTAGATTATGAGATTAAGTCATAATTATGAGATTATGGGGGCATTTAGTAATGTTCAAATTTTTTTTCATGATTCTTTTTTTTGCACAAAAATACAATTGAACAAAATATGATTTTTTCGCCATTTATTATGCAATAAATTGCAAATCTTAAAAAAAAAAGAATATGCTACCATCTAGAAGCTGTCGGGATCATGTAGAAGTCAGGGGCAGGCGCCCTTTTTAAAGAATGGAAGATCTTTCTTTGCTTCTTGGTTTAAAGAGTTTAGTTGTGGTGTCAAAAAACTGTAAAACTACGAAAATTCAAATGTTGATCAATCTGCCCCTAAAAGTCAGAATTTTGACGTTTTAAAGACATATTTATGATATTAAAAGACAGAATTTGAGGTTTTAGTCATAAATATGGAATTAAAAGTTCAAATGTTCATTAAAAGTCACAATTCTGACTTACAGGCGTAATCATGCAGGTGTAATAGGAGGGGCTCTCAGTCATACCTTAATGTGAGAGCCCAGAACTGACGTTTGGATAATGAGAATGGGCAAAATAGACCCTGCAAAGTAAACAATGTTTTCAATATAGTTAGTTGGGCAACAATGTCATCTTTCCTCGACTGAAAAATAAAGATTAGGATTTTTTGCTTTACATTTTTTTCTCGAATCCCATTAATAAAACGTTATCTCAAATTTTAATAAATAATACCATAATCGTTTCTCCAGACCCTGGTTTTAGTCCATGCAAACTAAAGGGAAAGTATTTTCCTTATAATAAAGAATTTTTATATATTACAAATGTAATAAAAGGCAGTAAGTTTGCCCAGGCAGTTACCCATAGCAACCAATAAGGTGTTTATTTTTATATAGGTGACCAGTAAATGCTGCCTGCTGACTGGTTGCTATGGGTTACTGCTCCTGGGCAGGTGTAGTGCCTTTTTTTACATAACCCCATAAGTATCTTGTACTGTACTGTAGATCTGCATTAGGGTTACGGTTGGCTTCTTTCATTGTGTTGTGGTTTTTAGACCACATATTTATTAATATAATGCTTCTGTGGCCCCTGGGAATAGGGCTGAGTTACAGTAACAAACTGCCAGCAAGGAAAGAGTCCTATGGTTTGGCGAGTCCGTTCCTAAACACTAAGGGGCTAAGGGGGCCCAGCCTGAAGGCCAGTTAGGGGGGGATTTGGGGTGAGTGCTTATTTGTGCCCTGGGTACCCCTGTAACTATAGCAGGGTGACTGTTACCTCAATGTTTCTATATATCTGTAACCTTGTTATGGGCTAAGGGGGCCCAGCCTGAAGACCAGTTAGGGGGGGATTTGGGGTGAGTGCTTATTTGTGCCCTGGGTACCCCTGGAACTATAGCAGGGTGTCTGTTACCCCAATGTTTCTATATATCTGTAACCTTGTCATGGGCTAAGGGGGCCCAGCCTGAAGGCCAGTTAGGGGGGGATTTGGGGTGAGTGCTTATTTGTTCCCTGGGTACCCCTGGAACTATAGCGGGGTGACTGTTACCCCAATGTTTCTATATATCTGTAACCTTGTTATGGGCTAAGGGGGCCCAGCCTGAAGGCCAGTTAGGGGGGGATTTGGGGTGAGTGCTTATTTGTGCCCTGGGTACCCCTGGAACTATAGCAGGGTGTCTGTTACCCCAATGTTTCTATATATCTGTAACCTTGTTATGGGCTAAGGGGGCTCAGCCTGAAGGCCGGTTAGGGGGGGATTTGGGGTGAGTGCTTATTTGTTCCCTGGGTACCCCTGGAACTATAGCAGGGTGTCTGTTACCCCAATGTTTCTATATATCTGTAACCTTGTTATGAGCTAAGGGGGCCCAGCCTGAAGGCCAGTTAGGGGGGGATTTGGGGTGAGTGCTTATTTGTTCCCTGGGTACCCCTGGAACTATAGCAGGGTGTCTGTTACCCCAATGTTTCTATATATCTGTAACCTTGTTATGAGCTAAGGGGGCCCAGTCTGAAGGCCAGTTAGGGGGAGATTTGGGGTGAGTCCTTATTTGTTCCCTGGGTACCCCTGGAACTATAGCAGGGTGACTGTTACCCCAATGTTTCTATATATCTGTAACCTTGTTATGGCCTAAGGGGGCCCAGCCTGAAGGCCAGTTAGGGGGGGATTTGGGGTGAGTGCTTATTTGTGCCCTGGGTACCCCTGGAACTTTAGGGGGGTGACTGTTACCCCAATGTTTCTATATATCTTTGTGGGCTTGTCCACGGGTCGGGCAGGTTCAGACTGACCTTTGCACAGTACTTGTGGGTCGCAGGTTTAGGCTGAACTCTCCCTTCCACACACCCTGCCTGCGACCTTCATGATTTCAGTAATGGGGGGGCCGCTGGCCTATAAATACAGGTGCCCTGCAGGCTCGGGTTGGGTGCGGGCAAGTTAGGATGCGGGAGAGTTAGGTCTTTATTTTGTGATTTTATGTAATTTTTAAACCAATGTTTTAATATTTGTAACTTTGTTATAAGCTACAGAGGCTCAGGTTAAAGATAAACTGGGGTAAGATTTGGGGTGAGGGCTGATTTACTGGGCTGGATGGTACTATAGCAGTGTGACTGTTATATAAGTCTTTTGATGCGTCTGTAACTTTTTTGTAGAGCTAAAGTTTGCCCAACTCTTGCTGCTTTGCATTACATCATCAGTGTTTAAAACCACTGTTCAGCGCTGATGATGTCACAATGTGTTACATCAGCACTGTACAATGGTGAGCCAATGTGTAATTCTTATGATGTCACAATGGGCTTCCTCAGCACTACACAAGTGCTGGGTATAATGCTGATGATGTCACAATGGTAGATCGGTCATGTGACCTAAATATCTGTTGTTTTGCTGAAAGCATCTTCATTTGTTTTGATCTGTGACAGAGGCAGCAGCTGTTTCACACTGCTCTTCTTGTCTATCTTAACTACCTTACACACAACAATCACATTATATTTTCAATAACTATGGAACAAGAGGAAAATCGAAATCTTCGCAGAAGTGCTCGTATCCGAGCCTACAGAGAGAGGCAGAACTCTGATTTCCAAATAATATTCCTGCCGCACAACATCCGGCAGCAGAAACCTCCAACTTCACACTCTGGAGCCCACAATTCCCCAAAGGTTGATCTGAAAAGTGGGGTTTCTTTCTTCCAAAGCACACAATTCAAAACTGGTGTTATTTTGTTCATAGCCATTGCGCTAATATTGTTTGCAATATGGCAGGTATACAAGCCCAGCCCCGAGTTAAGGAAGGAGGCGCTGATACGTATACGGGATTATGAGAACATGATGCGTGATATGAAGGATATGGATGAGGATATGAAGGATATGGATGAGGATATGAAGGATATGAAGGATATGGATGAGGATATGAAGGATATGAAGGATATGGAGGATATGGATGAGGATATGAAGGATATGGAGGATATGGAGGATATGCCTGAGTTGGTCCATTTCAGGGAAAAATTCGCTAAGCTAAAAGCTCTGGTATCTCACAAACAGAAGAATAAGAAATCTTTATGGGAAACACTTGCTAGCGGTTTCTCCCCAAACATTAAGGTTTTCACTCGATCCGTTCGGCGTCACTATTGGAACAATGAGGGGATTTATTTGAATTTAAGATAAATTTTGAAGTTTTTACCAAAAATGCACACAAGAAAAAAAGGGAAAAAGCGCAGAAAAGGATTTGCTGGTGTAAAAAGAAACCCCCAACTCGTTTATTGGGGAGTGCACATACAGAGCCAATGTTTCAAGGGCTACACGCCCTCTTCATCAGTGGGAAAAGTACCCACAATTCAATATTGATGCCCAACCCCCTTACATACCCATAAGCCCCACCCCCCGCCTCCGTATAGGCGCCTGACGTAATACGCTAGATCCCGCAGAGAAAACGTGTATTAGTTACAATTTGCGGAATTTAGCAGATACATATCAACGTGCGGAATCCAGTTCTCGCGAGATTACGAAAATTCCCAAAACACTAGAAAATCCGCAGAGCGCATTCTTTTTTTGTCCGCACCCAATTTGACACGACCGTAATTTTTTTAGATGCGCGACAAATTTTTCACGAAACAATTCGCTTATTGTGAAATGCGTAAATTCACTACGAATCCACGCCTGGCAAAAAAATTAGCTCATCCCTAATTACTTTCTTTTGTTGTTCAACGTTGAAAAATAAAGATTTTTTTGGTTAAAACTTCATGAGATCTTTGTGTTTTTTATAGCAATAATATTTATACAGGATATGTGGCTGATTAATTCTGGCAGTTAGCCAGTTACTGGTGTAGCCCTGTTCCACCACTGTGGGAAGTCCTGTACTGGTTCCCATTATGGCGCTACAGGAGTCCTGCGTCTCTGCTATATGGGGGGGTAAAACAGTAAGTTAGATGCCCCCACTCAGGGCAAGGGCAGACTATGCTGTAATACCCCCCCACTCAGGGCAAGGGCAGACTATGCTGTAATACCCCCCCTGGGAACCTCACTGAGCCAAACTGACAGCCCTCAGAAAAGGATGGGAAGTTTATTTACAGGTAAATTATAAACTATATATAGTTACATAGACACGTAGGGTTGCAAAAAAGTCATAATTATGAGTTTAAACTCGAAAATGTAAATGTAAAAAGTTGTGGTCCCAAGCATGAAAAAGGGTTTCTTTAATACAAGATTGATTTGCTGCCTTACAGTTTTTGTTGAACTAATCTCCCAGCCTGTGTTACACATAGGAGCCATCATGTAAGGACTTATGGGCCGTTTGTCTGTGCCTGAGGCTTGGGGCAAGGAGCAGACTGGAGACACGGCCCACATTGGCACGCTAGCCTTTCAGGCGTCTGCCCTGCCACATGCCCAACATATTGGCTTTAGCAGCCATGGGGGATGGTATTTGAGATGGTGGGGCGTATTTACTAATACTGGGCACTTTTGCCCCACTTACATAATATATATACTCATATACCACTCAAAATTAGTTAAAAAATATAAATTTATTTTAGCCCATTGAGAACAATAGCCACCCCATAGATTTGGCCCAACACGTTTCATGCTTTATCAAAGGAGTGAGCCTATAATGAAGTTCTGGGTAAGCATAAAAAGTGTTGGGCCAAATCTCTGGGGTGGATATTGTTCTTAATGGGCTAAAAAAAAATTATATTTTTTAACTAATTTTGAGTGGTATATGAGTATCTATATTATGTAGCTGTACTACCCTTTGTTGGTCACTGTGAATACTACCCCCAGGTTAGTTTTTGACTTTAGTAATTGAGCTCCTTATGCCCTCGTGAGTGAGTTACCCATAGCAACCAATCTGTAATCAGCTTTGATTTACTGCCGGCAGAATAATGAAATAATACTGCATATCTCAGCCTAATATGTCCTTTAGACTGGGCTTCCAGGTGTGCAAATAAGCATTCTGCCCCAAACCTACCCCAAACCAAGGTTGTCTCCATGCCATTGATCCCCAGGGGAACCAGCTCCACTCCCACAGTTTGGGAACCAACTCCACCCCCACAGTTTGGGAACCAGCTCCACCCCCACAGTTTGGGAACCAGCTCCACCCCCACAGTTTGGGAACCAGCTCCACCCCCACAGTTTGGGAACCAGCTCCACCCCCACAGTTTGGGAACCAGCTCCACCCCCACAGTTTGGGAACCAGCTCCACCCCCACAGTTTGGGAACCAGCTCCACTCCCACAGTTTTGGAACCAGCTCCACCCCCACAGTTTGGGAACCAGCTCCACCCCCACAGTTTGGGAACCAGCTCCACTCCCACAGTTTGGGAACCAGCTCCACCCCCACAGTTTTGGAACCAGCTCCACTCCCACAGTTTGTGAACCAGCTCCACCCCCACAGTTTGGGAACCAGCTCCACTCCCACAGTTTGGGAACCAGCTCCACTCCCACAGTTTGGGAACCAACTCCACTCCTACAGTTTGGGAACCAACTCCACTCCCACAGTTTGGGAACCAGCTCCACTCCCACAGTTTGGGAACCAACTCCACTCCTACAGTTTGGGAACCAACTCCACTCCCACAGTTTGGGAACCAGCTCCACCCCCACAGTTTGGGAACCAGCTCCACTCCCACAGTTTGGGAACCAGCTCCACCCCCACAGTTTGGGAACCAACTCCACTCCCACAGTTTGGGAACCGGCTCCACTCCCACAGTTTTGGAACCAACTCCACTCCCACAGTTTGGGAACCAGCTCCACTCCCACAGTTTGGGAACCAACTCCACTCCCACAGTTTGGGAACCAGCTCCACTCCCACAGTTTGGGAACCAACTCCACTCCCACAGTTTGGGAACCAACTCCACTCCCACAGTTTGGGAACCAGCTCCACCCCCACAGTTTGGGAACCAGCTCCACTCCCACAGTTTGGGAACCAGCTCCACTCCCGCAGTTTGGGAACCAGCTCCACCCCCACAGTTTGGGAACCAACTCCACTCCCACAGTTTGGGAACCAACTCCACTCCCACAGTTTGGGAACCAGCTCCACCCCCACAGTTTGGGAACCAACTCCACTCCCACAGTTTGGGAACCAGCTCCACTCCTACAGTTTGGGAACCCACTCCACTTCCTTGGGAACCAGCTCCACTCCCACAGTTTGGGAACCAACTCCACTCCCACAGTTTGGGAACCAACTCCACTCCCACAGTTTGGGAACCAGCTCCACTCCCACAGTTTTGGAACCAGCTCCACTCCCACAGTTTTGGAACCAGCTCCACTCCCACAGTTTGGGAACCAGCTCCACCTCCACAGTTTGGGAACCAGCTCCACCCCCACAGTTTAGGAACCAGCGATGTTGGTTAAGGTTCCTGAGCCGCTGATGCAGAGAAGTCTCTAGATGTGTAGTTGGAAGCCATAATGAGCTTTGATGGAACACTGGCTTGTGGTTACCCATTACACTTCCATTTATGCACTTCCCAATGGACTAATAAACAGGGCTTGTGTAGCGCTGCCATACTGAGTGGCCAGTAATTAATTATAATTTAATTTATGATGGAGTAAATGCATAAGATACATAGGAAGCACTTGGTTTCACTCAGGGAGCCCATCACTACCTGCTGAGAATAAGTGTATATATAAGTGCCAATATGGCAGTAGAAGGAAGCAGGAGGGCTCCATTTGAGACTAATGGAGGAGCTGGATTGCCCATAATGCCTGTTAGCCATAAGCGGCACCTAATGGGCAGGCAGTCGGACGCACTCACTCATCCCATCATACTCTCAGAGGGAAGGGTTTATCATAAATAAGAATAAATGAGAAGCTTTAGGGGCTGAAATGGAAATGTGGATTTTTTATTAACTCTTTAATATTAATGGCTTGAACAATAAAACCCCCACAAATGATTTCATTTGATTTCATTTTTGTATCTCTGTATACGTTGTACCTACTGCTCTCATGGATTCCAACACATATTCATTATCTAGGCAGCCCGGCTACTGTATTTCTGAAGATGCTTCTGTCTTACCCTTCAACCAAAAATGGCTCTTTAATTATCAGTAAAGATGAAAGGGGCAGGCCAACTATAAATTATATTTTAGTATGTTTTTCAATAACTATTCAATTTCATTATTTAGTTTGTATGGTGTTTAAATTGTTATCATTCCTGTTCTGCCTTCTCACAGGCTGCAATTGATAATGTCATTTGTTTGCTGGGGGTCAGTGACCCCAGCAAACAATAAGAAATATTAGAACTCATTTACGTCAGTCTGGTTAGGAGGCAGCGGTAGCCCCTGGGGCACCCCCAAATTGCAAACCTTGTGGCCTGGGCCAACGTGTAACATAAACATTGTACTGATAGCGTGCAGTGCTGCCCAGGGCAGGGGAAGATCAGCATCTGAATGACTTCGGGTACAGGTATGGGACATCCAGAATGCTCAGAACCTGGGGTTTCCAGATATTGTATCTTTCCATAAACATTAAACATTAAACCCAATAGGGCTGTTCTGCCCCCAATAAGGGGTAATTATATCTTAGTTGGGATCAAGTACAGGTACTGTTTTATTATTACAGAGAAAAGGGAATCATTTAACCATTAAATAAACCCAATAGGGCTGTTCTGCCCCCAATAAGGGGTAATTATATCTTAG
The DNA here is from genome assembly GCF_000004195.4 of Xenopus tropicalis. Taxonomy (NCBI): domain Eukaryota; kingdom Metazoa; phylum Chordata; class Amphibia; order Anura; family Pipidae; genus Xenopus; species Xenopus tropicalis. The sequence continues at coordinate 147,125,499 of NC_030681.2, forward strand.
TTGGGATCAAGTACAGGTTCTGTTTTATTATTACAGAGAAAAGGGAATCATTTAACCATTAAATAAACCCAATAGGGATGTTCTGCCCCCAATAAGGGGTAATTATATCTTAGTTGGGATCAAGTACAGGTACTGTTTTATTATTACAGAGAAAAGGGAATCATTTAACCATTAAATAAACCCAATAGGGCTGTTCTGCCCCAATAAGGGGTAATTATATCTCAGTTGGGATCAAGTACAGGTACTGTTTTATTATTACAGAGAAAAGGGAATCATTTAACCATGAAATAAACCCAATAGGGCTGTTCTGCCCCAATAAGGGGTAATTATATCTTAGTTGGGATCAAGTACAGGTACTGTTTTATTATTATAATTTTTAAAAATCTGAATTGTTTGATTCAAATACGGAGATGGCCTTCCCATAATTCAGAGCTTTCTGGATAACGGGTTTCCAGATAAGGGATACCATATCTGTATCAGGGAGCCAGTGAATAGCAAAGGTCTTTGAAGTCAGACCTGGGACCATTTGAGAAAAATTTGGACCTGAAATTGTCTTTATTTAACCTTCAGATGTCCTTCTGTTTGTCTGGCCGGTTCTGCTCTTGTGTGTGTGTTAGTGTGAGATTGTGTTTGTGTGAGATTGTGTGTGTTGTTGTGCATATGTCAATACTAGGAATTTCAGGGCATTTTTATCTGTAAATAATGGTATTCATGCTAAAAGCTTTTGGGCACTGTTGTGTGCCGCCACCTCCTTTGCCTCGCCATCCAAAGGCTAATAAAGGGGCACCCCCCCACTATGGGTCACATTATCAGAAACCATAGAACCCCCCCCCCCCCCACTACAAATGATTATTTTTTGGCCTTACCAAGTAGCCATGAGAGCACAGACAGCAAAGCCATATAACTGATGTATTCATTTTGCTGCCCGTGCCCCTTTAACTACACCCCCCGTGTCACATCCTATTGGAGCGCTAGCTTATTGTGTCGGTTCTTGTTTTTTTGTATCCCTTCCTCCCTTCCTAAGGCTCCTGCGTTATCCCCAGACTGTCCTCACATTCTAAATGTCACGTCATTTAAGGTCGCGCTGAGCAGCAATTTTCTGTACAAGGAAATGTAAAAACAAGGAGGCAGAAATCATTCACCTGTGTGTGTGCGATGGGGGCGCCGGGCGCGTCTGATTCCCCAGATACCACTCGCTGTCTGTTAGTCTGTGTAACAAAGGCCTTCGATTAAGTCAAGAAGAATTGTTCTTTAAATCTATAAGAGTTAATGAGGAAGGGCTGCCTGGTAACAGAGATAGGGGGATAGCTTCCCATAGGAACGCATGTAACAGATACATGGATGTATATATTGATACCATAATTAGCTGGGGTAATTAATAGCTGTCTATACTATTTTTTATTTTTGGGTGTTACTCACATAATTGTCAGTGACTTCCAATATCCTTATCATTTACAGTAGGGGGTACATTATCCCTTATAATACATGAGTGATACTCAGAGTTCCCTGTATAACTCAGCCTGCAGCCTTGTGCCTTTATATGGGCACAGAACCCCTCAGTGACTGCTAATATCCTTATCATTTACAGTAGGGGGTACATTATCCCTTATAATACATGAGTGATACTCAGAGTTCCCTGTATAACTCAGCCTGCAGCCTTGTGCCTTTATATGGGCACAGAGCCCCTCAGTGACTGCTAATATCCTTATCATTTACAGTAGGGGGTACATTATCCCTTATAATACATGAGTGATACTCAGAGTTCCCTGTATAACTCAGCCTGCAGCCTTGTGCCTTTATATGGGCACAGAACCCCTCAGTGACTGCTAATATCCTTATCATTTACAGTAGGGGGTACATTATCCCTTATAATACATGAGTGATACTCAGAGTTCCCTGTATAACTCAGCCTGCAGCCTTGTGCCTTTATATGGGCACAGAACCTCTCAGTGACTGCTAATATCCTTATCATTTACAGTAGGGGGTATGGGCTAGTAAGCAAGATAGATTGGCTAGTTAGCAGCACCTATTGGCAAGTGGGCAAGACAGACTACTCAGCAGCACCTATGGGCTAGTGAGCAAGACAGATAGGCTAGTCAGCAGCACCTATGGGCTAGTGAGCAAGACAGATAGGCTAGTGAGCAGCCCCTATGGCAGGGGTGGGCAAACTACGGCCCGCGGACCACGTCCGGCCCCTTGGCCTTTTTAATCCGGCCCGCCGACGATGCCAAGTCTCATCACGCGAGAATTAAACAGACTAAGGGGGGCGTAACGCTGGCCTGGCCCTGCCCGCCCTGGCCCGGTCTGGCAACAAGCAGTCAACAGAACAGATGGACTGATTAGTAGAACCGGTGGTTCAGCCAACAACCTAATTGGCTCAGTCATGCTTCCAACTAGTGACGTGCCAGCCACGGAAAACTCATCCCACATCTGGTCCTAACCAACAAGACCATAACCCGCACCTAACACTAACCTGCTAAATGTACCCGTATCTGCCAGCTTTGCACCCTACTTCTGGGTCCAAGAGAGGGAAACTTCAACAGTTGCAGTGGTCACTGGGTTTTGGGTTAACCCACGCATTGCTGCTTCCAAGCCACCTGTCTGAGTGGCAACTACTGATGTACACAGTTGTGGGGGCCTACCCTGTGCTCACTGTGTGCCAAATGGGCAGGTAGTTGACACAGAGGGGTGCTACTGGCACGACTACGGGCAGTATTCCTAGACTTGCCACCATAACCCCAGTACCTCTTACCCCCCCCTGCCTACTTGGTGCTGTCCGTGGCATGGCCCCTTGCCCTGTGTCACCTGTGGGTTTGAGTCACTGCACTAATGGGGAGAGATGTGGGGGTGCAGGAAGGCTGATGTGGGGGTGCAGGAAGGCTGATGTGGGGGTTCATTGTTTTACTTGATCAATGTTTATATGGAATTAAATGTATATTCTCAGTATATTATGTCTTTTATGCATCTTTATTACATCTGAGTGCCAGGTATTGTACAATAGGGGCATAGGGCTGCCACCCTTGCTGGAAAAATTACCGGCTTTCATATCATTCATTTGTTATTCCCTATTATTATTCTTAATAACATTTGCATCAAGCAACATTTTTATGGCCAGTAAAGTACCAGCCAGGGGGCAAACCCTTATGGGCAAGTGCAGCTCTCTGTGACTTAACCCTGTGTGTACCAACCGGCATGCAGGTGTTATGGAGACTCCCCTATGTAATAAACAGGTATGGGATCCCTTATCCGGAAACCCGTTATTCAGAAAGCTCCGAATTACAGAAAGTCTGTCTCCCATAGGCTCCATTTTAATAAAATAATTCAGAATTTTAAAACTGATTTCCTTTTTCTCGGTAGTAATAAAACAGTACCTGTAATTGATCCCAACTAAGATATAATTACCCCTTATTGGGGGCAGAACAGCCCTATTGGGTTTATTTCATGGTTAAATGATTCCCTTTTCTCTGTAATAATAAAACAGTACCTGTACTTGATCCCAACTAAGATATAATTACCCCTTATTGGGGCAGAACAGTCCTATTGGGTTTATTTCATGGTTAAATGATTCCCTTTTCTCTGTAATAATAAAACAGTACCTGTACTTGATCCCAACTAAGATATAATTACCCCTTATTGGGGGCAGAACAGCCCTATTGGGTTTATTTAATGGTTAAATGATTCCCTTTTCTCTGTAATAATAAAACAGAACCTTGTAATTGATCCCAACTAAGATATAAAAAATCCTTATTGGATGCAAAACAATCCTATTGGGTTTGATTAATGTTTTTAGTAGGCTTATGGTATAGAGATCCAAATTACGGAAAGACTCATTATCCGGAATACCCTTGGTCCTGAGCATTCTGGATAACGGGTCCTATACCTGTATAGTATGAATACACCTAGATGCTTAAATATAGAGATGTTTAAATACATTTTGATTAAATGTAAGCGTTGAAGGGGGTTAAACAATATTTATGCACACTGAGTGCATAAAAGAACTCTCTGTATATACAGAACACAAAGCAGATCTGATTGGCCAGCGCAGAGAGCATACAAAGCTTACTTTCCCTTTGTGCCATATCTGGTTAAATGAATGTATATAATGCCTAGTGGCACTGGGGTCAGAGCTCTGAGTGTTCTTTGTTAGCGGCTGTGGCTCCTGCATTGATCCCGGCACAGGTCAGATTTAGCGCACAATCAGGTCCCATTTGCTCCGCTGCGCTGCCTGCAGATAAAAGCCTTCAGAAAACAGACTTGGCTTATGTCAGCGGCGGCGCTGATGTCACTGCTGGGGGAGACGGGGCAGCAGTGGTTACTGGGCTGGCTCACTGTGTGGGGCTGAAGCTGCACTTGGGCACAGCCGGAACAGCCGCACACTGGGGCCACATCTCCCACCATCTGGCCATAGGGGGGCCAAGCTCTGGCAGTACAGGAGAGAGTCCCTAAGGATCCCAAGAGTTCTCCTACTGGCACTGGAACAGTAACATGCCTTCCCGCACTATGGACATCGATGTGTGCACTCTGGTTGCCTGCATGGTCGATATGGAGGTGTTCACTATTCAGGGGGTACAGGTAAGGCTGCCATTTAATCCTACATAACCCCCATATCTCTATAACAGGAATAACAGGGATTTGCAGCTTGGGGGGGGGGTATGTATTTCATGGAGCTGCAGTTTATAAAGAGCCGGAGGGCTGTGTAATTGGCAACATCCCAGATAAATACACTTTACAATATGCAGTTATCAGATACATAGAGATGGTTTCAAAGTTCTTTGTAAATGTATGTAACAGAAGCTTCTGCACTGGCGGTTCTGACTCTGTACTGTAGTTTCAATCAATAGTTAGCCAAGACTGCGCTTCTTAATTAGCCGGATTCTGCTACATTGTTTCAGCAGTCAGAACCACGGCTGCAGTGAATAGAATAGTGATTGGATAGACAGATACAGCTCTCAGTAGCAGTAGATTCACACACCATAACTGAGCTCTGCAGAATATGTCAGCACCGGGTACATGGAGGAGAATGCTCTGCAGTATGTCAGCCTTATATGTAGCATAAAGCTATGCAGAATATCTCAACACTATAGTAACGGAGGATAAAGCAGTTCAAAATACCTCAGCACTATATAAGTACAGTGTGAAGCTTTTATACATGCTCTATATACAGGCAGGATAAAGCTCTGCAGCATGTTAGCACTATATAAGTGAAGGAGAATAATGCTCTGCAGGATATAGCAGCACTGTATAAGTGTAGGATAATGCTCTGCAGGATATAGCGGCACTGTATAAGTGTAGGATAAAGCTGTGCAGGATATAGCAGCACTGTATAAGTGTAGGATAATGCTCTGCAGGATATAGCGGCACTGTATAAGTGTAGGATAAAGCTGTGCAGGATATAGCAGCACTGTATAAGTGTAGGATAATGCTCTGCAGGATATAGCGGCACTGTATAAGTGTAGGATAAAGCTGTGCAGGATATAGCGGCACTGTATAAGTGTAGGATAAAGCTGTGCAGGATATAGCAGCACTGTATAAGTGTAGGATAATGCTCTGCAGGATATAGCGGCACTGTATAAGTGTAGGATAAAGCTGTGCAGGATATAGCAGCACTGTATAAGTGTAGGATAAAGCTGTGCAGGATATAGCAGCACTGTATAAGTGTAGGATAAAGCTGTGCAGGATATAGCAGCACTGTATAAGTGTAGGATAAAGCTGTGCAGGATATAGCGGCACTGTATAAGTGTAGGATAAAGCTGTGCAGGATATAGCAGCACTGTATAAGTGTAGGATAATGCTCTGCAGGATATAGCGGCACTGTATAAGTGTAGGATAAAGCTGTGCAGGATATAGCAGCACTGTATAAGTGTAGGATAAAGCTGTGCAGGATATAGCAGCACTGTATAAGTGTAGGATAAAGCTGTGCAGGATATAGCAGCACTGTATAAGTGTAGGATAAAGCTGTGCAGGATATAGCGGCACTGTATAAGTGTAGGATAAAGCTCTGCAGGATATAGCGGCACTGTATAAGTGTAGGATAAAGCTGTGCAGGATATAGCAGCACTGTATAAGTGTAGGATAAAGCTGTGCAGGATATAGCAGCACTGTATAAGTGTAGGATAAAGCTCTGCAGGATATAGCAGCACTGTATAAGTGTAGGATAAAGCTCTGCAGGATATAGCGGCACTGTATAAGTGTAGGGTAAAGCTCTGCAGGATATAGCGGTACTGTAAGTATATGTGATGCCATTAGCAGAGAATGGGGTGTTTACCCCTAATGCTAACTGTATGAATATGTAAGTGACTGGCAAATGTTAGAGATGAGCCGGGGGTGATTGGCTCAGTGCAGCCTCTAACCATACGGTGACAGGGTAGCTGCTGTAATGGGATGGTTAGCTCTCCTTCCTAGCAGCAGTTCTGTCACGCTTTGTGGCATTCAGACCACTGGTTAGAGACATGAAACCCCCTTTTTCCATTACTGCAGGATATGGAGCCCTTAGCAGGATTAAACAGCAGAGTGACTAAGATAAGGAAGCTTAGCATGTCAGAGTAAACACTTCATTATATAGAATGGGGATATATGTAGTCACTGAAAACAATGCTTAATTAACAGCTTAAGAATATATTTCATTTAATTACCCGATCCTCTCCTAAAAAGTACTGTTCCTGACTGGAAAAAGCACCATCTCCGTTACCTGCGCCCCTTGTACTGCAGCAGAACCCACAGTGCACTTGTCCCCTTCTGTTGGCACTGATGCCACATGCTGCCGTCACCCATTGGATCCTTTCAAAGGAGGAGGGTCAACCCTCTGCCTTCCAGATGTTGCTGAACTACAACCCTCAGCGTCAGGGCTGGAGTTGGTGCTGTTAAGGGTTTGCAATTCGTCTCCATTCGTGGATATAACCAATGATCTCTGTAATCACTCTCTGGGACGCTTACCCCTCTATATCCCTGACTGTATAGTTTTATTGCCAACATACTTTATTTCATATTATACATGGGCACGACTGTTCTGTGAGGGGTCTCTGTTTCTGTCCCAGCCCCAATCCCCCCCCGTGTATCCTCAGATGCTACTTCAGGTAACCATTGTTCTGCATGCAGTAAGGGCGCCTTTAATAGCGTTAGTCATTCACCAATGAGATGCTTCAGTAGGCAGGACCATTGGAATCTGTTAAATGCCAATGAACTAATCAGTAGCTGCTAAACTGTTCCATATTTCTGATTACATTTCTAGCACATATATTATCAGACTAATCCCTGGCGTATTTGGATACAGAGGAAGATTGGAAATGATTCCCTTGTCTGCAGAGAGTTGTAGTTGAACAGCAGTCGGAGGCACACAGCTTGCCTATATCCCCCCTACACTATGTATTCCTATATCCCCCCTACACTATGTATTCCTATATCCCCCCTACACTATGTATTCCTATATCCCCCCTACACTATGTATCCTATATCCCCCCTACACTATGTATTCCTATATCCCCCCCTACACTATGTATTCCTATATCCCCCCCTACACTATGTATTCCTATATCCCCCCTACACTATGTATTCCTATATCCCCCCTACACTATGTATTCCTATATCCCCCCTACACTATGTATTCCTATATCCCCCTACACTATGTATTCCTATATCCCCCCTACACTATGTATTCCTATATCCCCCCTACACTATGTATCCTATATCCCCCCCTACACTATGTATTCCTATATCCCCCCTACACTATGTATTCCTATATCCCCCCCTACACTATGTATTCCTATATCCCCCCTACACTATGTATTCCTATATCCCCCCCTACACTATGTATTCCTATATCCCCCCCACACTATGTATTCCTATATCCCCCCTACACTATGTATTCCTATATCCCCCCCTACACTATGTATTCCTATATCCCCCCCTATACTATGTATTCTATATCCCCTCCATACACTATGTATTCTATATCCCCCCCCCAATACACTATGTATTCCTATATCCCCCCCTACACTATGTATTCCTATATCCCCCCCTACACTATGTATTCCTATATCCCCCCTACACTATGTATCCTATATCCCCCCCTACACTATGTATTCCTATATCCCCCCTACACTATGTATTCCTATATCCCCCCCTACACTATGTATTCCTATATCCCCCCTACACTATGTATTCCTATATCCCCCCTACACTATATATTCCTATATCCCCCCCTACACTATGTATTCCTATATCCCCCCTACACTATGTATTCCTATATCCCCCCTACACTATGTATTCCTATATCCCCCCCCTACACTATGTATTCCTATATCCCCCCCTATACTATGTATTCTATATCCCCTCCATACACTATGTATTCTATATCCCCCCTACACTATGTATTCCTATATCCCCCCCTACACTATGTATTCTATATCCCCCCCAATACACTATGTATTCCTATATCCCCCCCTACACTATGTATTCCTATATCCCCCCCTACACTATGTATTCCTATATCCCCCCTACACTATGTATCCTATATCCCCCCCTACACTATGTATTCCTATATCCCCCCTACACTATGTATTCCTATATCCCCCCTACACTATGTATTCCTATATCCCCCCCTACACTATGTATTCCTATATCCCCCCCTACACTATGTATTCCTATATCCCCCCTACACTATGTATTCCTATACCCCCCTACACTATGTATTCCTATATCCCCCCTACACTATGTATTCCTATATCCCCCCCTACACTATGTATTCCTATATCCCCCCTACACTATGTATTCCTATATCCCCCCCTACACTATGTATTCCTATATCCCCCCTACACTATGTATTCCTATATCCCCCCTACACTATGTATTCCTATATCCCCCCCTACACTATGTATTCCTATATCCCCCCTACACTATGTATTCCTATATCCCCCCTACACTATGTATTCCTATATCCCCCCCTACACTATGTATTCCTATATCCCCCCTATACTATGTATTCTATATCCCCTCCATACACTATGTATTCTATATCCCCCCTACACTATGTATTCCTATATCCCCCCCTACACTATGTATTCCTATATCCCCCCTACACTATGTATTCCTATATCCCCCCTACACTATGTATTTCCTATATCCCCCCCTACACTATGTATTCCTATATCCCCCCCTATACTATGTATTCTATATCCCCTCCATACACTATGTATTCTATATCCCCCCCCAATACACTATGTATTCCTATATCCCCCCCTACACTATGTATTCCTATATCCCCCCCTACACTATGTATTCCTATATCCCCCCCTACACTATGTATTCCTATACCCCCCCTACACTATGTATTCCTATATCCCCCCCTACACTATGTATTCCTATACCCCCCCTACACTATGTATTCCTATATCCCCCCTACACTATGTATTCCTATATCCCCCCCTACACTATGTATTCCTATATCCCCCCCTACACTATGTATTCCTATACCCCCCCTACACTATGTATTCCTATATCCCCCCCTACACTATGTATTCCTATACCCCCCTACACTATGTATTCCTATATCCCCCCTACACTATGTATTCCTATATCCCCCCCTACACTATGTATTCCTATATCCCCCCTACACTATGTATTCCTATATCCCCCCTACACTATGTATTCCTATATCCCCCCCTACACTATGTATCCTATATCCCCCCTAGACTATGTATTCCTATATCCCCCCTACACTATGTATTCCTATATCCCCCCTACACTATGTATTCCTATATTCCCCCCTAAACACTATGTATCCTATATCCCCCCTACACTATGTATTCATATATCCCCCCTACACTATGGGGCACATTTACTAATCCACGAATCCGAATCACGAATGGGAAAAAATCGTATTGGAAACGAAAATTTCGGAAGATCGCAAATATCACGAAAATGCTTACGAAAAAATCGTATTAGTCACGATAATATCGTATTGGCGATCCGAAAGTCACGAAATTTTCGTACCGAACAATTGTAAACAGCGGTAAGACCTTTCTGATTTTTTCGTGCAAACGTCTGAAAAAGTCGTGCGCCGTACGAAAAAGTCGTGCGGACGCCCGAAAAAATCGGCAAAAATACGCTCGGAGCGTTCGCGTGAACGATCGAGCGTTCGTGCCTTTGTAAATGTGCCCCAAAGTATTCCTATATCCCCCCCTACACTATGTATTCTATATCCCCCCTACACTATGTATTCTATATCCCCCCCCAATACACTATGTATTCCTATATCCCCCCTACACTATGTATCCTATATCCCCCCCTACACTATGTATTCTATATCCCCCCTACACTATATATTCCTATATCCCCCCTACACTATGTATTCTATATCCCCCCTACACTATGTATTCCTATATCCCCCCCTACACTATGTATTCTATATCCCCCCTACACTATATATTCCTATATCCCCCCTACACTATGTATTCTATATCCCCCCTACACTATGTATTCCTATATCCCCCCTACACTATGTATCCTATATCCCCCCCTACACTATGTATCCTATATCCCCCCTACACTATGTATCCTATATCCCCCCTACACTATGTATTCTTATATCCCCCCTACACTATGTATCCTATATCCCCCCTACACTATGTATCCTATATCCCCCCCTACACTATGTATCCTATATCCCCCCCTACACTATGTATCCTATATCCCCCCTACACTATGTATTCCTATATCCCCCCTACACTATGTATCCTATATCCCCCCTACACTATGTATCCTATATCCCCCCTACACTATGTATCCTATATCCCCCCTACACTATGTATCCTATATCCCCCCTACACTATGTATCCTATATCCCCCCTACACTATGTATCCTATATCCCCCCCTACACTATGTATCCTATATCCCCCCCTACACTATGTATTCCTATATCCCCCCCTACACTATGTATCCTATATCCCCCCTACACTATGTATCCTATATCCCCCCTACACTATGTATTCCTATATCCCCCCTACACTATGTATCCTATATCCCCCCCTACACTATGTATCCTATATCCCCCCTACACTATGTATCCTATATCCCCCTTTACACTATGTATTCCTATATCCCCCCTATACTATGTATCCTATATCCCCCCTACACTATGTATCCTATATCCCCCCCTACACTATGTATCCTATATCCCCCCCTACACTATGTATCCTATATCCCCCTACACTATGTATTCCTATATCCCCCCTACACTATGTATCCTATATCCCCCCTACACTATGTATCCTATATCCCCCCCTACACTATGTATTCCTATATCCCCCCCTACACTATGTATCCTATATCCCCCCTACACTATGTATTCCTATATCCCCCCTACACTATGTATTCCTATATCCCCCCTACACTATGTATCCTATATCCCCCCTACACTATGTATCCTATATCCCCCCCTACACTATGTATTCCTATATCCCCCCTACACTATGTATTCCTATATCCCCCCTACACTATGTATTCCTATATCCCCCCCTACACTATGTATTCCTATATCCCCCTACACTATGTATCCTATATCCCCCCTACACTATGTATCCTATATCCCCCCTACACTATGTATTCCTATATCCCCCCTACACTATGTATTCCTATATCCCCCCTACACTATTTATTCCTATATTCCCCCCTACACTATGTATCCTATATCCCCCTACACTATGTATTCCTATATCCCCCCTACACTATGTATTCCTATATCCCCCCCTACACTATGTATCCTATATCCCCCCTACACTATGTATTCCTATATCCCCCCCTACACTATGTATCCTATATCCCCCCTACACTATGTATTCCTATATCCCCCCCTACACTATGTATTCCTATATCCCCCCCTACACTATGTATCCTATATCCCCCCCTACACTATGTATTCCATATTAGTAGACAGAGGGACCCTCCGCCGCCACTGGCTGCTAATTGCTCACTAACTACCTCTGTTACTGCCCCAGAGTTTAATTGCCCCACCAGAGAAAGAGCAGTGGATATTGCTTGTGTGTGAGATTGGGGTAATTGTGCCGGGAGCTGTGAGCGACGCGGCGCTGTGTGTAACAGGGAAATTAATATGCACAGGCTCCATTCATAAATACAATAGGGAGGTCTCGTACAAGATGTATTCAGCGGGGACGGGGGGGGGGAATGGTAACTATAGTAACAGCATGAACAAAGCCCACCGATGCCCAGCGTATCCTGCCTGCTATGGATTAAAATATTAACTCTCATTTTGTATAAGAACTGACTTCCTAGCTCAGCCAATCCATTTGGCTGTGTGTCCTTAAAGGGATACTGACACCAGAAATTAACCCTTTTTTTTACATCTCTATGAGTGGGCGGCCATATACAGCATTAGAAGCTGTAACTTCTTATTCTCATTCATTGTTTGCCCATTCATTGCTTTTAGGGACCAAAACGTTGAGATTCAGCGCCTTTCAAGAAGGTAGAAGGGGGCTCAGCCTGATGGTACAACAATGCAGAGACAAACTGCAATTGTTTTTTTTAATTATTTACATTTTTGTTTAGCAGTTCCAGCTTGGAGTTTCAGCAGCTATCTGGTTGCTAGGGTAAACATGACTTTAGCAACCAGGAAGCCGTTTGAATGAGAGACTGATATATGGATAGGGGAGGGGCTGAATAGAAAGATAAGTAATAAAAAGTAATAATAACAGTAAAACTGTAGCCTCACAGAGCAATAGGTTTTTGGCTGCTGGAGTCAGTGACCCCCATTTCTCTATATATCTGTAACCTTGTTATGAGCTAAGGGGGCCCAGCCTGAAGGCCAGTTAGGGGGGGATTTGGGGTGAGTGCTTATTTGTGCCCTGGGTACCCCTGGAACTATAGCAGGGTGACTGTTACCCCAATGTTTCTATATATCTGTAACCTTGTTATGGGCTAAGGGGGCCCAGCCTGAAGGCCAGTTAGGGGGGGATTTGGGGTGAGTGCTTATTTGTTCCCTGGGTACCCCTGGAACTATAGCAGGGTGACTGTTACCCCAATGTTTCTATATATCTGTAACCTTGTTATGGGCTAAGGGGGCCCAGCCTGAAGGCCAGTTAGGGGGGGATTTGGGGTGAGTGCTTATTTGTGCCATAATAATGGTTGGATGGGTTGGGGGTTGAAACAGTCCCACAAGCAGTTCTGTGGGGTGAGACGTTAGACTTGCTGCTCTGTTATGGCTGAAAGCACATTTTCATTACGCGCTGCTGACAGCTCTTGCTTGATCAATTACCCCATCAGCGGTAGTACAAGCAGTGCTATTTATACGCTTACACAGGTAGGCGCCAATACGTGGGTCTGGTGTTCAGGACATAAGGTTCCCTTCTCATTAGCAGAGCCGTTCCCAGCCTTCCTGGGGTTGTGCCACAATGCGCCATCACTTAGTGCCAGGCACAGCTTTAGGCCACATCTATGGCTAGTACTGTACAGCGCTGCGGAATATGTTGGCGCTTTATAAATAAATGTTAATAATAATAATACTGGGCGCGGGCTGTAATGCACCAGTATACTTGCACATATACAGTAGCACTGTTCATAATGGAATGTATTGGGGAGTGAATTCACCCCCCCACACACACCACCATCATTAACAGATTAAGGGTCGCCCTGCTAAACATTCACCTTCTGTAGCACTCCACTTGGGTTAAACATGATTGGTTGCCATTTAGTTTGATTGGCAGTGTAACCGATACATGAGGACTCCCCAGTTCTGCGCACAAAAGGCGGCGGGAGTAGTGGAACCCCCAGTCATTAAAAGTAACCATAACAGGAGTTTGCCCCCCACTGGAAGCTGAAGTTTATTGGTTCGGGTCCAGACTCATCGGGGGCTTCTTTTTGGCTGTTGCAGGAGAAATTCGAGGGTCTGTTTCGCTCTTATGACGACTGCGTCACACTGCAGCTTTTCAAGAGCTTCCGAAGAGTGCGGATAAATTTCAGCAACCCCAAGGCAGCGGCGAGAGCGAGGATAGAGCTCCACGAAACGCAGTTCAGGGGCAAAAAGTTAAAACTGTACTTTGCACAGGTAAGAAAGCTCCGCCCCAAACACAGAACTTGCTGGGTTTTTTTTCTGTAATTCTCCTGGCCCCCAATATTAGGGTCCCCATACACCTTAAGATCCGCTGGCTTGGCGATGTCGACAAGCAAGCGGATCTTCTCCCGATATCCCCCACCCTGGGGCCAAACAATTGAATTATAACGACGGGTATAGGCAAAGTCGGTTCGGGGAGCCGATGCGGTCCCCGATCCGACTAGATTTTTAAAACAACTGCCCGATCGAAATTTGCCCGATTTCAGGCCAGATATGGGTCGGGGAGTCCCATCAGTAGTTCCCATACGCGGGCCGACTAGACCTTTAGTCCACGTATGGACCCTACATGATGCCCTCTCGGATACAGGGCCACTTTAATAATGGGCAAAAGAAGGGATGCTACATAAAGCAACAGTGGCAGCCGCCATATCGGGGGAGTTGGGGGGTAGGCAGGCTGTCAGTGTTCCCCTTTAATCAAAAGCCTCTAAACCAACATTTTCTTTCCTAACTGCTTTGTAATCATTCCTGTATTTGTATCTGATGTGGGTGCCCAACCTCTAATCTCCTATCCAGGTTCAGAGCTCAGAGACAGACGGAGATAAGCTTCACCTGGCGCCCCCACAGCCTGCCAAACAGTTCCTCATCTCCCCGCCCGTGTCCCCCCCAGTCGGCTGGCAGCCAATAGACGACGCCACACCGGTTATTAACTACGACCTCCTTTATGCAGTCGCCAAGCTCGGCCCAGGTAGGTGCTCAGCCCTCCCTTCTTTCTAAGGGCAGTGCTCATTATTTGGCTACAGGCTGTGCAATTGGTGCGAGCCAAGAGCTTGTGTTTCCTTGTGTTCTTCTTACTAATACAAAACACATTGGTAAGGCATTGCTGTAATGAAGCCTATGTATGTGATTGGCTAGTGAGACCCCGACCCCCCAGAGGTCTATCATTGCAAGATGGATACCCAACATTATATTCTACCTCCCATAAGGGTGTTAATTAGTAGCAGCTACTTGTCACGGCTGCTAAAAACCAGAAAATCCCCTGCCATAGACAATACTGAGAATTGCCTCTGCTAAAACACACGTAGAGACAATTATCAGTAAATGATCAGCATTGTCTGTTTTAGTAGCTGTGCCAAGTAGCTGCTGCTAGTAGCTCTGTGTGTCATCACCCTTAATGAAATGACTGTATGCACAATTCATTTTTCATCCATGTCCTCCCACATGGACTTTCATCCGGTGGCACAGCCTTTCTTACAGGAACAAACATTATGGGGTGCAATGCAGTCACCGGTACTTAACCCTCTCTGGGCTATAAAGTGTGGGGTATGAGACCCCATGCTCTGTTTATTATGCATTTAAACAGGTGATGGTTCCTGAAGAAGGTTTAATGGAGCTGAAACGTTGTCTCTATCAGAGCCAAAGTCCATGTTCCATAATCTCCTGCCTGGGAACACAAGGAATACCCTTAATTAGATAGTAGTCGAAGTTGTCTCTGAGGAAGTCTCGGAATCAGGAACGAAAAATAATTCTTCCCTAAAGGACAGTCCCGCGGTCACCATTGTACTTACAGCCTTGTGTTGTCTCATCTATACCCCTTTATTCATCATGGTATAACCTGGTTACCCAGTGTGTGTGGTACAGACACAAATACATTTATCCATTTGTCCCTGGGAATGGCGCCGTGTCCCATGATTTAGAGCCTGATCCAGGGGTGAGAAGCTGTGAGGGCAGGTATCATTTAGATTCATTTGCAGGGTGGCAGAGCCCATTCTCACAGCGAGCCGGCAGGGTCGGAGCCATTACTCACTGTGGCAGCTCAGTCACTAAGGCACGGTTAGCCAGCGCGGTAACGGTCTGCGGGGAGCAGGAGTTTTGTCATAATATTTTTGAACTCACAGCTCTTGGCAAAATCAAACACAGGGCTGTTATAACTTGGTGTGGGGCTACGTAACCCAACAGTCAGGGGCGCTATCATCCCTATGGGCAGCTTTCTTTAATACATTCAGTTTTATACAAAGTTTCTCAAGGAAACTTTGGGCAACTTTGGGAAATCGCAGTGACGCATATGCCGTTACCCCTGCAGCTATAGCTCCCCTTACTGGCAGATGAGGTTTCACCATAACTACACGGATCCCCAGCCATAGACTTTACAGGGAAATTCATCATTATAACCTTCCTTAAATCTGAGGGTCCTGGAGTTTCTTGGGTTAATGTTTGTTGTTGGACAGAGCGTTAGAGCCAGAGACACAGTGAGGGGAGAGGGTAGCTGACTCTGTATTGCCCCCCACAGAGCGTTAGAGCCAGAGACACAGTGAGGGGAGAGGGTAACTGACTCTGTATTGCCCCCCACAGAGCGTTAGAGCCAGAGACACAGTGAGGGGAGAGGGTAGCTGACTCTGTATTGCCCCCCACAGAGCGTTAGAGCCAGAGACACAGTGAGGGGAGAGGGTAGCTGACTCTGTATTGCCCCCCACAGAGCGTTAGAGCCAGAGACACAGTGAGGGGAGAGGGTAGCTGACTCTGTATTGCCCCCCACAGAGCGTTAGAGCCAGAGACACAGTGAGGGGAGAGGGTAACTGACTCTGTATTGCCCCCCACAGAGCGTTAGAGCCAGAGACATAGTGAGGGGAGAGGGTAGCTGACTCTGTATTGCCCCCCACAGAGCGTTAGAGCCAGAGACACAGTGAGGGGAGAGGGTAGCTGACTCTGTATTGCCCCCCACAGAGCGTTAGAGCCAGAGACACAGTGAGGGGAGAGGGTAGCTGACTCTGTATTGCCCCCCACAGAGCGTTAGAGCCAGAGACACAGTGAGGGGAGAGGGTAACTGACTCTGTATTGCCCCCCACAGAGCGTTACAGCCAGAGACACAGTGAGGGGAGAGGGTAGCTGACTCTGTATTGCCCCCCACAGAGCGTTAGAGCCAGAGACACAGTGAGGGGAGAGGGTAGCTGACTCTGTATTGCCCCCCACAGAGCGTTAGAGCCAGAGACACAGTGAGGGGAGAGGGTAGCTGACTCTGTATTGCCCCCCACAGAGTGTTAGAGCCAGAGACACAGTGAGGGGAGAGGATAGCTGACTCTGTATTGCCCCCCACAGAGCGTTAGAGCCAGAGACACAGTGAGGGGAGAGGGTAGCTGACTCTGTATTGCCCCCCACAGAGCGTTAGAGCCAGAGACACAGTGAGGGGAGAGGGTAGCTGACTCTGTATTGCCCCCCACAGAGGGTTGGCACAAAAGCAATTGGCTGTGGCAGGGTACAGGGCATGAGGGGACTGGCAGCGCCGCGCTGGTTATTGCTGAGCTGAACATAAAACTCGCACATCATTGCAGCAGCCTCTCGCAGGGGTCACATAAGGTTTGGTAGAGCGTAAGCTCTGTGTACAACTGGAATATAGAGCATCACATCCATATAGTAGCCCCCTGCCTTGGTTGGCACAGAGGGCCACTGGCATCACAGGGGCCCTTTGGGAGGTGTAAATTATAAAAGAGATAATGTAGGAATATTCAGTAGTGTAACTGACTGTTATTTTTGGGGTTAACAGCAAGATGCCCTGTCAGTCCCGGAGCCGCTATTGGCGCAGGTGCTGACGCAGTTCGCAGCAGATATGTATAATTTATCAAGCGAGAAGCCGTGTCAGTAACAGAATCCTGCGATTCCTTGGCGTCATCTCACGGGGAGGCTTCTGTTCTCCCGGCTTCTGACTCACGGCTAAAGGAAAATAAAGCCGTGACATTGCCACAAGGTCACCCTATTATAGTGGCAGGTAACGGGGCCACTGTATGTGTGAAAGCCACTGATTGGGCGGTCAGACGAATAGAGACAATAAACAGATTATGGGCCCTAATTTGCCAACCGCGATAGCTACATAAATACAGAGCAGTCTTAGTACGACACAGACAGTGATATTCAAAGACAGTTTGCAGATGGTCTTCTTGAGAGACTGGAAAATGAATAGGAAAGGAGACAGTAATAGAGCAGCTCCCCTAGTGGTTATAAGTAGGTGGTGCTGCTTCAGGAGGGAACTGGGTGGCATATTCAGATGCAGGAGATGCAGGATGGGCAGGTTGGATGTACGGGGGACCTGGGGTTGTACCACCCTAGGCACAGGGACTATAGGGCTGGAGCACTAAGCAGCAGGGAATAGCGCCCCCTACATTGGCTTATTGTGCCGTTACAGTTCTGTGCATAGGGAATAGGGCACAGTCATTATTTTCTTTGCTGATGCTGAAATATCTCACAGTTTGGTCCCTTGACACTTGGCCCCTTCTAAAAATAAGGGATTTCCTTGACAACTCACCATTTTGAGCTTGGATATATATATATATACACATTAT
This sequence comes from Xenopus tropicalis, assembly GCF_000004195.4. Classification (NCBI taxonomy): domain Eukaryota; kingdom Metazoa; phylum Chordata; class Amphibia; order Anura; family Pipidae; genus Xenopus; species Xenopus tropicalis. The sequence goes on from NC_030681.2 coordinate 147,143,890, forward strand.
TCATGCTCCCGCAAAGGTGACTTTCTGTGCTACATCCAACCGCTGCACAGCTTTTTCTATTTGCCCTTCCCAGGGCACATTTATATCCAGTTGTCCCTTGATTGATTACCAGTGGCCCCAGTGTAGACACTAATTTGCTGTTAGGGCAGACGAGGAGGCAGAATCACATGGCCACCCCTTGTATTATTGCCCCACGCCATCATGTGATCCTGCTGGGCACTGACCCCCACCTTCTGATCAGTAGCGCGTCCCACCCACCTGTCCGTCATATCTACACCTATAGAAACTGCTTGTAACAGGCTGAACCCGGGGCACCCAGTTATGTTGGGTTTTATGGAAGAATAATATTTTTTTGTGATGCCCGCTCTCTGCAGTGCCCCCTGTGGGTGCCTCCCCTAACCTATAATCCCACGGGGGCAGCGAGGCACAGGGAGCCATCAAACTGCAGGTATATGGGGAGCTGAGAGCGAGACGGTGCCAGGGAAAGGGCTAATATATTCCCCAGAGAGGGACGGGGAGATGCAGTGGCCAGGGTGGCTAATAGCCTGTGTGTGCGCTGAGCTGCCTGTAAGTGACAGTGAGAGATGGGCCCTGGATACAGGCTGGCAGCACTGACGTCAGATTGTGGCTGAGAAATGAGTTGGAGCCCAGAGGGCAGTAATGTTAGAGAGAGAAATCAAATCTCTTCCTGATGTAGCAGAACCCGGGCTGCCAACGCACACGCGGGCATCTACACACTGGCACCTACACATGGGCACCTACACACGGGCACCTCCACATGGCACCTACACACGGGCACCTACACATGGGCACCTACACACGGGCACCTCCACATGGCACCTACACACGGGCACCTACACACGGGCACCTACACACGGGCACCTCCACACGGGCACCTACACACTGGCACCTACACATGGGCACCTACACACGGGCACCTACACACAGGCACCTACACACGGGCACCTACACACGGGCACCTCCACATGGCACCTACACACGGGCACCTCCACACGGGCACCTCCACACGGGCACCTACACACGGGCATACACGGGCACCTACACACGGGCATACACTGGCACCTACACACGGGCACCTACACACGGGCATACACTGGCACCTACACACTGGCACCTACACACGGGCACCTACACACAGGCATACACTGGCACCTACACACGGGCATACACTGGCACCTACACACGGGCACCTCCACACGGGCACCTACACACGGGCAGGGCATACACTGGCACCTCCACACAGGCACCTCCACACTGGCACCTCCACACGGGCATACACTGGCACCTACACACTGGCACATCCACACTGGCACCTACACACGAGCACCTCCACACGGGCATACACTGGCACCTACACATGGGCATACACTGGCACCTACACACTGACACCTACACACGGGCACACGCTCCTTTCTCAGACACATACCCCGGCCCTGTGTGTTTCTGTGGGAATAAGAACCCTCTGAAAGGGGCTGCTGTGCTACCTGCCACATCCACATCGTCCCTGCCAGCTTTGTGTGCCCATCCCAGGGTAATGCTCTGCTCTGGGGTGCAGGATAGCAGTGCCAAGCACCTTGCGCCCAATGGTGACACAACAGAATAGGGGGGCTGGGCCTCCGCAAGTGGCATGATGTGAAATTGCTCATGTTGTTTTTCCTGTACCCATAACTTGTGTTGCCCCCCAGCCGGTATTGGGCCGGTGCCAGTATTCAAATCTACCGGCAATATAAATACCAGTATATATGTACAGGTGGTAACCCTTCCTGTCATCCCTTCCCTGACTCTTTCTGCTGAAGATCAGGTGATCGGCCAGCCTATGCCCACCCACCTGCCCATTCCCCTGCCCCATCTGCCCATTCCCTGCCCCATCTGCCCATTCCCCTGCCCCATCTGCCTATTCCCTGCCCCATCTGCCCATTCCCCTGCCCCATCTGCCCATTCCCTGCCCCATCTGCCCATTCCCTGCCCCATCTGCCCATTCCCTGCCCCATCTGCCCATTCCCCTGCCCCATCTGCCTATTCCCTGCCCCATCTGCCCATTCCCCTGCCCCATCTGCCCATTCCCCTGCCCCATCTGCCCATTCCCTGCCCCATCTGCCCATTCCCTGCCCCATCTGCCCATTCCCCTGCCCCATTTCCTTGCTCCCAACTAACGTCAATGCCCGCACCCCAAACACAAGGCGAGTATTACCAGCAAAAGACGTGCCAACCCTACTCATAACCGTGCCCAGGGGCAGACGTTGGTTGCTCTTATTGTCACATGACTTTTTCACTTTCTGGAATTCCCTAAGCAGCAGAATCAGAAGTTTCGTCTCATCATATGAAACCTTCCCTCCACTGTAGTGCAATTGTCAGACCCGGCCAGTAGGCGGCACTGTTATTTCAGTATCATTATATTGGCAGCTTCAAATATGCTAATATTGTGAAATCTAGATTTAATAAAAAGTTCAGCCGCTTGGGGGTTCTGCACTGTGCAGATAAAATCTTACGCTGACCATGAACAATCTAGGTTGCCACACAAGCAGATACTTGCCCAATTTTGGCACTCAGCCAGTGGGCCACATCAGCCTGATCTTATGGCTCAGCCCTCGAGCCAAGATTCAGATGCAGAGGCCTCCAACCACCATCTTGGATCTTCAGCTGATTGGATTAGTAAAGGTGGCCACACACAGTCAGGGCTGAAACAGCAGATATGGAGGCAGAAACAATAGGATTTCTACCTCCTTCTGCCGATTCAGCCCTGACGGCAGATTTTGGTCAGGTGCCTTCTATGGCGCCCGATCAAAATTTTCTAACCTGGCCGATCGGCGACCGATATCAGCAGCTTCCTGTGATTCGCTGACATGCCATACACGCACCGAATATCGTACGAAACGAGGTTTTATACAATATTATCTGTGCGTGTATGGCCAGCTTTAGACAACTTACATTGATCTGCGCCCAAATGGTCACTACTCAGACCAATGTAAGATAGCGGGTCATTTAGGCATGGAGGAAGATCCAATCAGCTGAATCCATTCATCTGGATAAGGGATACAACAATGTAATTATTGGCAGTAGGCTGCTAAGTCAGTAAGGGGTAGCCAAGTCATTAGCCAATGTCTAATTTAGACTATGTTGGACTGGCCCACCAGGGTACTGGGGAGACTCCCCGTGGGCTCAGGGTTCATTTGCCCTTGTATAACTGTAACATGGCCATTCCTTACAGCAGGGATCCCCAGCCTTTCCTACTTATGAGCCACACTCAGATGTAAAAAATGTTGGTGGGCCACACAAGCATGAAAAAGTTCTTTGGGGATGTCAAATAAGGGCTGTGATTGGCTATTGGGTAGCCCCATGGGGACTGCTGGCCTGCAGGAGGCTCTGCTTGGGGTAAAACTGTGTCTCTGGGCTTCCAAAACTTGTCTCCAAGCCAGAAATGTAAAAATGGCTCCTACTTTGGGGCCACTGGGAGCAACATCAAAGGTGAGCAACATGTTGTCCCTGAGCCACTGGTTGGGGATCACTGCTTTACAGACTAATCAAGACTAAACTGACCATGTTTCACAACCAATCAGAATCTGGCTCCTTGCCCAGCCACCAAGAGTGTAGCCAATGGGGTGTGTGGTTGTTAATGGAGCAGAATGCTATTGGCCCAATTTTCAACATTTGCCCCCTTTTTCTTTTTAAGGTGAGAAATATGAGCTTCACGCCGGCACGGAATCGACCCCCAGCGTGGTGGTGCACGTGTGCGACAGTGACATGGAGGAAGAGGAGGACACAAAGAACTCACCGAAGCCTAAAATCATCCCCACCAGGCGCCCCGGCCTGCCTCCGACCAAGTCCAACTGATCTGCCCTGGGGGGGGCGCCACCCTGACTGAATCTTTTTCACATAGCTTTTATATCCTTAACTCTTCCATTAGAGCGTAGCCTTTTCCTCATTTTTATAGGGAGGTTATTGGCGCATCGTGACATCAGCATGGAGGCCGCCAGTCAGCGCTTTGGGTTCCTATACAGGGAGAAACCATTTGCTACACAGGACTTTACGCCTCTCCCAAGTGCTGATTGGCCAGAGAACCGGGACGCGGCTTATACCAGAACGGCGGGATAAATATATCACCAAAAATCTGTTTTTTTTGTTTTTTTATTTAATATTTGCACAAAACCCCATTGATGCGAGATTCCATCATGTCACTTGTCTCTCTGCCAGCGTTTTCTGTGCGTTTATGTTCTTAACCCCTCCCACTAGTTGCGGCGGAGAGAGACGCGCGGGTAAGGAAGTGCCGGACAGAAGGAGCATGTCGGATATCTGTGTCTCACATTCATGGAATTGATATTTGTAAATTGTTTGTGTAACGAAGAATAAAAAGGAAATTTAGAAATTCAAATGTTGTTGATTTTCAGCAGCAAATGAAATGAAAATGTGATCCAGGGAATGGTTACCATGGAAATAAAACACACATTTAACTTACCCTTTGTGCCCGTTGTCTACTGCATCATTTTGCCCCGTGCGTCACATTTTGGTCCAGTTTCCGTGTAGGAAGGTCCCACCCATCTATGGCAGTAGCAATGATCTGATTGGTTGCTAGGATAGTGATGTGCCGGGCCCCGTGAAATCTTCTTTGACGAGGGGGTCCAGTCGTGTTGTGAAGTTATGTATAAAGTTACTCAATTTACGTAACTTCTGCAAAAACTGCCTAGAAAAACAACGTAACTGCCTAGAACGTAAGGAACTTGCGTATCAAACAAAAGACAAACCTCACTGACCCCCAATGAACTGACTTATTAGCTCATTAATTGTTCATTGTAACTATTTATATGAACTGATTATTATAGAGTAACATCAGCCGTTTGTATTGCACACACAAGGGGCGTGGCCAAAATTTTGGTACTGCTCACTTCTGTTCGTGGGTGGGTGGGGGGCATATAAATAACCTGTGCGGGGCCCCAAACTTTCCTGCCTATGTCTCTGCAACCTTCCTTGGTACTTACCTGCTATGGGCGGCTGCTTGTACCAGCTCCTTCTTGCCATCAGGAATTATGGGACCCCCATGCTACTACATTAGTCACCTGAGAGGAGGACCCTGGACTTCTGTGGGGTGGGCCCTGCTAATAAGTAGAATGGGCCCCTTTACACACAACAGCCATTCACCTGATATCCCCCTAGTCACACCCCATTATGCCAAAGCCACACCCCCTTTACAACCCATGTCTCCAGTACCCCCCTATACACCCCCAATGGTGGCCTAAAGCACAAATGCACCAGATGCTGCACGGGGGGGGGGGGGGCTTTACCCACGGTGCAGGAAGCTGGGGAGAATCTAAGTCGTTGCTAATGTTATTTCCCCTAGATACAATGACCCCCGCCGCTAATTGGACAGACGCATCTCCCCCTGGTGACTACAATCACACTGGGATTATGAGGGAAAACGCTGCACTGTGGATTAGAAATGGGCACTTTGCACTCTGCACGTGCAGATCATAAATAGCCTCGTATGTTTCCCACTATAGTGCGTATGGCCAGCCTCCATTGCTGCTGTGATAGTTTCAGCTGGGGGTAACAAAAAGTGTGTGGGGGGTGGGGGGTAGGGGTTGGGAAAATGTGTGGCCCTTTGCTTGTGCAAGTGTGGGAGAGACATCACTTTGATCCATTTATGCAGAGACTTTACTGGCAAGTCTAGGGTTAATGTAGTTCTCTGAATTGTTTTTTTTCTGCGGAGATCTTACTGGAATATCTTATTAATGCAGCAGTGATCTTACTGGCATGTCTGGGGTTAATGCAATGCTCTAAATCTGCACTAACCCTACTGACATGCCTGTGCCATTATTACTACAGGGGGTACCAAAGGGGGAGTGAGTAGAGGGTTTCACCAAGCATTTTGGGGGCGGTTTAGACTTGCTTTGGGCACAATATTATCATTGTACTTTGGTTCCTGACTCTGCCGACAGTGGAGACAAAGAATGGTGAGAAAAAGTGAGAATAGGGGAAGTTTTTTCTGTAACGTCTGTTAGTGAGACAATAGCCCCCTCTAGTGGCAAATGATAGAAACTATTCTCCAGAAATCCCCTACACTGGGCACGGGGTGAGTTACATGAAGTACGAGGAACCTTTATCCAAACTATAAGCTGTGTGTGTAGAATTAGATACAATTTGGAGACTGCAAGGAGGCGGGGCTTGTGGGGAAGTAGGTTATGACATAATAGGGCATGGCTGGGGTGGAAAGCAAAATGGCCGTGCATATGTGGGGCATTCATTGCTTATTAAAGCCCCTACTTTTGGCAGGACCCACATCTAGGGGACCAGGAGGCTAATAATAATAATAATGCATATTAGAAAGTTGATTACAAAGTTTTATTGTTTTGCTTTATTTCCCCTTTAACTTGGCCCAGGACAGCAGTGGCTGCAGCCAATCACAGGTGAGTACTGTAGGCTCCAGCCCCGCCCATCAGTAAAGAGAAGGTCTATAGGGGGTGAGAGCACGACAGGACACGGGGGGTTTATTACACATTTATTGAACGATGCAAAGTGATTCTAAAGGGAAAGTAGAAAAATAAACCTTGTTTGAATCTCTTCCAAGTACCTAAATATAATTTCCTTTCAGATTTTCCACAATCATTAAAAACACAACGGATTCTTTTTCTGTGAGACAGGGAGTTGAACTATAAATACACATAAAAACATTGCTTAAAGGAGAACTAAACCCTCCCCCACGCCAAACCAACCCACAGCCAGCCACGCTCCCCATTACTGGATCTCCAAAGGCAGAGCAGCAGAGGGGGGTCGGCAGCCGCCATGTTTGGTTATGTCATTTCCTGTTTCTGGCTCCTTGACTTGAAGTGTGCAGTGGGGGGGGGGGGGGGGTTAGTTCTCTTTTAATTCATAGAAGCCCAGTGCTTTGATCATATATACATTTATACAGATAGTAACCACACGTGTAGGGTGAAGCTGCCATACTGCTTCCATTTCTGAGAGAAGAGCAGAGAGATTTGTCCTTCCATGCAACACTCCCTCTATACAGCACCCAAGGGAAACCAAATCCAAACACATACAAGAGAACACATGGGGGTCAGTATTTAGCTACTATAAAGCCAGGGTGCTGCTATACAGAGGGTAGTATAAGGGAGCACTTCATTAGACCGCTGTGTTTGGCCAATCACAGGCTGATTGGTCAGAAGGGGCTAACGGAGCCAGCGTATCAGCCAATGTATAGGGCCCTAGACATTGGGCCAATATCAAACAGAGAAGTGAGAATGCCATTGGCTGAGGATCACATCAGCTCATTAATATGCTCCTCTCTCATTATGGATCTTTGGTGCGGGGGCTAAAATGATATAATTGGCCCCACCCAGTTAGTGGGCAGTTTGTGTAAAGACACGCTGGTTTGGTGACCGGGCAGATATCAGTGTATTCCCAGTGTAACTGGGAGACACTTCGGCAGCTGCATGGATCTCCATTACATGGGAATCAGTTTGCCTTAAGTACCTCATAACATTTATAATAAATCCTGCAAATGATCCATTTATTTTCTCCTGAATAGAAATGGATTGTGCTTATAAAACCTTACTGTGTATTTTTTTGTAACTATGAGATGGAGCTTCCATACTGCTTATGGCATCCGATGGGTTCTAACTAAACCCCTTCTGTTCATATAAAGGCGGCGCTGCCTTAGAATCCAGGGAAAAGGTCACTGAGATGGGAAAAAAAATATTCTATATTACTGCTATGAATGATGTTCTTACAGTACGCTGGCCATTTAAAGGGCAAGTAAAGCTATATGGCACAGGGCTCCTTTTGCCCTTCCCACAGCCAGCAGTTTGTACACACAGGTGGGAAGGTACCATCTATACGTGATTCTGCTCAGTGCAGTTTGTGCTTCTGTGCCTGCTGGGAGAGCGGCACGGCCCGGATACTATAGGGCACTACTGCCCCGTGACTCTATCGCTACAAGCAGATAAAGAGACAATAGTCTTTATATTTTCCTGAGCTCTCTGCGGCTAACTGCTTGTGTATATATATATATATGTATATATAGTGTCACGTGTATAGCACAGCGACAGACAGGGAATGGACACCACAATAAATAAATATTGTTAAATACACTTATAGCGATTTCTGGGGCAAATCTGAGATTTTTTTTTTTTTTTTTTTTTAATTCCAAACTCATTTTTGAGAGTTATCAAAAAAAAAAAGTTCCATACAGTATAGGGGAGGGGGTTCAATAGTCCAGTGAGTTTAAACATTTGTAAACTCATTTGAAAAGGAATACATCTCCCTCATTTATTTTTTCACTAAATGTTTTTATGTAGGAACTGTACTTTTCATCTTCCAGTCTGACATTCAAACTGCTGCCACATTGCCAGGGTAACTAAGGACCTAGCAACCAGAAAGTTTGCCTTTAAAGCCTCAGGACTGTACAACAATAAAGAAAATACCCAAATATAAAGACTAATCCTATTTGGATTACTATGGTCTATACTAAAACTTCATTTTAAAGCAACCCTGTAAGGACTGTGAAATGCAAAGAATACAAATGACTTTCTTCCCTAAGTATCACTTACAAATAGAACAAATGTCAAATTTATGGAAAATGAGAATTTGATGGTTGTTACGCAAGCAAAAGATCAACATTAACCCTGCGTGACAATAAAAAGTCAAGTAAAGCGCCAAAGATGAACCACACTTGGCATATGAAAATGGAGAAATACGGGGCGCTGTCTCTTTAAAGGGCAAGCGGCCATAGAAGCGAGTGCTACGGCTCAGTGCAGACAAACCAATAATATACCATAGATGGAAGATCCATGGATCATACGGAGGCAGAAGCTCACATAGTGCAATTTTGGAAACAACCTATGATAACAAACAACCCTAAATACAGGGCGTCGGAAGGAAGGAATAATATTGCTTTAAACAAAGGCAAGACGGAAGAAAAGGCAATATTTAAATAAGAAAGTACAATTCAAGTATTTTCCCCAATCTGTGCCCCAGTAATGCAAGCAGGGAAAGGTTTCGCTATGTGCTGTTATTTTCTTTAGTTCCTAAAATCATGGAAAGCACAAGCCAATCAGAAGGGACTCCCACCGGCAAAGTGCAATAAGGCTACACAATTGGGGCTTTCATTCTTCCAGTAATAAAGGACTGTCGTTATCTCCGGGTAGTCGATCAGTTCTATCCAATCAGCAACCAATATTGCTTAGTCGCAGCCGGAGGTCTCTGTGCCGGGGAGGTTGGCACATACATACGGACAGTGTGCCGCCGTAGCTGTATGCCTGTATGTGGCACAGAATTCAATGGAAACCAAATGGTTAATCTGGAGATGGTGACACACAGAGTGTACCCGAATATCCCTACACACAAGAGGGTCAGCATTCTTCCACACCCCAAAACCCGTCTACCTTGGCCACCATCAGAAGCATTAAGCACATTACAATCTGGTAGTAGGAAATCTTTAGCTTCAACCAATCAGAGGATCGTCATCATCCTGAAACTGAAGCCGTGAAAACTGGCGCGTGGAGGGCATCTTCTTCTTCAGCATGACGATGATGCACGTCAGGGTGGTGAGCACCATGATGGCTCCGATGACTATTCCGATAGCTTCCGGGATTTGAATGTAGCACTGGTTGACCAATAAGCATTTGATATCCTTCAGTGTCCCGTTGTTGGGCAGCCCGGTTATGCCAAGGATGTGGCACATTAAGGGATAGATATCCACGCTGTTTATGGTGCGCATTCTGTAACCCTTGCGAAATGCCGGCCCGTGGGCGGCCAGGAAGGGGTGCATGCTGTGAAGGTCGTTGTCGTAGCCATGATCTCCCACTGGAAAATACAAAGAATATACATTGGCTCATCAGTTAGTTATACAGCAGCTACACGTGGGCTTAGCTATAGGGATGCACAGAATCCAGGAATCGGCTTGGGATTGGCCCAAGACTCAGCCTTTATCAGCAGGACTTGGATCTGAGCAAATACACGTGCCTGGCTCAACCGAATCCTTGAAATCACATGACTTTTTATCACATAAACACTGAAGCTGAAAATGTTCCACCACAAGCTCTGTGCGCGATTCTCTGCAAATAAGGATTTGGTTTAGTATTTGCCAGAATCTTTCACAAAGGATCTGGGGTTTGGCTGGATCCCAATATACTGAATTTGGTGTATCCCTACTTAGATGTAACAAAAACCAGATATTTCTTGATGAAAACATTAGCACATTTGGCACAAACCCTATTCACTGAGCTTATGTTGAACCAGGGATTATATCCCCATTCCGCCCCATATAACTCATGTCCTAATCTCGGCCCTTCTCACTGACATCTGACTCCTACCGACCCAGAACTAACCACTTTCATACAGTATTAGCCTTTAACTTTAAATATGTTACGAAATGTTCTATTCCTAGCAACTTTGCAATTTGTCTTCATTATTCATTTTTATTTAGATTTTTTTTTACATTTTTTGCCTTTCTCTTCTACATCTCAGTTTTCAAATGGGGGTCACTGACAACTGCTTTGCGAGAAAACAATTTAATATTTTTACTCCTAATCTTTCTATGCATGCCCCATTCTATGTATATTTCTGTTTCTGGTTGCTAAGGAAACCAAGACTCTAGCAACCAGATAGCTGCTGAAATACTGAACAGGAGAGATGCTGAATAACTGAAAAATCACAAATAAATAATAAGAATATCAATGCCTAAGAGAACAACGGTGGTCAAAATACCATGTGTACCCAAGCATTGAGTAGTCTGTACAATGAAAGCACACAAGAGTGGGCGCTATGGGTTAGGGCTAGTTCACACTTTGCCCATTTTAAGTCAAGGAGCTCACTCACTGACCTGTAAAGGAACATGATCTGCACTTTCATGAATTTATATGATAACACAATATGGAATTTCCCTTCCCACACCTCAGCCCCTCCTCGGCTCTAATTAACCTGCTGCAGACTTGTATTAAGTGAGACGCTGCACACAGAGCCTGTAGATTACAATGCATATTGTACCCCCTACTTACATTTATAAAGATATTAGCAGTCACCTCGAAGTTGTGTGACCTGTATAAAACTCACATATATGGTCACATAACTCCTCAGTGACTTCTTATATCCTTATAAATTACAGCAGGTACATTATCCACTATATAATGTACAGTGAAAGGGTAACATTAGAAAGCAACAATACAGCAGTATGAGGGGTAGAGTGATTTGAATTTAGGTGAAGGCAGTGTATAGAGAAAAGGAAAGGTATTTACACATAGAGATTGAATGGTTCTGGGTAATCATCCATCCCTCATCTGCAACCAGAAGCAGCGGCTGGATCCGGCTGTTGTGTTTATAGTGCCAGCGCTCTGGGATCTCTTCTTTCCTGTACACCTTCATGTGAGGGTGGCAGTTCCTTAGCAGATCATAGACAAGCTGTGTATCTGGGGACAGCAAGAGAACAACAGTTTATTCTAGCAGCCACTAACACAATCATTACATTTAATGTCATTTCCTTTCTTGTGGAGTCAAAGAATTCCCTTCAGAAGCCATGACTGCCTTGTGACTTGAGTCACTTTCCTCGTGGTTAAATCAGTTCCAAGAGCCACACAGAAGGAAAACTGATTTACTTCTAAATACGTCTTGGTGACTCTGTGTGGGTGAAAGTGACATTAACCCAAATGGCAGGAGTGCTCTCTGCCCGGATGGATATGTATGTATGAGGGGCCACACAGCAGGCCCACCTTCCTATCCGATCATTGATATGAACGATTGGTACTACAGTCTGACGCACACACAGCAGTGACAGGCAGGCCTCCGAGCTAAATGCTCACTTCCTTGTAGATTGTAAGCTCTTTTGGGCAGGGCTCTCTTTACCTCTTGTATCGGTTATTGATTGCTTTATATGTTACTCTGTATGTCTCCTTGTAGATTGTAAGCTCTTTTGGGCAGGGCCCTCTTCCCCTCCTGTATCGGTTATTGATTGCTTTATATGTTACTCTGTATGTCTCCTTGTAGAGTGTAAGCTCTTTTAGACAGGGCTCTCTTCCCCTCTTGTATCGGTTATTGATTGCTTTATATGTTACTCTGTATGTCTCCTTGTAGATTGTAAGCTCTTTTGGGCAGGGCCCTCTTCCCCTCTTGTATCGGTTACTGATTGGCTTTATATGTTACTCTGTATGTCCAATGTATGAAACCCACTTATTGTACAGCGCTGCGGGATATGTTGCCGCTTTATAAATAAATGTTAATAATAATAATAAGGGGTCGTTCACCTTAAAATTAACTTACATAGACAGTGATATTCTGAGACAATTGGCATTTGGTTTTCCTTTCTTTATGGTTTTTCAGTTATTCAGCTCTCTAGTTTGCAATTTCAGCAGCTGGTTCCTAGGGTCTTGTTTACCTTAGTAACCGGGCAGTGGTTTGAGTGAGAGACTGGATATGGATAGAATGTAAGCTCTTGTGAGCAGGACCCTCCCCCTGGTGCCTCCGATCCTCATCCAATGCAACTGCAAACCATTTTTGTGAATTGTTTATATGTACATGCTAACTGTTCTGTTTTTTGTACCCCTCTATTCTGTAAAGCGCTGCGTAAATTGTTGGTGCTATATAAATAATAATAATAATAATAAAAGTAGAGGGACTATATACAAAGATAAATAATAAAAAGAAACAATATTAAAACTGCAAGCTCGCAGAGCAATAAGTTTTTGACTGCTGGGGTCAGTGACCCCCATTTCAAAGCAAATGTAGAAGGCAAACTATAAAAAATAATGAAGACCAATTGCAAAGTTGCTAGGAACAGGACATGATTCACCTTTAAAGTAAACTTTTAATATGTTATAGAATGGGCAATTCTAAGCAAATCTTTATTATTTATTTGCTATAGTTTTTGAATTATTTGCCTTCTTCTAACTCTTTGCAGCTTTCAAATGGGGATCAGTGACTCCATAAGCTAAATAGATAAAACTATTGCTCTGTGAGGCTACAGTTTTATAGTTATTGTTACTCTTTATAATTTCTTTTACTATTCAAGTCCTCCCCTATTCATAAATCAGTCTCTCACTCAAACCACTTCCCTGGTTGCTAAGGTAATTTGAACCCTAGCAACCAAATAACTGCTGAAACTCCAAACTGGGGAGCTCCTGAACTGAAAATGAAAGAACTAGAAAAACTACAAACTATAAAAAATGTAGACCAATTGCAAATTGTCTCAGAATATTACTCTCTACACCATACTAAAAGTTAACATAAAGGTGAACCAACCCTTTAGAGGCTGTTAGAAAGTATTAGGAGAGGTAGGTGATGACTGTTCCCCACCAGAGACCATGTTGGAAATGTCTGTACGCACCTGAAAGTGGAAGGATTGCTGCAACAGGATTGTCGTCCACCAGCGTATAGTTTCCGGGGCCGATGCAGTCATTCAGTTTTATAATTCTGTCCTTGGAGCACTGGGCCATGCCATGGTCACTAGTGATAATCACATTGACTGTATCCCAAAGCTTGGCCTTTTTTAGCTCTGACATCAAGTAGCCCACGTGCTCGTCCACTTCTTTCAGTACTTTGGCCATATTGTCATGGTCATCGGGCCCAAAACGGTGTCCGCTTGCATCAGGCTCCTCCCAGTAAATAGTGGCAAAGTTGATTGGATCATTGGGCCTCGTAAGCCACATGGTGACGTTATTTACTCTTTCAGTAAAGGTAACATTGGGATTATAATTAAGAGATGCATTGAGGGTTACATTGTGCATGGGCACATTACACCCGGGCCACATGGCACATCCGCTTTTATGGCCTTGCTTCTGATTTGTCACCCAGATAGGAGTTGCCTCGTCCCACCACTTGGAATTTGAATCGTTCATATGGAATACCTGCCGAGTGTCATTATCATACATGTGATTGGCCACGATGCCGTGGCTTTCGGCATAAAGGCCGGTGACTAGGGAGTAATGGTTGGGAAAAGTCTTGGTTATGAAGACATTTTTGACTTCTTCCACTTGAACCCCTTCCTTCATAAACTCATCAAGGTTAGGCATGGGGAATCTTGTTAGGTAGTCAGCCCGGAATCCATCGAAGGATAGGATGATTAACCTGGGAGTGGAACTGTTAGTAGGTTTATCTGCCTTACAGAACGTCGCACAGTACAATACAGCCACAATGAAAGCCCTTCCCAACATCTTGATGTGACGATTCCTTGCTGTTACCTACAAATAAAAACATGAGCATGAAAACTGTGAGCAACAACTTAACAAAACGTTAATCTGAATCCATGCATAATCAGCCTTATACTGTGACATTTATATTCTATATATACAGTATAGTGTGACATTTATATTCTATATATACAGTATAGTGTGACATTTATATTCTATATATACAGGATAGTGTGACATTTATACTCTATATATACAGGATAGTGTGACATTTATATTCTATATATACAGTATAGTGTGACATTTATATTCTATATATACAGGATACTGTGACATTTATATTCTATATATACAGGATACTGTGACATTTATATTCTATATATACAGTATAGTGTGACATTTATATTCTATATATACAGGATAGTGGGACATTTATATTCTATATATACAGGATAGTGGGACATTTATATTCTATATATACAGGATAGTGTGACATTTATATTCTATATATACAGGATAGTGTGTCATTTATATTCTATATATACAGGATAGTGTGTCATTTATATTCTATATATACTGTATAGTGTGACATTTATATTCTATATATACAGTATAGTGAGACATTTATATTCTATATATACAGGATAGTGTGTCATTTATATTCTATATATACTGTATAGTGTGACATTTATATTCTATATATACAGTATAGTGAGACATTTATATTCTATATATACAGTATAGTGAGACATTTATATTCTATATATACAGGATAGTGTGTCATTTATATTCTATATATACTGTATAGTGTGACATTTATATTCTATATATACAGGATAGTGAGACATTTATATTCTATATATACAGTATAGTGAGACATTTATATTCTATATATACAGGATAGTGTGACATTTATATTCTATATATACAGGATAGTGTTACATTTATATTCTATATATACAGTATAGTGAGACATTTATATTCTATATATACAGGATAGTGTGACATTTATATTCTATATATACAGGATAGTGTTACATTTATATTCTATATATACAGTATAGTGAGACATTTATATTCTATATATACAGGATAGTGTGACATTTATATTCTATATATACAGGATAGTGTTACATTTATATTCTATATATACAGGATAGTGAGACATTTATATTCTATATATACAGGATAATGTGAGTGGGCCCCTAAGCTCAGGTAAGTGCCAGCAGCACAGAGTATGGGCAGGGAATCAGTAGAAAAGAAGATGGGGGGCTACTGGGGCATATTTGGGGGCACAGACCTTCCCTGCTAAAGGGCTGTGGGTGCCTTGGGCTGGTACAGAAGCTCAGAAGATAATGTGCAGCATTTCCAGCCTAATTCTTCATTGAGCAAAATGACATTTTCCTGTAAGCTCTGCATTAGAAGCAGCAGTGCTGGCCATAATGAGTACACATGGCTCCCATAATCAGATCTGGACTAGGATTACAATTAGGCCCTGACATTTCAAGTACACAGAGGCCCAAACAGCCCCCCCCCCCCCAGCCCCCGCCCAATAAATAGTGAGTGACTATGGCACCTTACAGCAGCCCCTCTGGCATTTGCCTGAACCCACAGATTGCCGGGCCGGGCCTGCCCAGAACCATTCCATGCTTGGAAGCCCAGTCATGCTGAAAGCTCCGCTGGCTGCAGAGTAGAAAGCAATTTGCTTAGCTGCCATGCCAATAGGTATGTGTATAAATAGCAGCACCCAGGAAGGCACGCCTGCCAAACAGGTTAGGCCAGAGCACGCGCACAGGCGTGTATGATAAACACGTGATGTACAAACATAGATAGGAAACAGACCAAGGCGCCTTTACACTCCTTACTGCCTCCCATACTCACTTTGGCCTCTCTGTCTATTACTGGTTTAATCCAGCCCCTGCCTGTCAGTGCCTGTGCCCTGGGCAGGGTTCCCCATGGGTAGATGAGATGCCGATGGGACACTGCAGCTAAATGTACTTTTCAGAGAGCACCAAGGAGCGATCATCTTCTCCCACTTTATCTTTCTTCATGGCCCCCGGGCCGATACACGTGCATTACAGTGAAAAAGTTGACATTTTTTTATTAAAGTTCAGATTTTCACTCTACTGCTCACCCACACAAAGAAGTAGGAATGGGATCGCTCCATGGTGCTCACTGAGAAGTCACGGTATCAGCAGGGCCATAGTTATATACAGGCACCCCAGAGTCTGTGCCTAGGGCAGCAGCTTTTTAGGGGTGGCCTATATAACAGATTTATCAATTTTTTTAAAAAAATTAAAAATCCCCCCCACCCACCGCCAGGAACTAGTGGGATAAATCCGATGGTGGAGCTGTCACTTCTGCAAACAGGAAGGGGGGGTTGCGATTAGGTCCCGTGCCACCCTTGGGCACCAGATAAGTGATAACAATCACGGGGGGGGGGGGGGGGGCACAGGAACCATATACACCCCTGGTCTCACTGACATACCCTATAGAGCTAACAGGTTCAAGGTAGTAAGTGTAATATTGGGCATATGAAAATATAGCAAAAAAATAACATACATACATTCTCATTTCCGGGAGGGTTATACGGCGCTGTATATACAGAGGGAACGTACCCGGGCCATACATTCTCATTACCGGGAGGGTTATACGGCGCTGTATATACAGAGGGCAGGTACCCGGGCCATACATTCTCATTACCGGGAGGGTTATACGGCGCTGTATATACAGAGGGCACATACCCGGGCCATACATTCTCATTACCGGGAGGGTTATACGGCGCTGTATATACAGAGGGCACATACCCGGGCCATACATTCTCATTACCGGGAGGGTTATACGGCGCTGTATATACAGAGGGCAGGTACCCGGGCCATACATTCTCATTACCGGGAGGGTTATACGGCGCTGTATATACAGAGGGCACATACCCGGGCCATACATTCTCATTACCAGGAGGGTTATACGGCGCTGTATATACAGAGGGTACGTACCCGGGCCATACATTCTCATTTCTGGGAGGGTTATACGGCGCTGTATATACAGAGGGCACATACCCGGGCCATACATTCTCATTTCTGGGAGGGTTATACGGCGCTGTATATACAGAGGGCACATACCCGGGCCATACATTCTCATTACCGGGAGGGTTATACGGCGCTGTATATACAGAGGGCACGTACCCGGGCCATACATTCTCATTTCTGGGAGGGTTATACGGCGCTGTATATACAGAGGGCACATACCCGGGCCATACATTCTCATTACCGGGAGGGTTATACGGCGCTGTATATACAGAGGGCACGTACCCGGGCCATACATTCTCATTACCGGGAGGGTTATACGGCGCTGTATATACAGAGGGCACGTACCCGGGCCATACATTCTCATTACCGGGAGGGTTATACGGCGCTGTATATACAGAGGGCACGTACCCGGGCCATACATTCTCATTACCGGGAGGGTTATACGGCGCTGTATATACAGAGGGCACGTACCCGGGCCATACAGATACAGTAGTGCCCCATGTGGGGCAGAAAGGGGCAACTCTGTCCTTGCCTCGTTACTTTATCCCCCAAGAATAAGAAATGATGCAATGCAATTATTAATACCCCGCACATACTATCACCAATAGCACCTTCTGAACGAGTGGGGCAGCTTTCAGCTACCAGACCCAGGGCAAATACTCTCTCTGCCCTACCCTAACACTGAATACCTGGCTACTGATGTAGCAGGGCTGGAGTTAGACAAAAGTGGGCTCCCAGATACACAAGCAGGGGCTACTGATGTAGCAGGGCTGGAGTTAGGGTGGGGGCTCCCAGATACACAAGCAGGGGCTACTGATGTAGCAGGGCTGGAGTTAGGGTGGGGGCTCCCAGATACACAAGCAGGGGCTACTGATGTAGCAGGGCTGGAGTTAGGGTGGGGGCTCCCAGATACACAAGCAGGGGCTACTGATGTAGCAGGGCTGGAGTTAGACAAAAGTGGGCTCCCAGATACACAAGCAGGGGCTACTGATGTAGCAGGGCTGGAGTTAGGGTGGGGGCTCCCAGATACACAAGCAGGGGCTACTGAGCAGGGCTGGAGTTAGACAAAAGTGGGCTCCCAGATACACAAGCAGGGGCTACTGATGTAGCAGGGCTGGAGTTAGGGTGGGGGCTCCCAGATACACAAGCAGGGGCTACTGATGTAGCAGGGCTGGAGTTAGACAAAAGTGGGCTCCCAGATACACAAGCAGGGGCTACTGATGTAGCAGGGCTGGAGTTAGGGTGGGGGCTCCCAGATACACAAGCAGGGGCTACTGATGTAGCAGGGCTGGAGTTAGGGTGGGGGCTCCCAGATACACAAGCAGGGGCTACTGATGTAGCAGGGCTGGAGTTAGGGTGGGGGCTCCCAGATACACAAGCAGGGCCACTAGTTTGGGGGTGGGGGGCAGGCTGGAAGCCTAGCAGGAGGCAGTTCAGGGGTTAAAAAGAATCCTTGCAGCACTTTTCCTGTATTGTAAATGAGCACAGCACTGCGCATACAGTACATACTGGTTGTGGGAGTTGCAGTTGAACTACAGCTTCAGGTTGGACTTTTTCTGACGCTGTATATAGTGTATATGTTTTATCATCTCCCCTATTAGCTATATTAACCCCCCTGGGCAAATGCCCTCTCTGACCTCCACTAAAGCCAGCCCCGACCCCAGGAGAGCGACTTACCGGTCCGCTTCCTGGTACCAAGTGGTGTCAGTGACGCAGCAAATGTGATTGGACAGTGCCCCGCCCACTTACCTGAGAGGTGAAACTCACGGAGCCGGTACTGCCTTACAGGGTGGCCATGGCGGGGGACACAGGGGCTCCTACACTGCCGGGGATGTGCCTGTGGGCGGCGGGGACAGTCCCACCGATAAGTTTCAGGCTCCGAGTTGTCACACTGATTTTTCCTCTGTTTGCTGTAAGCAACTAGCGTCACTGGGCGGGGCTCACATGAGAGGAGGCGTGCCCATGCCCGTTATGGAGGCAAGTGATTGGATGTAGGAGTCTGAGTCATTCTGCACGGAGTATAAATAGTTACCCCTGGCCTCCTCAGGGGCGCAGTTCCCGCCGATTAGTTTGGCGCTTAGAGTTGTGTTGGCAAATGGCCCTGGCTGTCTGTAGTGGGCACCCTGGGCACGGCTGGCATTATACTGACAGTTTGCTAAATCCTGAGCGATTAGTTGTAGTAAATAAAGTAACTATTAGCAAGAGAAGTGTTTCCCCAGCGCTGTCAGTCTTACTTAAGGGGAAAGACACACTGAGCTACTTAGTAGCAGCTACTTGTCACGGCTACTAAACTCCAGAAAATCCCCTGCCATAGACAATACTGAGAATTGCCTCTGCTAAACACACATAGAGACAGTTATCAGTAAACGATCAGCATTGTCTGTTTTAGTAGCTGCTACTAAGTAGCTTCGTGTGTCTTCTCCCTAAATGGGCGGTTAACTTTTAGTATGTTATAGAAAACACACTTTAGTCTTCATTATTTGTTTTTCATAGTTCTGGAATGTTTTTGCCTTGTAGAGTAGCTGCTGAAACTCCCAAGCTGGAGAGCTGCTGAACAAAAACTGAAATCATTAAAAAACTACAAATAAAGACCAATTGCAAATTGTCTCAGACTATTACTTTCTGCATCATACTAAAAGTTAATTCAAAGGTGGATAACCCTTTTAAAAGGGTTCATATAGATGATCTCTACATGCAATACGCAGCACAATACTTAACTTTCTACATGGAAGGCCTATTGGGTAACAAAATGGTGTTACAGTCCATGGGCTTATAATGCAGGGCGGTCACTACTGAGTTAGCATCCAAAAATGCCAGTTCATATACAGACTGTTCAAACGTTAACTTGATAGAATCATGGGCTTCATTCACATGTTTGCAGCCTAGCAATTAAACATGCTATTCCAAGAAAAACAAAATAATATCTTTGTCAATGCTAGTTCCAGGGCCTCCCCGGCAAAATTGATCTCATGTGTTTTTAAACCCAATTTAGTTAAATAATAATAAATACATTCCCTCTGCATGTAGAGTGGAGATCACAGACATCCAGGGAACACAATAGGACCTCTCTGTATGGTAACTGAACTTTCATGAACTTACCTACAAACATGTATGAAACAATAGGTTGGCACACAGCATCCAGATAGACTGCTAGAGGTTGTAAAATAGACCCACAAGCAGAAAAATCCATGTATAGAATTCCACTGTTAATACTGTAAATAGTTCTTGTGTAATAAGGCTGTCTCTAAGTGCCCCTTTTAAAAAAGAATCAATTTCCTTCCCTAACTGTAGGGTTATAGGTGAGTTTTCTATATCGAGACTCATTTCCCAACTGGCGTCGTGCTTTATAAATATATGCATCTCAATCAAGGACTACAATGCCCCACCTTTGTCACTTGATTGGATTATAATGTATGTGTAGGACTTCAAACCCCTCAATGCTTTTTATTCACCTCCGGACATATTATTATTGCCCAAATGAGTTTGACCAAATACTCAAACATTTCACTGCATCTAGGAGTACTGCTTGGTATAAAGGAAGATTTAAAACCTAGTCTTGTTAAAGGGGGTCACATTTTAGTATCACATGATTTGTATGGTATTTAATGACGTTAAGTTCACTATGCATCTACTGCACCTGAGGACCCCAAAAGCTTGTGCTACAACAGTCTGCAATAAATGGATTATTGATTAGTTATTGATTGCTTTATATGTTACTCTGTATGTCTCCTTGTAGATTGTAAGCTCTTTTGGGCAGGGCTCTCTTCCCCTCTTGTATCGGTTATTGATTGCTTTATATGTTACTCTGTATGTCTCCTTGTAGATTGTAAGCTCTTTTGGGCAGGGCTCTCTTCCCCTCTTGTATCGGTTATTGGTTGCTTTATATGTTACTCTGTATGTCTCCTTGTAGATTGTAAGCTCTTTTGGGCAGGGCTCTCTTCCCCTCTTGTATTGGTTATTGGTTGCTTTATATGTTACTCTGTATGTCTCCTTGTAGATTGTAAGCTCTTTTGGGCAGGGCCCTCTTCACCTCTTGTATCGGTTATTGATTGCTTTATATGTTACTCTGTATGCCCAATGTATGGAACCCACTTATTGTACAGCACTGCGGGATATGTTGGCGCTTTATAAATAAATGTTAATAATAATAATAATAATAATTCCTTGTGTATGGTGTTGTTATTTTGCTATTTAAAACAGTCTGCAATAAATGGATTAAAGGCATTTGCCGGCGTGCTGGAGTGCTCCTTCCTTATTCAGAAGTTGTTCTGGGAGTTGTCCATCTGCCCAGAACACCTATTCCTTCTCTGGAATTCGCTCCCACAAACTGTCAGACTTTCTCCCAATCTCTCTGCCTTCAAGAGATCTCTAAAAACACATTTATTTAGAGAAGCTTACCCATATCTAGTTTAGCAACACCCTGTGCCTCACAACTCTGGTCATGCCCATTCCCACACCTTGTGTCTCAACCCTTTCTCCTTGTAGATTGTAGGCTCTTTTGGGCAGGGCTCTCTTCCCCTCTTGTATCGGTTATTGATTGCTTTATATGTTACTCTGTATGTCTCCTTGTAGATTGTAAGCTCTTTTGGGCAGGGCTCTCTTCCCCTCTTGTATCGGTTATTGGTTGCTTTATATGTTACTCTGTATGTCTCCTTGTAGATTGTAAGCTCTTTTGGGCAGGGCCCTCTTCACCTCTTGTATCGGTTACTGATTGCTTTATATGTTACTCTGTATGTCTCCTTGTAGATTGTAAGCTCTTTTGGGCAGGTCCCTCTTCACCTCTTGTATCGGTTATTGATTGCTTTATATGTTACTCTGTATGTCTCCTTGTAGATTGTAAGCTCTTTTGGGCAGGTCCCTCTTCACCTCTTGTATCGGTTATTGGTTGCTTTATATGTTACTCTGTATGTCTACTTGTAGATTGTAAGCTCTTTTGGGCAGGGCTCTCTTCCCCTCTTGTATCGGTTATTGATTGCTTTATATGTTACTCTGTATGTCTCCTTGTAGATTGTAAGCTCTTTTGGGCAGGGCTCTCTTCCCCTCTTGTATCGGTTATTGGTTGCTTTATATGTTACTCTGTATGTCTCCTTGTAGATTGTAAGCTCTTTTGGGCAGGGCTCTCTTCCCCTCTTGTATCGGTTATTGATTGCTTTATATGTTACTCTGTATGTCTCCTTGTAGATTGTAAGCTCTTTTGGGCAGGGCTCCCTTCACCTCTTGTATCGGTTATTGATTGCTTTATATGTTACTCTGTATGTCTCCTTGTAGATTGTAAGCTCTTTTGGGCAGGGCTCTCTTCCCCTCTTGTATCGGTTATTGATTGCTTTATATGTTACTCTGTATGTCTCCTTGTAGAGTGTAAGCTCTTTTGGGCAGGGCTCTCTTCACCTCTTGTATCGGTTATTGATTGCTTTATATGTTACTCTGTATGTCCAATGTATGAAACCCACTTATTGTACAGCACTGCGGGATATGTTGGCGCTTTATAAATAAATGTTAATAATAATAATAATAATAATTCCTTGTGTATGGTGTTGTTATTTTGCTATTTAAAAAATCCAGTGATTGACGCATTCTATGTAACTCATTAATAAGTGTTAGTCTCAGCCAGCATGTCGTTGGACTGGTTTTTCTACTTGGGACAATCACCTTCTGTATCACATTCTGGACTCTGTACAAGTGGATAATGTATCTTGTAGGTCACAGTGGCTGTAAACCAGGAGGTTGTAACATTTCTCAATGTGCCCACTGTTTGCTGTTCGCGAGAGTGTAGCTCTGGAAATAGTTGGCTTGCCCCCATATGCAATAAACAGGTGACCCAGTAATGCTGCCTACTGATTGGTTGCAATTATGCAAAGGGGTGACCCTGTGGCTGACTGAGGGGGGTTTAAATCCATGTGACCACAAATTTTGGGTCAGTTGACCTCTATGCCCAAAGACAGAACTGCACCACCTTTCCCTTTATTTACTAGGTGTGATGGAACCATAAGTAGGTTTGCCACCTTTTGGCCAGCATTATACCGGCCTTCGGTTGGGGGCATCAGTGACGGCACTTGAGGAGCAGGGTGATGATGATATGTCAGGGAAATGGGCAGTTAGGGCAGGGAATGGGCTGGTGGGGTGGGAAATGGGTGGAGTGGAAGTGGGCCTGTTCGCATAAGGGGAATCCGGCGGCAGAGAAGATGAAGAAAGGGTGGGATTTATAAGGTATTACAAATTTACTGGCAAGTACATTGAAGGTAAACTTGTAATACTGGTATTGGCTCTAGATGGTGTTTTCCCAGATAGGCCGGATGACCCTAGCCAAAAGTGTACAGTGCATATGGGCAAAAACTGCTCTATATGGTTAATAACAAATGATACTTATAGGCCTAGACATAAGGTTACCCCCATGCAATGGTACCAACCCTAACCCCTCATGAGCCTTACCTGGGCACTAAATACCAGTTATCACTAAAACCAAATTCCCCAAAACGCCAAACTCCATGTACTATATATAGATAGGACTCGCCCTGCCATCAATTATTGTAAATTAATTACCCAACATTGTTTTCAGGCCCAACAACCCATTAATGTGCATTAATTAACCCAGAACACTAGATGAATGCCAGGAAAGATGACTGGCAATCCTCATCATAGTAATGTTTAACTGAGCAATTGAAGTACTAAAATCCATATCTTATCTCCCAGGGCATCTGTACCAAGGCCGTTCCTTGCGTTCTGGGGTATAAGGGCTGGCTCAGGGAAGGTTTGCCTACAGTTTCAGTGGCAGGCGGAGATGAACTGGTGGAAGGTTATCGGTGGTGTTCTGGGGGGTGCGGTCATATTAGCCGCTGGGCTCTTAATTGGCCACTTTGGGATTTCAAAGAATACAGAACCCAAGTGGGCAACGGCACTTTCCAGAGATGTTGATGAAGAGTTCATCCAAGAGTTCATGAAAGAGGTGGATACTAAGAGAATTGAAGATAACTTACGGTGAGAGACTTCCTCCATTCTTATCACTGTGCGAGATAACAAAGAGGAAGAAGGTTTGACTCGCTGCCCTTGCAGGCAATGGGTGCCGGTTGTTCGTTACCGAGGCTATGGTCCTTCTGGTCTCACCCAATAGGAGAGGCAATAGGAATATATCCTGCTCTGTTCATGTAGATTAGTACTAATTGCATTATTGTTTATATTATTTTGCTTTTTTATATGTTCCTCAGACCACATCATTCTGTGCCCCTAGTGGAAATTACAGTTCCTATTGAATTCAGACAGGCCAGGGTTAATTTATAGGATAATTAAACCTTAAAAACATTAAAATTTAATATAAAATTACTCAATGTGCTTTTCTAAGCATTACGGGATCTGGAGTTTAATTCTGAGTTCTGGGTTGTGTCTGCAATGAGTTTGTATGTTCTCCCCTTGGGGGTTTGCATTGGGTACTTTGGTTTCATCAGGCAGGTTAACGGACTTCTAATTAAAGGATAAGTAAACATTTTCTTAGCACTCTTGCAATTTACATTAAATTTTTTTTTTCAGTTTCTGTGCTCTGCTCAGGAAGGAGATGGGGAAGGGCATCTGAGGCTTCTGATCAACAAGCTTTAGTTTTGGCTTAAAGGGGTAGTTATATTTTTCTTCACTAGCTCTCCAGTTTGGTATTTTAGCAGCTATCTGGTTGCTAGGGTCTTATTTAGCCTAGCAACCAGGCAGTGGGTTGAATGAGAGAATGGGATATGAACAGGTGAACAACTGAACAGGAATATAGTTAGGAAAGTGATAATAAATATTGCATTTGGTCATTAATGTGGGACATTTCGTTTTCCCTCTGAAGACGCCTGTCGCTGAAACCGCACGTGGCCACAACACCGGCTGACGAAGAGTTGGTACAAACCATCCTGTCTCACTGGAAAGATGCAAACTCCGGCCTAGATGATGCTCAGGAATTTAGATATGATGTATTTTTGTCATTCCCAGATAAAAATAACCCCAACAATGTCAAAGTGGGTAAGTGTCTCCCCGAGTGGAAGGTAGGTAGTAGGGATGCACCGAATCCCGGCGTTTTTTTAAGGATTCGGTTTCGGGCAGATCTGCGGTCCCAGCCGAACGGAATCCAAATCCTAATTAGCATAAATTAGCATATGCTAATTAGAATTCAGAAAGGGTTTAATGGGCAGTGAAAAAAAATTTACGGCAGCGATTTTTAACCCCTTTCCGATCCTAATCAGCATATACTAATTAGGATTCGGATCAGGATTCGGCCGAATCCTGCCAGGTGGGTTCGGAGGTTCGGCCGAACCCAAAAAAGTGGGTTTGGTGCATCCCTAGTAGGTAGGATAACCTACAGAATAGTCTTAAGGTCCCCATACACGGGCCGATTGTAGCTGCCGATATAGGTCCCTTGGACAGATTCACAGCAGCTTATCGGCCTGTCTAGGGGCAGAAACGAGGGGCCTGCCCGACCAACATCTGGCCTGAAATTGGCCAGATATCGATCGCCTAGGATAGAAAATTCAGTTGGATCGGGGACCACATCGGCTCGTTGATGCGGTCCCCGAACCGACTGCCCCATTGCCACCGTTAGAATTCGATCGTTTGCCTACTTGTTACACGATATCGCTCAATCTCGGGTGAAGATCCGCTCGCTTGGCCATGTGTATGGGCAGCTTTACTGTCACACCTATTCCCTATCATTGCACAGTGACGCCTGAAGGAACAGTTAAATTCACATCGAAACGTGCAGAGAATGAGACCACCACAGACCAGAGAGACCCTGATATTCTGCAGCCGTATCTGGCATTCGCTCCAAATGGAACTGCCAAGGTAAAAGCTACGAGTGGGTTAAGCTAATTCTATCTAAGTTATACTGGGACCTGCAGGCTGCTGCTTCCCATTGAATTATAGTATTAATAAATCATGAAGTGAACTTTATGGCATCTGTGGGGCAATATACCCGGGTCTGACCTACCCTAGGGTAATTGGTTGCTGCACTAAAGGTATGGTGGGGAATGGTTAGGCTGCTGCATTGCAGTAATTGGGTCATGCATTTGATTGGGACAGGGCTCTACTTGTGTGGCCAAATATTAAATGATGATTTTAATTGTTTTTTTAAATAGTTGACTCTTGTGCGTTCTTATACACCGATTTGTTATGTCTCTTATGTTTCTCAGGGGAAATTAGTCTATGCTAATGAAGGGAAAGTAAGTGATTTCCAGCATCTCTCTGAAAAGATCAATCTGACGGGAACCATCGCCATTGTCCGATATGGGGGAACAGGCAGAGTTAACAAGGTGAGAAACGTATTCTGTCCCTGTCACTGGTAGTAGTAATAGCTGTGTTTGCCCAAGGGGAAGCCTGCTTGCCTGCCCACCTTACCACTCACAAACCATTAAAGGAATACTGTCGTGGGAAAACATGTTTGTTACAAAACCCAAAGCTTGTGGGATTGTGTAGGGTGGGCTATTGCATTTGATGTGGTTAAGGATGCTCTATAGGTTTTTTTTTTTTTATTCCACTTAGATAGGTCCACCGCACAGGGGGCCTAGTCAGTCAGTGGGCTTACAAATATTAAAGACCACAATGGGTTTTTGTTCATTCCACTCTTATTTGAATTCTGGCAGAAAATTCTCCCCTTGTGACACGAGCCTGCGTTCCAGCTCCAGGTTGTGTGTATCAGTTATAGCGGCTCATTACCTTACACCAGCTATTGCCTGTTATTCACCTTATTCTGTCAGTTCCTGGCTGTACTGGGTGTCTATAAATTCCTGCCAGACTCTGTTCCTGCTGCATTCTTGGTCCAAATCAGATTCTTATCCTGGATTGTTTTCCTCCCTCGGGCTCCTGCTCTTCTGGCTCCTTTTGCTTGTTTGTTGCCTGGAGTTATGTCTCTGTCTTGGCCTTGGTATATCCGTTAGCTGCTCTTGTTATTCTTCCTTTCCTGTACTGCTCTTTCACCTCATCCAGCCGTATAAATCTGGCACCCTTGTCACCCTTGTACCTGCTCTGAGAACCCCTGGGGGCAGCTGAGTAACCAAGGGTCAGACTCAAAGTCTGCTGGCAGCTATAGGCTGAAGATCGTGCCAAGCCAGGGTTCCTAGAGCATCCCCTGGGTTTCTGTTGCCCCACATGACCCAGTATACAGTATGTTGATGTTGTTTGTATTCCTTCAGCAGCCAATTACATTTCACAAAAATGTCCAACATCACCCTGAAAACCAGAACATTAACTTCAAAATGGGTTGGGGCTCATTTGCAATCCCTGCCAATTGAGGGACAGACTGAATAACTATATCATTATATGGTAATAACTGAATGTAGTTGGCATCCATTCATTTCTAACTGGTCTTTTTAGGGATCAAATCCGTTTAGTTACATCTTCTAAAATGTTTCCATCTCCTAGGCAATCAATGCAGCCCAATTTGGAGTCATAGGAGTCATTATTTACACTGACCCCAAAGATATCAATGATGGAAAGTCCAGTGCAAGTGAAACCTACCCTAACTCTTGGTATTTGCCTCCTTCTGGAGTAGAACGGGGCTCGTTCAAAGAAAATTTTGGTGACCAACTCACACCGTACTATCCGGCTAAAAGTAAATACACATTTTCTTTCTCTTTTTTACTCTTACTGCTTCCATTTCCTATTTTTACTAATTAATTTATTAGTCTTTTTCTATATCTTGCTGATACCTGTGTCCTGATTGTCATGTTATATTAATGCTGCTTCTACCTTTGCAGACTCTACCTACAGAATCAAGGAATCGGAAATCAAAGGATTATCTCCCATCCCAGCACAGCCAATAGGTTTTGAAGATGCGAAGTCCCTAATATGGTGATTTATAAAACTTTTTTTGCTGTTGGTTTGAGTAGAGAACTGAATTTACGAATGGATGGGGTAAATGCCATATCCGGCAAAACACTTGCTCCAAATATAGTTACCCATATCCTCCAATCATGAGTGGGCTTAGGGAACTGTTCCAAACCATATTATTACATTAAATATCATGAATAGGCAGCATATTTTTAATTGATGTATATTGCAAAATTGCTTGAAATTATGTTTATTTTTTAAAAAGCTGCTCTCCTCCCTTTACTTCTCCCCACCTGGCACAGAATCCATTTTGCTATGTTGGTTACTATGGATTGAAATAGTATATCCCCTAGTTGTGCCGTATTTGTTTATACTCGGGTAACTACAAACAGCATTACAATAGGCTAATAAAATATGATGTTATGACCTCAAAGTATTTCAGTACAAAGTTTGTTTCCTATAACTTGTATTATGTTACGTGACACAGCTTTGGTTAATTGGGGCTATTAGCATCCTCAGGACTGATCTCATTATCTTTCTACAGTAATCTTCAAGGCCCCCCAGCTATTGATAGTTGGCAGGGGTCACTGGGTTGCATCTATAACATAGGCCCAGGCTTCCAGCCAAGCAGTGAGTTCATCAACAGGTATGGTACATACTTTATATGAACTATATACTGTATTAACCTACAAAGGCTTCATAATCTCTGATTCTTAGTGCTACAAGAGTTCTCTCTCTAAGGTTTTTGGGGGTCCTGACTAGGTTTGCCAATGGTCAGTGGGCGGAACATGTCAAATGGGGTTATGACGTGGCGATCAGCGATTGGCTAATTGCCTCGTCAACACCTGCATGGTGTTCCAAATTGGGCAGTTTTGACCCGAACAGTCTTGTTTTTGGAAGGGGTAAAAAGCAGACAGGTGGCAACCCTAGTCCTGACCCTGCCAGCTGAACAGATTTATTATATGCCTTCAGTTATTTCTCTATCCCTATTTCATTTTCTTTCCAAGCTCTATACTATTCATATTCCATTTTAAAACTGGAATCCCTTGTTCCTAGCAACCAAACGATTGCTGCAGAACCATATATGTAAATATTTAAATAAAATGACAAAAAATGAAAACCAATAACAAATGATGCTGCCTACACCATACCTTGGGGCAAATGTATTCAAACTCAGATTCTGGTATTTGTTGGAGTGCCACAAAATTGCGTAAAAAAATTGCAAATATGAATCATTTCGTACTTGAGATTTCCAATTGAAATGCTGATATTAATTGTCCTCCCCATGTGAATTTTAATGTGAACAAGTACAGTAGTGCCATGCCTACTGACACGACAAATGTACAAAAAGAATATTGGAGGGGGCAATATCGCCTCAGTGTTTGTGTAGTCTTTACTCACCTCTGCTCTTTGACTTACCCCTTAACTCTCCTTTCCCTCTCTGTGCCCACCATGTCCTTATACTTATACCATCAGGCCAGAACACTGCTGGACCAAAAATCAACACCAGTCCAACACTAACCTCGGACAATAACCACTATACAAAAATTAGGGATGCTTTGTCCCCTGCAAATATGCCCTATGTTTATACTCCCATATCCAAGCAGTCTCACAATCCCAAGCAACTGTTCAATTCTTTCAACTCCATGCAACATCCACCCACCCAACCTCCTGCCTCCTCTATTGCTTCAGAGGACTTTGTTAGTTATTTCCTACACAAAAGTTTTAAAAATCTGCAAAGAAATGAAGCTGAAGCTGCACCAAAAGACAGTACTACTGCTGCACTCGCATCATTCCCCACATTGACAGAGACAACCGTCTCTCTTCTCTTTAATTCCCATCTTAGGACCTGCTCTTGTGATCCTATTCCTTCTCATTCCTCATCTTCCACCCATATTTGCTCACTTGTGCACTCACCATTACTATCCTAACCGTTAGGAATTCTACAATCATACTGGTTTCCCTCACTTCACTTTCTCTCTCTTAACCTCTCTCACCTATGGGTGGGCGATATCAGGAGAATCCAGGCTAATTCGATCGTTTGGCAAAGTCGGTTCGGGGACCCATCAACGAGCCAATGCGGTCCTCGATCCGACTAGATTTTTTAACCTGCCCGATCGATATCTGGACAATTTCAGGTAGTGCCCATACACGGGCCGATTAGCTGACAAATCAGTCTAAGGGACCTTGGCAGCTACAATTGGCCCTTAAGATTGTAAGCTCTTTTAGGCAGGTCCCCCCCTATTTTCTCCAAACAAGATCTATTTGTAACTGTGATTCGCTGCTGGTGAAATGTCTGTATATGTAACATAGGTCTTGTATTTGTACCCCCTTCTCTGTAAAGTGTTTTGAAGAACAATGGCACTAAATAAACAATAATAGACCTTTACTATCACCCAATGATTAACTGGCAGTTAATATAACCTTGTGGTTGGGAAAACTGTAAGAATGGCACTGACAACGCTAACATTTGTGTCCTAGTGATGTGGAGGTGAATGTGTATAATAAAAGAACAATTAAGTCTTCAGCCAATGTGATGGGCATCATCCACGGCTCTGTGGAACCAGGTGAGGATAAAGAATGCTGATTTTATTATTTTTAATTAACAGTGTAATAAATCCTATAATCCTGACAGACATACATAATAATGCAGCTTGGGTATAATGTGCTCATATGCTTTCCTTAACAGACAGGTATGTGATGTATGGGAACCACAGGGACAGCTGGGTACATGGAGCCATCGATCCAAGCAGTGGAACAGCAGTAATGATGGAAATAACCAGAGTCCTTGGGACTAAGCTCAAGCAAGGTAACTGATAAACCACCTGGGGACATGAGATGGGTTTATGTACCTACAGTATAAGGTTAATTGCTTTAGTCTAAAATAGCACTTGTAAAGGTTGCCATTCACCTTCAGATCCGCTTGCTTGGCAAAAATCATGGCAAATTCAGGCAAAAGCTGGGACTGGCTCAGGTTGCAGGGAAGCTGGCACTGGTTCAGGTTGCACGGAAGCTGGCACTGGCTCAGGTTGCACAAAAGCTGGCACTGGCTCAGGTTGCACAAAAGCTGGCACTGGCTCAGGTTGCAGGGAAGCTGGCACTGGCTCAGGTTGCAGGGAAGCTGGCACTGGCTCAGGTTGCAGGGAAGCTGGCACTGGCTCAGGTTGCACAAAAGCTGGCACTGGCTCAAGTTGCAGGGAAGCTGGCACTGGCTCAGGTTGCAGGGAAGCTGGCACTGGCTCAGGTTGCACAAAAGCTGGCACTGGCTCAGGTTGCAGGGAAGCTGGCACTGGCTCAGGTTGCACAAAAGCTGGCACTGGCTCAAGTTGCAGGGAAGCTGGCACTGGCTCAGGTTGCAGGGAAGCTGGCACTGGCTCAGGTTGCACAAAAGCTGGCACTGGCTCAGGTTGCAGGGAAGCTGGCACTGGCTCAGGTTGTACAAAAGCTGGCACTGGCTCAGGTTGCAGGGAAGCTGGCACTGGCTCAGGTTGCAGGGAAGCTGGCACTGGCTCAGGTTGAACATCAGGCCCTCCCATAACTGCAGCCACTGAGTGAACAGACTAGCTCATGGTTTAGCACAGATTACTAGGTTAGTGTACCTTACACTACATTGTACAGGATGCCCATGGCTAATGCAGCCTCCATACTTATAAAGAAGGCATGTCAGACTTGCTGTCCTTCAACTTTTTATTAGCCATAACTTCACAACTAACACAATTATCCTCCCTATCACATTTATTTAAGGTAAGTGGCGGCCTCGAAGATCCATCATTTTTGGCAGCTGGGGTGCAGAAGAGTTTGGCTTGGTTGGTTCGACAGAATTTGCCGAGGTAATATCATAGAAATGCTCTTCAATCCAAAATAATATCATGGAAATGATGGTTCTATCTCAGTGTACAATGGGTACAGTTATGGGTATGTCATTATCCTCCCACGTGTAGGAGTACTACAGCAAGCTGAAAGACAGAACCGTGGCTTACATCAACGTGGACATCTCTGTCTTTGGTGAGTGTGTACTGATTCATGCTGTATATGGGGTTTATAGCACTAATAAACACTTTACCTGAGCTACTTTGCACATTATTTATTTGATATATTGAAATTATTTTAGCTAATGCATCACTGAGGGCTCAGGGAACAGCTCCGGCTCAGAGCGTGATCTTTGAGGCATCCAAACAGGTACAGTATGGTTTGGGTATCTGAGGTAGACAAAGGCTTTTTGCAATTTTTTATAGGTGCTAAATATTTTTTATAGGTGCTATATATTTTTTATGGGTGCTATATTAATATTTATAGGTGCTATATATTTTTTTATGGGTGCTATATTAATATTTATAGGTGCTATATATTTTTTATAGGTGCTATATTTATATGTGCTATATTTTTTTTATAGGTAGTATATTAATATTTATAGGTGCTATATATTTTTTAGAGATGCTATATTAATATTTATAGGTGCTATATATTTTTATAGGTGCTATATTAATATTTATAGGTGCTATATTAATATTTAAAGGTGCTATATATTTTTATAGGAGCTATATATTTTTATAGGTGCTTAATTAATATTTATAGGTGCTATATATTTTTATAAGAGCTATATTAATATTTATAGGAGCTATATATTTTTTATAGGTGCTATATTAATATTTATAGGTGCTATATATTTTTTATAGGGGCAATTTTTTATAGGTGTAGGTGCTCCTGTGCCCCTGAGTGCTCTACTACTTGCGCCCCTGGATAAAGCATTATGTATTTTTAGGTCCCTGGGGGTCAGATTGGCATTTTCACTTGCACGCTGGAAATAATCAAACTGGAGATCCTGACAATTTGAAAACAATGTAATGAAAGCCAATTCAAGAGTTGCTCGAACAGTTCAGTGTATAATATATACCAATCATGGTGGACTTTAAAAAATGCCTTTATTTGAAGTAAGCGGAACAGAGCAATGTTTTGAGCCACAATTTCTCATTGTAGGTTTTCTATAGGAAGAGTTAAGTGTATGAGAAGCCCAGAGGGTATGAACGGGGCAGCTATCTTGAGTATGAGCGGGGTGCTGCTATATCAGCATATTGGCAGTTTGTACACTTTATTGAATTGTAGATATTTTCATGTTCAACTGCTACACTCGTAATGTCTAGATGCTTTTACCATTCCCATACTGCATAGGTGAAGACACCACAAGGCACTACTGTTTATGAGAACTGGAAAAGTAACTACAACAGGACCAGCCCTCAGTATGGACTCATCCCCCAGTAAGGGCCTTTATCCTTCTATACACACACACATACTGTTTTATTATCACAGTCAGACTGGGGGGTGCAGTGCCCACCGGGGTCACACCCCCCCCAAGTTGCCCCTGACGAGCCCCGCTAACCCCCCTGAGCGCGCCTAAGTGAATTAAGGGTCAGGGGAGGACACCTGCGGCCGGGGAAGCGGCAACAGGCATTGGGTCTGGGCCGCTGGGGCCCACCGGGTTTTTTCCCAGTGTCCCGTTGGCCCAATCCGACCCTGTAAGGGGTTTCCAGATAATGGATCCCATACCTGTATATTGGTACATGCTACCTTGAAGATTCATGATACAATTGAATGCTTGTTTGGTACAGAATTGGGATGAAAAGGGACACAGTGGGTGCCTACTAATGATGGGGAAACCTGGAGCTACCACGCCGTAGACCTCAGGGTGACATAATGGATGCATTGTGGGCAACCTATCCTGCGGGGAAATAAATGCTGCATTGTGGGTAGAAAAATGGTTATTTGCACTTTGCACACTGCACTGTTTTGATAAATGACCCTTTATACGCTATAGGCAGAGGGAGTCAGGGCACTTGCTATGGGCCCATGCTCTGTGCCACTGAGGTTCATAGCTGGAGGCTCTATTGCCAGACAGTTATTATAGTAAAGCATGGTGCCTTTAGAAGAATGGAAATAGAAATAAAATGTAATATTGCCTTTCTATCAGTACAAGGGTATTCATATTTATTCTGTAATGTTTCTTCTGCAGAATGGGTGCATTGGGATCTGGAAGTGATTATGCTCCATTTCTGCATTATTTGGGAATCACCTGTATGGACATTGCATACACATATGACAGGGTAAGTTACTGCCCACATACTAAGGAAACCCAATGCAAAGGGAACCCACTTATTCTAGAAACTATGCCTCACTCAATTGGTAGATACTTGGCTAATGGGTGTGATTGTGGGCTGGTGAATTGGAAATGGGCGCATTCTGGGTTAAAACAGTCTGACACTTTCTTTCCTTTATCCGTTTATTTTAATAAAAGTTACATCTTAAATTTGGGCCTCAGTATTATATTGGATTTTATGGAAGGGGTGGTGCAATTATTTGGTCATACTTTTCCTCTTTTTCCCTGAACCAGTTTCTATAAAACTCATAATAGCCCCCATTTACCCTTTGGCAGTTCATCCATAGTTCCATGAATATCTAGTAAATAGGTGTTTAGTGCAAATCTCATCCTAACCTGACTTTATAGTTGTTCCTGGGGTATTTAGGAGCAAATCATCATTATCCTCCAATCCCTTCCTCTGTTCCAGGTCCCCCCAGTGAGGCATGCCCCACAGTTTGGGAAGCACTGCTCTAGGCTATCTCCATGTTTTCTTACAGTGAAGCATATACCTGGCTCAGTAATATACAATGTATTGTGAGATAAGGGTGTTTATTAGGGAATAGGGATGTGGCATACACCTAAAGATCTGCTTGTTTGACAAGGTCACCAAAAGAGTGGATCTTTTCCTTGATATTGAAAAAAGCAAAAGAAGTTTTTATATGTCTGCACAGACCCCTTCTTATATGCTCTCACAGTATCCAAGGAAAGGATTAGAGATGGGTGCTGGCCATAACACCATTAAAAAAAGAAAAATGCCACACTCCTTTCTGCTAAAAAAAAAGGTCCATTAGGTATAAAAACACAGATAGTTGCTGGGAAGCAAACAGACGACGCGTTTCAGGAAAAACCCTTAATCAAAGGCTAACGAACAGCAAGTGTGTGCGTTCCTTTTAAACATTTATAAACAGTGCCATCTACTGGTCAAAATACAAAACATCAAGGGACCTGACAGCAAAGAACGTAACAATCACGACTAAATGGTAATAGAATTTTACGAAACCATATTTGGGCCTGAACTTTCAGGAGGAACCATGCCCACTCCTGTGTAAGCCAATAAAGGATGTAAAAAAATTATATATATATATATAATTTAGTGAGGTATATAGCCAGCTTTACTTGAATACATGGTGAATTTTGAATCCGTCATATTTTCCCTAAACACTGCTCACAATGCAAAAAAGCTTATTCCAATCCCAACTGTCTCTTTTCATCCTTACAGAGAGTAACCTCAGCCAGAATATATCCTGCCTACCATACAGCCTTTGACACTTTTGATTATGCATCTAAGTTTATTGACCCAGGTATTTCAGCTAACACTGTAACAAATTAATAATACTGATATGCAGAATGACAGTGCATATATAGCTGAAAGTGTTTGCTTTTGTAAGAACCAGTAATATATGTTATGGTTATGCAGGTTTCACCAGCCACCAAATGGTAGGGCGCACCGCCGGCAACGTGCTGCTACGATTGGCTGACAGCCTTATCCTTCCGCTTGGCGTGAGAGATTACGCGGAGACGCTGGAAGATTATTACAACAGGGCAGAGCAAAGCTTTCAGTCCAACCTGGTCAGCAAAAACATCTCTCTGGGTAGGTAGGCTGTGTGTATGGAGTGATTACTAGCGCTAAAGCATAGGCACTGGGTATGTTTAAAGGGAAACTATACCCCCAAACAGTGTAGGTCTATATAAAAATATATCACATAAAACAGCTCATATGTAAAACCCTGTGTCATCTAAATAAACCATTTTCATATAAATATACTTTATTAGTAGTATGTGCCATTGGGTAATCCTAAATAGAAAACTGCCATTGTAAGTACTAAGGGCCGCCCCCTGGGATCATAGGATTCACAGTGCACACAAACAAGCCAAGGCACACATACATGGTAGGACATGTATGTGAATTTTGAATTATTTTCCTTCTTCTTCAGACTCTTTGCAGCTTTCAAATGGGGGTCACTGACCCGGCAGCTACAAAACTATTGCTCTGTGAGGCTGCAGTTTTACTCTTATTGTTACTTTTTATTACTTATCATTCTATTCAGACTCTCCTATTCATAATTCAGTCTCTCATTGCAACTTTCCCTTATCAAGTCCCTGGTTGCTAAGCAATTTGGACCCTAGCAACCAGATAGCTGAAATTCCAAACTGGAAAGTTGCTGAACAAATAATGAAAAATCAAGACCAATTGCAAATTGTCTCAGAATATCAATCTCTACATCATGCAAAACGTTAACTCAAAGGTGAACAGCCCCTTTTAGACTCCCCCAGACAAACCCTTTGGAAGGCCACACATACCCCCATAGCACTCTCTTGCCCAGGCCTGTTTCAGGCTACGTAGACTGATATTTGTACTTCTCTAGACGTGAAGAAACACTTTGATACGCTGCAAATTATCCTTAATGTATATGCATATTATTACTTTTTTAGTGCCGCAGGTATACACAGTACTGTACATTATTGAGACTAATCACCTGTAGGTACATAGAGGCAGTTAGCTTGTCTTGTGTCATTTCCCAGCATGCTCTCTCTTCCAGCACCCCTGAAAATGGCAATAAATAGATACAAGAAGGCATGCGAGGCTTTGGAGGAAACCATAAAAGAGCTGAAAGAAACGAAGGAGACGTGAGTGAAACTGAGATATCATTAAACCACTAAAATGAATGTTATTATATATGTGTGTGAGTAACATAGGGTACTTGGCTTTTGCCATTATACACAGTAACAGACCCCCCAACCAAAGTAATCCCTCTTCTTTAAAGGGGTGGTTTACCTTCAGGTTAACTTTTAGTACAGTAGAGAATGGCCTCTTCT
Organism: Xenopus tropicalis; assembly: GCF_000004195.4. NCBI lineage: Eukaryota > Metazoa > Chordata > Amphibia > Anura > Pipidae > Xenopus > Xenopus tropicalis. Next base: position 147,180,783 of record NC_030681.2, read on the forward strand.
TAACAACTTTTCCATTGGTCTTCATAGTTTTTGAATTATTTGCCTTCCCTTTCTGACTCTTTTCAGCTTTCAAATGGCCACAAACTATTTTATTATTACAGAGAAAAGGGAATCATTTAACCATGAAATAAACCCAATAGGGCTGTTCTGCCCCCAATAAGGGGTAATTATATCTTAGTTGGGATCAAGTACAGGTACTATTTTATTATTACAGAGAAAAGGGAATCATTTAACCATGAAATAAGCCCAATAGGGCTGTTCTGCCCCCAATAAGGGGTAATTATATCTTAGTTGGGATCAAGTACAGGTACTGTTTTATTATTACAGAGAAAAGGGAATCATTTAACCATTAAATAAACCCAATAGGGCTGTTCTGCCCCAATAAGGGGTAATTATATCTTAGTTGGGATCAAGTACAGGTACTGTTTTATTATTACAGAGAAAAAGGAATCATTTAACCATTAAATAAACCCAATAGGGCTGTTCTGCCCCAATAAGGGGTAATTATATCTTAGTTGGGATCAAGTACAGGTACAGTTTTATTATTACAGAGAAAAGGGAATCATTTAACCATGAAATAAACCCAATAGGGCTGTTCTGCCCCAATAAGGGGTAATTATATCTTAGTTGGGATCAAGTACAGGTACTGTTTTATTATTACAGAGAAAAGGGAATCATTTAACCATTAAATAAACCCAATAGGGCTGTTCTGCCCCCAATAAGGGGTAATTATATCTTAGTTGGGATCAAGTACAGGTACTGTTTTATTATTACAGAGAAAAGGGAATCATTTAACCATTAAATAAACCCAATAGGACTGTTCTGCCCCCAATTTAGAATTATTTGCTTATAATTGAGTCTATGGGAGATGGCCTTTCTGTAATTTGGTACTTTTTGGATAACGGATCCCATACCTGTACTATCATTCCACAGCCGTGCAGTTCCATGTGACTTTCTTTTCTCAACAGACCACTTAAAATCCGCATGATTAATGACCAATTAATGCTGCTGGAAAGAACTTTCATTAACCACATGGCTTTCCCTGAGCAGTTATATTACAGGTAAGGTTCCACCCTAATTACTTGCCCTACCCTCATTCCTGTGAGCCCATTTTGCACACACAGTTCTTGCCAAAGCTAAATCCAAATCTGGGGCTGTTACTGGTTAGCAAATCAGTGGCTACAATTCCAGTATGTGTGTGTGTTTTAGGTGAAACATTAAGTATTTTATAAGTTTCTGCCTTCAGTTAAAAAAATATACATTGGGGTAAATGGCATCTAATGAAACTGATCCTAACTGCAGGATTGGGCAAGCTGCAACTCCCAGCAACCCACTGGGCAGCTGAAGGCAGGCTGAATTGCTACATCTGGCACAGTATGTATGTGCATGCATTAGGGAATTTAACTGTAAGCTGCAGCGGAGCAAGGGACTGGCGTGAATCATTAGCCATACTATGGTACAAAACCTAGTAGCATCGCAACAACCCCCCTCAGTGGTGGAAGTGCAACAGTGCAGACAATAATGGCACCCATTAACCACTGAGATTTCTATAGTAGATATGAATCTGTGTTTAGTCCATAGCCTCCCAGTCATTCATGGGGAAAAGTAAAAAAAAATATTTTCACTCCTTATACACATGGTTAGAAGGGTAAGATCCTCTATCAGCAGTGTGAAGGTGTGTCCAGTTCTTGCATCCACCCATTAGGACATTCTAATGTTGCCATTGGCTAAAAGATTTTTTTAACCACCGCCCACTTCCCCAGTCTGTTACAGATGAGGAATTTAATAGTAAGTTCTCACACCCGTTTCAAAAGGAAATTTTCATTAGAAAAGCAAAATTACACATATATCAACAGATTACCTGTATTTGTGTCTGCTTTAGCCACATCATCTGGGCACCACGCAGTTCCGGCGTAGCCACTTTCCCAGGCCTTGCCGATGCCTACCTTCAAGCCACCGCTAGCAACTCACAGGACGATTGGGACATGGTCCATCACCAGCTCACCATAGCAATATATGCAGTGGAGAGTGCAGCATCCACATTGGAGCAAGTCACCCACATATCTCAGAGATGAGCACCTAAAGGAGAACTAAACCCTAGCTCATCCTTAACTCCTTCTCCATTGGGCCCCCTCCAAGCAACATCTATTCAGTTCAAAAAGTTTCCGTGTCCGATCCAGCCCTAAATCTGCAGAACTGTGCAGCGGTGCCATCTTAACCTGTCTTTGTATCCAGTCGAGGGGGCTGAGAAAGCTAATAAATGCATTATCCAGTGCTTTCAAGCAACAATCGCCTGTCCTTTGAATGCACCCACAGCATTAGAATTAACAGAGAGTTAGTCCAAGAGGTTTGTTGCCCTCCTGCAAGAAGCTCCTGGAAGAATGGAACAGGTGCCTATGGTCTAATCTTCCTGCCCTGCTGATTTCTCCTGTACTTGGAGTAATGATGAGCAAAGTGTATGTGCAATTTGGAAGTCGCCACAGGTAACAGTGTAACATGAAAATGGTTGAAATAAAGATACACGTCATTAAACAGGACCACATCTTTATTCCATATTAACTCTTACTGAATACACAGGAAAAATAGTGTAGTACTAAGTGTCCTAACCATAACCAGAGCCCACCCAGGGCAGCCTCGCCAAAACTTACCGAATCACAGTGACAATTTATGTTTGATACAGCCAGTGGCTAACATACAATTCTACATTCTCAAAACACAAGAGCTAGAGATGTAATACCCTGTAGAAATACAGTTTGAAGACAGAGAGAAATATTTTAACAGTATTGAAAATAAGACTCAGGGCTATCCTAAAGACATCAGATGTGCCCTGTAATGGACACCTACCCACAGGCTTCACAAAATCCTTTCCATGCCATCTTTATAATACAATCCTGCCCACAAAAATTCAGTATGTGCTAGGGAATGTTGGATAAAGCACCTCATCCATTTTTGTGCCAACAAATGTTTTAGCACTGTCCGCCCTAAAGCTGTACCGGGCCTTCTGATGCAAACAAAAGGTTTATGTATTTTAAAGACAAAGTTTGTGGGGAAATGTGATTATAACCGTTTAAAACACTGGGTTATTACCGTAACCATCTTGCACCTTTTGGGCTTTCCCAAACATTACCCTATAGTTGCCAGGCAAGCACTGTGGTGTAAAAATCTCCATAAATTAATTCCAATTAATTCACAGATAACACATATTCTAAGGGCTGTGACAGATGGGGAGATTAGTCGCCCGCAACAAATCTCCCTTATCGCGGGCAACTAATCTCCCCAAAATGCCATTCCACCGGCGAGAATGTAAATCGCTGGTGGGATGGCATACGTGGCGCAGCGATTTGCTGAAATCGCCTAAGTTGCCTTGAGAGGAAACTTCGGCGATTTCGTCTCAGCATATGCCATCCCACCGGCGGTACATCGCCGGTGGGATGGCATTTCGGGGAGATTAGTCGCCCGTGGCAAGGGCGATTTGTCGCCTGGCGACTAATCTCCCCGTCTGTCACAGCCCTAACTTTAAAAAAAAAAAAAAAAAGATGCAACACAGTAACTAATTGAAACAGCAGACCTATTTGAAACAGCAGACCAAGGATGCCAATCTAACCGTTCTCATAAATGTGAAGACCAAACAACATAGCTTACATTTGCCAGTTTAAATCTCATACGGAAAACTGTAGGCACAGAAATCATTATGCTAATGGGCTTTTTTGGGAAATTAATTATGGACCAGACGAAGAGACTCCACGTTTCTGCCAGAATCATGCAGGAATGGAGAAAGGTAAGGGTACAACTTCTCAGTGAAGGTAGCATTGAAAGTGTAAATGGGGGTCATGTTGTCTGCATTATAGAAAGATATCATACCCCCCTCATAGTCCACATAAACTCCAATTCTGCGGGGCTTGGATGCCAAGACAAGAGTCTTGGAGGGGGACTCAAGAGCCTTGTAAGCATTCCCATTTCTCAGCCAGATTGCCCAGTAGCCATTCTTGGGGTTAAGCTTGATCTTCCCTTTCCGGTTGCTGGATTCGCTTGCCATTCCCACATCCCACGCGGTTTTGTCTCCCACATCGACTTCCCAGTAGTGGCGCCCAGAATCGAATCCCTCTGATCCCAGGACAAGAATACACTGACTAAAGCGCTTGGGGTTATCAGGGACAGAGAGCTTACTATCGCCATACTTGACGCTGGTCAGTCCATCTGACAGGATCAGGTTTGGGTGAGCTGTGCTTGGGTCCAGCAACATTGTTGAAAGATCTAGAGCAGAAGTCAACATTTAAGTTTAAAACAGAAGTAAATTAACGCCACAATAAAGCACTAAAGTTGCTCCCATCCAATGTATTTTACCAACACAGCCCTATGGCCTACCAAGTAATGTATACAAAACAGACTCAAAAGTGATAGATAACCTTTAAGTTAATTTTCTGTAGTTGCTAGAATGGACTATATTTTTAAAGCTTTTCAATTAGTTTAAAATGTTTTTTTTTTTTGTTTTTGAATTTGCCTGGTTCCTGTCCAGCTTTTAGACAGGGGTCACTGACCTGCCAGCAAAAAAAACAAAAAAAAAAAAACAAAGAAGATTTATTTCTCAATGAGCTACAAATGTATTACTTATTTTTCTATTTCAACTCTCTTTAATTTCACTACCATTTCGTGCTACCATTGCCACCCCTCACAGACGTTCAGGGCTGAATCGTCAGATATGGAGGTAGAAACAACAGAAATTCTACCTCCCTCTGCCGATTCAGCCCTGAGTGTAGATTTTGCTTGGGCGCCTTCAATGGCACCCGGTCAAAACCTTTTAACCTGGCTGATCGACCTATATCCAGAGCCTTTTGCGATATCGGTCGCCTCGGCGAGCCGCCATACACGCACTGAATATCGCACGAAACAAGGTTTCATACGATATTATTGGACCATGCTTAAGGCCGGCTTAAGAGACAAGTTATTAGCAACGCACCAGTTTAACATCTGCTCAACCTCCTCCTTTATTCATCTTCTACTCTTATTCAAGCCACCACCTGCTTGCTAAGGTAAATTAGATCCTAGCAACCAGATAGCTGTTGAATTGTTGAAACGGAAAACTGATTAATATTTGAATTAAAAAAAAAATAAAAAATTAAAGACCAACGGCAATTTGTCTTAGAATAACACTGTTGTTAACTGGAAGGTGTACAACCATTTTAAAACTTTCCAGAATAGCTGACCAATGCTATCAATGCATTTAGAAAGCACTATATCTGCATTTACTGCAGAAGGCAACAAATATTAAATCAACACAAAACAAGAGATATGAAACAATCCTGCACCGAGTATACTGTGTACCTGTTACATTGGGTTGCCAAGAAACAAACCAAACTAAGTACAATTTTGCTCACATGTTTAGTGCGGAGTTGCAATCTTACATCTCCCTATAAAACCAGATAAAAATGAAATCCACATGCTCCATGGCTATTTAGCAATTCAAATTCAAGGTGAAGATACATAAAGCTACTAAGTAGCAGCTACTTGTCACGGATACTAAACCCCAGAAAATCCCCTGCCATAGACAATACTGAGAATTGCCTCTGCTAAAACACACACAGAGACAATTATCAGTAAAAGATCAGCATTTGTGTATTTTAGTAGCCGTGACAAGTACCCTCGGGCTGCCTTGGTTTCAGCGTACTTTACAAGTATGCATCTAATGCAGTGCTGTCCAACTGGCGGCCCTGTGTGGCCCCCCACCTGTCTGGCTGCTTTGATGGCTTACCTTTGAGTAAGCATTAAATGGTATCAGTACTGAGATTAACTGGCCCCCTGCATGGTTCTCACCTCAGATTCAGGCTGTAATCCCTCTGTATTGTTTAAAAATGTAATCCCCTGTGTTGTTCACACCTTTTAATCTCTGCATTGTTCACCCCCTGCAGTGTTCACACCTCAGGCTCAGACTGTAATCACCCCCATTGTTCACTTCTTCACACCTCAGACATAGGTACTGTAGGCAGAGTATGGCACATACAGCCAGCATAGGGCAGGTAGAGTATGGCACACACAGGCAGCATAGGTCAGGGAGGGTATGGCACACACAGGAAGGGTAGGGCAGGCAGAGTATGGCACAAACAGTCAGGGTAGGGCAGGCAGAGTATGGCGCACACAGGCAGGGTAGGGCAGGCAGAGTATGGCACACAGAGGCAGCATAGGGAAGGCAGAGTTTGGCATACACAGGCAGGGTAGGACAGGTAGAGTATGGGTAGACATCGCCAAGCGATCGGATCTGCCTGTATATGGGGACCTTTAGAGAGGTAATATACCCTGTGTATTAGAGCCCAAATGAGGCACGGTTTTTGTTTTATTTTTGCTTATACACTTGTTTGGGTTACAGAATCAGCTGGCAGCTTTCACAAATACTTGTGAATACAGGGTTTTTCTAATAAGATCAAACACAAAGTGCATTTTTTCTACTTATATATTTTCTACTTGCAAAATCTAAATACAGATATAAGGCAGAAAAATACTGCTATAAAACATAAGCTTGGAAGCACTTACTTGGAACAATGGATTTCTTCATTTCCTTCCACAAAATAAACTGGATGGGGCCTTTAAAGGTTCCTTGACACAGTTCTTTGGATAGTAATGTATTCCCAGATGAGGATACCACCTCCCGCTGCTGTTCAAGACACCTAGGATGTGACAAATAAAACAGCATAAGAAGCCAGCACTCACGTAAAATCGGTATATTTCGCCTGGGTGCAGACCCCGAAGATATGAAGTAAACATGTTCCAAGGATTAGGTGTCACTCAAACAGGACTTAAGGATCATTTTAGTATTTTATAGTATAGTGGTTTGATAAATAAAATACTAAAATGATCCTTAAGTCCTGTGTGAGCGGCACCTAATCCATACACAAACACACAACTTTGTTGACTGATAGGATTATTGATATCCCTTCACGAGAGAGAGAAAATTTATTCCAATAATAATTTAAGGGTGAGGCCTTTATCAAAGTTGCAAGTAATTTTAAATAAACTCAAATAAACTTAAATAAACTTTTCCCAAACTGGGAAAAATACATTTTTAAGACTTACTTGTCAATGAAGGCTTTAATGTCCTGAAAGAATAAATGAAAAACCAGTGAGAATTTAATATACATGTATCTCACTCCATCCTGCAATCTCTGCAACAAGACTTGGAAAATAATAAAGGCCAATTGCAATGACACTCAGTGCTGTGAAATGGAACCCTGTTCAGTTCTTGATAAACATTTCCCTCAAACCATTACTGAAGAGTCCTCTATGAACGAACAGAGGAATGTATAAGGCCACAGTGCTCATTTCACAATATGCTGATTGCTATATGGATTTAATGGTTTAATTAAAGCCTGTGCTTGTGGCTACATGTACTAAACAATGCTATGTGATAAGCAGGTTTTCATGGTGATAACTGAACAGCTTGTAACATGATTTGTACTAGGCAGGTTTTAGATACCTTGTAACCACAGGCATCTACAGCAGTGAGGAGTTTCATGTGTCAAATTATACAAGATCCACGTGGAATAAACTGGTCCCATTCAGCCGCAAGGCTTAATAACTGGGAAGATGTTTATAATTTCTTTGTTTAGTACTTGGTTTTCTTAATGTAAGAACAGCCTTAGTCAAATATTTACACACACTAGCAGAACAACTATGAGATCTATTCTTACCGTGAGGAAAGAAATAGAGTCTGTCTCATCCACGCGGTCCTTAGCCACAGCAATAGTTTTTTTAATGCCATCTATATTCTCTTGCATTTTCACCATGTTTTGCTCCATTTCCTTGAGCAAGCCGTCTCCTTGTTGTTGAAGCTGCTCTAGAAGAGCCTTCTCCCGCTCATCCAAGAACTCATGCATCCTCTCAAATTCTGCTGCAATGTGGTCTTTGTATTCACATATGTTGTTCTAAGGGGCAGACGAAGACATAGAAGAGATATACATCATCTGCACTTTTAGCCCCGCAGTTGAATGTTTTTATAAGGTGGATATGAACTGATCAATGCTCCCTGGTATCTGACCCGACCCAGACATACTATATAGGTAGTCATAAGTGGGCATGGCCATTGTTCTGTTCAACGTGGTGTGTTAGCAGATTCAGTTGAACAGTAAAATGCTCTGGACTGCTTTTAAGGCGAAGACAGACAGGGCAATTAGTCGCAGCGACTGGGTTTTCTTAAAAGTCGCAGTGACTAATTGCCCTGTCTGTCTCGGCCTGTCTAAAAACACAGCGACAAACCTCCGTGCAAAATATATTGCAGCAAAGTTGCCGCTATGTTTAGCTGTGGCGATTAGTTGTAGTGACTGAATTTTAAAAGTTGTGGGGATTAAGTACCCTGTCTTTCGTCTGTCTTCCCCCTTATAAGTATGGAAAAGACCTAAACAGTAAACTGAAATATGGAGCGTGGGGGGGGGGGGGGGGGGGAGAGAAAGAGGCTTTTGGGAACCTACTAGCAAAGCCACTCTAATTTTTTCTAATTGTTTTTCAAAAGCAATTTTATGCCAGAAAGGCATATAAAGGAGAACCTCAATTTTACGGTTCCCTGAAATTTATGCCGTTTTGACACAGTCCCCTGGGAAATGTAATATCTGGGTTCTACTACAGTATGGGGCACTTAAGAGACCAAGTAATTCGCAGCCATATATTTTTTTTAGGAACAAATGGCAGCACATGGACCATTTCCTGCATGTACTGGCCACACAGGTAAAAAGCCAGAACACATGAATTTGGCTACTGGCCCTGACCAACTGCATAACTCAGGGATCCACTGGGAAGTGTAGACCTTGATTTAAGCGCAGGCCTAAACCACTAACTGCAAACTGGACTGTAGTCCTTCCAAGTGAAATCTTAAAATTATCATCCAAGCAGACCTCATTGTTCTGTACGGAGGAGCTGGAAGAAAACAGTCACATCTATGCGCACATTAGAAATCCATACTTGCAGTGATTCCCAACCAGTCATGTTGCTCACCAAGATCTTGAATTTTGCCCCCAGTGTCCCTAAAGCAGGTGGATTTTTTAATTCCTAGCTTGGCGGCAAGTTTTGGTTGAAGAGACAAGATATGTTTCCAAACAAAGCCTCCTGTAAGCTGATAGTCTGCACAGAGTCTACCCAAGTAGCCAATCACTGCCCTTATTTGAAAGTTTATGATGCTTGTGTTGCTCTCTACGTTTACATTTCACTGTTGCTCACAAGGAAAGAAAGTTGGCGACCCCTGATCTACAGTTAGTTCTAATTGTAAGATAAAAATACACAAACCAAATTCTGAGGCTATCCGATTCTATCCTAAACACTACAAAGGGGAAGACAGGGTTTATGAATTGCAGTTTAAAATTCTCACCTTGTGCTGCACAATCTTCTCGTTTTGCTGGCCTACAACCTGTTCACTCACTTTCAGCGATGCTTCCAATGGGGCAACAATGGCAGCAAGCTGCTCCTACAAATAGAAAGCCGGTCATCAGAGCAGAGCAGAAATGATCACAGTAACTGAAGCAATTGTGTGGAAGGTGGATATGTATGCAATGCAGTAGTACGTAATATACAGGCCCATGAGTGTGTGAAGGTAAAGTATGTGCAATGCCATGTAGTACCACCTTATACATATATAGCCCTGAACATCTGCCAACACTCTAGTAACATACAGGTTTACATGCAAACTATCCCATAATAGAAAGCAATTCACTCTTACAACAATGCTCCGCTGGCTTACCCTGTACACAGCCACTGCATCTAAAATGGGCAGGAAGTTGTGGCTGGCGTGTTTGAGAGAGTCGCGGCATATAATGCACCCAAGGGTGCCATCATCTTTACAATAAAGCTTAAGCCTCTCGTCATGCTCAGCACAGTTCTCCAGTGGTTTCTCCTTTTTCTCTATTGAAATCACAGGTGCTGCTGCGGTCTTCTTCACCAGGTTGGCCAGGGCTCTGTTGATGGTATATTTCTTGTCATTGATCACCTCCTTGCATTCAGGGCAGGAAAAGGAATCCCGGCCAGCCCAAGCCTTCTCAATGCAGGCCTTACAGAAATTGTGGCCGCATTCCACCATCACTGGGTCTTTGAAAAGCTCAACACACAAGCGACACGTCAGCTCCTCTGCAAAATCTCCAGCTGACCCCACCAGTGCAGAGTTGGGCGCAGCATCCGTAACTTCCACTTTGGTTTTCTATGCGGATAAAAACAGATGTATATGAGCAAACCTACCGTTTGTTAGCAGAATAGAACAAGTCTAGCAGCATGATCATGAAAGCAAAGTCATAGAATTTATTAGGAACTCAGCAAACAAGATTTCCTGCCTTAGCAGCTTTTGATTTTAATAACATAATATCACTGTTACTGTTAAGGGGTATACTTAAAAAAATACTATTACCCCAAACTGAGTACTGTGCCCTCCATGCTAGAGTCAATCCTGGGGAGCATGCAAGCACAAAAAAAGTAAGTGTCACCGACTGCTCAATACGCACATTGCTCAATTCCATGTCATATACATTTGACTGAGCCAGGATTGTTTGTGTGTACTCCAGCATGGCCCATCCAAAACAGCAGTGGGCACAGCACTGAATGGGAACCTAAACTTAAAAAAATATCATTGTTTCTTGCACCAGAAGAGCAGGCTATGTTAGCATGCATCTCCAATGGGGGAAACAAAATGTTTGGGATAGGTGCCCTTTAAACACCATCAAACCAACTTACAAAGCAATGAGAATCTTCTATGTGGAATAGTGGTGAGCAGGCTGGCCCAAAATCAGCATCACCCATGGGTTCCCAAGAGACTATTCCTCTGGCAAGTCACTGGTGTAAGGCTGCCCATTGACATCACTCACCTGTCTAAGCCCCTCCAGTGACGTTATTCCTTACCCACTGGGGATGGACCAGATGGAGGTTTATAAATCATGGCAGAAGTACAAGCTGGTTTGGGTCACTGTACATTACTAATGCAGTAGCCTACCAAAGCATTTTGTGCAAGTCACATCTGTCCTTCTTTCTTTCATATTCTATTAGGATTCAACTGGTCTTATATTTGGTGACCAAATAATATTTCTTTAAAAAGAAGTCAGATTTGAGCCAATTTTTAAACCAAACCCCCTCTTCAAGTGCCCAGTAGTCGTTATTTAATAACATTATTTGCCAAGTAATCAGTTGTTACTGTTAATTATTTAAAACAAACAAAAAAACCCTCTGAATTAAGGGACGATGTACAAAGCTGTCCATACATGTAAGATTAAATCTTTGTAAACTAGTTTTTAACGATTTTCAGACCGTGTGACCGTTTCATCCCAATAAGTTTCGTACCATGGCGATCGGTCATTTAGTCGATCGGACAGGTTATAAAATTTTGGTCCAATAGAGATAAAATCGTTTGCATGTGTAACAGACGATATCCTTGGGGGGCCAACAATGAAAGTAATTTTCGTACGATTGGTATCCGACAACTATTTCATGTTTAGAACTTTCTCCGATTTGTATATTAAAAGGAGAACTACACCCCCCCACCTCTCCCTTATTGCATAGTCTGTAGCTTAAAAAACTGCCCCTATAGAGAACCCAAACCTAAGAGAGCAGAGCAGCAGTGTACCTGGCCGCCATCTTAACGGAAGATGGCGGCCAGGTACACTGCTGTGCTGCTCTGCTCTCTTAGGTTTGGGTTCTCTATAGGGGCAGTTTTTTAAGCTACAGACTACGCAATAAGGGAGAGGTGTGTGTGTGGGGGGGGGGGGATTCGAGGCAGGCCAGTTAAGGCAGCATTTCGGTGTAGTTCTCCTTTAACGGCTTTATCCTACCATTTCAGTCGGAATGTTAGTTTCAGATCCTTGCATTTAAACGTACTACCGTTTGACCTCTGGCCAAACAAGGACTGATATAAGCTGGTGATACGGTAAGTCATCAGCTTTCTGCCCTGTGTATAGGTGGCCATACATAAGCTGCAGGCCCAGCTCCCCCTGAACAAGTCGGCAACTCCTTGGCCAATGTAAAGGGTCACTGACAGGCCTGTGCAACACATATTTGGCAGGTTTAAAAATCCCACTGGATGAGGGCTACATAAACATGCAGATATGCTCCTCATCCTACAGGCCCCACTGGATGATCTTTAGCCCACAGCCCAATTTGGTACAGCATGTGTGTGTGGCTAAACTGGGATCATATGTGCAGATACCTGACAGCAAATAGGCCAGATCTGGTTCAGACAAAGATGGGTGCAACCCCATTAATACGATCTTATCCAAACAGGCCTGCTACACCATTCCATTGTATTACAAGTATTGGTCTGAGGGCCCATATGACTGGATCAGCACAATTTGGTCCAGTAGTTGATGGACAATTTTGATTCTTGTTTGGCAACCTCAACCAAACAAGATCATTAAGTGTATACCTCATTTAAAACTTCAATTTGATGCATTAAGATACAGCTGGACTTCTTTGCACTCCATTCTCAGCAGATTTACAATTTGCCCCTAGGGCAATGACACACTGAGCTATTTGTCACAACTACAAAATAGAAAATACTGATAACTGTCTCTACGTGTGTTTTACCAGAGACAATTCTCAGTATTTTCTATGGCAGGGTATTTTCTGGCGTTTTGTAGCCACGACAAGTAGCTCCATGTGTCAAAGCCCTTAAGAAAGCATTAGCAACTGAGGTATTACAGTAGTAAACTGAGCTTCTGAGAACAGACTGAAAAGAAAAAAAAAAAGAACAAAAATTACATCATTATAAAAAAAACAAAACATTAAGACATAACTAGTTTGTTTAATGAAACAGAACAAGAAAATAAGCAAGAACAGGTCAAACAGGGCAATAAGTTCTGAGAGGTGCGAGAGTCAGCTTTTATCTACTATACAATGAAGCCTGGAGGAATTTGCTAAGGGTACCTGAGAGAACATAATCACTTTCTAAGGGCAAATACACAGTGGGCAATTAGCAGCCGCCTTAGGTTACTATACAAGTCACCGCAACCAATCGTGTTCCCTTTGCGGCATGCCGATTAGTCAACATAAATGTTTAAAAAGTCCCAGCGACTAATCACCCCATGTGTCTTCACCTTAAGAAGAATCAGCCTTTGGGAAGCCAAATATATATATGCACAAATATATACACAACTGATACAAAGGGACAGTAAGTTGTACAGCCTTATAGTATGGAAGTATATTTTGCACCTCTGGCTATATACCCAACTGCAAATACAATCCTAGGCGTTCACATGGATCTGTGAATACTATGTGAGCCAAGAAGTAACTGACCATTGAATAGCATTGCACTGGACTGGGTTGGATAGTTGCAATTTGGTCCTTCCCACTACTAGTGGTTGTGATGTGTTACATCAGGCAAAACAACATCTATTTAACACAACAACAGGAAAGTCATGACTCCCTACGCTCCCATGGCACGGGATGCATTAAGACAGCACTGTCCAACTTTAGGCCTGTGACTAAAGATGGCCATACAAGTTGTGATCCACTTGTTTGGCAAGGTTGCCAAACGAGTGGATTTTCACCCAATTTGCCCACCTAAGGTGGGCATTATCAAGCTAATTGGATTGCTTGGCCCTTGGGCTAAACAATCCAATTAAAATGGTGGGCACAGGCGCTGTCCAATCGAGATCTGGCCAACTTTAGGCCAGATGTCGGTCGGGTATACAGCCAGATAAGCTATCGAATTGGTCTGAAGGGCAGGTGAAATCTGCCCGTGTATGTCCACCTTAAGATGTGGCACTCCAAAGATTTATACGGCCTCCAGACTGCTCAAGAGCTCCACAGACATCTTTGGGTGATAAACACATCATATAACAACGTAATTACCTGTCCAATATATGAAAACAGTAGGACAGCCCTGCATTAGGAAATTAGAACTTTTGAAACAGTGGAAAGTAAAGATATTTCAAAGCACATAAAGCTTACTGACTTCAGGTTATTGACCCTTTAAATCAGTGATCCCTAACCAGTGGCTTGGGGGCAACATGTTGCTCACCAACCCCTTGAATGTTGCTCCCAATGGCCTCAAAAAGGGGGCTTATTTTTGAATTCCTGGCTTGGGGGCAAGTTTTGGTTGCATAAAAACATGTGTACTACCAAACAGAGTATCATGTAGGCTGCCAGTCCACATAGGGCTACCAAATAACCAATCACAGCCCTTATTTGGTACCCCCAGGTACATTTTTTTATGCTTGCGTTGCTCCCCAACTCTTTTTACATTTAAATATGGGTAAAAAAAGGTTGGGGACAACCACAATTGTCACAGAAACAGATTTATGCTGGGCCAGCAGCGATACAACTGGATGCGGACAGAAGGCTTTACACAACAAAGCCAACAGTATTATAAATAAATACACAAATGGCATATCGACAAACAATTATGGGAAAGGAGTAATTTCTATCCGTTTCACCCTCTTTGAATCTGAAGCTCAATGACTTCCAATGGAAACATTATGCTTCAGTCAAATGCTGAAGAAACCCCAAAGCAGCATATCTGGACCATGATAAACACTGCTAAGGAGAATGTGGTCATAATCCTGGGGGTGCAGGATTAAAAGAAATGCAACAAAATGAATCAAAAACAGTCAAGTGGGAAAACCACAAAAAAATATGAATAATCACTACAAAGTCTACCAAAATATTTAATTTCAAGCAAATGTGTTGCGACATTTCCTTTGCTCCCATAAAACAAAAACCAGCAGAATTTTGAGGCTCGGAACAAATGAATTGGTAAAGCACTTGTTTAGTATAACAAAGCGGATTGTTACTGAACGACGAACGATGGTCGAAATCTGGCAGGAATTAACCTTAAGTTACCTTTGTTTCAGGCTCCTGTTCCTCAAGTTTCCTCTTTTGTCCTTGGGGAGTCTTTCCATTGGCCGGTTCCACGGCATCGGTTATCTCCTGATCATTTCCGCTTGCCTCGTCCTTTGCTTCTTCCTTTGCTTCTGCTTTGGTCAACACCAAACGTGTTTTGTCCACCCACTCATTTTGGCGACGATTCACTGCAGGAAAAGCGATCTTACAACATTTCCACAGCAAGCCAGGATGGCAAGGGACAAAAATGGAAACCCAAACACATTTCAAGACAAAGCTCTCACCAGAGCATATCCCAGGCTACAAAAATCCTAAAAACTTGCAGCTTTTTTTCTTTTTAAGAGCAACCCAAGATTGATCCTGGTTTATTTAAAACCCCCTATCCAGCTCAAACTCGTTAATATACTGAGAAAGCGAGGCAACTTCAGAAAGCCGAAGCAACACATGTTTTTCTACCAGCGATTTACATTCTTGCCAGTAGAAAAGCATTCGAGGAGATTAGTTCCCATCGCTAGAGGAGACCAATCGCACTAATCTCCTTGTGTCATCAGCATCAGATATGGTTGAGCCCCTGACCATTGGATACTAAGCAATACCTTATAATTTAGCCATTACACAAAACAGATTATTTAAACTCCATCCGCTGCGTCCCCGTTTTATGTTTGATTTAAGCATCATGGAAAAAAAACTGCAAAAATTTTGGGATGTAGGCAGAATAAGGGCAGATACCTTTTTTTAAAAATTATAATGCATAAAAAGCCAAATATAGACCCAAGTTTGCCTTTATTCAATCAAAGAAACATTCAACACGATCTTATGTTATCTGCCCATAAACGCCTATGGCATATGCATGGTGTCAACACAAAGAGAACAAGACAGAAGAGTCCAAAACTGATTTGTAAAAGAAATCATGTTACAGAAATGTTATGTTTATTTTACGTCTCCACAAAGCAGGACGTTTTTACAACAGTGTAAGGCTGATAATAATCACAGGAACCCACCAACATATATGGCACATGGGTGCAATTAAAGGAGAAGTAAACCTCCCACTGTGACAAAAGGATTCTCCACCTTCCTAAATGCGTAATTGCTTGCCCCTGAAAGTCCTTGGGCCTCCCATACAGGGTCTGTGACTGCAAAGCTGCGCAGTTAGGCCCCCTTGGCAGGAATAACCAACCAGGATAATGGCCCATCTGGCCCTGGCTTCCACTACAAATGTTCCTGCTCAAGAAAGACTGCCAGGGAGGCAGAAACTGGATATAACAAGCCGGCAGGAAGGCATGGCAAGGGGGATCCAGGGACTTTAATAGTGAGTAACGGTTTGGTTGGGGAGGTGGCTGGGTGTCTTCTGTAGGGTGTGATTGATAAATGGATATTCAGGGGTTATTTCTTTATTTCTCCTTTAATGCACAAAACAATTCTGATCATATTCTAGGGCTAATAATTGTGCCTTTGTGCCACATGAAAACATAATTTCCATTGATAAGGCAATTATTCAACAGTTCTTCACAGTGTTTTGAAGCCATTTCAAGAGGGAAGTTGCTAAGACAAATCAACAACAAAGCCACACATGTTACTTCTGGTAATGCTTTAATTTAGCTGCATATATTTTTAAGGACCATTTGTTACTAGCAGCTATGTGAATTCCATTGTAGACCTGCTCCCATGGAAAAAAAACCCTAGCAGTTTACATGGGGCTGCACATATAGCCCTAGGGGTATCCCCTAAAAACAGTATAACAGTTAAACACTGACCTCTGCATCTCCCAGCACACACATTCATTGTCACTTGAATACTTGCCAATAAGACTAATAAGTCAGGCTTCATTTGTAGGGCTGTCACTTTAAACTACAGTATTTATCATTCACACTTATTTTAAGTCCCTGCCCTGTAGAGCTTACAGTCTAATGTAGGTGCATTGTGAATGAAAACAAACTGAAGCGTAGAGAGAAGGCACAATTGATGCAGGTTTTGTGGCAGCACCACATCTGAAGCCTGAGATTGTATACCTTACTTGACTTACTCGTGGGAGTGTTTGATTTAAACAGACAGCTGCGGGGGTCAGTCTTTTTTAATTGTCAGACCAGCCTTAGTAAATATATTTCCAGGGGAGCAGATCTAAAATCTCCTTTAAAAAAAAAAAAAATCTGGTGCAGCACTGTGGAGCAGAGTAAAGGTGCCCATACACCTTCAGATCTGCTCGCTTGGCGATGTCACCAAGCGAGCGGATCTTCTCCCGATATTCCCCACCTACGGGTGGGTGATATCAGGAGATCCAGGCTAATTCGATCGTTTGGCCCCAGGGCCATAACGGCGGGTATAGGCAAAGTTGGTTCGGGGAACGCATCAACGAGCCGATGAAGTCCCCAATCCGACTAGATTTTTTAACCTGCCCGATCGATATCTGGCCGATTTCAGGCCAGATATCAGTCGGGCAGGCACGTCGGTAGTGCCCATACACAGGCCAATTAGCTGCCAAATCGGTCTAAGGGACCCATATCGGCAGCTAGAATCGGCCCGTGAATGGGGACCTTAAGCCACTTACATGGGATCTTTAATGAGCCAGAGTCCCATATATTACCTACCTGAGCATATGTGAATTAGAAGCTGAATGAAATCTATTTCTGCCAAATCCCAGAAGGCATAAGGCCAATCGGTACACTGAGATTTGCTACTGGTCTGAGATCTGTTCACCATTTCGGGCAATTATTGAATTAACAAGCACTTACATTAGAACAGGCTGTAGAAATCAAGAGCTTTTAATTACACAGAAGCTCAGGCTGACCATACTCACTGGTTTGGCACGGATTTTTCTTTATATAAAACAAAAGCTGTTGGAAACAACAGCAGATCCGCTTTCCTTAGCTTGGGTCAAAACGCAGCAAACACTGTGGTCAGAAACACTGACCGGGGACTCATGGGACAAATGGCTGCATTGCATTGGACTGAACAAAATCTTTATTTAGTACATGAGTACTTGTAAACACATGTTGATGCTTAAAATGCACTGCAATCTGATTGGTCAGTCAATGGACACAGGGTGGCCCACAGAGTTTCTTGTCAACTGAAAAGCTCACATGTACTATTAAAATGCTGAGCGTGTCAGGGTGAAGACACATGGAGCTACTTAGTAGCAGCTACTTGCCACAACTACTAAACACCAGAAAATACCCTGCCATAGACAATACTGAGAATTGCCTCTGCTAAAACACACATAGAGACAATTATCAGTAAATAATCAGCATTGTCTGTTTTAGCAGCCGTGACAAGTAGCTGCTACTAGTAGCAGCTCCGTGCGTCTTCACCCTCAGAGGTTTTAGGGTGAAGACATACAGACCTACTTAGTAGCAGCTACTTGTCACGGCTATTATACACCAGTAAATCCCCTGCCATAGACAATACTGAGAATTGCCTCTGCTAAAACACATGTAGAGACAATTATCAGTAAATGATCAGTATTGTCTATTTTTGTAGCCATGACAAGTAGCTGCTACTAGTAGCTCTGTGTGTCTTCGCCCTAATCATCTAACAGTGTTATCAGCCCTAAAAGAACCCAATCAGAGAAGTGACTCACAGCAGGGCATCCTCCACAGCCATGGTTGGCCAGTAGTTGGACAACACACCATGTCAGGCCAGCTCAGACATATGAGAAACATTTGGTTAGAGATGGAATCTGGATAAAACAATGATTGGGATGTCACCACTAATTGGAATTCACTTGCAGGCTAAATTTTCCCATGTAGCCTGAAGCATCAGTCACATATCTAACATAAGTCCTCATCCATAACACATTATTTACATGTGTTTAAAAAGTGCCAACATTATCAGCAACACTGTACAATAAATATACTTTTTTCTGTACAGATTAATAGATGTAATGTATTGAAACAGATAACTGATAACATCACAGATTTCTACATACTTCAGTAATATCATTTCACACCTTGCAAATATAGAATGGTGAAACTGCAAGGGGCAAAGTTACTTGAACAGGCAAAGCCTATAATTATCTCAGTCTGAACCTTCTGAAATGTAACAGAAGGTTATTAACAATAATAACATTTATATTCTGTATTCACTGCTCCAAAATAATTAGAATATAAGGATTCTTGGTGAACAAGAAGTGGATAATATTGAAAATATTGCAGGACAAATGTTATAAGTTTTAAGCAATAGAAATAGGTTTAAGAGAGACCAATGCTAGAAAAATGGTCTCAGGATTATTCACACAGTGACCAATATTACTTACAGCCGATATAATGCACATAGTACTCTTCTTTGCCAAGCTGCTTATTTATTCTGGTCTTCACAACCTCAGCATCATCTGCAGCAAGAGAAATAATAGTGTTTATCAGGATAATTATAGAGAAAATAAACTTAGGTGTGCACATATATTCTGCTCATCAAAATCAAGGCAGTAAAAAGTTATTATTAACCTAAAAAATGAAACTTTATTAGGACATAGTTTTGGCTCAGATATGTTCTAATAAAGTTTCATTTTTATTTTAATTATACTGCCTTGATTTTGATTGTCCTCACATTTTACATTATTTCGTTGGTAATTATAGTCATTAAAAAAGTTCTGCTGTATCTTGACCTGAAATCTTTTATACGGAAACCTCATGCCCAGAAAGCTCTGAATTGTTTATGAATATTACAGAACCGCTATCATCTCTATAGCAATGTTTGTCTTCTTTTTAGCATTTTATGTCTATATGGGAAAATGTATTTTTACTTTCCTAAGGGAGGTATTATTAATCTTACACCCCCACACCCCTTAGTTTGTATTTCAATAATGAAAATTATTTCCCCCTTAAGTACCACGTTTTTGGTACGAGTACACTGGCCTGACTATCCTCACCGCTAACTGCTGATGCACCATGCCGGTTGGTGCGTTGGCAGATAGTGAAGAGCCGCAGCAGCTCTCCACTTCTTGCTTTTGAATTGTTTGGAATGTTGCTGGGCCAATCAGCTGGATACCCAGGCTCAACAACTGGAGCGTAATACAGGCTAATGCAGAATTATTGGGAGAAGACCACATCAACACACCATTGAGGCCCTCGCCAGATAGAATTTTCTTGCCCAATAGCTATCTGGCCATACATCAGTTGGACAAGCAAGTGGAAGGTGCCCATACATGGGTTCTTCAGACTGATTCGGCAGCTTATCTGCCTGTGTATGGGCCCTACAGACCAGACTACCCTACCGATATCTGTCCTAAAATCAGCCAGATCTTGAATGGGCAGGTTTGATTTTCCCACCCATATACCCGCCGTTTTAATTTGATCATTGGCCCTAGGGCAAAACGATCAAATTAGCCAGATATTGCCCACCGTAGATGGACATATCAGGAGATGATCTGCTCATTTAATGACCTTGCCAAACAAGCGAATCACACTGTGTGTTGCCACCTATACACTGGTCTGGAGGGGCTCAGTTGGTATGCATGTTTGTATACATTTATGAAAAGCTACTAGGATACACAGTGCTGTAAAATTTTACCATCTAGAAAAGTACACACGGGGAAGCAATTATAAAAAAAATAAACAAGTATAAAACAATTAAGTGCCACGTGGTAAAAATCACAGTGGAGAGAAAGTGGTTAGATCTACAGGGCCATACATGTTAATTTAAGATCCACCTACCTAAAATGGGAGATATTGGTCCAAAACGGTCGAACAACAACAATGGACACATCGTGAGCCGTCAAAACAAAAACCACATCAATGGGCCGATGCAATCACCGATCTGACAGGAAAATCAATCCTAACAATTCATACCTGGCCAATTTTCGGCTAGATATTGATTGGGAAGGCCCGTCAGGGGACCCCATACATGGCCACCTTTAGTGTAGATTTTATCTTTGTATGGCCACCTTAATTCTCAGAGAGGACAGATACAAGGTGGTCCTTTCAAAGGAGAAGACACTACCAGACTAGTAGCTAGTTCTGTTAGTAATAAATATTAAAAGCCATTTCACAAAAACTGAACTTTTCAAAGATGCCCAGTTCCCGCTGCCCTGACTTCCATCTGGTACAGAACGCTTGCCCCTTTGGCTGGTAAGTGCTCTCTTTGAAAATAAATATTTACGAAAGGAGCATTGCTAAATAGTCAGTATTACCAACTTAAAGGACAAGGAAAGGAAAGGGTAGGAAAGTGTTAACCTCAATTAAAAGCTAGACCAATAATATTGTTATTTTCATTCCCATTTAAATGAAGCTCTTTTTCATTTTAATTGCCACACTGTAGGCAAAACCGTTCACTTCAGTGTGGCCATGGTAAATATGTCACTAACATGGCGGCCACGAAAGAAGTATAATATCAATTATTTGCTTAATGCACTGCGGGAGACAAAAGAATTATACACAACAAAGTTGGAGATCAGGAAAAGGTTAATGGGCTTTATAATATACTGTGGAACTGACTTCCAGTCTTTAGTTGCCCTTTAAGTCAAAATAAATCTATATGCCAAAGACCACAAACTGTATCCAGTGCAACAGGCTAAAAGGATCCTTGCTTAGGCTGTTCCTGTCAGAGCATTCAGGCCAGTCAAGGTCAGTTACCAAGGACAACCCAGTGATCTAGTCTAACCTAAATGTGCCTTCAGAAGAAAGTCTTTCTTGTGGCTACATTCTGGCAGTAATTTAAAGGAGAAGTAAAGCTCAACACAAAATTAAGCTGGCCATACACGTGAAATGGGCATACTGGGCCAAACGATCACAAAGATCACATGGACCAAACTATCAGATCACAACAAAGGTAAATGCTGGCCTTTGGGGTGAGGACCCCAATTCACAGCCAGATATGGGTCGGTCCCTATACTGACTGTCGACTCTGTCTGAAGGGGCTGATCTGGCAGCCTAAATCTGCGTGTGTACAGCCAGCTCTAGTCTAGACTTCTGTACCAGTCCAAGGCCACCACAGCCCTTTAGCAGGGAAGATCAGTGCCTCAGAATGTGCCTCAGAATATGCCCCAGTAGCCCCCCATCTTCTTTTCTGCTGATTCCCTGCCCATACTCTGTGCTGCTGTCACTTACCTGAATGTCAGACACCCCCCAAGATTATAATCACTTACCCGATAACCCGGGCTGGTGCTCCTGTCTGCTCAAAACTGCAGTGACCCTGGATATTTCTGAAGAAGCTCCTTGTTGCCATCTTCAGAAGTTTTTCTATCTTCTCTTCGTTCCGGCAGGACATGAACAATTAAGCGAAAAAGCCAGATTTTTGTTTTTAGGCCCAGCTTCCACTCTACAGTGGCAATGCCAACAAGGATCTTCTGCAGAAATATCCCAGGTAGGGTTGGCACCTTTTCAATATGGATTTACTGGCCAGCAGGAGGGGGGAAGGAACAAAAGGGGCAGGCTTTGATGTAGGGGGTGGGGTAGTGACAAAAGGGGCAGGCTTTGATGTAGGGGGTGGGGTAGTGACAAAAGAGGCAGGCTTTGATGTAGGGGGTGGGTTAGTGACAAAAGGGGCAGGCTTTGATGTAGGAGGGGGTGGGGCAGTAATAAAAGGGGAAGGCTTTGATGTAAAAGGGGGTGGGGTAGTGACAAAGGGGGCAGGCTTTGATGTATGAGGGAGAGGGGCAGCGACAAAAGGGGCAGGCTTTGATGTAGGAGGGGTGGGGCAGTGACAAAAGTGGCAGGCTTTGATGTAAAAGGGGTGGGTTAGTGACAAAAGGGGCAGGCTTTGATGTATGAGGGAGAGGGGCAGTGACAAAAGGGGCAGGCTTTGATGTAAAAGGGGTGGGTTAGTGACAAAAGGGGCAGGCTTTGATGTATGAGGGAGAGGGGCAGTGACAAAAGGGGCAGGCTTTGATGTATGAGGGAGAGGGGCAGTGACAAAAGGGGCAGGCTTTGATGTAGGGGGTGGGTTAGTGACAAAAGGGGCAGGCTTTGATGTAGGAGGGGGTGGGGCAGTAACAAAAGGGGCAGGCTTTGATGTAAAAGGGGGTGGGGTAGCGACAAAGGGGCAAGCTTTGATGTATGAGGGAGAGTAGCAGGGACAAAAGTGGCAGGCTTTAATGTAGAAGGGGGCGGGGCAGTGAAAAAAGGGGCAGGCTTTGATGTAAAAGGGGTGGGTTAGTGACAAAAGGGGCAGGCTTTGATGTATGAGGGAGAGGGGCACTGACAAAATGGGCAGGCTTTGATGTAGGAGGGGGCGGGGTAGTGACAAAAGGGGCAGGCTTTGATGTAGGAGGGGGCGGGGTAGTGACAAAAGGGGCAGGCTTTGATGTAGGAGGGGGCGGGGTAGTGACAAAAGGGGCAGGGATATGAGATCACAGACATTCGAGTAGGTTCAGGGAAGGAGAAGAAGGAAGGTAAGTTTGGGGCAGTTTCTGGGCATATTGAGGGTTATGGGGGTGGGCCGGGAGCTGAAGTTTAAGATATAACATAAATCTGCAATATTTGCCCCAGCAGGTGTTTTATTGGCTAGGCCAGTGTAATACCAGGCGGGGGCAACCCTAACCCCAGGCCAGCAAACAGGAGCATGGGCCGGGGGTATGAGGTAAGCAATTAGAATTACTGGGGAGCACCTACCCTTGTAATTACACCTTTAGTTCTACCTTTAACCTACAGCAGCCCATATATTCATTCAACCCACCTGAGGGCAAATCTTGGCCCCGCCCCTTTACTGTAGCGGGGCGTGGAATAAGGGCGGTATTAAACCATACCTATATTACCCAGCATGGCCAATACCCCGGCGCATCACCACTCGCTGGTACTTACGCAGAGAGCCGTCGGCTTTCTTGCACTGATAGGTGCTGCCCACGTTTACCGCTTCGTCTTCCTCCGCTTTATTCTGCACATTTACAGATCCGTCCGCCTCATCCCCCGCCGTGCTATCCTCTTGGTTACTATCCGCCTCCTCACACACCATGTCCTCTTTCTTTTCGGGCTCGTTGGAAGTAGTTGCGGCCATTGTAACACCTGCCTGTGGGTAGATACTGCAGCCTTTTCCCACAGTATCCCCGCCTACAAACCAATGAAAGCTGTGGTACCAAGGAGGCTATTTAGTTTGGCGCCTTGAGATTAATGCGCGGCGCCAAGAGGTAACAGGTTGTAGTATAACAAGGAGTAAGTATTTGCAATAACAAAGGGATTTCTGAAGGAAGCTGAGAGGGTTATCAATCGCACCACAGCCCTGCGGGACAAAAAGCCTCCGCACAGAACCACTGCGCAGGGTCAGAAGCAGCACAATCGAAACGAACGGGCGGAGGCGGGGCCTGTAGCGCCGCGTTTATTGGATGAAAAAGACCACCTGACCAGAACAAGGCCGCCTGATCCTCTATTCCTTTCCATGTTTAGTGACCTGAATGACTGTGCTTTGCTTAAAGGAATACTGTCATGAGAAAAATGTTTTTTTTTCCAAAACACAGCAGTTAATAAAGCTTCTTCAGTAGAATCCTACATATATATTTATTTTATATTAAATTTATAAATTTCACATGGGGCTAGCCATATTCTTCATTTCCCAGGGTGCCACAGCCATGTGACCTGTGCTCTGATAAACTTCACTCACACTTTACTGCTGCGCTGCAAGTTGGAACAATATTACCCCTCTCCCCCAGCAGCCGATCAGCAGAACAATGGGAAGGGAGCAAGATAGCAGCTCCCAGTAGGTATCAGAATAGCACTCAATAGTAAGAAATCCAAGTCCGGCTTGGGACTCCTCCAGTTACATGGGAGTAGGAGAAACAATAGGTTAGCTGAAAGCAGTTCTAATGTGTAGCGCTGGCTCCTTCTGAAAGCTCAGACTCAGGCACACTTTACTGCTGCGCTGCAAGTTGGAGTGATATCCTCACCCCCAGCAGCCGATCAGCAGAACAATGGGAAGGGAGCAAGATAGCAGCTCCCAGTAGGTATCAGAATAGCACTCAATAGTAAGAAATCCAAGTCCGGCTTGGGACTCCCCCAGTTACATGGGAGTAGGAGAAACAATAGGTTAGCTGAAAGCAGTTCTAATGTGTAGCGCTGGCTGAAAGCTCAGACTCAGGCACAATGCACTGAGATGGCGCCTACACACCAATATTACAGCTACAAATACATTTGTTGGTTCAAGAATAAAATGTTAAATGGTAGAGGGAATTATTTGCTGTAGGGCCTGGCTGGAACAGGTATGGGATTCCTTATCCGAAAACCCATTATCCAGAAAGCCCATCTCCCATAGACTCCATTATAAGCAAATAATTCAGAATTTTAAAACGGATTTCCCTTTTCTCTGTAATAATAAAACAGTACCTGTACTTGATCCCAACTAAGATATAATTACCCCTTATTGGGGGCAGAACAGCCCTATTGGGTTTATTTAATGGTTAAATGATTCCCTTTTCTCTGTAATAATAAAACAGTACCTGTACTTGATCCCAACTAAGATATAATTACCCCTTATTGGGGGCAGAACAGCCCTATTGGGTTTATTTAATGGTTAAATGATTCCCTTTTCTCTGTAATAATAAAACAGTACCTGTACTTGATCCCAACTAAGATATAATTACCCCTTATTGGGGGCAGAACAGCCCTATTGGGTTTATTTAATGGTTAAATGATTTCTTTTTCTCTGTAATAATAAAAGGCATGGAGATCCAAATTACAGAAAGACCCTTTATCCGGAATACCCTTGGTCCCGAGCATTCTGGATAATGGGTCCTATACCTGTATTACAAATTTGTAGTTCCCGCCTCCTTACATCCTTGCCCCATACCTATGACATCATCAGCCTAACTTGCTGGCTAGTAAATTTTGCCCAGAGAAGCACAGTTCGTTGTGCTCCATGAGTGCAATGGGGGACCCTGCCCAGTCCTTTTTAAATGAGGCCTTGTGTGGAGATTTATAACTCATCTTCTACTTGTGGCCCTTGACTTTCAGCTTTTTCATTCTTTTTCTAGCTTAAAATGCTATCTGTTTGTCCCCCTTACTGTCTGCAGAAAAATGATAAATGTGCTGCACAGGTGTAAATCACTCACAGAAACGCTGCACTGAGTCCTCTGTCAAAAGATTTGGTGTCTTTGTTTTCCTGTGCCAGAGACACGCAGCTCTCTCCTCTCTCTCAAGAATCCCAAGAACTCACTCCCCCCCCCCTAAGGAATGTGGAGCTGAGCCAAACAGCAGGAAGCTTCCTTATAGTCGTACAAACTGAGCTTGTTCACACACCAGTCTTGGTCTCGGTGCAGGAGCAAGGCATTATGGGTACTTTCTTTACACAGCTCAGCGTTTTATTTCCTATGAGGCTTCTGATCATCTGAACGGGAGAAATATGGGGAGACTTAGGGGCACTATTGAGAGAACTGAAAGTATGCTTGCAGCTTGAGATTAACTCTTTATTAGCGTTTCTTTCTCATTTAACTATGTCCCATACACCAGGGAGATGTATGGTTTGCATTTTACATTAGCAACTAAATCATGTATTTTTATACTTGTGTCAATTATAATATATATATATAATCAATAAATGGCTTTCACTCTGACAAATTCACTGCATTTCCCAGGACAGTAACTAGGAGTAGGCAGAACAGGCAGCTGCCTAGGGTGCAATATGTGGGGGCGCAATGACACTGGAGTGGTGTGCAGTGTGTGTTAGAGCTGCCAAAGCGAGTGACAAATGCCCGGTGCCAGACAGTAGGACACAAGATACTTGCTTTGGGCACAAGTGCCTCTTGGCCCGGCTCAGGCATTTCCCTAAGAGGTAAAAAAAAAAAAAAAAGATGCAGTAGAACGGACTTTGCTGTGAGAAAAAATGTTTATTTCCAGAAGTGAAACGATTAGTGTAGATTTATCACAACAGAACTAAAGTAGAACTCCTTCACATGGACACCTGTGTACTGAATTTATTAAGTTACCAATTTTATAAAATTTCAAGTAGATAGAGAGACACACTGGAAACTCACACACATACTAAACAGATATATTAATAAAATAACCAGTTAATTAAGTCATATTTTCTGGATACTCAGTGGCATGGCTGTTTGCTTGTGTTTATAGATGCCCAAGGGCAGGAACTTTGGCACCTAAAGTTGGCTATGCAAGTCTGGATCTGCTCATGTGGTCCAACTGCAAAATAAGCTTTACTAGATACGACCACCTGATTGGCTCAAGGACCAGATCACACTGGGGCAGATATGATGCCCATGGATGCCATCCATGCCCAAATTTATCAATATCTAGCAAGGCCCCTATAAAATACTAATCAGGAAGGGCGCCGTTTTGTGCTTGGCACCAATTTGTTAGGAACCCACAAGTGACCACTTACCTCCTACCCTAGGCCTCTGCTCTCTCTTATTAAAAATGCATACACCACCATCTTTCCTAAGGCTCCCAGGTGCCCCATGAACGACTTCTAAAGATTTCCTTATGGGGAGTGAACTAGTCTGAACGCACACAGATGTAATTACGGTCACTGGGGGAAGATAGGATTCCTTTAGGGTGTCTATACACAGGCAGATTTGGGGGGGTTAAATAATAAAAGGCACAATGTTTGCCTAGGAGCAGTAACCCATAGCAACCAATCAACAGGTAGCATTGACTGGTCACCTGTCTGCTCTTAAAATTTTATTGGTTGCTATGGGTACTGTTCCTGGGCAAGCATAGTGCCTTTTATTACATATGGGGGTTTGTATTTTGACTCTTTTGTTAGAAAAAGACACAAGGGCAACACTGACAGCTTCAGACACTTTTAGCCTGTTTGTACCATCTCCGTGTTCATTTTGAATGGCTAATAGTGCTCGAGCTGTAAAGGTTCACTGTTCCTCTTGTTAAAAGTCACGTGTGGTGAAAGGCATGGGTATAATTTATCTGTAAAAACATCTTTAAATGTGTAAATGTGGGTCATTTCATCACCATCATAAAATGATATCATGCCTCCTTCATAGTCCAAATACACGCCTATCCTGCGAGGCTTGCCGGCCAA
This sequence comes from Xenopus tropicalis, assembly GCF_000004195.4. Lineage (NCBI taxonomy): Eukaryota > Metazoa > Chordata > Amphibia > Anura > Pipidae > Xenopus > Xenopus tropicalis. The sequence continues at coordinate 147,208,479 of NC_030681.2, forward strand.
ACGGAGTTTTACGGCAGGAGATTCAATAGCTATGTAATCGTTGCGATTTCTCAGCTGGAGGATCCAGTACCCATTTGCAGGAATAAGGCTTAGCGTGCCTTTGCGATTGCTCGAGTCTCTAGTCATCCCAATGTCCCAATCAGTTTTGACCCCAACGTTTACCAACCAGTAGTGCCGGCCCGAATGAAATCCATTCTTTCCCAACACAAAAGTGTTCTGATTAAAGCGCACCACTGAGTCGAAAATTTTACTCCTTTTCTCTTTATACCTGATTGTGGTCAGCCCATAAGACAGAAGCAGATTGGGATGAGCCGTGTTTGGATCTGCCGTTACTTGTTCCAGCACTAACAAAAAGAAAAAAAGACAAAAGCTTTTATATAGTCGAGCACAATCCTGAGCATTCAAATAAACCCATCAATAGGCTCTCCAGCAGGGAATGGTGGGTAGTTTCCAAGCACAGTGAAACAAGTCAGGATGATAGGTACAAAAGAAAACAGGAGGAGCCCAACAAATACAACAGGGGATCCAGGGTTGGGCTGGGCTGCCGGGACACTGGAAAAAAACCTGGTGGGCCCCGGCGGCCCTGACCTGACCCTTGCCGGTGCTCCCCCGGCCAACCGTTCCTCCCCTGGCGCATTAAACTTATGTGCGCTCAGGGGAGGACATTGGGTGGGGGACCCTGCGGGGGGTTATAGAGGCTCAGCGGGAGGTTAGGGGGTGCAGGGCAAGCAGCCGGTGGGGGCACCTGCAGGGCCCCTGGGGCGGAAACCCTGGTGGGCCCTGCACCCCCCAGTCTGACCGTAAGGGGATCACTGATGAGAGCCTGGCACAGGGAACCCTGAAAGACTGGCAAGCAAGTAGTTGAGGGGTTAAAGTAAGCATGTAGCCTGGGTTAAAGTGTGGGATAGCAGGCGGTGGGAGGATGAGACTAGGATAATGTAATGTATGTGATTTAAGCCCCTGCATTCTGTCTTTACAGGTTTCCAGTTAAAGGGGTATTACTCTTTTAAGTAAACTTTTAGTATGTTTTACAATGCCCTATTCAACTTTTTCACTGTGCTTTGATTTTTATAGTTTTTAATTATTTACGGTATTCTGCTTCTTTTTTTAGCTGTTAAATAGGGATCAGTGACCCTGGCATCCAAAACAACTTTTGCTCTGAGAGACTACAAGTTTATTGTATTTCTTCTTCTTGAATTCAGGCCCCCATTATTCACCTACTAGTCTGTCTTTGAAACTACTAAAAACCGGAGAGATGTTGAAAAAAAACCTAAATTATTAAAACCAATATAAAAAATGAAGACCAACTGCTAATAGTCTCAAAGCATCACTGTCTACAGCAGGGGTCCCCAGCCTTTCTTACTCGTGAGCCACAGTCAAATGTAAAAAGACTTGGGGAGCAACACAAGCACCATAAAAGTTAATGGAGGTGCCAAATAAGGGCTGTGATTGGCTATTAGGCAGCCTCTATGCACCCTATCAGCTTACAGGGGCTTTATTTGGTAGGAAATCTTGTTTTTATTCAACCAAAACTTGCCCCCAAGTCAGGAATTCAAAAATAACTCCCTGGTTTGGGGGCACTGAGAGCAACATCCAAGGGGTTGGGGAGCAACATGTTACCCCTGAGCCACTGGTTGGGGATCACTGGTCTACAGCATACAGAAAGTAATATAAAGATGAACTAACCTTTAAGGACAGTACATATGGAGAGCTATTATTCTGTATTCACTGTTCAATGTGTGTGTATTGCTCTAATTATGGATGCTTTTTGGGTTTTGATTGGCTTGCTGACTGAATAAATATATTCAACTAGTGAAGTTTTTTAGTGTAAGGTTACCAGATCAGTTGAGAATTCAGGGACACCTTATATGCATGTTGCAGGGCTGCACTGATTGTATTTAACTCTTATTGCAATCAGTGCAGCCCTTCTAGCTGGATTTTCTAGATTTGTCCCTGAATTCTCAAGTGATCTGGTAACTGTATTTTAGTGAGTGTACAGGTGCTCAATAGAGCATTGTTTGACATGTTGTAGTTTATCATCATGTGCTTCACCACATAGCAACGCAAGCGTTCAGTCTATGCAACACTCACTACGCAGAGCAGAGGGACATTAAGTTCTAAAGCCCATCTCATTCCAAAGGGAAAAGGTGAGGCTAAAGAAGGGTGGGGAACTGGTCCCTCCAAGCACAGATAATACAATCATGCTTTTCTTTCAATCTGTTTAAATCAAGGATGTTTGTTATAACAAAAAAAAAAAAAAAAAGGACATTATTTCTATTTCTGGTATATTTTCCCTTTAAACGAGGAGTTTAAAAGGAACACTGTCATGGGAAAACATGTTTTTTTCAAAACCCATCCGTTAATAGAGCTTCTCCAGCAGAATCCTGCATTATAATGTTTTTTTTTTAAAGCAATTAGATTCAAACAGTTGGAAAACCAAAGCAAAGCATCTGAATGGCTGCTATGAGCAACATCATCAGTAAGGTTTTACTTTGCTTTTTACACTAGGGGGCACATTTACTAATCCACAAACGTCCGAAAAGCGTCCGAATGCGTTTTTTTCGTAATGATCGGTACTTTGCGACTTTTTCGTGAATTGTCGCGACTTTTTCGAGCTCTCAATACGAAAGTTGCAACAATTCGCGAAAGTCGTAATGCCTATGCAAAAGTCGCGACAATTCAAGAAAGTCATAATGGCAATGAAAAAGTCGCGACAATTCACGAAAGTCATAATGGCAATGAAAAAGTCGCAACAATTCACGAAAGTCATAATGGCTATGAAAAAGTCGCGACAATTCACAAAATTTGTAATGGCTATGAAAAAGTCGCGACAATTCGCGCAAGTCGTAACGTTTATGAAAAAGTCATTACAATTTATGGAAAAGTTGTAACAGCGACGAAAAAAATCGCAAAAAATGTTCGTTTTCCAATCCGAATTGTTCTCATTCGGATTCATGGATTAGTAAATCAGCCCCCTAGGTGTTTTGGCTGCAACAGCTCAGGGAGGAACAGAGCAGCCCAATGTATGGGAAATGCACTGTTGATAGCAGATACAGGTTGTGGTGGGAAATTCGTGGAAAACCTCCATTTTTAAAACCCTGTCTGATAACACCAGCATCTGCAATAGGCAGTACAGTTTCCTATGAATGTGTAACAGTGACAGACAGGAAAGGCAATATAATCACAATATAATCACACAGCAATTCTCCTTTACAGCACACCAGCAGTATAAACTTTGTGTCAAAGGCCTGTGAGATGCAAAAAACACAAGTTAGTAAATAAAAACTCACTTGGAACGAGAAAGTGTTTCATCTTACTCCAAACAAAATACTGGATAGGTCCTTTAAATGTTGCCTGACAAAGTTCCTTTGAAACCACACTTCTTTCAGTGGATTCAATGGCAGTCTTTTGCTTCTGGCACCTAAAAATACAATGGGGAAAGACTTGAACATTGCAAGCTGAAATACAGGTATAGGACCCATTATCCAGAATGCTCGGGACCAAGAGTATTCAGAATAAGGGGTCTTTCTGTATTTTGGATCTCCATACCTTAAGTCTACTAAAACATTAATTAACCCCAATTGGATTGTTTTGCATTCAATAAGGATTATTTATATCTTAGTTGGGATCAATTACAGGTACTGTTTTATTATTACAGAGAAAAGGGAATCATTTAACCATTAAATAAACCCAATAGGGCTGTTCTGCCCCCAATAAGGGGTAATTATATCTTAGTTGGGATCAAGTACAGGTACTGTTTTATTATTACAGAGAAAAGGGAATCATTTAACCATTAAATAAACCCAATAGGGCTGTTCTGCCCCCAATAAGGGGTAATTATATCTTAGTTGGGATCAAGTACAGGTACTGTTTTATTATTACAGAGAAAAGGGAATGATTTAAACCATGAAATAAACCCAATAGGGCTGTTCTGCCCCCAATAAGGGGTAATTATATCTTAGTTGGGATCAAGTACAGGTACTGTTTTATTATTACAGAGAAAAGGGAATGATTTAAACCATGAAATAAACCCAATAGGGCTGTTCTGCCCCCAATAAGGGGTAATTATATCTTAGTTGGGATCAATTACAGGTACTGTTTTAGTACTACAGAGAAAAAGGAAATCAGTTTTAAAATTCTGAATTATTTGATTAAAATGGAGTCTATGGGAGATGTGCTTTCCGTAATTCTGAGCTTTCTGGATATCGGGTTTCAATACCTGTACTAGGGATACACAGAATCCATCACTTTTTAATTCAGCCAAATACCAAGCTGTTCATAAAAAAATCAGCCTACTCCTGAAAAAAGTGCAAAGCTTTGGCTGAATCTGGAACATCCCTGTAAAATACAAGCAAACCAATAAGGACTATCTGGTCTCCATTTGTTTGGTTGTTACTGACCAAAATCTACTTTATGGCATTCTAGTGGCTAGACAGTATGTTGTAGGCTTGGGGTAATGACCTATTTCCCAATATTTACAGTTCTTGTTTGGGTAGTAAATGTGTACACCACTACATTTTTATAAATATATATAATCTCCATGCCCTATATTTAATTTCCATCGTTACCATCTTTAAATACTTACTCATCAATGAAGCTCCTGATATCCTGCAGAAGAAAAAAAAAAAAAAAAAACACACTTTGAAACACTTTTTCCCATAGAAAAGATCAACAAAACAGAGGCCCCCCCTTTAGATTAGCGCAGTGCTGTCCAACTTCTGCGGTGCCGAGGGCCGGAATTTCTCTAGCATACATGGTGGAGGGCCGCTAATGGAAGCCAGTTTTGACCACTCCCCTTTTTGAAACTACACCCACTTCAAACCACACCTATTTTATCACAATGGTGGTAGCACAGCAAAATCCCAAATGCTTGGTCCTTACTGTGGGGATATCAACCATCATTCATATGTGAAAGAATTATGTCATATTAAGATACCGTTAAATTCCATATGCCTCCTCCTCCCCTGTGGATAGCAGAGCAACCCCCAGTACATAATCACACACCTTAGGGACCATTTAATGGCTATTTCCAACTGCTAACAAACTCCCACAACAAACCCCTGCCAGGTTCACCTCCCACAAGCAGCATAGGGCAAGCAGAGTATGGCACACACAGGCAGCACTCTGCCTGTCCTATGCTGTCTGTGTGTGCCATACTCTGCCTGACTACCCTGCCTGTGTGTGCCATACTCTGCCTTCCTTATGCTGCCTCTGTGTGCCATACTCTGCCTGCCCTACCCTGCCTGTGTGTGCCATACTCTGCCTGCCCTACCCTGACTGTGTGTGCCATACTCTGCCTGCCCTACCCTGACTGTGTGTGCCATACTCTGCCTGCCCTACCCTGACTGTGTGTGCCATACTCTGCCTGCCCTACCCTGACTGTGTGTGCCATACTCTGCCTGCCCTACCCTTCCTGTGTGTGCCATACCCTCCCTGCCCTATGCTGGCTGTATGTGCCATACTCTACCTGCCCTATGCTGGCTGTATGTGCCATACTCTGCCTACAGTACCTATGTCTGAGGTGTGAAGAAGTGAACAATGGGAGTGATTACAGTCTGAGCCTGAGGTTTGAACACTGCAGGGGGTGAACAATGCAGAGATTAAAAGGTGTGAAAAACACAGGGGATTACATTTTTAAACAATACAGAGGGATTACAGCCTGAATCTGAGGTGAGAACCATGCAGGGGGCCAGATAATCTCAGTACTGATACCATTTAATGCTTACTCAAAGGTAAGCCATCAAAGCAGCCAGACAGGTGGGGGGCCACACAGAGGGGCCGCCAGTTGGACAGCACTGGATTAGCGGAATGGAACTTTCATTCGAAGCAGCGTAGGGTTTTTTTTTGGGGGGGGGGGGAATGCCCTTCCTAGTGATGCCGTAATGGCAGATTCTGTTAGTGCCTATAAGAGGGGCCTGGGTGAGTTCTGGAACAAGCAGAGTATCCGAGGCTATTGTTAATCCTTACAATGTTTGCACTGGTTTGTATTTTAATTTATTCCAGAAATATACATCATTATTTTATGCCTGTGACCTGGAGTAACCCAATAAAAAGTCAAGAGACAAATATAGGTAGGGGATAAACTCTTCAGCTTCTACTACTCTTCAAGCTAAACCATTCACACCTGAACTCTACAGGTTTATTAAATAGGCTTAACAAACAAAATGAATTCCAAAGGGCTCCAAGAAAATCCCATTTACGTGGGTTTATCCTATAGGCTAAAGCTCTCCCACTGGGTTTAAAGCAGAAGCCAGGATAATAGCTGATCAGATTCCCAACTACAGACCGGTTTCACCCTTCTTGGAGTTCATCAGTGTAGTGCAGGGTTTTCTGATCAGCTTAGGTAGAGCTTATAAATAAGTTGAATAAAAGTGATTTTATTCAGTGTTTAATGGTGTTAAAGAGGCGACATATACTAACAGCACTATTTTACACACCATTATAATAAGGCCCCTTATTCCTAAAGCTAAAATTCCACAAGATTATTCTACTTTTCTACTTCAAAGTTCCTTCTATAAATCCCAGGTTTCTAATACACATACCAAGGCCATTAGAGTCATCTGGTTCACCAAATAAACCAGAAACTTTTTGATGCTTCCATAGATAAAAGACAGGGATCCTGAAGGCACATTAGCCTCAAAATATGTGTAATGCTGTCACGTAGAAACAAAGGAAGGCACTAGATGCTTTTCTCCCTGTACAAGCTATGACCACGCTTGGGGGCATTTGTAAGTATTCTGGCCATAACCAGCCTACCCATTATATCAGATGCCAGGAAATATACATCTTGATGATGTTACTGCCCGCACTAACCTTTAGGAAGGGTAAGGCATCCGTTTCTTCTAACTTCTCTTTGGCCCTGTCGATTGCTTTCTTAATGTCTTCGATATCATTCTCCAACTTGATGAGATTACTTTCCATTTCCTTTAACAGATCATCCCCCTGCTTTTGCAACTGATCCAGGAGCTTCTTTTCACGTTCTTCCAAGAATTTGTGCATCTTCTCAAATTCAGATGTAATGTGTTGTTTATAATCAATCATCTTTTCCTTAAAAAGTACAAAAAGGTTGTAGCCAAAAAACAGACTGAAAATGTATTGAAGTAGATTTCCTGTTAAAGCTATTTAACTTAGTTTGTGTGTTTTGCTGCTGAAACATTTTGCAGCTATGCAGGCAAGCAATACACCATTCCGAATCATTACCATTCATTCATATGTCCTGGCCAGAGAAAATGGTCACCACCATTCCATCTCATGGACAGATAATCATCCGAATAGAAGAAGATTTGAGGATCCTCACCTTATGCACTACAATTTTCTCTGTCTGTTGGCTAATTAATTCTTCAGAAGCTTTTAGCGAAACATCCAGCGGATACAACATGGCAGAAAGCTCTTCCTGTAGAGAAGAAAAACCAACCCCCATAAAATTATACTTTAGTTTTCACTTTTTTGTCCTAGTGTCAAATATGGACTTTCCAGAACACAATAAGCATGACAGCTGTCAGCATGACTGGGTGTTTATTTTTGTAAAACTGATCTGAAATAAAGGCAAAGAACACAGTATAAATGTGGCTATATGCAGGCAGATTTAAGCTGCTGATTTGGCCCATTCAGGCCATGTTGGAAGCTTATCTGCCTGCGTATAGGGCCCTCCTGTAGGCCTGCCCGACCAATATCTAGCTAAAAATTGGCCAGATGCCGATCAGGCAGTTTTAAAAATCCTGTCAAGACAAGGACCCCAATCTGCTCTTCCATAATTCAGATCTCCTACCTTAAGTCTATTAAAAAAATATTTAAACAGTAATTAAACCCAATAGGAGTGTTTTGGCTCCAATAAGTATTAATTATATCTTAGTTGGGATCAAGTACAGGTACTGTTTTATTATTACAGAGAAAGGGGAATCATTTAACCATGAAATAAACCCAATATGGCTGTTCTGCCCCCAATAAGGGGTAATTATATCTTAGTTGGGATCAAGTACAGGTACTGTTTTATTATTACAGAGAAAAGGGAATCATTTAACCATTAAATAAACCCAATAGGGCTGTTCTGCCCCCAATAAGGGGTAATTATATCTTAGTTGGGATCAAGTACAGGTACTGTTTTATTATTACAGAGAAAAGGGAATCATTTAACCATTAAATAAACCCAATAGGGCTGTTCTGCCCCCAATAAGGGGTAATTATATCTTAGTTGGGATCAAGTACAGGTACTGTTTTATTATTACTGAGAAAGGGGAATCATTTAACCATGAAATAAACCCAATAGGGCTGTTCTGCCCCAATAAGGGGTATTTATATCTTAGTTGGGATCAAGTACAGGTACTGTTTTATTATTACTGAGAAAAAGGAAACCATTTTTAAAAATGTGAATTATGTGATTAAAATGGAGTCTATGGGTGATGGCCTTTCTGTAATTCAGAACTTTCTGGATAATGGGTTTCTGGATAAGGGGTCGGATACCTGTACTAGAATAACAATATGCATTGTCAAGGCAGTTAAAGTTCGGTTCTTAGGGCTATGTCACAATCAGGCTCTCAACTGGCTAAAAAACACAGCAGGGGCTAAGGTCACACAAGGTGGCTTCTAACCACATGTACCTGCTGACCAATGGCACACTGGGTGAATTTTTGTGTTTTGCATGCTTGACCTAACATGGAAGCCAAAATAAACTTAGAATTGCCTCAGTGGCAACTGCTTAACAGAAATGGCCTGATGATTCTCGTCCAAAAACAGATGAAAATCAAACGGAATTAAAAAATGGGGCAATTACGTGATGGCAATATCCTTTCAAAACCTGAACTCTAAAATGTATTTTATATGTTTACTTGGACTCTTTGAGAGCTTTCAAAAGTAAATATTTTATGGTGTGGTCTGTTTACAATGGATAATGAATTTGGCAACTATATTGTGCAACAGAATTTTTTTGCTGAACTAAAACGGGTGGAGTCCCCAAATAGGTTTGCATTACACTTTTACTCCTTAAACATTATCTTCCTCCTCCTTACTAGTTGCCAGGCATTCAGTTATGAGATTTGAGGTCCACTTACCCTGTATACATCCAGAGCATCCATGAGGGGCAGGAAGCTATGACAACTGTGCTCTAAGGAGTCACGACATATGACACAGCCTAGCAAGCCATCATCTTTGCAATAGAGCTTTACTTTCTCATCGTGTTTGGCGCACATTCCCAGCAGTTCTTTATTCTCTGTATATAACCCACTACGGCTAAGCGTTTTCATCACTAGTTTTTCAAGTGTTCGGTTGATGATAAAACTCTTTTCAGGCAAGGGCTCTTCACATTCAGGACAGGAAACAGAATTCCGGACTTCCCAGGCATTCTCTATGCAACTTTTGCAGAAATTGTGGCTACACTCCACCATAACGGGTTCCTTAAATAGCTCAAGGCACAAAGGGCAGGTCAATTCTTCAGCAAGATCCTTAGCCGGTGCTAGAGGCAGCTCATTTTTTGGAGATTCTGGAGGCTCCAACTTTATTTTCTGAAGAAAAGGGCAAAATGAAGGCATGAAAATATATTCTCTCTTATTAAAATGATTCCTCTGTATGTTAATAATGATTTCATTCTGTTATGACATCTAAAAATGAATGCATATGATCTTACTTGGAATTAACTTGGACTATTCATAGATAGATATTTAGGCTACATAAATATTAAGGTCTTAACTGGCTGCAAAGCAGCTAATACAGACTAACAAAATATTTTATAAAAGTATAACAATCATATTTTATGATATTACTTTAATTTAGTACTCTACTATTTAATCTTTACCCCATAGTAACTTAATTTTTAAGTCTATAGTATCTTTTGAAGACTACATTGCATAGCAGCACTTTTATTTGTAACAAGCCCATTCAGTAAGCACAGCAGGCTCACTTACAGTTGAGTCCAAGGTTGCGCTCATTGGTCCTCTTGCTTGTAATTTCTCACTTGCAGAAGTCTCAAGGAAGAAACTTGAGAAATCACAGTAGTAAAGTAAATCAAGAGTACTTCCCAAAGATTACTGGGTCCCTAAGAATCTAAAGGTGCCAGGCAGACTGAAGAAGTATACATAGAATAGAATCAGCAGACTGGAGTACACTCATTGCAAATAACGTGGGGTTCAGGGCACAATCCCCAGACCATCACAGTAGGCAATGCAAACAGCCCCCAAAATGACATGTCTTTCTTTTCCCTACATTGAGTCTGGTGTCCTTTCTAAGGGTGAAGACACACGGAGCGACTAGTAGCAACTACTTGTCATGGCTACAGAAATAGACAATGCTGATCATTTACTGATAACTGTCTCTACCTGTGTTTTACCAGAGGCAATTCTCAGTATTGTCTATGGCAGGGTATTTTACTAGACATGACAAGTAGCTGCTACTAAGTAGCTCTGTGTATCTTTAGACTAAGAGAGAAGCTTAACCTTTTCCGTTTCCTTACCTAGTGTGAAGCTCTGCCACCTTTAGTATACTGAGCCTTCCTTGCAATTTGAAAAGAAAGCTGGTCAGAGCTGTCTACCATGTATGCTTCATGTTTCATGGAATTATACAGCTTTATATCTGGTTGAAAGCCCCCTTTAAAAGGTGGTAACCTGACTAACTGGACTGCATGCTGAACCAGTGTCGGACTGGGAACCCAGGGGCCCACCAGAAAACCTTAGATCCTAGGCCCACTTTCCAAACTATTTTTCCTCCTTTCCTCACCCAACCTCTTTATTCTCCCAGTCTCTTTTATTTACATGCTAGCATCTATTCTTCCATCTATTTTTCCTCTTTCTTTCCATTTAGAAATAGGGAATGACTATGAAAAAGGCCAAAATATCAGGAGTAGGGGGGCCCACTGACACCTGGGCCCACCGGGAGTTTTCCTGGTATCCTGGTGGGCCAGTCCGACACTGTGCTGAACAGATGAATAACATGAGTTGGCATTTTTCTATTGTTCCAGTCGCCTTGGTTGATAGAACAGATAATCCTTGATCCAGAATTATCCAAACGCTTGCTCACACTGATAGTCCAAACGTTGTACAGTAGGAGCTTCACTTCTTCACCTGTAGATGCTCCGTACACTGCAGATATTGTGCATCAGTAGATGAGATCTTCCAACATGACGAACCAATTGATATCGGTCAGCATTTGAGTATGGAAAAATCACACAACACTGTGTCCTGTATAATTTTAGCAAATTGCCTTGACATACGACTAGGAGTCTACAGCACAATTCACAGAAAGTTTATTGAAATTGCCATTTATTAAAACTTTAATGTTTGCAGACAAAACCCTAGATGGAGTTGTTTCATTATAGATTTGATCACTTGTAGGCACTTCTGCCATGAGTTAGTGGATAAGAAAAACACGCATTTTGATAAATTTGATTGATATCAGTTTATTGTGGAATTCTGGCCATCACTTAAACAAAAGTCTGGAAGTGGCTACAAAGGTCTTCCCTGCATTATCAGCTATGTAGGCTAGTTATACTCCAGCACAAAATAACAGGATCACAAAAGCACATTGCCAATGGTTGGTATTGCTTAATCCCACTACTCAATCTAGGCAAAATAAGCCAACGTGTTCCCCAGGGGATTCATGCTATAATGAGTGCCAAGAGCCCACACGCTATTCATTTAAAAAGGTGTCCAATCCAAGTAAGACATTCTATCTGAACTTCAGCTTCTGCTAATCCATAGGAATAGTGTGTACAGACTTGCTTACCTGCCTATAACACTTAAGGACTCTTGGTCTTTGATTTACACTTCTTCTGTAATCCCCATTTCCATTTATACCCCCAACCACTGTCATTTTCGCTTACTAATTGGATACTGGTCTACCAAGTAATGGTCTTAAAAGTAATTCATAGCTGTAATGTTCTGTACGCACAAGAGCTTCGTCATATACTTTTTGTCACTGCAACTTCTCTCTTCTACTATTAACCATTTTTAGTAAGTTTCCCAACTGAAAATTCAGCAACATTTGAAAACATTAATATACAACTTTTTAACCTAGGGCTGTTGACAACACAGATAAAGCAAGTGAAACTTCTACACCATTTCAGTTGTTGCCTGGTTATGCTGTGTCTTGCTTTCATTTATGCCCAAAGCTTACCTCACTGCCCCCAATAACCCTAGTACAGGATGCTCAGGTATGGCTTTCCTCACTGCTCTGTATGCCCAAATCTTACCATACCTCATTGCATCAATGCCCCCGTTGGGCTTTGCTTTGGAAGCTCAAACATGGTAGGCCTCACTGCTCTGTGTGCCCAGTATAACATTCTACTATTCTGTATGTCCCCAGTATGACATGCCTCACTGCTCTGTATGCCCTAGTATGGCGTATCACACTGTTCTGAATGCCTCAATAGGATGTGCCTCCCTGCCCTGTATGCCCCAAAAGAAAATGCCTCATTGCTTCTCTATGTCCCCGGGACTGCATGCCCAATAGGCTGCTATGTTTACCCCCCAATATCCATATGCTCTCAGGATGACCCCTGTATGCTTTATAATACTACTCTGTACACTCAGTATAGGATTCCTTATTGCTTAGTATGTCCTTGCATTAAATATTTGCACTCTACTTCACGGAGTAATGTGCCTGACTTGACTAGTATGGGTATGCTTAAATATAGCATACCTCTAATGCGGTGAATAATGTACCTCATTGCTCTATATGCCCCAGTACAATGTGCTTGATAGTTCTGTATGCCATGCCTTACTGTTCTGTGTGCCAGGATATGCCATGCCTCATTGCACTGTTTCTCCTGCTATGTGTGCATCCAATATATGCTTCAGGCTTCTGTATGGCCCCTGTATGGTTTATCTCACTTTTCCTGAATAATGCTCCTTACCTCACTGGAGTGTATAGCCCAGGTGCAGTGTCTAACTGCCCTGCATGCTGCAGTATGTGCCCTTTACTGCTCTGAATACCCTCTATACGACATGCCTCACTCACTGCACACTTTGCCCCAATATGCTGCTATGTATGTTACTACATACTGCATGTTCCCTTGCAGCTCAGAATGCCCTCTGTATCTCATTGCTCTTTATACCCTCAGTATGACAGGCCTTTCTGTATGCTATGCTCCATCTTTGCATCCCTCCTGTATCATGTACTTCATGGCTCTTTGTGTCATCAGCATGGCAATCCTCACTGCTCTGCATGCTCCAAATATGCTGTGCCTCACTGCTCTGCATGCTCCAAATATGCTGTGCCTCACTGCTCTGCATGCTCCAAAAATGCTGTGCCTCACTGCTCTGCATGCTCCAAAAATGCTGTGCCTCACTGCTCTGCATGCTCCAAAAATGCTGTGCCTCACTGCTCTGTATGGAGCCAACACACATTTGCAACAAGAGTAGCCCTTGCAAGGTGTATCTCACTGCTGTGTATTATGCGCTTTCCAACTATACTAGTGCAAGGTATTGTATGTCCAGAGTATTGCAGGCATTACTGCTGTCTGTCCCAATATACTGCTATGTATGCCCCTAACATATGCTCCAAATGCCCCTAGATGGTGTATGTCACTGCTCTGTAAGCCTCAGTATACTCTAACCCCTGCTCTTTTTGCCATAGGTATCAAATGCCTTGCTGCTCTGTATACTCCCTGGTAGTGTGGTCACCAATCACCAAGCTAAAGAAGCTAAGATAAGCAAACCTAGCCCTACAGCTTATACCACGTAATATCTACTAAAACATTTATTAATCATTATTACTATTTTCACCCCATCCTCCAACCAGCTTTCTCAATTGACACTACCTTCGACTGCATCTAAACCAAATCTTACATCCTTTGCCTGCACTCTAAACTTCTCGCAACTTCCAGCAACATTCCCCAAGCACTCTCCTTTATACCCTTTAAACCCTACAGAATTACACCCTTAATGCGTGCAAATACCACTCAACTTAACTCCGAAACTGCATTCTTCGTAAGTGGCTCAATAACAAAAAGATAGGCCTACTAGATGTGGTGCTCTCACATCACAGAGATAGGATAGAAGGATAATTACAAACCATTTACAGAGACATTACAGACAGGTTAATATACAATACGCAGAGTTGTGGCCGAACTGATTTCAGTAGGACTTATCCCCCTGTTACCTTGGGTTCAGGCTCAGGCTCCTCAAATTTCCGTTTTGGGGATAGAGGAGTTTCATAATCCATCGGCTCAGTGGTACTACTGTTCTGTTCTGGATTTGTTCCATTCTGACTTTCTGCATCATTCTTCTCTTCCTTTACTGTCAGTGGTTCAGGCAACAACAAGCGTGATCTGTCCACCCACTCATCTTGACGTTGGTTCACTGCAGAAAAAGTCATCTTACACATTTCCACACAAATTAATGATGGAAAGGAAGTATCAAAATAAAACAGTTTAATCTAAAATGCTCACTTACCATCATACTGTGTGCCAAAATGGATACATTAAACTATAACAATACACTTAGAACAGTATGGGAAACAAATATTTCTCAAATTCAGTCACAGAAGGATCATTGCCAATTATTGAAAAGACAAGTGATCCAAACACTGCACTCAGTGACATAACCTGTTAATGTTACCTGCTGGATAGTCCTGAGAACGACTGATTTTTGCTTCAGTCTACAATCGTGCTCAAAAGTAACTGGCACCTCTGCACTTCTTTTAAATTACTCCAAACATTTATCAGTAGATCAGTTTATTTTAAAGTTGGAAAAAAAAAACGGTTTCCACAATTATTTTATCTTATTCAGAAAAATAACACTGTTGACATTACGGATAGCCAAGTAGTTGTTGCACCATTTGGCAAAAATAACAGAAATCAGCAGCTTCTTAGATCCATGAACGCACTTTCTACAGGTCTCTGCTGACAGGCTGGAACACTCGTAGACACTCTTTCAGTTCTTCCAAATGTAAAGGATGCCTTCTCCTGACTGCAGTTTCCAGATCTCCACAAGTGTTCATTGGGATTTAGGTCTCATTGTTGAAAACGTCAAAACACTCAATCGTTTTGCTTTGAACTGGGTTTAATGTCGTACTTCAAAACACCTTTGTAATTTCTTGATTTTATTATGCAACATGCAAACTCCAGTCACCCCATGCCAGGGGAAGAGGAGCAACATCAGCTGTTCACAGGACATTCTTCCAGAGATGTTTTGATGAACTTCTCCCAGGATATATGTTTCTCTGTCAAAAGGGGGATCTTCCTGGGTCTCCCACCATAAAGGTCCCTTTTCACCGAGTTGGTAACAGAAGTTGCAAGCTGAAACTGCCGTACCTTGTGTCTGAATGTCAGCTTGAACCAGTCTGGCAGTTGATAGAGATTCCTTCACCACAAGCTGAAGAATCATAACACCGCAATTTCTGGAGGTCTCTGGCAATGGACTTGAGACTGTCTACGTTTTTGAATAATTATCTGTCTCACCTATTCAGGCAGTTTTCTGCTTTTCATTTTTTTCCTCTGTGTTTGGTGTAGTGCAAACAATTCAATCTGGTTGGATGTGTGATTAATGTATGACAAACTATTACAAATCACATTTTTTCTTGTTTTGTTCCATTGCTAAGAGTGAAATAAGTGAACACCAAAGCAGCAATTTGCTGCCACCGCTGGTGCATTATTGGGAAAAAGTGCAAAGGTGCCAATATTTTTGGCGATGATTGTACATACACACAATATCATTTTCCATTGGCTGCTTCCCAACCATTGCCATTTACAAGCACACAACCACAGAAATAACCTGCTGTTTATAAAGCTGCAATCACTACTTAGCAAGAAGGTGACAAACTTCCCTTAGCAAGCAGATAGGCCATACATACAATACAAATGTTTAATAACATGGCACATCTCTAAGAACCCTGTGTTCCCTTAACCCCAACCGGCCTGACAGGCCCTACTTTTGTGCTTTCCATTTGTATATTCATTTAGTTGAACATTGTTGATTAGATGGATAAAAGTGACCATACATAAGGAGATAAATGCTGCTACCTTAGAGACCAAATCAGCATCTTGTCAAAAGCCTCCCAACATATATCTGGCTAAAAACTGATTGGGCGAGGACAGTATCGACATAGTGATGCGCTACTCTATTAATGGGTCTACATAGGCCCAAATTAGGATCCCATTTTAGTCCCAAGTGCAAGCAATCACATCAGACGAATTTGGCCCAGCACATGGGTGGTCTAATGGTCACAGACTGGCTTGTTTGGCGACCTAATTAAATGAGAGGATCTATTCATGAATGTTCAGCTTAAAACTAACCACATACCCCAGGGAAGACTTTAAAATATAGGAATGCACTCAATGCAGGATTTGCTGCACCCCCATATCATACGCTTTAGCAGAAGTAATGGCCTAACTGAAACCCGTATCGGCACCCGTCATGAACTCTAAATTGTGCATTATTACAAATTTTACTACAAATTATATTTTGGATTTAGTTTAGTTTTTAAGGCCAAATATTTCATGATGGATTCAGTATTCACCTATTTGACAAGCAAACTTTTGCTGCATATTTTTTTTCTATTCTGTGCTTTGTACGGGGAAAAAAATGGTCATGGTCCGTTCAAGGAACACAATGTTAAAAGAAAACACCACCCTGTCAACATTTTCTTCCAGTTCTGCTGAAATACAAACAGCTGATCTAACACACACTCCCACTTCCACTTACGAATCCAGAGTGATATCTTTACTGAGCTTCACCGGTTTAAGACTAAATGCCACACAGAGCTACATGTACCTGCACCTGAGTGTTTTCAATTTATTCGGGTGCAGGCACGGGTAGGGGAGTTTCATGCGTACGGAACGTATTCTCTGCAAGTGTTTCGGCTTGCAGGAAATATGCGTCATACGCTCCATGTGGTATTAGCCTAAAGGGAAAAAAAAAAGCTTGTTCTTTCCCACTTACCCAAAAGGCAAGCAGCTGGCAGTGAGAAAGGAAATGGGGTAATGCCATTTTTTTTTTTTTAACAGTTTACATGTGTGAGGGAAGAAAGGACAAAATAAGGCAAACTAAAGGTGGCCATACATGGGCAGATTTAAGCAGCTTATTTGCCCGTGTAGAGGGACCCCTACTGGGCCTCCCCGACTGATATTTGGCCTATAACTGTCCAGATATCGATCTGGCAGGTGTGATTTTTCAATCAGATTGGAAACAACATTGGCTCATTGATGCAATCCTTGCAATCCTATGCCCGGTATTCTAATTCAATTGTTTAGCCTGAGGGCTAAGCGATCAGATTACCCTGATATCGGCCACCTTAGGTGGGCATTTCGGTGGAAAGAGCCACTCATTTGGTGACCTCACAAAACAAGTGGAACTTATAGTGCAGGGGTGGGCAAACTTTTTGGCTCAGGGGCCAACAGACGAGCCAGCATTACGCCATCTCTGCTCGTCAGTTCAAGTCTCGCGTGATGAGACTTGCGGCCCGTTCAGCTTAAAAAGCTGAATGGGCCGGACATGGCCAGCGGGCCATAGTTTTCCCACCCCTGTTATAGTGTATGGCCATCTTAAGGCGTGCCACATACAGGGTCGGACTGGGGGGTGAAGGGCCCACCCGGGCTCCCGTCCCAGGGGCCCTACAGGTGCCCCCAGCCGAGCACGTCCCCTAACCCCCCCCATCCGACATCCTCCCCCAAGCGCGCAAATTTGACGCGTCAGGGGAGGAGAGGTCGGGAGGGGGAGTGCTGGTAAGGGTCGGGTCTGGGCCGCCGGGGCCCACCGAGATTTTTCCCAGTGTCCCGGCGGCCCAGTCCACCCATGGCCACATATATAAATCACACAGGTCACGATATAAAAATCAAAGTGGATATTTTAAAAATGCAAGGTAGTTGTGGAATAAATATATATTTCTATCCCGTTCTGCATATTCCCACCACAGTTATCGGCCTTCCAACAAACCGCTATCTTGGAGGTAATATTTCCATAGGAAATCATATTACTTACAGCCCACATAATGTACATAGTATTCTTGATTGCCAGTTTGCTCGTTTGATCTGATATTCATTATCTTTGCATCACCTACAGTAAAAAAAATTAAAAAACATAATAACTTCAGTAGGCACGTCTGGCAAGCATGATATAACTGCCTGAGCAGTTCACATTCATACCTAGTGTTATACAAAGAACCAATCAGTATCTGCACAAAATGGATTCTCCTAAGCGAGCTATACACGCACCAATATTATCGTTCGAAACCTCGTTTTGTATGATATTCAGTGTGTGTATGGCGGATTGATGAGACAACCTATATAACAAAAGCTTTGGATAACGGTCGGCACCCGAGCAAAATCTGCGTTTAGGGCTGAATTGTCAGGTGGAGGTAGAATCCCTATTGTTTTTACCTCCATATCTGATGGTTCAGCCCGGAACATCAATGGAGGGAACGAACGACCAATGGTCGCAGGAAAGATCAAAACTGGTATGTGTAGGGCCACCTTTAGAAATAATCCCTCCTTCAGATGCCTACAACATATAAAGGTGGCCATACATGGCAAGATCTTCTCCCGATATCCCCACATACAGGTAAGCAATATCAGGCTAATTCGGTCATTTGGCCCTCGTTAGAACAGCATCGAAAAATACATCTTGCCTGAACGCGATCTGGCTGATTTCAGGCCAGATGTCGGTCGGGCAGGTCCGTTGTTCGTGCCCATACACGGACAGATAAGCTGCCGAATCAGTCTAAAGGACCCATATCGGCAGCTAGAATCACCCCGTGTATGGCCACCTTTATTCTAAAGCAGTGATCCCCAATCCCTTGGATGTTGCTCTCAGTGGCCTCAGAGCAGGTGCTTATTTTTGAATTTCTGGTAAGAAGGGAAGTTTTGGTTGCATAAAAACCAAGTATAATGCCAAACAGAGCCTCCTGAAGTCCACACAGGGGCGATTAAGTAGCCAATAAAATCTCTTACTGTCACCCCCAGGAAACTTTTCCATGCTTGTATTGCTTCCCAACACTTTTTCCATTTAAATATGGCTCACTGGTATAAAAGGTTGGAGCAACGTTTCTCAGTACCTATAATAAAGATGGCTGTGCTTAAACTCAAATACAGTTAAACCTGTCATCTCTCTTGGTCCATGCAAACTAAAATTAAAAAACTAATTTAGATTAAATTCATTAGGGAACGACATGATTACAGGTAGCACGAAGAGGTCTTTAGAAGTATTTTGTTTACCAGATGCTCATTCTCCTTTTACTTGTTAAAAGCCTGGACAGAGCTTTTTCATTTAATCCTCTTGTTCAAAATTAATTAAAAATAATGTAACTGGAAAAAGTTTTGAAGTGTTTGCCTCAGAAAAACTACTTCAGTTTATATACGGTAAATGAGCTGCTGTGTAGCCATGCATCTCTGTAGAGTACAATTGTGTTTTACAGAGCTTATCTGTTATGTAAACTTTGAAGTCATTGAGGGGTTCTGTGACCATATAAAGGCACAAGGCTGCAGGCTGAGTTATACAGGGAACTCTGAGTATCACTCATGTATTATAAGGGATAATGTACCCCCTACTGTAAATGATAAGGATATTAGCAGTCACTGAGGGGTTCTGTGCCCATATAAAGGCACAAGGCTGCAGGCTGAGTTATACAGGGAACTCTGAGTATCACTCATGTATTATAAGGGATAATGTACCCCCTACTGTAAATGATAAGGATATTAGCAGTCACTGAGGGGTTCTGTGCCCATATAAAGGCACAAGGCTGCAGGCTGAGTTATACAGGGAACTCTGAGTATCACTCATGTATTATAAGGGATAATGTACCCCCTACTGTAAATGATAAGGATATTAGCAGTCACTGAGGGGTTCTGTGCCCATATAAAGGCACAAGGCTGCAGGAACGGCTTATTTATAATATCCTTATACTGTACCCTGTCAATACATTATAGTTTATCAAACACAGTTTCAGTGAGTGAGAGACAATTGAGATCACATTTCCGAGTACATGTATGGTTCATGATCATTATTATATAGCGATACTCACGCAGGGTGCCGCTGCCTTTCTTGCAGGGATAGACACTGCCGATCTTTACCAACTCGTCCTTTGCCTCCGGCAGTTCCCCTTCCGAGCGCTCCCCCATCCCCTCCCCACGGCCGGTCACAGTATGGGGGGCACCGTGCTTGCTCTCCTGGCTGCTCCGGGAAGCCATGCTCGGAAAGGCCAATAAAAAGCTGAGCCTTCACACCTGCCAATGGACCCTCACACCTGCCAATGGACCCTCACACCTGCCAATGGACCCTCACACCTGGCCGAAGCGCGGCAATTACTGAATACAGAACCCAAGGGACCCTAAGAGCTCCCACGTTAAATAATGGAGCCAAAATGGCAGCCTCCTATGAGGGAAAGTTCAACGTAAGTGACGCGCAGGCAGGCGGAATCTGCGCCCCCTAGTGGCTGAAAACATAAGCGCTATTCTGCTTCCCATTTGTCAGCTCTCATTACATGGAAGGTACCAGCATGGTGGCCATTAGGGGGCGCCAGAAAGGATATTTGGTTTGGAAAAGCCCCACTAGTAACAGTGGATGTGGAAGTTGCAGGTAGGTATTTTTATTTAACCCCAAGATAAGGACCCCAGTCTGCTTGGATTGTCAGTAAGGTTGTCAGAGAATATTTGGGTAATTCCATTTTAGCAGCACCAGTGGCAGCACCAAGACCTCCCTTCCAATGGGGCACAGTGGTGTGTGGAATTGTTGTAGGGGTGTATTTATTAACATTGGAGACAAACATCACCGCTAATGTTGCCCACAGCAACCAATCAGCAATTAGATTTGAGTGGTCACCTACTATTTAGAAAACAAAAGCAAAGCTCTGATTCATTACTATGTGCAACATCTCCGGAGGCGTTTGTCTCCAATTTTAATAAATGTAAAGGCGGTTGGTGTGTGCTTGCCTAGTGGTGCGTTGTGACTGCCATTTAGCACCAGGGTTTGTGGGTCTGGTCAGTTTTTGGCAACAACAGCCCAGTCCTCTGTAACCCATAGTTTGCATTTAAGGTAAAGTTAATGGGGCAATTGAAAACTGCTGCTTCTGCTCTCAGACAAGATGGAAATGTTGCCTTGGGCGGCAGTCTGTGGCAGGTTACTAAGCTGCTCTAGTATCTTTTAAGAGCTGAAATAATGGATCAGTTGCAGGAAATTTGTCTCTTTCAAATGAGATGATGCTGTCCCCTTATCCCAGTCAGAGCATTAAAATTATTTATCTATAGGTGCTCGTTTGCTGCCCCCTAAAAGGGCTTCCAAAGGTGACAGTAGGTATAGTAGGGAGAGATGGTGCCTATAGTAGCAGTGGGGGGATAATAGCCTCTGGGAAGGGACTGGGGCTGTGGGATAGCAGGTATAGTAGGGAGAGATGGTGCCTATAGTAGCAGTGGGGGGATAATAGCCTCTGGGGAGGGGCTGGGGCTGTGGGATAGCAGGTATAGTAGGGAGAGATGGTGCCTATAGTAGCAGTGGGATAATAGCCTGTGGGAAGGGACTGGGGCTGTGGGATAGCAGGTATAGTAGGGAGAGATGGTGCCTATAGTAGCAGTGGGGGGATAATAGCCTCTGGGAAGGGACTGGGGCTGTGGGATAGCAGGTATAGTAGGGAGAGATGGTGCCTATAGTAGCAGTGGGATAATAGCCTCTGGGAAGGGACTGGGGCTGTGGGATAGCAGGTATAGTAGGGAGAGATGGTGCCTATAGTAGCAGTGGGGGGATAATAGCCTCTGGGAAGGGACTGGGGCTGTGGGATAGCAGGTATAGTAGGGAGAGATGGTGCCTATAGTAGCAGTGGGGGGATAATAGCCTCTGGGAAGGGACTGGGGCTGTGGATAGCAGGTATAGTAGGGAGAGATGGTGCCTATAGTAGCAGTGGGGGGATAATAGCCTCTGGGAAGGGACTGGGGCTGTGGGATAGCATGTATAGTAGGGAGAGATGGTGCCTATAGTAGCAGTGGGGGGATAATAGCCTCTGGGAAGGGACTGGGGCTGTGGGATAGC
This sequence comes from Xenopus tropicalis, assembly GCF_000004195.4. Taxonomy (NCBI): domain Eukaryota; kingdom Metazoa; phylum Chordata; class Amphibia; order Anura; family Pipidae; genus Xenopus; species Xenopus tropicalis. The sequence continues at coordinate 147,230,417 of NC_030681.2, forward strand.
AGGTATAGTAGGGAGAGATGGTGCCTATAGTAGTTTTCTCCTTCCACAAGAAATTTTACAAATGCCAAGTCAAAACTTTAAGTTGAACCCAACTGAGATGCATAGGAGGGCTTAGCTTGCTTGTATTAGTTACAGCAGCAACTCAGCTTCCAGTGCATATAAGTAACCCTGGTTTGTGCTGCCAACAATCTGCAGTTTTGAGAAGACAGTGGTCACTCCCCGGCAACTGAGTCGTGGTGATGAGATACATATTTTTGTTAGAAATAGTGCTTGGATCCCTTTAATGTGCATTATTTATTGTTTCCATAACTGTTTTATCTGATTTGAAATGGTAAAACATCTTCTGTTTAATAAACAAGATTGATGTTCTGGAGTGGATCCTTTATAATACAAATCCACAGACCAAAATGCTGTGTGTTCCCATCATATTACCATTCCTTTGATTGGTTCTCCTTTCATCTTCCCCATGTGAATACATTAACTGCATCCTATTAATGACAGCTCTTGTGGGTACCTAACTCTGCTTACTGCTACTCTGTGTAGGTTCAGGACATGTAGTTAAAGGAACACTGTCATGGGAAAACATCAGTTAAAAGAGCTTCTCCAGCAGAATCCTGCATTGTAATCTGTTTTCCCATGGGGCTAGCCATATTCTTCATTTCTCAGGGTGCCACAGCCATGTGACCTGTGCTCTGATAAACTTCAGGCACACTTTACTGCTGCGCTGCAAGTTGGAATGATATCCCCCCCCCTCACCCCCAGCAGCCGATCAGCAGAACAACGGGAAGGGAGCAAGATAGCAGCTCCCAGTAGGTATCAGAATAGCACTCAATAGTAAGAAATCAAGGTCCGGCTTGGGACTCCTCCAGTTACATGGGAGTAGGAGAAACAATAGGTTAGCTGAAAGCAGTTCTAATGAGTAGCACTGGCTGAAAGCTCAGACTCAGGCACAATGCACTGAGATGGCGCCTACACACCAATATTACAGCTACAAATACATTTGTTGGTTCAAGAATATGACACTGTTTGCTATGTAAACAGTGTCATTTAGAAATAAAAAGTATACCATAAAACTCATGACAGTATCTCTTTAAAGAGATAAGTAGAAACACTGCTCTATGTGGCATTTCCATTGCAGCAGATAATTGTGCGGAATCCCCAGTGCAAAGTACAGTCACCTGACTCACATATATGTAGTAGGGATACAAATTCCTAGATTTGGGCAAATACTGATTTGTATACCTAATACCTATACAGGTATGGGACCCGTTATCCAGAATGCTCGGGACCTGGGGTTTTCCGGATAAAGGGTCTTTCTGTAATTCGGATCTCCTACCTTCAGTCTAAACAGTAATTAAACCCAATAGTATTTTTTTGCCTTCAATAAGGGGTAATTATATCTTAGTTGGGATCAAGTACAGGTACTGTTTTATTATTACAGAGAAAAGGGAATCATTTAACCATTAAATAAACCCAATAGGGCTGTTCTGCCCCCAATAAGGGGTAATTATATCTTAGTTGGGATCAAGTACAGGTACTGTTTTATTATTACAGAGAAAAGGGAATCATTTAACCATTAAATAAACCCAATAGGGCTGTTCTGTCCCCAATAAGGGGTAATTATATCTTAGTTGGGATCAAGTACAGGTACTGTTTTATTATTACAGAGAAAAGGGAATCATTTAACCATTAAATAAACCCAATAGGGCTGTTCTGCCCCCAATAAGGGGTAATTATATCTTAGATGGGATCAAGTACAGGTACTGTTTTATTATTACAGAGAAAAGGCAATCATTTAACCATTAATTAAACCCAATAGGACTGTTCTGCCCCCAATAAGGGGTAATTATATCTTAGTTGGGATCAAGTACAGGTACTGTTTTATTATTACAGAGAAAAGGGAATCATTTAACCATTAAAAAACCCAATAGGGTTGTTCTGCCCCCAATAAGGGGTAATTATATCTTAGTTGGGATCAAGTACAGGTACTGTTTTATTATTACAGAGAAAAGGGAATCATTTAACCATTAAATAAACCCAATAGGGCTGTTCTGCCCCCAATAAGGGGCCATTATATCTTAGTTGGGATCAAGTACAGGTACTGTTTTATTATTACAGAGAAAAGGGAATCATTTAACCATTAAATAAACCCAATAGGGCTGTTCTGCCCCCAATAAGGGGCCATTATATCTTAGTTGGGATCAAGTACAGGTACTGTTTTATTATTACAGAGAAAAGGGAATCATTTAACCATGAAATAAACCCAATAGGGTTGTTCTGCCCCCAATTAGGGGTAATTATATCTTAGTTGGGATCAAGTACAAGGCAACGTTTTGTTATTACAGAGAAAAAGGTAACCATTTTTAAAAATCTGAATTATTTGATTACAGTGTAGTCTATGGGAGATGGCCTTTCCATAATTTGGAACTTTCTGGATAATCGGTTTCTGGATAAGGGGTCCCATACCTGTACCTAATTTGTATATTCAGATTTGAAAAAAGTATCATCTCTAAAAAGAAAAAAATATCAAATTCAGTTATCCAGAGATGTGAATAGTTTGCAACTGGTTCAGCTGAATAATTATCTTTTATCAGAATCTGTATAAAATCCTGGGATTTGGCAAAAAAACAAGCTCGGGGGCATTGGCTAGGTGGGATCTCTGTGATTTTCATGCTCCAGCTGGGAATAACTTCTAAGGGCTCATTTACGAGTGCAACTGCAATTGTGGTTGTACAAAAAATGGATGCAGCCGTTGTACATATAAAGCCATTTATTAATGGTACTTTGTCCAAAAACACATGTACTTCTGTATAGTGCTGTTCAGCACCAGTGTGTTAGTGATATGTAAGCTGGCCCGATACCTGCGGGTTGGGCGGGTTTGTGCTGACCTCGGCACATCATTTGCGATTCGCGGGCGGGTTCGGGTTGACCGCTTCCACTCACCCTCCCCGCCCACAACTTAACACTGCCGGCCTGCGCCTTCTGAATTTATAGGTGCGTGCCTGCCATGCCCCTTTTGTGACGTCATTGTGGGGCAGGTCGGGCATGGGTCTATAAATACAGGGCAGAAGCCAGGTTGGGTTCGGGTTGGGAGCATCAGGTTGGGTTGAATTTTTCAGTATATCCCTTCTGCCTCCTTGCGGATGCAAGGGGGCCCTGGAACTAGTACTACATTGAAGATGGCGGTAGCTCCAAGGTTCCCTCTGCTAGCTGCCATGTAGCAGACTAAAGCTGGCCATACATGCACCGATAATATCGTACGAAACCTCGTTTCGTACGATATTCGGTGCGTGTATGGCAAGTCGGCAAGTCGACCGATATCTCAGGAAGCTGCTGATATCGGTCGACTCACCGGTCAAGACCGATGGCACTACTAACATTTTCAGTGCAGTTGTGTCTGGGAAAACTCAGCATTCTGGGTTAAAACCAGGGCAGTTGTGTCTGAAATTGCACTTTGCACTTATGGTTGTAAATAACCCCTCTAGTTTCATGCAAATCTCTTCCAAAAATGCACAGGTAAAACTCCTGATACCACACTGTGTGGAATTGCCCCAAGTGTGTAAATGTCTTGTACATTAACTCAGCACCTTCACATATTAATGACTGTATTTCTGCTGATAGTGACTAGAAGCTCCCAGTAGGGAAATGATTAGCCAGCACAGGCTTCAGATAGTTTGGTTAATCCTTTTCTTGCGACTCCGATCCAGTAAGGGAGATAATGAGGCCAAGCAGGGCAGGTTATACGTTAAACAGAAGTCAGCGAAGGGCATATGGTTTAAGGCACCACAAAGCAGTTTGATTATTGACTAAGGATGGTTTTCTGTCGGGACATCACCTCACTTCATTGCTCCTCAGTGAAACAGGCACGGTCCTTCTTTATTCTTTTTCATCATTTTGGCCAGTTTGACCATTGGAAATGTTTTCCCCCCACCTAATGGGGGCTCTATTGTTTAAGTCCCAGTATGTGCCTTAAGGGAAGCTCAGAGTGTTAATTTGTGGACATATTGATTACTATAGAGACCAAAAGAAGTGATGGCTGTGTCATGTAATAGAGTGTGTGTAATTCTGATGAAGGCAGCATAGAGGGACAAATGGGGGTTAAACTATTGTAAACAAATTGTGAGATGACTGATATTGAAGGGCTAAGATCCTTCTTTTATCAAAATAGTAACTTAGTAAGTGAGGCTAGAGCAGGGATCCCCAACCTTTCTTAAGGTCCCCATACACGGTAAGATCCGCTCGCTTGGCGAGATCGCCAAGCGAGCGGATCTTCCCCCGATATCCCCACCTACGGGTGGGCGATATCGGGGAGCTTGAAGTTAGAAAAAAAAATAATCCGGTCATTTGTCCCATTATGTAGGCGGCAATGGGGCAGTCGGTTCGGGGACCGCATCAACGAGCCGATGCGGCCCCCGATCCAACTAAATCTTTTAACCTGGCCGATCGATATCTGGCCAATTTCAGGCCAGATATCGGTCAGCCAGCCCGCTCGTTTCTGCCCCTACACGGGCAGATAAGCTGCCGAGTCGGTCCAAGGGACCCATATCAGCAGCTACTATCGGCCCGTGTATGGGGGCCTTTACTCGTGAGCCACAGTCAAGTGTATAAAGACCTGGAGAGCAACACAAGCACCATAAAAGTTAATGGAGGAGACAAATAAGGGCTGTGATTGGCTATTAGGGGCCTCTATGCACACTATCAGCTTACAGGGGGCTTTGTTTGGTAGGAAGTCTTATTTTTATTCAACCAAGCCTCCGAATTACCTGGTTTGGGGGCACTGGGAGCAACATCCAAGGGGTTGGTGAGCAACATGGGGCCCCGAGCCACTGGTTGGGGATCACTGGGCTAGAGCATAAGTTGAGTTGAACCTTTTTAGGACACTTTATTCAAGTCAACAAATACTTACTGGATCCAAAAAGTGAAGCAGATTACTGATTGAAATTAGGTGAATAATGATCCGGACAGGGGTGGGATAAATAATGTCAGAAGAGGAGCTGGTGATGTTGGGGGGGGGGGTGATGACAATTGGGGGGGCTGATTGATGGCATCAGAGGCCATTGTTGTGATATGTTAGGCATTGATTGGCTTCATTTTAAGTGTTGCAGGGTTTGGTTTAGGTTTCAGACCTATGAAACCAGGATAGGCAGTTTTGGACAGCCCATTTAAAAACTAGACTCTCTGGTTCAAAACCAGACAGGTGTATGTATGTACAGGTATGGGATCACTTATCCGGAAACCCATTATCCAGAAAGTTCCGAATTACGGAAAGGCCATCTCCCATAGAATCCATTATAAGCAAATAATTCAAATTTTTAAAAATGATTTCCAGTAGGATTGTTCTGCCCCCAATAAGGGGTAATTATATCTTAGTTGGGGTCAAGTACAGGTACTGTTTTATTATTACAGAGAAAAGGGAATCATTTAACCATTAAATAAACCCAATAGGGCTGTTCTGCCCCAATAAGGGGTAATTATATCTTAGTTGGGGTCAAGTACAGGTACTGTTTTATTATTACAGAGAAAAGGGAATCATTTAACCATTAAATAAACCCAATAGGGCTGTTCTGCCCCCAATAAGGGGTAATTATATCTTAGTTGGGATCAAGTACAGGTACTGTTTTATTATTACAGAGAAAAGGGAATCATTTAACCATGAAATAAACCCAATAGGGCTGTTCTGCCCCCAATAAGGGGTAATTATATCTTAGTTGGGATCAAGTACAGATACTGTTTTATTATTACAGAGAAAAGGGAATCATTTAACCATTAAATAAACCCAATAGGGCTGTTCTGCCCCCAATAAGGGGTAATTATATCTTAGTTGGGATCAAGTACAGGTACTGTTTTATTATTACAGAGAAAAGGGAAATAAATCTAAAGGGAGCTTTCTGGATAACTGGTTTCTGGATAAGAGATTCCTATACCTGTACTAAGTGGAAGCTCTTCTGTTGAATCTGTCAGTTCACCTCTGGGCTCATTTATGGGTGTTTGGAAAGGCTGAATTTAAAAGCCATATGTCAACTCACATAATGTGTAGCAGTTTAAAGAATTTAAACTTGATGAACTGGGTCTCTCTCCTAAACGTCTTCTTTCATTTACATTATTATGCCTAATATTTTTATATAAGACTGATAACAGAGGCTTTGGTGTTTGCTAAGGCTGAGCTGCTTGAGGCTATTACTATTTAACCAGTTTCTTATTTTGAAGATTAGCAGTATTCAAGGTCGGGAACATTGGCATAACAACAACAGGGAGTTGTATATTTATTCCATTGCTGCATAATAGCAATAATTAAACATAATGTGGTTCCAAGGTCCATAAGAGGTTTCATGACTAGAGATTGTTATCATGAACTGTTAAGTTACACTTAAGGATATCAATACGCAACAAAAGTCACACAGGTACAGCAGTCCCCAGATTTCTTCTGGTGAGCCTCAGCCATCCATTCACTGAGGATGCTGGGAGTTGTAGTTTCCAACACCTTGAAGGTCAAGCCTGAATAGATATTTAATTTAAAGGGGTGGTTCACATTTAAGTTTACATTTAGTATGTTATAGAATGGGCAGTTCTAAGCAACTTTTCAGTTAGTCTTCTTTAGTTAATTTTTTTCTTTTTTTTTTATTTCCTTCTTCTGCTGACTTTTTGCAGCTTTCAAATGGGGGTCACTGACCCCGGCAGCCAGAAAACTATTGCTCTGTGAGGCTACAGTTTTATTGTTCATGTCACTCTTTATCATTTATTTTTTTGTTCAGGTCCTCCCCTATTCATATACCAGTCTCTCATTCAAACCACTTTCCAGTTGCTAAGGTAATTTGGATCCTAGCAACCAGATAACCAGATAATTTCAAAAGGCTCTCTAACAGTGTTTCTATATATAGGGGATAACCATTCCAGACCCAAAACGTTGGATTTGGGTTTGATTTACATGACTTCAGCTCCCATGTTTTTGCCCATGATTTCGGTAACACAGGGGTCCCCAACCTTTCTTACTCATTAGCAACAGTCAAATGTAAAAATACTTCATAGAGGTGCCAAAAAGGGCTGTGATTGGCTATTAGGCAGCCTCTATGCACCCTATCAGCTTACAGGGGCTTTATTTGGGAGTAATCTTGTTTTTATTCAACCAAAACTTGCCCCCAAGTCAGGAATTCAAAAATAACTCCCTGGTTTGGGGACACTGAGAGCAACACCCAAGGGGTTGGGGAGCAACATGGTGCCACTGGTTGGGGGTCACTGCTGTTAAGGTTCCCATACATGGGCCGATTCTAGCTGCCGATATGGGTCTCTTAGACCGATTTGGCAGCTAAGCCAAGTGAGCGGATCTGAAGGTGTAATGGCACGTTTACGTGTAGTAGTGTTGGACAGCCAGGGCAGGTGGAGCATTAATTGCAGTCTAATAATGAACTAATGAGTTTTATTTAAACATTTCTAACAAGTGCTTTTGTTTCATTTTACCTATCTGCAATGATACCTAATCTAATATGGCACCAAATTAGGCGTTTATCATCCTGCAACATTATTATACACCTGTTTTTATTATCACAAAGACTATAAAATCAATGACTTTCCCAGGGTATCTGTTTGCGCAAATCACTGCATCTAACAGATTTGTTGACTATCACATTCCAGTTGCATTGGCATTGGAACTTCTCCAGATAGGCTGACCGGCCTGGAATCGGTGATACATAAAATGCTAAATCATTGGCATTGGTGTCGGTTCTACCCGAGTAATCGGAGAAACCTGCTGGTCTCGATGCTGGCAACTGCAGTACCTTTCCCATTCAAACACAAATATTTTATAATTACTTACTAATTCATGTTTTATTTGTAAATTCTTAGGAATTAAAGGTAAAGAAAAGTGAAAATCACCTATTTGCCAGGCACCCTGCCCAGTAGTAATGTGTGGGCCAGGTTTACCCACAGGTTGGGCGGGTTTGGTCTGACCTCTGCACAACATTTTCGGGTCATGGGTGGGTTTGGGTTGAGCTCTTCTGCTTGACCTCCCTGCCTGCGACCTAAAGGTGCCCATACACGTGAAGATTTGCCTTGTTTCTCAGATTGGTGGGTCTGGAGGAACAGAGCAGCAAACTCATCTTCAGCTGCTTCCCAATTCCCAATGGCCCTCTCCAATGCCACCTAGTCTGTCAAAAGACCTATTGGAAAGCGGCTAAATATGGTGGGTCATTAAAGTTAGCAATGAAGAGGAGCACCAGGTAGGTGAACAAAATCTGCAGGGCCGGACTTAGGGGTAGGCAGAAAAGGTATGTGCTTGGGTACAGCAATGGGGGTGGCGCTAAGCACCTACCTCTTCTATCTGCCTACCTCTAGCTTTGGCCCTGGGTGAGGGCAATGAAGCCTTTGCACCAGCAGTTTTCACCAGTCACCCCACGTGCCTAGGGTGTAGGAACAGGGGGTCAGTGATCACATGTAATCATTTCCTTCAGCACCTCCTTGTCATTGTCAGTGACAGTGATTTCTCACTTTCCTTGCCCTTTAACTAACTGCCATTTAATGCACACTGCTGCTATTAAAACAATTCACTATATTTCAGAAATGCTTTTTGTTATTATTTCTTGGAGTTGCTAATATATTTATCAATTTATTTGTTTGTGCTGTAGCCAACACGCTCGTGCTGTGAGCCACAGATTACACCTGGTGGGGGTTCGACATAGTTCAGTAAATGTTACAGAGCCATCGAGATCTAAGGGCAATGACACACGGAGATACTTGTAGCCAGTTTCTTGTTGCAGCTACAAAATGGACAAAACTGATAATTGTCTCTATGTGTACTGTAGCATTGACAGTTCTCAGTATTGTCTATGGCAGGGTATTTTCTGACATTTAAGGTGCCCATACACATTAAGATCCGCTCGCTTGGCGAGGTCGCCAAGCGAACGGATCTTCTCCCGATATCCCCACCTACGGGTGGGCGAATTTAGGCTAATTCGGTCATTTGGCCCTGGGTCCAAACAATCAAATTAAAACGACGTAAGGGACGCAGTCGGTTTGGCGACTGAATCAATGAGCCGATGTGATCCCCGAGTTTTTAAACTGCCCGATTGATATCTGGCCCATTTCAGGCCAGATGTCGGTCGGGCAGGCCCGTTGGTGCCCCTACACAGGCCGATAAGCTGCCGAAACAGTCTAAGGGACCGATATCGGCAGCTAGAATTGGACCGTGTATGGGGACCTTGAGGGTGAAGACACACAGAGCTACTTGGCACAGCTACTAAAATTGACAGTGCCGATCTTTTACTGATAATTGTCTCTACATGTGTTTTAGCAGGGGCAATTCTCAGTATTGTCTATGGCAGGGGATTTTATGGTGTTTAGTAGCCGTGGAAAGTAGCTGCTACTAAGTAGCTCTGTGTGTCATAGCCCTAATATCTAATGCGGATAATCCTTTCCCCCATATGCAATTTGCATCGGGCAGCAGGGATTTGAATAGTGACCGGCGCTGCTATTGATCTACACTGAGCACTTTTAGCACAAAGAGCAGAATAATATTAGCTCAGATCAGTCAAACTCATTCTAAAAACTGACACACGAATCAAAGTTGACAAATGTATTGATTTATTGGGAAAAAAAATATCAAAGTATAGTATTTTATTAATCAACGCCACGGTCTAACTGGAGTATGAGCCCAGGGCCGTGTATAGGGAAAACCCTTATGCCAGTGCCTAGGGTGGCAGCTTTAGGGCAGCATCCTATAGGTGGCTATATATATATATACAGGTATGGGATCTGTTATCCGGAAACCCATTATTCAGAAAGTTCCGAATTACGGAAAGCCCATCTCCCATAGACTCCATTATAAGCAAAAGATTATAATTTTTAAAAATGATTTCCTTTTTCCCTGTAATAATAAAACAGTACCTGTACTTGATCCCAACTAAGATATAATTACCCCTTATTGGGGCAGAACCGCCCTATTGGGTTTATTTAATGGTTAAATGATTCCCTTTTCTCTGTAATAATAAAACAGTACCTGTACTTGATCCCAACTAAGATATAATTACCCCATATTGGGGCAGAACAGCCCTATTGGGTTTATTTAATGGTTAAATGATTCCCTTTTCTCTGTAATAATAAAACAATACCTGTACTTGATCCCAACTAAGATATAATTACCCCTTATTGGGGGCAGAACAGCCCTATTGGGTTTATTTCATGGTTAAATGATTCCCTTTTCTCTGTAATAATAAAACAGTACCTGTACTTGATCCCAACTAAGATATAATTACCCCTTATTGGGGGCAGAACAATCCTATTGGGTTTATTTAATGGTTAAATGATTCCCTTTTCTCTGTAATAATAACACAGTACCTGTACTTGTTTCAAACTAAGAAATAATTCATCCTTATTGGAGGCAATTGGTTTTAATTCATGTTTAAATTATTTTTTTTAGCAGACTTAAGGTATGGAGATCCAAATTATGGAAAGATCCCTTATCCGGAAAGCCCCAGGTCCCGAGCATTCTGGATAACAGGTCCAATACCTGTGTATATATATATATATAAGAGAAATGCTGAAAAATTCCCCTGCCTGTGGAGCGGAGTGGGTGGGAGGGTACCCCGTCACATACAGCCCTACATGAGCCAATAAGCACCATAGTGTGTAATAAAGAAGCACCACTCATTTAAGTATATATTTATATATATATATATTTGCCACGCAGGTAAGGGACAGGTTCAGTAATGCTGGAGAGCCACACAGCTCCTATGCAAAGTGTTATTTGTCAGCACCACACCTCTTGGTGGAGTCCCCACCCCTGGGCATAGTCTGTATTGAGCTCTGCTTGCTGCCCTTTCTCCCCACTGATCTCTGCTGCTGTAGGCACGGCTGGTGAATTATTATTCCTTCTGCTTACAGAATAACCAAGGTAACTCTGGGAGACCTTTGCTGCACATTTTTTGGGTTCTATCACATTTGTAGCCTGCTACACCGTCTCTGTTGTGTCAATTAACTATTAACTGCAGCAATCACCTGCTTTATTCTCTGCCTCAGGTATCCTCACTCGCTGCCTCTGGGTTTCTACCTACACCTTTAAACCATGGAGGAGTCCATTTATGAATCCACCTTTCCCACAGAGTGGGCAGGCGAGGCCAACTACTCCAATCTTAGCAGTCCAGACAGTATGGACACGAGTCCAGAAACACCCCGGAGCGGAGCATCATCAGCAACACCATCCTCTCAGCTTGGGGCAGAAGATGAAGATGGGGTGAAGGAAAATGGTTTGAATGCAAGACCACCATTACCTCTTGGCCAAATGCAGTTGAATGATGACTTACCATCACCTGTCTATTCTACCACTCCAACCTCCCCCGGCACCCCGAAATCTCCACTCACCAACTATTTCAGACAATCTTCAAACCCATCATCTCCCCGTGAGTACATAGCTCCCCTGGGGCTCCACACTCGCCTGCTAGACCCGTCTGGACAACTGAACAATAACACACAATATGAGGATGCAGTTGACAATGAGACAGAAGAACCAGACATAGCCATCTATATCAAGGTATGTATAAAGGCAAAGTATGTAAAGACATAGAATAAGACAAGCAAGATATTGATAGCAGTATTACTGAATAAATGTTTTGCACTCATTAGTGGGGCTAGTTACTTAAATGGTTAAAATGTGTATATGTCTAGTTTTTATGCCACTGTTGTATTGTGATGCATGCACCCAGCAGATATATTAATAGTAGAACTGGGTGACACAGGAACCAAACAACATTCCAAGAGCATTCCCGTTTCAGAGTCACCTCATGGAGTGCAAAGCTAATAGTAGCTGTAACTGTACTATTTTCATTATATCTTGCCCCTATGTTACCAACTTCTGCCTTTACCTGTGTACTGAGTCCCTTTGCTGCGCCCTCCCTGCTGTTTTGGCTTCTTATGGCATGATGCATACTTTCCCTATCAATCTGGATAGCTGATATGATAAGTTTGATGAACATTGACAGTAGGTAGTTAGTTATGTTATCTCAGTCATTTGCCCTCTGTATCCCTGGTATCAGCCTTTTCTTGGATGACTGATTTGATGGGAATGTTGAACACTGACAGCAGGTAGGTAGTAGTGTTATCTGAGTTGTCTGCCCTCTGTATCCCTTGTATCAGCCTTCTCTTTGCAAACATAAACCATAGGGTGAAGACACACTGGGCTACTAGTAGCAGCTACTTTTTCAAAGCTACTAGACTCCAGAAAATACCCTGCCATAGACAATACTGAGAATTGCCTCAGCTAAAACACACATAGAGACAGTTATCAGTAAATGATCAGCATTGTTTTTTTTAGTAGTCACAACAAGTAACTGCTACTAATAGCTCCGTGTGTCTTCACCCATTGTCTCCCCCTCCAGATTTCTGACTTTAAAGTGAAGGGTTAATGGTGAAGTAAAGGGTGAAGACACACAGAGCTAATTGCTAGCAGCTACTTGTCACAGCTACTCACATGCCAGAAAATCCCCTGCCATAGACAATACTGAGAATTGCCTCTGCTAAAACACACGTAGGGACAATTATCAGTAAATGATCAGCATTGTCTATTTTAGTAGACACTACTAGTACCTCTGTGTGTCTTTACCCTTAGAATGAAGCCACACGGAGCTAATAGTAGCAGCTACTTGTTACTGCTACTAAAATAGACAATGCTGATCATTTACTGATAATTATCTCTATGTGTGTTTTAACAGAGTTAGTTCTCAGTATTGTCTATGGCAGGGGATTTTCTGGCATTTAGGCTATGGGCCCACGGAGCAGTTTAGTTGCCTGCAATAGATTTCACCTATCATGGTTGACTAACCGCTCCAAAATACAGCAATAGGAGTCGCTGGTACAAAGCCCTTTGCATCGCTTCGTCGTGCAAAGTTTCCTCCTTCCTCTTGTCCTTGTTGTTTTCTTCTTTGTATTGCCAATACATTTTGGCACAGTAATATAACTCTGTGCCATGGTAGCCAGGAATGGGATAGAATATTGTTCCCTTCTTTGGACTAAAGGTGGCCATACATGGTAAGATTGGCTTTTTTTTTTGTGAGGTTGCAATCTTTTCCCCACATCCCCACCTTGGGTGGGCAATGTCACACTAATGTGATGGAATGGCCCTAGGGCCAACAATCGCATTGCAATGAAGGGGATCTAAAAAGTCAGATCGAGGAGCACATCAACGAGCAGTCCTTGATCTTACAGAAAAATAAAGCCTGCCCGATCAATATTTGTCGAATTTTTGACCAGATATCGGTCGGAGAGGCCTGTCAGAGGGCCCCATGCAGATAAGATACCGATCCGGTCTGAAGGGCCCAAATCAGCAGCTTAAATCTGCCTATGTATATCCACCTTAAGTTGCAGGTCTGGAACTGATGTTCCTAATATGCTCTGGCATTTCTAGTACACAGAGGCCCAAAGTAGTAGAAAATAGTGACTGTTTATGGCACCTTTGGCATTTGCTGCAGTCTACAAATTGCCGGTTTCACCCTGCTCAGACGAAATGTATGAAGTGATGTTGATATCATAGTCAGCTCCTTATTCTGTTCCATGGCCTCAGGGCAATGACCCACAGGGAGATTTGTTGCCTGTGTTAAAAATTCACTACTGCAGGCAACAAGTCTTCCTGCGTGTCATTGCCCTTCCAGTGCTGGTCGTGTGTTGGGGCCGAATGACTCGTCAGTAGTTGATCATTACAATAGTCAAAATAATGTGCTAATAGTTCAGTCTTTTAATTGGAAGTTAGTGGAGTTTATTCGTTATTTGAAAGTTTTGCAAACTTTATGTACATTGCATAAGCGCTGGGGCCCAATGATTGCTGTGGGGCCCAATAACCAGTCAAACCACTGCTGAAAGCTTGGAGACGCTGATATAATTCAGTAGATAGCTCTCAATATAAACAGCTAATGTTACTCTATAATAAGCAGTCTATATAAATAGGTAAAATTGAGAATTAATGTTGGGTTTTTAGGTACATTTTTTTAGGTACATACCTTTTACAATTTGGCCCCCTTCCAAAGCAGATTTCACCGGGCATGGCACAACAGTAACCCCTCTCCCCCCGATGGCAGTCCCACTTGCAGCTCAAGCAGGGTCACAACTAGGGGTAGGAAGACGAGGCACATATCTAGGGAACAAAAGTTGGGGGGTGCCAGATGTACATTTACTGCCTGCCAACCCTGAGTTGTGGCCCTTCTGTCCTCTCTGTAGCTGTCACTCCTCCCCTGGCCCCCAATCCCTGCTCATTAAGTAGGAAGAATATAGGAGACATTTAATGAGCACTGGTAAGGTGGCCATACACGGGCAGATTTCAGCTGCCGATTTGGGTCCTTTAGATCAATTTGGCAGCTTATCTGCTCGTGTATGGGAACCCCCGATGGGCCTACCCAACACACATCTGGCCTAAAATTTGCCAGATCTTGATCAGGCAGGTTTGATTTTCTGTCATATCGGCCTATGTCCTATGCCTACGCCTGCCAGTCTAATTCTACCAAATTAGCCTGATATCAGCCATCTTTAGGTGGGAATATCGGGTATGGCCACCATTAGAGAGTGGAAGCAGGGGGAATATGACGAGCAGGGCTGTCTGCCCCTACACAGGCCGATAAGCTGCCAAATCGGTCCCTTGGGGACCTTAAGGCACTTGAAAAGTTTGGCCTGGCTCTGATTCCAGGGTCCCCTTGCGCATAATAGGACATGACTGGGTCATTAGCGAAGTGAACATGCATACAAATGTTTTTAATTGGACACAATGATTAATGGCGGCCCTGGTCAGCACTGCTGTATAGCTTTATGTAGAATGTCATCAGAAAAGAAATGTGGAAAGTAGAAACAAAGGTAGTAATTATGTCGCTGTGAAACGCGTCTTTATACAAAAGCGCATTTTGTGTACACATGCCACATATCAGTTAAAGTAAATATCTATTATCAAGTGTCCTGTAAACAATAAAACCGAAGGCTTTGATGGTGCAATTCATGCAAGCTGTAACACGCTCAGGAGAAAATAAGATGGTATTTATTTTATAATCAAGGCCAAGATGATTAAAATGAACTTATTTACGGCTATGGAAGGAGACTTGCCAGCAATGGGTGTCACGATAAGAGTCTATGGGTTGTAGCATGGAGAAGGGATGGGTTCAGCCCAGTGTCCCCAATTAAATGCTGGCAACCCTATCAGCACTCAGTGTTCCTGAGAAGTCTGTATACTAAGCATAATTCACAACCTGTGTGGCGTGCCAATGCGCTTGATCAACCCACTATGGGGAGAAACGCACAAGTGCAAAGTACAGCGGGCCAGGGAGCCCTGGGCTTATGGCTACACGCTGTTTAACAGGCGCCTGCATTGTCATGGTCATTTTGGCAAAAAAAAAGCTGCATTGTTGATATGTGGGAGAGTGGAATGACTGTTGGCACAATTAAACAGAGCTACTAGTAGCAGCTACTTATCACAGCTACTAAATGTCAGAAAATCCCCTGCCATAGACAATACTGAGAACTGCCTCTGCTAAAACACACATAGAGACAATTATGATCTATTTTAGTAGCCACAACAAGTATCTGCTACTAGTAGCTCTGTGTGTCTTCACCCTAAAATAGACAATGCTGATCATTTACAGATAATTGTCTCTATGTGTATTTAAGCAGAGGCAATTCTCAGTATTGTCTATGGCAGGGGATTTTCTGGAGTTTAGTAGCCGTGAAAAAGTAGCTGCTATTAGTAGCTCCGTGTGTCTTCACCCTAAGGGATGCTTGGGAACAAGGGAGCCCTGTCTTGCCTCATATTTAGTACAGGGCTCCTACTGCACTTGTGCTTAACAGGTCTAGGCCAACAGAATGAATCAAGCGTTGGCCCTAAGGCTACTGCCACATGGGGCTAATTCTCTGCCTGTGTTTATCGGCAGGCCATGAATTAGCCCCTATGCTGTGTGCTCTGTGTGTCAGCCAGGGTGCAGACACACAAAGCAGATTTTGGCAGAAAAATGCATACTCATGGGTTTTGGTGCCAAAATCTGCTCCATGTGTTTGCACCTGGGCTACCTCAGTGACAAAGACTAAGGATAAAGTGAAAGCTACTCTATCGGCTGATTCTCAGCCTGCTTTTATCCGCAGACTAAGAATCAGCCCCATGTGGCAGTAAGCTAAAGTAGAGTCCTGCGCTGGTTGGGAAGGCCTGTTCCTGACTCGGACCTGCTGACCTGCAACCCAAGCCACACCACCCCGCTATGTCCCCTACTCAGACCCGCTACCCAAATGCACCCACAATAGGGTTACCTACTACCCAACCCTGGGACTGGAAGTGACATCTCCATGGACCTGATGTCCCTCCCGAGGAGGATCAACCAGGTATTGGGGGATCAACCCATATTCTATGGGTACCCGACCTACTATTCCATTGGTGCCAGACCTACTATTCCATGGCTGCCCGACCTACTATTCCATGGGTGCCCGACCTACTATTCCATGGGTGCCCGACCTACTATTCCATGGGTGCCCGACCTACTATTCCATGGGTGCCCGACCTACTATTCCATGGGTACCCGACCTTCTATTCCATGGGTGCCTGACCTACTATTCCATGGGTACCCGACCTACTATTCCATGGGTACCCGACCTACTATTCCATGGGTGCCCGACCTACTATTCCATGGGTACCCGACCTACTATTCCATGGGTGCCCGACCTACTATTCCATGGGTGCCTGACCTACTATTCCATGGGTTGCTGCATGATTCACAGGCAAGACCATGCCAGAAGGGGCAATACTGCTAACGCCACAGCTGTCTAATCTGCTGCAGCAGTAAAATAATCTCCTTTCTGTAAAGCCTTGTTACTATCTGGTTGCAGCACATATACAGTACAGTTTCTGGAGCAGCGGGGGTTCTGTTATAGGTGTAACATGATAAAAAAAGTAGAAATCCCATCAAACCCTCTTGAGGTTCAGAGCAAGAGGTAAAGTGATCACGACCTACACATCTCCATGGAGATCCGAATTACCAAAGTGGGATTGAGGCCTTTGTGTCCAACATGTAATGAGATGATTGAGCTCCTGGTATTATCTGTGGGAAATTGGGCTGCCGCCAATCACGGGCACATCAGTTTGAATACAGGACGGCAACCTGAAGGGCTCTTGTCTTTCCCTCTCCATGGTATCCGTGTCACTCGTGTGCAGTTTGTGCTCCCACACAGGGGAACTGCTTCTGAAATTCATACTGATTCCATAGATCCTGGGGCTTCTGCCTCTGTACCCCACATATAAACATCTACACTGTGATTAAAGGGCAACTAAAGTTCCACTTCAATATTGCTTTATTTATTAAGGAATAGGGTTCCATCTGTGGGAAGTTAAATAGCAGTCCTGTACTCTATTTTAATATAGTTATGGAAAAAACACAACCCTTATATATTGCACCAACTCATTCACCTTGTAAATGTTCCAATTTAAACTTATTAGATTTTTTAAAATTAACCCATGTCCCCCTTATTGAAAGGAACAGTCAGGTAGAGTCCTGCGGCGAGGTGGGTACCCATGGGTAGAAAAGTGGGTACCCTGCGGGTTGCGGGTATGATTTTCAGTTGGGGGTATAGATGCAATTTGGCAGGTCGTGGGTTGGGTTGCAAGTCTTATCCATATTTCTTATCTTTTATTATGTTACCTATATTAGCTATATTTTACTACTGTGAACATTTTTTCTACACCCACCCACTTCTGATGAAGCAACAGCACTTTCTGTCAGGTTGAGGATAAGGCAGTTGTGGGTCTGGGCAGGACTCTACAGTCAGACAAGGGTGCCAATATATGGTAAGCCATTGGCAGGCACCCAGAGTGTAGGTAGGCTCTATCCTCAATGTTGTACAGCTGCTAGTTGTGGAAGCGGCACTATTGCCTGACTATTAGGTGAATCAAGGCTTATTTTGGCTTTAAATGTAGATGCATGCTGCATGGCGCATTGTTATCAGTGCAGCCTTCAGCATACATCAGATTTATTTGCTAAATAGCTGTGCCAGATTCAGATTCGATATGTGTCTGGTTTTATATGGATGAAGTGGCAACTGTATATCTGAGGGCCGGGAACAAAGGTCAATCTTGGTTTCATTTCTCCTTGTGAAGCTGAACACAGCCAACCTGCTGTAAGGGTGAAGACACACAGAGCTACTTAGTAGCAGCTACTTGTCACGGCTGCTAAAATCCGGAAAATACCCTGCCATAGACAATACTGAGAATTGCTCCTACTAAAACACATGTAGAGACAGTTATCAGTAAATGATCAGCATAGTCTGTTTCTGTAGCTGTGACAAGTAGCTGCTACTAGTAGCTCAGTGTGTCTTCACCCTGGCCATATACGGGCCGATTCTAGCTGCTGATATCAGTCCCTTAGACCGATTCAGCAGCTTATCGGCCCGTGTATGGGCACTAACGAGGGGCCTGCCCGACCGACATCTGGCCTAAAATTGGGCAGATCTCGATCAGGCAGGTTTAAAAATTTAGTTGGATCAAGGACTGCATTGGCTCGTTGATGCGGTCCCGGAACTGACTGCGCCTATACCTGAATTAGCCTGAATTAGCCCGGTATCGCCCACCAAGCGAGTGGATCTTAGCGTGTATAGCCTCCTTAATAGCAGATGAGGTGGAGGAGGCTGCTTTCCTGCGCTCATCATCATCTTTTTCAAAAGTGATTGATCTGTAAATCTTCCCCAAGTAAGATGGCCGTGCTGTCTCCATGATTAGCCCTGTGACCTGATGAGAACTATAATGTTCAGTGTGGTGGTTGTGCTTATATTTGTGCCCAATGGAGGTGGCCATACATGGGCAGATTTCAGCTGCCAATTTCGGGTACTTCAGACCTATTCGGCAGCTTATCTGCCCATGTATGTGGGTCCCGACGGGCCAACCTGACGGATATTTGGCCTAAAAATGACCAGGTAGTAATCGGGTAGGTTTGATTTCCCGTCGGAGCGGGGCCGCATAAATAAGCTCTATTCCCATCGTTGTACATTGATGGATTGGCCCGCGGATATGCCATATCACCTACCTTAAGTGGCTATATCGGTGGAAAGATAACAAGCGGATGTTATGGTATATCAACCCTCAAACAATGGTCTCTGGGTAAACGACATTTGTTCTCTGGGGAGGCTGTTAGCTGTGGGAGGTATATCCCCTGTATATTCATACTCCCTGCACATTATATATCACTCAAGAAATAATTGTGTGTACCTGTTACGTTTCTTCCATGGGAAGGTGTGACTCCCGGTATCTCCAGCAGTAAATCAGAGCAGTGTAATCTGAGGAACATAAGGGTAAAAGTTCTCTGAGGGGCAGCTCCTATTGGCTGAGCCCTGCCATGCCGTAATAAAGATATTAATAGCAGCAGTATAAAGCCTGCCCGGCCAAGGGAACATCCACTTTCTAAAAACATGTCTCAGACTTTCCTTTCCCTTACACGGCTCCCTGATAATCTTCTGCACACTCATTTCATTAAGGGCAGTCACGGGAAATTAGGGATCACAGCAGTTAGGCGTGAGTTTAAAGAAGGAATATAGCCCTAAGCAACTTTTCATTTGTGCTTTATATAAAATATATATATATTTGGCTATAGTGCTGCTTTAGTGTTTTCCACTTATAGCAGCCCTGAGCTGGGAGACAAAAGGTGTTTGCCTTCAAAATAGTGACTACTCAATGCTATTCGCAGGGCAGTCTGACTGGGGATGTGTGGGCTGGATAAAGCCCTCCAAATGATTTTTCTGGCCCCCCCGGTCTGCTCATAGCAGTCTGACTTCATTGTTTTAATGCTCTATTACATTACATGTAATAAATTGGACAGCGCAGTTCTAATGCAGTGGTTCTCAACCTTCCTAATGCCGCGACCCTTTAATACAGTTCCTCATGTTGTGGTGACCCCCAACCATAAAATTATTCCTAAGACCATCGGAAATATGTGTTTTCAGATGGTCTTAGGCGATCCCTGTGAAAGGTTGTTCAACCCCCAAAGGGGCCCCGACCCACAGGTTGAGAACTGCTGCTCCAGAGCAAGGATCCCCAACCTTTTTTACTCGTGAGCCACATTCAAATGTAAAAAGACATGGGGAACAACACAAGCATAAAACATGTTCCTGGGGGTGCCAAATAAGGGCTGTTATTGGCTATTTGATAGTAGGGTCTATCAAATAGCCAATAACAGCCCTTATTTGGCACCCCCAAAGACTGGAAGACTACATAAAAAATAAGCACCTACTTTGAGGCCACTGGGAGCAACATCCAAGGGGTTGGAGAGCAACATGTTGCCCCCGAGCCACTGGTTGGGGATCACTGGTCTAGAGTGTCAAGTGAAAGGAGGTGGGGCTTAAGCTTTGTGTGCTGCATGTGGGCGGTGCTAAACTCTAAATGCTCGGTGGATGTCCTGCCTGCTTTGCTCTGCTCTACCTATAAAAGCCGGCTGGTAATGCACAGGCCAACAGGTAAATCACCAGAAGAGCCCAAGGGTGGCATTAATATATAGTAACAATGTTTTTGCAGCTAAATTTGTATTCACCCTTCTTCCCCCCAATTCCCCTTGATTTTCCTAAATCAGCCCAAAACACATTCCTGACATGGCAGCTGTTCCCAACCTGCCCATGACTCGCCCTATCCCCGCCTCTGCTGTGTCATTGCCACGCCCCTGCATAACATGGCACCACCTTTTTTTTTCAAGATTGTACGGTAAATATCTACCCCAAACATGGCAACCCTGGCTCTAATAGACTGGAAAAAGTTGCTGTGCCGATCAGAGATCACAAGAAGGATACAAGAGGAAATCACTGGCACTCTGGAGAACACAGAAAGCTGCTGGTGTCTGATCTATGTTAAGCATGAAAAGGCCGGCAACAATACCATGCCCTCCAGTTCTCCGGGGTGGATCACCTTTATATTAACTTTTAGTATGTTATAGAATGTTCTATTCTAAGCAACTTTGTCTCTTATCCAGACCACTTCCTGGTTGCTAAGGTAACTTGGACCCTAGCAACCAAATAGCTGTTTAAACTCCAACCTGGAGAGCTCCTGAACTGAAAATGAAATAACTAAAAAAAAAAAGTAATAAAAAATGAAGATCAATTGCAAAGTGTCTCAGAATATCACTCTCTACATAATACTAAAAGGTAACTCAAAGGTGAAAATCCCCTTTAAAAGTAGCAGAGACTTAGTACAATAAACATTAGTGGCCCAAACCCTAGAATGGTTGGTGGCTGCTATAATATACCGGCTGCTGATTTACCGGTGAGGGAGCGGCTGAGTAACCGAGTGCTGTGCAGCTTCCCGTACAAAGAGCAGCTCTTGGGCCAAGGGGAGGGCTGCTAAGAACTCAGAGGATAAGGTTAACATAACAGTAAAACCAACAATCCTCCTGATAATAAAATCCTGGTGAGATGTGAGAGTATAAAGGGAGACTGTAAATATGATATGAATTCTATTACTAAATAATCAAGGCTGTTCCTGATTAGGATTGCCACCCAGCCTGTATTTGACTGGTCTTGCCGGAAGTTTGCCAGCTAGGGCCGGTATTACAAGTTTACCTGCAAATATACATGCCGGTAAATGTGTAAGGCTGGCATCCTACCTATAAATCCCACCCTTCCCTGACTCCATGGCCGCTCAGCCATATTAAATAGAGACAGTGCCTGGCCCATTTCCCACCCCATATGCCCATTTCCCCACCCCATATGCCCATGCTCCCCCTAGACCACCCATTTCATTGTCCCATGACATCAACTTCTGCCCCCAAGTGACATCACTACCCATCCCCCAAACCCGAAGGCCGGTATTCTAAAGCAAAAAAGGTGGCAACCCTTTTGCTTATCCGCCATCAGCATGCCATCTATAGTATAGCGCCTTCTCTCTTAACCTTTAGTGGTTATTGGGGACCCAACCTGAGTCCATTGCTGACTGATGCTAATTATGCCCAGAACCCTGAATAGAGCCAGTCTTTAGATGCAGCCGGGACCATTTATAGAGACCATTACCCAATTACCCCTTCTAAGCACCCCCCCCCCCCCATTTCTGCCCTCAGTGACACCACCTCCTGCACCATATCCGAAGGCTGGTATTATATGGCAAAAACGTGATAACCCTATGTGCAAAGTGGAGAGAACACGGAATATTTCCTTACTTCTATTCCCCGGCAGACTAGAATGTTATATTATTAGAAGTGAAGTAAATACTTTTTAGAAAATGCCTGTTGTGGCCACTAGATGGAGACATTTATCAAAATGTGAGTTTAGAGCTTAATATAAAAAAAACTCACCCACGTTCTATTCATTCCTATGGGATTTTTAGAAGCATATTTATCAAATGGTGAGTTCTAACTTTCACCCATTGACAAATACACTTCTAAAAATCCCATAGGAATGAATAGAACGTGGGTGAGTTTTTTTTATATTAAGCTCTAAACTCACATTTTGATAAATCTGCCCAATAGACTATGGGGCTGATTTACTTACCCACGAACGGGTCGAAATGAGTCCGATTGCGTTTTTTTCGTAATGATCGGTATTTTGCGATTTTTTGGTATATTTTTTATATTTAACTATGTTATAATTATTATCATGCAAATCAGTTCCCACCTTTCCCTGCTGTCATCCTGGATTTAATTCTACACTTTGGCCAATGTGTGCCCTTAAAGGTGGCCATACGTGGACAGATTTAGACTGATTGGGCTGCTTATCTGGACCCCTAATGGGCCTACCCGATCAATATCTGGCTGAAAAAAAGGCCCGGTGTTGATCAGACAGGTTTGATTTTCCCTTTTAGTTAGGGACTAGTTCATTGTTGTCCTGTCCAGCTTCCCAAGGACCAAATGGTCAGATTACTCCGATATTACCCATCTTCGGTGGGCATATTGGGGAAAGATCTGCTTACAGTGTATGGCCACCTTAGGGCTCAGGCCTTTGCATAGCCCCCAACTGTTCCGCTTTTCGCGGGACAGTCCCGATTTTAATGGCGCATCCCACATTGCGGGACATTCATTGAACTATCCAGCACAGCGGGATGCGCTGGCTGGAGCCGGACATTCCGACTTCTCCTGCGGCTTCTCACCTTATGCGGCTCCTTATACAGCACGACAGGCCCTTTTATAAGGTTGTGCCACTGGGTACCTTATAAAAAGGCCTGTTGCCGCCGCACAAGGAGCCGCATAAGGAGAGAAGACGAAGGCGGAGCCCTATGGGGGGTACTGTGGATGGGGGCTACTGTGTATAGGGGGTTACTGTGTATGGGGGGTACTGTGTATGGGGGGGGGTACTGTGTATAGGGGGTACTGTGTATGGGGGGTACTGTGTATAGGGGGTTACTGTGTATGGGGGGATACTGTGTATGGGGGGGCTACTGTGTATGGGGGCTACTGTGTATGGGGGGGTACTGTGTATGGGGGAGGTACTGTGTATAGGGGGGTACTGTGTATGGGGGGTACTGTGTATAGGGGGTTACTGTGTATGGGGGGATACTGTATATGGGGGGCTACTGTGTATGGGGGCTACTGTGTATGGGGGGCACTGTGTATGGGGGGGCTACTGTGTATGGGGGGCTACTGTGTATGGGGGGCTACTGTGTATGGGGGGGCTACTGTGTATGGGGGGCTACTGTGTATGGGGGGGCTACTGTGTATGGGGGGGCTACTGTGTATGGGGGGCACTGTGTATGGGGGCTACTGTGTATGGGGGGGCTACTGTGTATGGGGGGCACTGTGTATGGGGGGGGTACTGTGGATGGGGGGGGGTACTGTGGATGGGGGCTACTGTGGATGGGGGCTACTGTGTATAGGGGGCTACTGTGTATGGGGGGGTACTGTGTATGGAGGGGGTACTGTGTATAGGGGGGTACTGTGTATGGGGGGTACTGTGTATAGGGGGTTACTGTGTATGGGGAGCTACTGTGTATGGGGGGGCTACTGTGTATGGGGGGGCTACTGTGTATGGGGGGCACTGTGTATGGGGGCTACTATGTATGGGGGGCTACTGTGTATGGGGGGGCTACTGTGTATGGGGGGGCTACTATGTATGGGGGGCTACTGTGTATGGGGGGCACTGTGTATGGGGGGCACTGTGTATGGGGGCTACTGTGTATGGGGGCTACTGTGTATGGGGGGCACTGTGTATGGGGGTACTGTGTATGGGGGCTACTGTGTATGGGGGGCTACTGTGTATGGGGGACTACTGTGTATGGGGGTACTGTGTATGGGGGGGCAAAACTGGTACATAGTTATAACTCACTTATAACTAAATGCCTTCTCTCTATATTTGTATTTTATATGTAGGAGTTGCTATATTGTTTTCCTTAGGTAGTACAGTATGAGGGTATAGTACATTTGCGTCTGATCCCGCCATTTCATCTATATAAAAGGAGTATTTTTTTTAAAATGGGGTGTGGTAATTGGGGCATGGCCACAACAGTGGGCGTGGTCAAAAAAATTGCCACGCTGCGCACGCCAAATCTTTTTGTCCCTCTTTTCATTTTTCAAATGTTGGGAGTTATGCCTTTGCACTACACAAAGAGTCTCTCCAAATCCAGCACTGCCTACCAGAGGGAAGGTGGGAGGAACATGGCCATTATTTAGACCCACAAGTTAGTGAGTGCTTTGGGCTGCAAGTAGAAAACTCATGTGCCCAAGTGCTCCATGCATTAGTTGTAAGGGGAGTAGTTTTGCACTCTGTAACACTCTAGGACTTGCAACCCTGGTACCAAAGTGTTTTCCTCCTGGCTGGTCTCGGTAGAGAAGTCTTTGTTGCACTTAGCGAAAGGCCTTAATCTGGCCATACATTTAAAGATCCACTTATGGGATAACAGCAACAGTAACTGCAGGCCATCGGGCAAGGACCATATCTAGGAACTAATACAGTCCTTGCTCTGATGGGATTATTAAACCTGTCTGATTGGGAAGGAGCAAATCAGCAGCCTTTATCGGCCCGTGTATGGCCTTTACAAGACAAAGCAAAGTCTCTTTCACTTTCTCAGCACCATTAAATAGAGACAGTCTCTCCTGCTTAATCCCTAATCCCTAGAAATAAGTGTCCTCTTATAGTAAATGAATCCCCTAATCTCCAAATGATATTTTCTTGCTTTGAACCATCACTGCCTTTGCCTTTGTCTTAGTAACTATCAAACTGATTCCTTATTTATCATATGGATTGTAAATGACATCCTAGTAACTACACCCCGGCAAAGGATTTAACTACAATTTTATGTACAGTAGGTATAGGGCTTGGTTTAATCCGGTCCCTGAACCACAAAGGGAAAGTTTAACCAGTAACTGGAGACCATGCTAGGTAGTGTTGTCTTCGGAATAATAGCAGCGTGTGTGAATAAAGCTCAATATCATTATAAGGAAAAATGTGTCATTCTTTTACAGTAGTGTCTGCATTCTTCTTTACAAACATTTACTGGATAAACTGAAAAATGTTTCAAGATTTTGCTTTCCCTTGAATCACTGAACTAATGTTTGTATAACCACTGTTTCTGAGAACTTCTGCGCATCTGTGTTGCATGGAGTTGACCAACTTTGCACTACATTCCACAATTCTTCTGCATTTCTTGTAGGGATGCACCAAATCCAGAATTCGGTTCGGGAATCCATGGTCCAGGCTGAACCAAATCCAAGGGCATTTCCTCCTTGGCATAAGGCAACATGACCTCTTTGAGTATTCAAACTGATCCATGATCCCTGGTATGCGATAAATAGGCCCAACACCTATTATGAGAAACCTCCCATATCATGATGCTTGTGCCACCATGCTTCATAGTGTACTGCGGCTTGCATTCAGTGTTTGGGGGTCATCTGACAAACTGTCTGTGGCCCCTAGACCCAAAAGAACAATCTTGCTTTTATCAGTCCACAAAGTGTTGTGCTGTTTCTCTTTAGGCCAGTCAATGTGTTCTTCTTTTTTTCAACAATGGGACTCTGTGGGGGCTTCTTGCCCATAGCTTGGCTTCACATAGGCACCTTCTAATTGTAACAGTACTCACAGGTAACTTTAGGCCTTCTTTGAACCTCCTGGAGCTGATCATTGGTTGAGTCTTTGCCATTTTGGCTATTCTTCTATCAATTTGAATGGTAGTTTTCTTCCACGTCTTTCAGGTTTTGTTGCCATTTTAAAGGGAAACTATACCCCCAGACTGAATACTTAACCAACAGACAGTTTATATTATGTTGACCTATTAAAGGATCTCCCCAAACTGTAACAGGAAGTAGTGTGGGAGTAAAAGGCAGAACTCTGCCCATTCATTGGCTGATGGGGCCTAGTATGTATGTGTGACTTGGCTCGTTTGTGTGCACCATGAATCCTATGATCCCAGGGGGCGGCCCTTAGTACTTGGCAGTTTCCTATTTAGGATTACCCAATGGCACATACTACTAAAAAAGTATATTTTTATGAAAATGGTTTATTTAGATGACGCAGGGTTTTACATATGAGCTGGTTATGCAATATATTTATATAGAGACCTACATTGTTTGGGGACATTTTAAAGCATTTAAGATCATTAGTTTTCCCCTCTTTAATCTACTTTTAATAAAAGTTCACAGTTCTTCTGAACAATGTCTGGAACACCCTCTTTTACTCAGATTTTTAGAGAGAAATGAACTGTAACCATATCCACAAATCCTTGCTTAAATAAGGGCCGTAATTGACACCTGTTTTTCCCAGGATGAATGGCCTCACTAATTGAGCTCCACACTGCTATTATTTTGAACAGGAATCTATTATTATAAAAAACTGTCTGTGTTACTGAATCAATTAATGATTGTGGGACAATTAATGAAGGAGCTACATTAGGGTGAGGTTAGGATTGGGTGCTCATCACGGTTCGACTTTAAGTTAAAATTTAATATGTTGTAGAATGTACTATTCGTAGCAACTTTGCAATTAGTCTTCATTATTTATTTTTTACAGTTTTTGAATGATTTGCCTTCCTTTTCTACATTTTTCCAGGCTCACTGACCCCGGCAGCTAATGCTCTGTGAGGCTCAATTTTATTATTATTACTTTTTATTCCTTATGTTTCCATTTAGCCCCCCCTCCTGTTTATATTTTAGTCTGTCATTCAACCCACTGCTTGGTTGCTAAGGTAAACAAGACCCTAGCAACCAAACGGCAAAGCTGCCAAAAGATCAGTGGGCTCCTTATAAAACTGACCTTGCTGTCTGTATCAGGGAAGTTATTGCTTTTCCCAATGTGCCCAACCAAGGACTATATCAGGTTAATCCGATAGTTTGGCCCATGGGTCAAAAATAGATCCTTCTGTAATGCGGCTCTGTTCTAGAGTAGAACATGCCAGTAATTCTACATAAACACGTAAAGCTCTCCACAGCTAATAAACCCCGCCTCAGTCATGCCCTTTTAACAAACACACAACTCACCGGGTTGGACTCGTGCCTGTATTCCAGGCTGGGGACACAGATGGGAAGGAAGATATATCATTTCCTTTGTTGTGGTAACACCGGCATAGTACCTATCAGTCATCAGCCGCCCTCACCTACTCCGCTGCGCACATTTCCTTTTTTTGTCGTTGTTTTGTTTGGGGCTGAGGTTAATCTGCGAGGCAAATCCTTAACATGACAAATTGACTTCAGTTGGATCATTCACTGCTGGGTTCCACGCCGCCTCTGGATGCAGCGTCAACTTGGGTTTTCATGAATGATTAGATGGCCACTATGTGCAATGGCAAGCATCAGTTGGAGTGGTGTAAGGAGTCCAACATTGGACTCCTGGAGCCCTGAATTCAGGCCAACTGTACAGCTGTGGAACTGGCACTGGAACCCCAATTGTGAGCCAAGCCTGCTCCCTAACATCAGAGCCCAATCTCACTAATGCACTCAATTCCAGCAACAATCCCAACCAGTGGCTCCTGAAGTTTTGGTTGCATAAGAACCAGGTGTACTGCCAAACAGAGCCTCATTGGGGCTACCAAATAGTCTTATTTGCACCCCAGGAACATTTTTTTATGCTAGTGCATTCTCCGCTAGGTTCCACATTGCTTTTGGATGCAGTGTCAACTCAAAAACTATTTGTAGTGAGAGTTGGGTTTTCATGAATGATGAGACGGCTACTATGTGCAATGGCAAGCATCAGTTGGAGTGGTGTAAGGAGTCCAACATTGGACTCCTGGAGCCCTGAATTCAGGCCAACTGTACAGCTGTGGTACTGGCACTGGAACCCCTATTGTGAGCCAAGCCTGGTCCCCAACATCAGAGCCCAATCTCAATAATGCACTCAATCCCAC
The DNA here is from genome assembly GCF_000004195.4 of Xenopus tropicalis. NCBI lineage: Eukaryota > Metazoa > Chordata > Amphibia > Anura > Pipidae > Xenopus > Xenopus tropicalis. Next base: position 147,258,642 of record NC_030681.2, read on the forward strand.
CAACAGCATCCCAACCTCTAGGGCAGTGGTCCCCAACCAGTGGCTCCTGAAGTTTTGGTTGCATAAGAACCAGGTGTACTGCCAAACAGAGCCTCATTTAGGCTACTAGTCCACATTGGGGCTACCAAATAGTCTTATTTGGCACCCCAGGAACTTTTTTTTTATGCGGGCTCCCCAACTCTTTTTACATTTGAATGTGACCCACAGGTAAAAAAGGTTGGGGATCCCTGCTTTAGTGGGAACCTTCTCAGAAAAGTAGGAGCTGTATATCAGCAACCTCGGCTGATGTGTTCCTTCCCCAATAGCATTTTCTAATCTGTCCAATAAATATGTGTCGATCTGTGCAATGCTTACTGACAAAGGGCACGGCTGCAGTGGTTCCCCAGTGTAACTGACCCAAAGAGTTTATGATCCTGCACTGACTAATTTTCACTGTGAAAAAATAGGCATACGACAGCAGAATGCATCTACATTTACATTTTCACACATTTTTAGAACTGCCTCAGTTGCCCCAATCTGGCAAGCTCTGCATGAACTCAATACTGAATATTACCTGCAATTAAACACATACCAGTAGAATTTCAGGTGTAGAATGCCATGACTACAACAATGTGTAAACTAACCTTCCCTCAAGTATATATATAACTTCAAACACAGTTATAAAGCCATTAACATTTTACGCATATCCGGGCATGATGAACTTAGTGCTGATAGCATACTGTGTCTAGCTGAAGTCACACCCAGCCATAGAGAGTCCATGAAATAGCACACATTTCTGGTTTATGGTTACTGTGGCCATAACCATGGGAGGTGGCTGCCATTTGCTCAGGGTGTATTCTTCTTTTATCCAAATGCTTCTACTTCTGTAATCCTGATAGATATTAGGGTAAACCAGGGTTGGGGGCCCAGCACCCCAGTTGCAAGGTCAAACCCCCTCCGGAAGCACCGGCCCCCACAGTTGCCAGAGGGAGCAGACTGGGTCAGCGGGTACCCACCAGGTTTTTTACTGGTGCCCCACCGGCCCAGTCCAGCTCTGGGGTAACCATGTCTGTACTGCATGATACATTAGATAGTATCAAGAGAGCGATGGATGCCTTTGTAGCAAGTAAGAATATACAAGTCTGCTGGTAATAATACACACAACCAATCCTGGGTATGACCTGACTGAGATTTTGCCAACATTAGGGTGAAGACACACAGAGCTACTAGTAGCAGCTACTTGTCGTGGCTACTAAAATAGACAATGCTGATCATTTACTGATAATTGTCTCTATGTGTGTTTTAGCAGAGGCAATTCTCAGTATTGTCTATGGCAGGGGATTTTCTGGAGTTTAGTAGCCGTGACAAGTAGCTGCTACTAGTAGCTCAGTGTGTCTTCACCCTTATTTAGTCACTTCAGTTGGGGGAAAGCTCTATTATTGTCTAAGCTGTTGCAGAGATGTTGGGGGTCAAAGAGTTGGGTCTAAGCACAGCGGGCATGGCTGGGCATAGCAGGGTGTGACAGGGATAGGGTTACTATCTGACTAAGGCCAGGACCAGTGTTACAGATTTGCCAGTACAGGAAACCTGTTATCCAAAAAGTTCCGAATTACGGAAAGGCCATCTCTAATAGCCTCCATTATAAGAAAATAATTCTAATTTTTAAAAATGATTTCCTTTTTCTCTGTGATAATAAAACAGTACCTGTACTTGATCCCAACTAAGATATAATTACCCCTTATTGGGGCAGAACAGCCCTATTGGGTTTATTTAATGGTTAAATGATTCCCTTTTCTCTGTAATAATAAAACAGTACCTGTACTTGATCCCAACTAAGATATAATTACCCCTTATTGGGGGCAGAACAGCCCTATTGGGTTTATTTCATGGTTAAATGATTCCCTTTTCTCTGTAATAATAAAACAGTACCTGTACTTGATCCCAGCTAAGATATAATTACCCCTTATTGGGGGCAGAACAGCCCTATTGGGTTTATTTAATGGTTAAATGATTCCCTTTTCTCTGTAATAATAAAACAGTACCTGTACTTGATCCCAGCTAAGATATAATTACCCCTTATTGGGGCAGAACAGCCCTATTGGGTTTATTTAATGGTTAAATGATTCCCTTTTCTCTGTAATAATAAAACAGTACCTGTACTTGATCCCAACTAAGATATAATTACCCCTTATTGGGGGCAGAACAGTCCTATTGGGTTTATTCAATATTTAAATGATTTTTAGCAGACTTAAGGTATGGAGATCCAAATTACGGAAAGATCGCTTATCCGGAAAACCCCAGGTGCCGAGCATTCTGGATGACAGGGCCCATACCTGTACTTACCGGTAAATTTGTAATCCCCCCGGCCCTCCTACAATCTGCTCAGTGATTGGCCAGATCAGCCCCTGGATGCACTATGCCCTTTAATAGCAGCACTAAGTGCATTTCTCTTGTGCTAAAAAGGCATAAAACCCTTTTCTGAGACAATTAATGTGAAGTGATTATGTAACACACACACGGGGCACACCTACACTCCCACGCTGGGGTTAAGGAGCAGAACAAATGGTAGAGAAGATCCCTTCAGGTCACGCTCGCATGGGGTATTATGTATCACTGTTACAGCGCGGCTCTTTATCAATTTTTAAAAATAGTCTGTTTGTCCCGGCTCTGCATTTTCCAGTTTTTCCACTCAAGAACACAAAGAAATGCAGCGCACTAATGCACCCTATTATTTTAGTGGCGCACACCTGCACAGGTAGGTAGGCATCATATAAGCAGAAGGTACTGACTGGCCCCTGGGCTTTTTAACCTTTGCAGCTTCTTAGGGCTTCATGGGGGGCTCCACGGGGACCATGTTATGTAATGACCTATTCTTAGCAACTTCTCAATTGGTCTTCATTTTTTATTTTGTATAGTTGTAATTATTATGTATGTTTGTAATTATTTGCATTCTGCCTCTTTCCAGCTTTCAAATGGGGGTCACTGACCCCGGAAGCCAAAAAAAAACTATTGCTCTGTGAGGCTACAATTTTATTGTTATTGTGCCTTTTTATTACTTATGTTTCAAGTTAGGCCCTCCTCTATTCATATTCCTGTCTCTCTTTCAAATTACTGACTGGTTGCTAGGTAAAATTGGACCCTAGCAACCAGATAGCTGCTGAAATTCCAAAATGAAGAGCTGCTGAACAAAAAGCAGAAAACCCCCTGCTATTATGCACAAAGGCAGATTCCAATGATAGGAGGATACCATTGCACTCAATTATAGGCCTACAACACTTGGTATTCCCCAGGCAGCCTCCCAGGTACTAACCAGCTTCAGTTTCAGTATGAGATGAAATTGGGCCTACGATACTCAAAAGTGAATCAGTGCTGGGCCTGGTTAGTACCTGGATGGGAAATGCCTGGGAATACCAGCTGTCATGGGGCATCAAGTGCACGTGGTATTGGCATTTTCTCCACATGTAGTCTGACATTATCCAAAGACCTTAGAAAGAATCCTCAGGCATTAAAGGGATATTGTGATGATTTTATGGGGCACTTTTGATTTCTAAATGACACTGTTTACAGAAGAAATAATTCCCTCTGCCATTTAAACTTTTATTCTTGAACCAACAAATGTACAGTATTTGTAGCTGTAATATTGGTGTCATCTCAGTGCATTGTGCCTGAGTCTGAGCTTTCAGCCAGCGCTACACATTAGAACTGCTTTCAGTTAACCTATTGTTTCTCCTACTCCCATGTAACTGGAGGAGTCCCAAGCCGGACTTGGATTTCTTACTACTGAGTGCTATTCTGATACCTACTGGGAGCTGCTATCTTGCTCCCTTCCCATTGTTCTGCTGATCGGCTGCTGGGGGTGGTGGGGGGGGGGATATCACTCCAACTTGCAGCACAGCAGTAAAGTGTGACTGGAGTTTATCAGAGCACAGGTCACATGGCTGTGGCACCCTGGGAAATGAAGAATATGGCTAGCCCCATGTTTCCCCATGTATTCCCTGGCCAAAGGGCTTACTCGGATGAGGAGGACTGTGTCCCCGGAACCCAGAAGAGTGGGGCAGCTATATGTCATATATATTCCATAAATGGATGGCCTAAAAACTACATTACTGTTCAGTGTGATTCAGGATCCCCCACTATGGCACCCTGATGAAATATGGTGCCGCTACCCTGACTCATTCATATAAGCTGTACTGAAATTTTACTTGCCCTTTAACCAACAACTTTTGCTATTAACGAGGAACGAGGGTTAGGGGATTGCAGGTGGTGGGAATCCCCCAGACTAGAACAGAAACCAAGAGTAAGGTTGTTTATAATATGAAAATGATGCCCATTTTAGCTTTAAACAGGGCATTTTGTGGACTTTCCCTGGTGACGAAGAGATGAAAATAAAATGTTTTGCTTCTGCTCAGTAATACCATAACCTACATGGGCAAATAAAAAATTGCCATTGGTCTTTATCTGTTAATAATAACTGTGCTGATAGCTGTGTATATATTATCTGCACTGCTGGTTCTGACTCCTGAAATAAAATCTTTTGCTTCTGCTCAGTAATTCCATAACCTACATGGGCAGGGGAAAATTAAAACTTGCCATTGGTCTTTATCTGTTAATAATATTTGATAGCTGTGTATATATTATCTGCACTGCTGGTTCTGACTCCTGAATTAAAATCTTTTGCTTCTGCTCAGTAATACCATAACCTACATGGGCAGGAGAAAATAAAAACTTGCCATTGGTCTTTATCTGTTAATAATAACTGATAGCTGTGTATATATTATCTACACTGCTGGTTCTTACTCCTGAAATAAAATCTTTTGCTTCTGCTCAGTAATACCATAACCTACATAGCCAAATAAAATATATATATATATATATTATAATATCTGCACTGCTGGTTCTGACTCCTGAAATAATGTAGCTAGAGCCAGATAACTTCACAGAGAACAGAAAAAGACAAACACATTATGTTGTCAGTTGCAATTACATCCAAGACTAACTTAAAACAATGACATTTGCTGAATGAACATATATGGGAAAGTTGCTCGCAATGATATATTTTTTTTCATTATGCTTTTGGGTAAATGCAGTGGCAGTGCCCTGTAATAGTTGAGTGCAAGCCAAATATTTGATAGGAGGGAACCTCTGTCACCCAGACAGGAGTGAGCTGTCATATAATCCCGCCCCCTGTCATATAATCCCGCCCCTGCCTTCACTGCTCTGTGCCAGGGCTATTTCAGGCTGTCAGTGTTTGTGACATAAGGATCCGACACAAGGGAGGACACTGCTGTCTGTGTGAGTGTGGAACACGCAGAAGGGAATGCCCTGACACCTGCCCACTCCCCCCAGGCATGAAGGATGCTGCCTTAGCACCAAGGACTGCTCCTTAGGGTGCCCTATGTGCCAGCCGGGCACCTTGTGAGGCTGATAAACTGCACCAAGCACTTTGGGATATTCTCGCACTTGACCAATCGGAAAGCAGGAAATATTCCTCAATATAAACAAAACAATGACAGACTCTGCTCCGACTAACGGGGAGGAAAGGGATCCGGATATAGAACTTTTTGTAAAGGTAGGTGGGTGCCAGTGGTCACCCCAGCCGTGGCCAAAGGCGGGTAAGGAGTAGGGCATATAGGGATGTACAGTCTGATACCATGGAGTCAAACTACAACTCTATCCTAGAGCTTGGGTGTGAAGGGGTCACAATTTAATGGGAAAACCTGGGGTTTTCCGGATAAGGGATTTTTAGATCTCCATAACTTAAGTCTGCTAAAAATCATTTAAATATTGAATGAACCCAATAGGACTGTTCTGCCCCAATAAGGGGTAATTATATCTTAGTTGGGATCAAGTACAGGTACTGTTTTATTATTACAGAGAAAAGGGAATCATTTAACCATGAAATAAACCCAATAGGGCTGTTCTGCCCCAATAAGGGGTAATTATATCTTAGTTGGGATCAAGTACAGGTACTGTTTTATTATTACAGAGAAAAGGGAATCATTTAACCATTAAATAAACCCAATAGGGCTGTTCTGCCCCAATAAGGGGTAATTAATCTTAGTTGGGATCAAGTACAGGTACTGTTTTATTATTACAGAGAAAAGGGAATCATTTAACCATGAAATAAACCCAATAGGGCTGTTCTGCCCCAATAAGGGGTAATTATATCTTAGTTGGGATCAAGTACAGGTACTGTTTTATTATTACAGAGAAAAGGGAATCATTTAACCATGAAATAAACCCAATAGGGCTGTTCTGCCCCCAATAAGGGGTAATTATATCTTAGTTGGGATCAAGTACAGGTTCTGTTTTATTATTACAGAGAAAAAGGAAATCATTTTTAAAAATTAGAATTATTTGCTTATAATGGAGTCTATGGGAGATAGCCTTAGCGTAATTCGGAACTTTCTAGATAATGGGTTTCCGTAAAGGGATCCCATACCTGTATATAACTTACTGACCCCATATATCCCTCATTTTACATTAAAATACACCTGTTCTGCCAGTATTTCTGCCAGTATGGCACTCCCCTCGGGCATACACTGGATAATGTGATATATTTATGGCCACCAAGCCTTCTGTATGCTTGACATCTATGGAGAATGCCTGTGCTGAGGCAAGCAATATGACGGCTCCCACCCACGTGCGTGAATGCAGATATGCAGAAGGAAAGTGCTGTGTGCATAGGGAGATATGCCCCCGCGCTGTACTGTACTGGGGACATATAGTCTATTTATAAAACATTGACAACTACATCACCCAACAAGCCTCATAGCCAGTAGGTGTAGAGGGGACCGGGGGGTAGAGGCTATTTATATTACATGACTATATGGGTCACTTGCTTCTTATAATAGAGTAAGAAAACAGATTCCGGCTGGTATCCTGTAGAGCACAAACTGCCCATATGGAGGGTAGTGGCATTCTGTGGGCATTACTTTGCCCCCTGTGATCTCTTTTGCCTGCGGGGCATTTTGCCATACTGCTGTATGTAAGACGGTATAGGACATATACAGAATAGGGCTCCTTAGCCTTTATTTAAAAAAACAAACAAACAGGTGTTTGCCCCAGTGCAGCTACAGGGGCTGGGCAAATGATGTCAGCAGCCGGTGCAATTATCGGGCACGTGTGGCACAAAAGGGTGGGGGCACATGGTGCATTTCTGTGTTTCCTTCCCTTTGCTGTGCCACAGGGTCACGGAGAGGCATCTCCTTGTGCTCCTGATGTTGCAGAACTATAGCATTCCTCCCACAGATGAGCCAGCAGTGGGACAATAGGAGCTGACGGTCTATATGGCACACCGAAGGTCTATATGGCACACTGAAGGTCTATAGGGCACACTGAAGGTCTATATGGCACACTAAAGGTCTATATGGCACACTGACGGTCTATATGGCACACTGAAGGTCTATATGGCACACTAACGGTCTATATGGCACACTAACGGTCTATATGGCACACTGAAGGTCTATATGGCACACTGAAGGTCTATATGGCACACTGGTTACTATTGCCAGCTTGTACTACTGGTGTCCCAGGTTCAATTCCAGCCTGGGGCTATCTGCAAGGAGTTTGTGTGTTCTCTCTGTGTCTGCCTGGGTTTCCTCCCACTCTCTAAAAACATACAGGCAGGTAAACTGGTTCTGGATAAACTTAAATATAGTGAGTGTGTTAGAAGCCTTAGATTGCAAGCTCCTCTGGGGCATTGAATCATGTATCATCTCTGTAGAATATGTTAGCTTTATGTGCATAAAGGATATCCCTGTATGTTGTACCTGAGTGCCTTTTTGAATGTGAATAAACACAAATGTGCCAAAGGCAGCCACCAGTTGTGCCGAGTTGTACAATGGCAGCCGGTGGGCCGCAGGTGGGCAGCCTCCAGGGAACGGAATCTGGGTGGGTTTATTTGGGTCACACCCCACACTCACGGCCCTTGCAGAGATATAACTATGGCCCCATGTTCTGGAACTTTGGCCCTCCATCTCTTGGATCTATCTATCTATCTATCTATCTATCTATCAATCATCTATCTATCTATCTATTCATCTATCTATCTATCTATCTATCTATCTATCTATCTATCATCTATCTATCTATCTATCTCTCTATCTATCTATCTATCTATCTATCTATTCATCTATCTATCATCTATCATCTATCTATCTATCTATCATCTATCTATCTATCTCTCTCTCTATCTATCTATCTATCTATCTATCTATCTATCTATCTATCATCTATCTATCTATCTATCTATTTATCTAACTATCATCTATCTATCATCTATCTATCATCTATTTATCTATCTATCATCTATCTATCTTCTATCTATCTATCTATCTATCTATCTATCATCTATCTATCTATCTATCTATCTATCTATCTCTATCTATCTATCATCTATCTATCTATCTATCTATCTATCTATCTATCTATCTATCTATCTATCTATCTATCATCTATTTATATATCTATCATCTATCTATCTATCTTCTATCTATCTATCTATCTATCTATCTATCTATCTATCTATCTATCATCTATCTATCTATCTATCTATCTATCTATCACCTATCTATCTATCTATCTATCTATCTATCTATCTATCTATCATCTATCTATATCTATCTATCTATCTATCTATCTATCTATCTATCTATCTATCTATCTATCTATCTATCTAATCTATCTGTTATCTATCTATCTATTTATCTATTTAAATGTGTATATATATACATTATTGTATTGATGTATTAAAGGGGTGGTTCACTTTTAATAGAATACCCTATTCCTAGCAACTTTGCACTTGGTCTTCATTATTTTTATTTTTTTTTATAATTTTTTAATTATTTGCCCTCCTCTCAAAGGAGGGAGTCACTGACCCCAGTAGGCAAAAACTATTGCTCTGTGAGGCTACAGTTTTACTGTTATTGTTTGTTACTGATCTTTCTAAGCAGGCACTCTCCTATTCATATTCCCATCTCTCGTTTAAACCACTGCCTGGTTCCTAGGGTAAATTAAGCCATAGCAACCAGATAGCTGCTGATAGACCCAATGGAGAGCTGCTGAACAAAAAGCTAGATAACTGACAAACCATCAAAAATAAAACAATTAAGACCAATTGCAATTTGTTTCAGAATATCAATGTCTACATGAAATTAAAATTTTATTTTATGGTGAACTACTGTGGAAATGGTGACAGGTGATTTTTAGACATCTTGACTCTGCTAGAGAACCATGGGTATCAGCCCCCTGTGTGTAAAATGCGCCAGTGTTTTTGGGCAGAAAAAGCTTTTTGCAGTTACCTAGTGTTTTGTTTGTTTGTTTTTCTCACTTTATGTTCCTTCAAAACTTTTTACATTTGTTGCACAAAGTTTTATATAATTAATAGAAGCATCGAAAATCTGCATAGAAAAGTGCATGCTTGGTGGTTGGCAGCTTGTGTAGATGAAGACAGCATGGCAGCCTGGAATGCAGTTTAGTCTACTGCAGTTAAATGTTTTGCTGATGGACTGGGCAGGGTGTGGATGTAATATGTGTCAAGTTTTAGGGGGGGGCATCTGTCTAAAAGCTGGTATGGAGAGAGGTGGATAGCGTAATGCAGAAGCAATGCTGCAGAGCCCATCCCTTCCAGAATTCAGCATGTCCCACCCACCTCACTGGCATGGGGAATGTACCCCCACCTCACTGGCATGGGGAATGTACACCCACCTCACTGGCATGGGGAATGTACACCCACCTCACTGGCATGGGGAATGTACACCCACCTCACTGGCATGGGGAATGTACCCCCACCTCACTGGCATGGGGAATGTACACCCACCTCACTGGCATGGGGAATGTACACCCACCTCACTGGCACGGGGAATGTACCCCCACCTCAATGGCACGGGGAATGTAAACCCACCTCACTGGCACGGGGAATGTAAACCCACCTCACTGGCATGGGGAATGTACCCCCACCTCACTGGCATGGGGAATGTACACCCACCTCACTGGCATGGGGAATGTACACCCACCTCACTGGCATGGGGAATGTACACCCACCTCACTGGCATGGGGAATGTACCCCCACCTCAATGGCACGGGGAATGTAAACCCACCTCACTGGCACGGGGAATGTGCCCCCGCCTCTCTGGCACGGGGAATGTACCCCCACCTCACTGGCACGGGGAATGTACCCCCACCTCACTGGCACGGGGAATGTACAACCACCTCACTGGCACAGGGAATGCATGCCCGTCTCACTGGCACAGAGAAAGTACACCCCCCTCATTGGCACAGGGAATGCATGCTGCCTCACTGGCACGGGGGAATGCAGGATAAGGAGATGGGAAGGAATGCCAGTTCATACTATGGAACAAGAGGGGCAAATGGGTCGCTCTGCAGGCCTTAGTGACAGCTATGTCTTTGCAGTATATATTAATTTAATAGAAAAACTCTGATTTAAATGTTATTTGTGAATGTAATTGCCACTTAGCAGTTTGTGTCTGTCTAATACAATTCCCTATTTTACTTTCCCCAAATACTCATTGATAGTCGTTGCTGAATTTTATTGAATGTGTAGCCATTCATAGGTAAACTACAACTCCCAGCATCCCAGGTGATTGCTAAATCGCAGTTCGCAGTTTATTTTGCGGGATGTAGCAATAGGGAATAAAGTATAGAGAACCCAGTGGGGGACCTGGATCATGTATATAATAGATCTTTTTACCCAATGTTTAGAGAGGTGAAAGTGCCCTAAAACATTTCTCTGGGGCCAAATACTTCTAGTTTGTTCTAAAGGGCAAAGTTAAACTTCTAAAAGAGTCTGGCTAATTTTTTTTTTTTTTTGGGCTGGCCTGAAACCCGCTGGTTGGCCAGTCTGAGGATAAAATGTACTCGTCCATATTGGGTGTGGGTCAGACTGGGCTGGGCACCTTGTAGTTGCACTAAATGACTCCATGTGGCTCGGCTCCCTGTCTGTCATTACTGATCCCAGTTGCACCAGTAGCCTTCCTCTATGTCATTAGCAAGGGCAGGTCACACATTGGGTCCTTAAGCCCCTTCTCTGCCTCAGGCCGGGTTGGACGGGCAGAGTAATTAGAGATAGAGACAGTGGGGAACCAGAGATTGCAGCCCATGAGATACAAATCTCAGCCCCCATTGGCAGATGAATGCTGTTTGGGGTGCAGGGAGTTGTAGTATAATAACAGCTAATGGGTTAGTAGTCTTCAAAATCAGATTAGCCCTGGGTCCCTCCCATCATCATCATCATTGTATTTGTTGTGGATCACCTTTTACTGGGTTAAACTGCCGTTGTGATTGGCTGCTCAGTGGCGTGATGAGATGTTGCTGGGCCCCATTGTAAATTCAATTTTTTATTTACAAAAATATAGTGAAATTGCTCATTAATTAGGGCCTTGGTAGGCCCTCTACACTCCTGGGCCCAGGGTCTGCGTCAGGGTCGGACTGGGCCAGGGGGACACTGGGAAGAAACCTGGTTGGCCCCGGCCTTCATGGGCCCTGCCGAATCAGCCCCGATCCCCACCTGCCACTCCTCTGCTGCCCTCCCTTCCCCCATCACAGCGAAGTATAAGGTATGTACACGGGGGGGAGAAGGAGCTGGCGGTGGGCGAGAGGGTGGGGTAGCAGTCCTGGTGGGCTTCTCACAACCTAGTCCCATACCTCCCAATTGTCCTGATTTTCACTGGATAGTCCTGCTTTTGACAGCTTAGATTCTTTCTGAAAAGTCCCTCATTTCCCTTTAATCTCCTGCAATGAACACTAAAAAAAAGATACAATGTTTCTCAAACTTAATTAAATAAGTAGCTTTTTTGGCAGAGAGCCCAGAAAAGTGAACAAGCTACACCTGAACTGAGATACAATAGTAACTAATAAGCTAAACAGGTCTCTTGGGGGGAACTGAGACTCACAGCTAAAAGGGCAATTTCACCTTCATTAGCAAAACTGTAATAACACATAAAACAAAACTCCAATACCCACAGAAATATGTTTAAACTTTAAATAACCTGCCAAATTTTGTAAAACAGGAGTGGTATTTAGGGGGTGTGGTCACAAAAATGGGCATGGTCAAATAATTTTCTCCGCGCTACACGTGCCATTTCTTTTTGTATCTCTTTTTCAAATGTTGGGAGGTATACAGTCCGACCCTGGTCTGCTTCCCTTGTAGTTACACCCCTGGAGATGCTACTCTTGCCTTATCTTTTGTTTTCTATTTGCAGAATGTCAAGTGGCAGTTGAGTAATAGGGGTAAGAGCCTAAGTGCCGGGAATGGGCCCCCGAGAGAGCACTGACGGTGCCAAAGGAGTAGGGGGTCTGTACCCTGCCCAGCTTATAGCACTAAAATGTCACAGGTGTCATATGGCAAAGGGCTCCCAAAATAGTCTATGAAAACATCAGCCATGGTCAGCAGGGTCAAGGGAGCCGTACGGTTGGCCGGCCCGCAGATTTGCAGCTTATAAACAGGGGCCACGGCAGTAAATTATTTTTAGTAACATTTTTATTATTCATGGGAGTCAGTGTTATAATATACGCCTTGTAAAATATTTGCACTAAACATGATCCTTATTGAGCAGGGAACTACAATAGAATCAATTTACTCCACCGGCTAACAATGTACTCAATCCCTGTCCTGTTCCATTCACTCATGCAATAAGTTGCATTAAAGGGACAGTACCTTTATTTATTATTTTCACCTATTAGAATAGATATGTGTTTTCTGTTTGCTTTATTTCTGCAGTGGTTCTGTGGAGGTCCGGCTGGCTCAGTTCTAGCCTTGTCTGACTGGCAGACTTGCCATAAGATGCAAGGATAAAACATGACAAGAGGCGGAGTATGATAGGATAAGGGGTGTGGCCAGCCACATAAATGACACTCTCCATAGCAGGAAAATCCCCCAGCATTTTCATCCACTTCCACATATTGTGGGTGGGTATTTTCTCGTGTTTGAAGCCCAGAATATATTAAGTTTATTGAGCCCTAGGGTCCCCTGACCCAACCTGTATACAGAGATGCCAGAAATCTACACATTGTAATTCCCCTGTACTAAAGCCAATTCTCCTGGGATATTTGGAGATTACAAGGGCCCTTTAAGAGAGCACTATACATAGTATATATTTCTTTCTTTACTGTTAAAGTTTAAAGTTCATCTTTAAAGATAAACTATAGTTTATAATTAAGGGAAAGCACAGTTAAGTTATAAATTCTCGCTGTGTGCTCAGTGTTCCTGAATGCATATTTGTACAACACTATAAATGTGTATTCCCACCCCCGCAAGGTTGCCAGTGATCCCCAACCAGTGGCTCAGGGCAACATGTTGCTCCCCAACCCCTTGGATGTTGCTCCCAGTGCCCCCAAACCAGGGAGTTATTTTTGAATTCCTGACTTGGGGGCAAGTTTTGGTTGAATAAAAACAAGATTTCCTACCAAATAAAGCCCCTGTAAGCTGATAGGGTGCATAGAGGCTGCCTAATAGCCAATCACAGCCCTTATTTGGCTCCTCCATGAACTTTTATGGTGCTTGTGTTGCTCCCCAAGTCTTTTTACATTTGACTGTGGCTCACGAGTAGGAAAGGTTGGGGATCCCAACGGCGGCGCAATTTCGGGAAATCGCCGAAGTTGTCTCGCAAGGATTTCTCAGAAGATATTGCTGAGGCCAGAGTCACATTTCTTTCCTTGCAGGAGATTTTGTCCTGCAATTATCTGTGTTTATGTTTTTAGAGATGAAGTTACTAGGGAGGGAGCGCAGCAGATAAGCCTCCATGCAGACGTTATGGGCAGATAAGGCACAGTAAGTAGGGAGGAGATATATCAGTGTGTGAGTGGCATCACGGTGCTCCGTGCAGCTTATGGGCCGGCCTACTTGCATATTTGCACTATCCCGTTATGCTGCATGCTCATATATTCTTTTTGGACAAGGTCTTTGTTAATTGGGATCTTCTAGATCGTCTATACAGATCAAATATAAACATCATGTTTGTCTGCAGTTTTATATCTTGTATTGTTTCAATAAATGATATTTTGTATTTAGTATCTTAAAAACAGGGGGCTCATTTATCTCCTGTTAGAGCACTGCTATATGCGGTTCCCAATCCAATGGAAAAATCGAACCTGCCTGATCAAGATCTGGCCAATTTCAGGCCAGATGTCAGTTGGGGAGGCCCATGCACGGCCAGGTAAGCTGCCAAATTGGTCTAAAGGACCCATATCGGCAGCTGAAATCGGCCCATGTATGGCCACCTTTACAGGTACTGTATCTGTATTGACCTGTTGTTCTGACCCTTGCTGCCCCCAATCCCTGCTCCCAGGTCGGCCCTGTCTTTTCCTGTTCCTTCTTCCCCTGCCCATCTCACCAAATTTCAGCTGCAACAGCCCCATCAGTCCTGTGCTTTCCTTCTACGCCATTACCCCTCCCATTTTGCATCATAACCCTGCCCCTTTTGCATTATAACTCTGCCCCTATTGCCCCACCCTTGCCAATATTTTTTCCTCAGAAAGGTGGCAAACCTACTCCCTATGTATATATATATATTTACATATTTATATATATATATACAGGTATGGGATCCCTTATCCGGAAACCCATTATCCAAAAAGCTCTGAATTACGGAAAGCCCGTCTCCCATAGACTCCATTTTAATCAAATAATTCAGAATTTTAAAACTGATTCCCTTTCCTCTGTACTAATAAAACAGTATCTTGTAATTGATCCCAACTAAGATATAAATAATCCTTATTGGATACAAAACAATCCTGTTAGGTTTAATGAATGTTTTATTAATTTTTTAGTAGACTTAAGGTATGGCGATCCAAATTACGGAAAGACCCCTTATCCGGAATACCCTTGGACCTGAGCATTCTGGATAATGGGTCCTATACCTGTATATATAAATCTATATTCCTAATTATATATAATATATATATAACATGTATATATTTCTAATGTGATTTGCACACTGTCAGATGGAACAGCAGATGTTCTGCAAAAAAGACTTGGAAGCCCTCACTCAGAATGGCCAGCAAACTCCCTCAGCCAATCACCATAAAGCCCCGGCGCTATTAGGCAAGATGACACAAATCTTTAATGAAAAGCAAAACGTCTGTTTGCCCTGTAGGCCCATAAAGCGGATGAGAAGCTCAGGCGTCCCTGCTTGTGCCGAGCCAGGATCCCATGACTGGGAAACGGGCCGGATATGTGATTTATATTTAATATGAATGTCTCACATTTGGCACATTGGTGTTAGAGGGAGCTCCAGTTATCACGCTATCGCTCGCTGTGCTTGTGTGTCCCTGAAATCTCCCCTTCTTCCGCTTCTCACAAGCAGCACTTGGCTGGCCTTGCCTACATATACATGCACATTAAAGCCGGGTACCAGCAGCTGGGCAATGGGCAGCGGGCATGGTGTTTATGTTATAACTTTTAGGGACTCATCACTAGAGATTTTTTTTTATGTTTTGCAAACATATTGGAACTGAACATCAATGCGACAAGCCCTCTTTCCTCTTGACTCTCTGCAGCCTCTGGGTCTGCTGTTTCTGTTGTTGTTTACATTTGGATTTCTTTGTGACAATAGGGGAAAAATGGGCTGTGTGATTACATATGGGACAGGGCTGTGTGGGAATGGGGCCATGAAGGGCGGATATGGTGGATTTTGTGGGGATTTGGTGAATAGGGAAAGGTTACAAAAGTGTCGGGGGTACAGAGGGGGTGCAAGGATTGGGGTTGGATTGGGGGCGCACTGGGAGGGCACAATGTCATGGATGGTAAATTTATAATATTGTCAAGGCCACTAAAATATTTCCAGATGGCAACCCTGTGTGACAAGCATTTTGCAGTGTGGGCTTCCTGCACTTCCTGTTTACCTCACAACATACAGGAAGTATATGCAGGCAGGCAGGCTGTAGGGGCCTCTACGTACCACTAAGCCTGCAGGGGAGACAGATATGGGAATTACTGCTAATATTCAGCACTTTAAGGGTTAAGTCAGATATTCTGCTGAAGGTTGACTCTTACGGTGTGTCATAGAGATGTTGTTTATATTTAATAAACATGAATAACATGAATAATCATAGGCCGTATGTCATATCTATAATAAAACACATTTAACTGGATATAAATTAGTGATGCACCAAATTCAGCATTCGGTTTGGGATTCCGCCAAGTTTCCACCTTTTTCAGCAGGATTTGGCCATATACGTGCCTCTGGCAGAACCGAATCCGAAAAATCACTTGACTTCTTTTCACATAAACACGGAAGTTGAAAAATTCTCACTGCGCATTTTGCACGTGGCTCTCTTTAGGGCTTCCGATTCAGATTTGGTTCGGTATTCAGCTGAATCTTTTGCAAAGGATTTGGGGTTCGGGCGGATCCTAAAATAGTGGATTTGGCACATCCCTAATATAAATATGGACATGGTAACAGACATTTACATACAGGCAGCCCCATGATACATTCCTGTGTGAGTTAGGGGTAAGCCCAGGCCCAGACTAGCAATCTGTGGATTCGGGCAAATGCCAGAGGGGCTGCTGTAAGATGCCATAGACACTCACTATTTATTGGGCTGGTGGGGCTGTTTGGGCTTCTGAATAATAATAATAATTAAGATGCCAGTCCATACCTGGGTAAGTCACACAGAGAAACCCATGCTGCACTGATATATTATATTATCTTATACTGTACCTGTACATTGTCTGTAGCGGATTGTTAGCAGACAAAAAGCCGAGTGCTGCAAAGCCAGCGGCACATGACGTCCTTTGTTCCCTGTGTATATTCTGGACTCTAATTCCTCTTTGTCTGTTTGGCTGCATATTATGTTACCGCTTTCATTCTGTGCTCCCCGGCTGAATGGAAAGCTTAATTCAAACACATGAGATAGGGTATCAGGGCTGGAAATTATAGTCTTGTACCCATCTACTGACAGCCTATTGTCTGCCCGTGGGTTTTTAGCCGGAGTTATTGGAGAGATCAATATGGGACGGGATACTTCTAGAACTTACCCATAATGCTCAGCGGGTACTTGGCAGCCATATGTGCTGTGTGCAAGCCTGAAAATCCTATCCTGTCCCTTTAAGGGGTGCTTTAGGAAGGTGGGCTTCTGCTCAGTCCTCATTAGGTTTTGGGGTTGCCAAAGCATACTTTTTGAAAGAGTGTTAGTATCCCTTTATGAACAGGTATTGCAATTAACAAACAACAATTACTGGACTGTCGAAGCATTACCTTTAGCATCCACCTCTGTTGGAAATCTTACCATTGTAATCAGCTGGAAGTACTCTTAGGGCTGTGACAGACGGGGAGATTAGTCGCCGCGCATCAAATCTCCCTTGTCGTGGGTGACTAATCTCCACAAAATGCCATCCCACTGGATAGAATGTAAATCGGCGGTGGGATGGCATACGCGGTGTCGAAATCACCAAAGTTTCCTCTCAAGGCAATTTCGTCGCACTGGGTATGCCATCCCACCGGCAATTTACATTGTAGCCAGAGGGATGGCATTGCAGGGAGATTAGTCGCCCGAAATAAGGGAGATTTGACCCACGGTGACTAATCTCCCCGTCTGTCACAGCCCTTAAGGTCCCCATACACGGTAAGATCCGCTCGCTTGGCCCTATGGGTGGGCGATATCGGGGAGCTTGAAGTTAAAAAAAAAAATAATCCGATCATTTCGCCCTGGGGCCAAAGACCGGATTATGTAGGTGGCAATGGGGCAGTCGGTTCAGTCAACGAGCCGATGCGGCCCCCGATCCGACTGAATCTTTTAACCTGGCTGATAGCTGGCCAATTTCAGGCCAAGGGACCGATATCGGCAGCTTCTATCGGCCCGTGTATGGGGGCCTTTAGGGTGAAGACACACAGAGCTACTAGTAGCAGCTACTTGTCGTGGCTAATAAAATAGACAATGCTGATAATTCTCAGGCAATTCTCTGTATTGTCTATGGCAAGGTATTTTCTGGTGTTTAGCTGCTGTGACAAGGAGTTAACTGACCGCAGTCTTCTCTATGGGGACCGGAGCCGGTGCAGATAAAAATCCATTAGTTCCACACTTTTGTTGTCTGCTATTCAGGGCTGTGCTGCTAACATGTGGATGGTTAAGCCTTGTAAGGCATGCAAGAAGTACCTTAAAGGAACAGTTCAGTGCAAAATTAAAAATATTTGTAATATAGTTAGTTAGGCAGAAATGTAATCTATAAAGGCTGGAGTGGGCAGATGTCTAAAATAATAGCCAGAACACTACTTCCTGAATAAGTCTGAATGGGCCGTATAGACAGCCTAAATCTGCCAGTGTATGGGCAACTTACAAAGTGTGACTGGTATAAAGGGGATGCATTTAGGGGCCCAGATCTTGAGTGTAGTGGAGCTGCTGAACTTGTGGGCTTGTGTAGCAGACTTATGACACTGGCACATTGCCTGCAATCAGGATTATTGTATCTTCACCCATTGTAGAGGGGAATCCCTGTCTCTTCCAGAATAGAAAATGTTATCTAGTCTAGTACACATGGCAATCTGAGAGTAGCGTCTGCTAAACCCAACACTCAAAGGATTTTAATTATAGAGTTTAGTTGCCCTTTGAACTCTGAAAGTTATAGAAAACCGTATTTGTTCTTGTGCATCACATCGAGTCTGTTCCCAGTACGTGGCTGTATGAAATCCGTAGTAATGGGCACAGCGGCGGCATTGCCTTGTGCAAGTCCCACTAATGGAATTTAAATGAATTATTAAGCCCCGGCTTGTGTTTCAGCGCAGGTTTAACTTTCAGTGGCTCCGTTCTGTGTGTGACGCCGGAAGCCCATACCATGGGAATGTACCATTGGGACTGTGAGCAGGGGCCCCAAACATGGCAAATGTATCAAACTACATGAACACTCACCCACCCAATATGCAATAAATACACTACAGGGCTCCAAGTGCAGTTTGGTGCAATTCGCCATGTTTTTTACCCACAATGCAGCATTTTCACTCCTTAACGCTCCCTCTTCTTGTCGCCCCTAATATACTTATAGTTACTGTTATCATTCTTCATGCCCCATGGTCGCCATGTGAAATTAAAAGGGGTTGTTCACCTTTTGACGTTACTTTTAGTATGATGTAGAGAGCAATATTTTGAGAGAATTTGCAATTGGTCTTGACTTTTTATTATATGTAGTTTTTAGTTATATTACTTTTTGTTCAGCAGCTCTTTAGTTTGGAATTTTAGCAGTTATCTGGTTGCTAGGATCCAAATTGCCTTAGCAACCAGAGAGTGGTTTGAATGAGAGACTGGTATATGAATAGGGGAGGGGCTGAACAGAACAGTGTGTACTTTGCTCACTTGTTCAGATGTAACTTTATCTATATGTTACAATAAACACATAATCCTCCTATTATTCAGAGTGAATGGATGGTTTGTAATACTTAATCCTCCGCACAAATCACTTACAATTTATGAAATGCCGGACATTTAATATAGGAAATATCCCCAACGGCATCAATTCTTTTATTTATACAAATCACTTCCATTTATATAGCTGGGAATGTATTAAAGACCCCCGGGCCCCGACTGACAATCTGTGGATTCAGGCAAATGCCAGAGGATTTGGAATTTCAGCAGTTATCTGGTTGCTTAGGTCCCATTTAACCTAGCAACCAGGCAGTGGTTTGGATAAGAGACAGCAATATGAATAGAGGAGGGCCTAAATAGAAAAGTAAGTCATAAAAAGTAACAATAACAATAAAACTGGAGCCTCGCAGAGCAATCGTATTTGGCTTCCGGGGTCAGTGACCCCCATTTCAAAGCTGAGGAAGGCAAATAATTCAAATGGCAGATAAACATAACAAACTTCAAATCTTTGTGGATCACAGGTTTCCGGATAATGGATCCCATACCTGTACTTAAAATGCCAGGGCCTATTTTGAATCCAAATTCAGACCCAAATCACGCACCCTGTCTGTCCTGGCCTCACACACCAATCACGCTGCTTACTTTTTTGATCATATGTTTGTACCCCAGTACAATTTCTCCTTGTCTAGTCAGCAAATTCAGCAAATAAACCTTATAATACATTTTTGAAAGATGAAAGCAATGACACTCAAATGAATTACACATCCAACCTACTGCTTTAGTCTTGGTTTTGTTATTCAGCTTTACATGTTGGCCAGTGCTCCTTGTTGGCACATAGTGACAATTCCCATTACCTTACCAACCAGATGGCACTGTAAGTTTTTTCCAAGGAGAAACAATGAGCCCTTACAGAGTTTCAGGTTAGCCCTCCATGATCCAATAACTCCCATTTAAATTCAGGAAAATGTCTTTTTGCAATTTATACAAAATCTGACTTGAACAGTTAACTGGCAGCTGGGTACCTATTTAGCTCTGCACATTTGGCACAATGTCATGACTGTTGCTTGTGATTTTTTTTCAGGCTGGGAGCGATGGAGAGAGCATAGGGAACTGCCCCTTCTCCCAGCGCCTGTTTATGATCCTCTGGCTGAAGGGAGTAGTCTTCAACGTTACCACAGTAGATCTGAAAAGGTATGTATCATGTAAGAACATTGGTCTTGCTGACTGGTTTATGGTCCTAGGGATTAGTATATAGTCTTGGGGATTGGCAAGTGGCCTTCAGCTCTGCAATGTGGTCTTAGAGACTGATAGCTTGTCTTCTAGCCATTTAGTCATGGTCCTTGGGACTAGCAGTTGGCCTTGGGCAAGATACATGGTCTTAGGAACTGGTACATGGTGCTGGGGACAGCAACTTTTCTTGGGGCCTGCTATGTAGGGACTGGTAACTTGTCTTGGGGCCTGCTATGTAGGGACTGGTAACTTGTCTTGGGGCCTGCTATGTAGGGACTGGTAACTTGTCTTGGGGCCTGCTATGTAGGGACTGGTAACTTGTCTTGGGGCCTGCTATGTAGGGACTGGTAACTTGTCTTGGGGCCTGCTATGTAGGGACTGGTAACTTGTCTTGGGGCCTGCTATGTAGGGACTGGTAACTTTTCTTGGGGCCTGCTATGTAGGGACTGGTAACTTGTCTTGGGGCCTGCTATGTAGGGACTGGTAACTTGTCTTGGGGCCTGCTATGTAGGGACTGGTAACTTGTCTTGGGGCCTGCTATGTAGGGACTGGTAACTTGTCTTGGGGCCCGCTATGTAGGGACTGGTAACTTGTCTTGGGGCCCGCTATGTAGGGACTGGTAACTTGTCTTGGGGCCTGCTATGTAGGGACTGGTAACTTGTCTTGGGGCCTGCTATGTAGGGACTGGTAACTTGTCTTGGGGCCTGCTATGTAGGGACTGGTAACTTGTCTTGGGGCCTGCTATGTAGGGACTGGTAACTTGTCTTGGGGCCCGCTATGTAGGGACTGGTAACTTGTCTTGGGGCCCGCTATGTAGGGACTGGTAACTTGTCTTGGGGCCTGCTATGTAGGGACTGGTAACTTGTCTTGGGGCCTGCTATGTAGGGACTGGTAACTTGTCTTGGGGCCTGCTATGTAGGGACTGGTAACTTGTCTTGGGGCCCGCTATGTAGGGACTGGTAACTTGTCTTGGGGCCCGCTATGTAGGGACTGGTAATTTGTCTTGGGGCCCGCTATGTAGGGACTGGTAACTTGTCTTGGGGCCTGCTATGTAGGGACTGGTAACTTGTCTTGGGGCCTGCTATGTAGGGACTGGTAACTTGTCTTGGGGCCTGCTATGTAGGGACTGGTAACTTGTCTTGGGGCCTGCTATGTAGGGACTGGTAACTTGTCTTGGGGCCCGCTATGTAGGGACTGGTAACTTGTCTTGGGGCCTGCTATGTAGGGACTGGTAACTTGTCTTGGGGCCTGCTATGTAGGTACTGGTAACTTGTCTTGGGGCCTGCTATGTAGGTACTGGTAACTTGTCTTGGGGCCTGGCTATGTAGGGACTGGTAACTTGTCTTGGGGCCCGCTATGTAGGGACTGGTAACTTGTCTTGGGGCCTGCTATGTAGGTACTGGTAACTTGTCTTGGGGCCTGCTATGTAGGGACTGGTAACTTGTCTTGGGGCCTGCTATGTAGGGACTGGTAACTTGTCTTGGGGCCCGCTATGTAGGGACTGGTAACTTGTCTTGGGGCCTGCTATGTAGGTACTGGTAACTTGTCTTGGGGCCTGCTATGTAGGGACTGGTAACTTGTCTTGGGGCCTGCTATGTAGGGACTGGTAACTTGTCTTGGGGCCTGGCTATGTAGGGACTGGTAACTTGTCTTGGGGCCAGCTATGTAGGGACTGGTAACTTGTCTTGGGGCCAGCTATGTAGGGACTGGTAACTTGTCTTGGGGCCTGGCTATGTAGGTACTGGTAACTTGTCTTGGGGCCAGCTATGTAGGGACTGGTAACTTGTCTTGGGGCCTGGCTATGTAGGGACTGGTAACTTGTCTTGGGGCCTGGCTATGTAGGTACTGGTAACTTGTCTTGGGGTCTGGTATGTGGTCCTGAGGAGTGGTGCACTGCATGCTTGGCAAGTACACATGTGACTGATACATGGTTTTGGAGACCAATACAAATCCTGGAGTTTTGGTAACGGGTCTAGGGGGCAGGTATATGGCCTAGGAGACTAGCAAGTGGTTTCTGGGACTGATACACGACCTGCTTTGCAAGGAACTTAGTTGTTCTCTTTCTTCTTGCTGCAGCCTTTATTATCTCTTCCCAGAAGCCCTTGTGTAGTGTGATAATACCCCCATAAGGCTAGTCAGTTATTTAATGTGATATTAAACATTACAGTTTATGGCTAAAGGAAACTTCTAGAAATGAGTTACTTTTTTTCACAGCCCAGTTATACAGTTCATAATCTGTCAGTAACTCAGTGAGACTCCCTGCGTGCAAATTCCAATCATATTAACTAGACTAACTGCCTCTGCGGAGTACAGAGACTTTGCTCTCCCCCCCAATCCCGACAGCATAGCGAATGGAGTGGGAATTAAATCAGCCATGCTGTTCTATCCTAGTGCAAAGGGAGAGTTGGACTACAGCATTCAGTTCTGTAAAATAAAAAAGTATATGAAAATGATTAACAAGAGAATGTACTGGGTTGTTAGACCACATAGTTCCCTTTTATTCATACTCTGAATTAGAGGTTTTTCCCCAATAATATATTAAACCAGTCAAAAACGGGCCTAACCTCCCAATATCTAGCTGATAATTGGACAGGTTTACAAATCCCAGCGAGGTGAGGAGCCCATCAGCTTGGTCTGTGGGGCAGGTACAGGTATAGGACCCATTATCCAGAATGCTCGGGACAAGGGTATTCCGGATAAGGGGTACTTCCGTAATTTGGCTCTCCATACCTTAAGTCTACTAAAAAATCAATAAAACATTAATTAAACCCAATAGGATTGTTTTGCATCCAATAAGGATTATTTATATCTTAGTTGGGATCAAGTACAGGTACTGTTTTATTATTACAGAGAAAAGGGAATCATTTAACCATGAAATAAACCCAATAGGGCTGTTCTGCCCCCAATAAGGGGTAATTATATCTTAGTTGGGATCAAGTACAGGTACTGTTTTATTATTACAGAGAAAAGGGAATCATTTAACCATTAAATAAACCCAATAGGGCTGTTCTGCCCCCAATAAGGGGTAATTATATCTTAGTTGGGATCAAGTACAGGTACTGTTTTATTATTACAGAGAAAAGGGAATCATTTAACCATGAAATAAACCAAATAGGGCTGTTCTGCCCCAATAAGGGGTAATTATATCTTAGTTGGGATCAAGTACAGGTACTGTTTTATTATTACAGAGAAAAGGGAATAATTTAACCATGAAATAAACCAAATAGGGCTGTTCTGCCCCAATAAGGGGTAATTATATCTAAGTTGGGATCAAGTACAGGTTCTGTTTTATTATTACAGAGAAAAAGGAAATCAGTTTTAAAATTCTGAATTATTCGATTAAAATGGAGTCTATGGGAGACAGGCTTTCCGTAATTCGGAGCTTTCTGGATAACGGGTTTCCAGTTAAGGGATCCCATACCTGTATATGGCCAAATAAGCAATCTTTCGGCATATGGCCAGCTTAAGAATTGTTTGATTAAGCAGGACTTGTGGGAAATGGTATTCCCTCATGTATGAGCTTTCTGGATAATGGGTTTTCAGATAATAGATCCCTTTTTTTTTTAATTGTAATGGGAACCAATACAAAAATTATCCTTTGTATTTATGGGCTGAATTTGTAATTGTTGTGTGTTTTTTCCTGTATAGAAAACCGGCCGACCTCCATAACTTAGCTCCCGGGACTCACCCACCTTTCCTGACCTTCAATGGGGAAGTAAAGACGGACGTGAACAAGATAGAAGAGTTCCTGGAGGAATCATTGGCACCCCCAAGGTAATCACATTATTCTAGCTTTGACTATATGTCACAGGTTGTGTTAGGGCTGCTGCCTTATACAGCTGTAACAGGGATTTCTGAAATATAATTTGTGCACTTTCCAATTTTATGTTCTTTTTCTTTATTTAAATGCTTATAGTAACACGCACTGCACAAAAACCTTAGTTTCATCCTCCCTGTCAGTCACAAGAATTTTCATTTTGGACCGTAATTATAAACTTTACACAAAAACTGAAGATTTAGATACCTGGGCACATTGATGATGAACAGGAGATATCGGGGAGCACAAAAGGTTTGATAGTGCCTCAGCCTGCCCAGTAGGTTACTGTATATTGGGGTGCAGCCGAGGCTTATTGGATGGAGTTGGGGGGGTCCTGTATCAGAGCCTCTCCCACAGGATGCTGGGAACTAATATCTGGAAGAGGCACGGCAGCTAGTTGCCCACATGTACATAAATCTGCTTGCCAATGTGCGTTTGATTCCCAGAAAGTAGGAGATAGCAGTTTGCTTTTACTACTCCCTTACATTCAGTTCAGCCAACTCTATTAACCCATTGAAAAATCTGAATAGCACTTACAGTAAAGTTGCTTCTGCCATTAGTAATAATGGGGCCCCATACTACTAAATTAATAGGGCGCCAATTAGCCCACTGGTCACCTATTTTTCCTGGGTGAAGGGATTTTTTCTTTATTAAAACCAGTATCATAAATAGAGAAAACAAAGGCAATCAGAACGAAAAGCCAGAATGAAAAGTCAGAAACACTTGAGATTTCCCTTTGAGCATTGAACCCCCCTTATGGCAGCATTGGCAGTGTATTCAGCTGAACTGACACTTGTGCTGTTGATTTCTATCAAAGTAAGTGCCGCAAATAATACCTGATTATTGTCATTATAATGACTATTGTCTCCTTATTTCGCTGGCAGTCCCTCCTCAGTATCCCATATGCAGCTTCAGAGAAACATAAATCACCCAGAAAACCCACGGCCAGTTTCCTACTGACTTCCACATAAAAATCCATTTCTATAAGACAGTCAGCCAAACAAAAAGGCAAAAAAGCCAAAAAATGCTCAGTGGGTTCTTACCCTTAAGGTTTCTGCATCCCTCAAATGTATGGTCCAGTTGGCCGGGGATTTCCCTGCAGGGGCTGCCAAGGCAAGACCACCTTTTCATTGCTCTATTTCTCAAAAATGCAGCAATTCCAAAATTTAATTGAATTACAAAAAGTGTTCATAAGAGCATGATATGCTTATTTAATTAGGGGGGCTTTTTAACCCCTTGATGTAACACAGGGCCGCCAGTTAGGGGCAAGGAACAGGCAAGTAAGCAGCAGGCAGTAAAGAGAGGACCAGTTCCCTTACAGTCTGTATGTAATACAGGCATGGGACCCCTTATCTGTAAACCCTCCAGTAAGTTCCAAATTACGGAAAGCCCGTCTCCCATAGACTCCATTTTAATCAAATAATTCAGAATTTTAAAACTGATTTTCTTTTTCTCTGTAGTAATAAAACAACAACTTCTACTTGATCCCAACTAAGATATAAATAATCCTTATTGGAGGCAGAACAGTCCTATTGGGTTTATTTAATGGTTAAATGATTCCCTTTTCTCTGTAATAATAAAACAGTACCTGTACTTGATCCCAACTAAGATATAATTACCCCTTATTGGGGCAGAACAGTCCTATTGGGTTTATTTCATGGTTAAATGATTCCCTTTTCTCTGTAATAATAAAACAGTACCTGTACTTGATCCCAACTAAGATATAATTACCCCTTATTGGAGGCAGAACAGTCCTATTGGGTTTAATTAATGTTTTATTGATTCTTTAGTAGACTTAAGGTAGGAGATCCAAATTACGGAAAGACCCCTTATCTAGAATACCCTCAGTCCCGAGCATTCTGGGTAACAGGTCCTATACCTGTACACAAAATACATTCATTACCTGTAATATATACATTATACCCCACACTTAGGAGCCCATTTACTTACTCACGAACGGGTCGAAATGAGTCCGCTTGCGTTTTTTTCGTAATGACCGGTATTTTGCGATTTTTTCGTATTTTTTGCGATTTTTTCGGCGTCTTTACGAATTTTTCGTTACCAATACGATTTTTGCGTAAAAACGCGAGTTTTTCGTAGCCATTACGAAAGTTGCGTAAAATCTGGTGATTTTTCGTAGCGTTAAAACTTGCGCAAAAAGTTGCGCTTTTTTCGTAGCGTTAAAACTTACGCGAAACTTTGCACCTTTTAAGTTTTAACGCTACGAAAAAGGCGCAACTTTTCGCGTAAGTTTTAACGCTACGAAAAAAGCGCAACTTTTTACGCAACTTTCGTAATGGCTACGAAAAACTTGCGTTTTTACGCAAAAATCGTATTGGTAACGAAAAATTCGTAAAGACGCTGAAAAAATCGCAACAAATACGAAAAAGTCGCAAAATGTTCGTTTTCAAGTCGGAACTTTTCCAATTCGGGTCGGATTCGTGGGTTAGTAAATCAGCCCCTTAGTGATGTCAGGGGTTGGAACTGGTGCTTAGTCATGTGTATGACTTCACTTATATACCGTTAGGATTGTAGGAAATTAACTTATTCAATGTTTTAGGGCAGCGGTCCCCAACCTTTCTTACTCGTGAGCCACAGTCAAATGTAAAAAGACTTGGGGAGCAACACAAGCACCATAAAAGTTCATGGAGGAGCCAAATAAGGGCTGTGATTGGCTATTAGGGGCCTCTATGCACCCTATCAGCTTACAGGGGGCTTTATTTGGAAGTAAACTTGTTTTTATTCAACCAAAACTTGCCCCCAAGTCAGGAATTCAAAAATAACTCCCTGGTTTGGGGGCACTGGGAGCAACATCCAAGGGGTTGGGGATCACTGGCTTAGGGAATTCCCTCAAATCTGAGTTCAGTTTTTGGCCAAATATTTATTGGAGAATTTGGCCAACTAGAAAAATGATGGACCCGGTGCCTATAGGAATCTATCACTCGGCCTGGCTTCTTTTATTCAGCGCTTCTGGCCCTTCCCTTAATGTTTGATTATTTACGCAGCCTTTTGGCACGCAGCGAGGGAAACTAAACACTTGTGAGGGTTGGGAAGCCGCTGGCAGGAGATAATGAGGCTTCAGTGCTTAGCCGGCATTTCCTCATGTTGATGTTAATAATGAGAGAATGAAGGGAGGAGAGAGGAATGGGAGAGGCAGTGGGGGTCAGTTATTAACTGATTGGTGCAGCTGCCACCTGACATCATACAAGGTGATTATGACATCATAAATTAGGGAGCTCACTTCCGCCACTGGGGCACAGGGTGTCACTTTCCCCTTCCCTAGCCTTGTGATGGGTAACCTGATGGAATATCTCCCACCATCATCCAACAGCTGCTGTTTATTGGAGGATTCTGGGATTTGTAGTTTAACAACCACATTATGCTAAAGGTAATCATTATACTGGGCTCAATGTCTGGAAACTGCTTTGCCGTGTTTATTTAGACAGTGTTTAACCCTTGCAGGTACCCCAAACTGGCTGCAAAGCATCGCGAGTCCAACACTGCCGGGATTGATATCTTCTCCAAATTCTCAGCCTACATTAAAAACACAAAGCAGCAGGACAATGCCGGTAAGTGGTTTGCTCGGTGCCCCTGCCTGTTTCACAGGAACTAGCCTTCTGTAATGCCATTATATACCTAGAGCCAATGGCACACATGGGGGGGTTCTGACCACCCTGTCCCAGTGAAAAACACCCGTACCTACCCATTATTGCTCTTTGTGCAATGCAAGGTGAGCAGCACCCAGGCTGGCACCCACAGAGCAGTGACACCGGGCCTCAGGCCCAAAACACACAATGGACCATTTTCTTGCATGGGGGTCTGCCTTCCCCCCCCTGTGGGTACCAGCCTGGGCACTGGCATTATATAACAGCGGGGACTGCCTTTCCCCCCTCTGTAGGTACCAGCCAGGGCACTGGCATTATATAACAGCGGGGACTGCCTTTCCCCCCTCTGTAGGTACCAGCCAGGGCACTGGCATTATATAACAGCGGGGACTGCCTTTCCCCCCTCTGTAGGTACCAGCCAGGGCACTGGCATTATATAACAGCGGGGACTGCCTTTCCCCCCTCTGTAGGTACCATACATAACAGCAGGGACTGGAAAACAGGGCTGTGCCAATAACCTTCGGCCAATCACAGCTGGCCTTCTCTCCCCTGGCAGAGAAACCGCCTAAAGGAGTGACAGGGGTGTTATGTGACCACACACAGTGACTTACTGGCTTTAAAGGGGGTCAGTTTGTACCAGAGGCATTTTGTTATGATGCCTTTAATGTCATTTACAGTTGTGTGGAGCTGGCTGTGTTTGTATACTCTGCTTGGATGAAGAGTAAGGGGTTAAAGGGGCATTAAGACGAGAACCAAATGAAAACTCCGCCCATGTGGGTGTGGCTGATATATGTGTTATAGGTAAACTAAGGTGCTGGAGTAGGAAACACCAAGATGGTGCATTGTTTCTGTAGGACGTGGCATCTATGGCATCTGCCTGTTCTGTGTCAGTTGCCGGCCAGGAGCTTGCACTCTACAGGCCACGACTAGATTGGCTTTTATTGTGCTTTCTCCTTTCTGGCAGTCAGAACATGGTTGTTGCTAAGAGTTCTGCCCTAGGGCATTCTGGGGAGCAAGGTTTTATCAGTTAGGGTGGGGGGAAGCCTGTGCCCCTGTCATAGCTTAATGGGTTTTCTTCTCCTTTAAAGGACAACTGCACCCAATTACAGGCCATAGTGCCAGTGGCTACTGAGGGAACACCGTGGGTGACAGCACTGGGGGCTGCACACCTTATTGCTGCCCCCCCTAGTTACTGGCATGGGTAGGAGGGGGGCCCATAACTCTGTATAAATAATAACCAGGATTCAGTAAAACCAGGGCTTTCCATTGGCTCTGACAGACCCGCCCAATTGTGACCTATAACAACTGTGGTGTTTACAGGGGCCCCGAGTGCAGGGAACATTGTTTCACCAAGTTATCACTCTGGAAAGGCCGGAATTTCCTTCTCCCCAAGGCCGCACCCTTCCTTTAGCTCTGCCAGTGTTTGTGTAGAACATTCCGTGTTTGCAGGGAACTTGTCCAGTGGCTGATAAGGGTGGGCATGGTGTGAAGTGACACGGCGCTGACAGGGACCCCCCCATAGCAACAACGGCCTCCCATAGACTCCACATGCTGAACAGCTAATTATGGCTGAATGTAATGGCATGTTTAAACCATTGTAGCCTGCAGCATCAGCCTGTACTGGTGATTGGCACCTGGTGCTTCCATTGCATGTGTTGGAAACAGAGGTCGGCCCCACTAATAGGGGAGGTACAGGGTGAGTGGTGCTACATGGGCCCAGGGGTCATGTACTAAGCGCAGGGCAAAGGGCAATCTCCATATCTTTGTACCAGGCAGGTCTCTGGGTCAGGTTGTGTGTATAGTAAGGCAAAATGATATAAGGTGGCGGGACTGTAACTGTCAGGTTGTGTGTATAGTAAGGCAAGATGATACCAGGGGGAGGGAGTGTAACTGGCAGGTAGTGTGTATAGTAAGGCAAGATGGTATCAGGGAAGGGTCTGTAACTGTGACTGTGTATAGTAAGGCAATATGGTGCCAGGGAGAGGGACTGTAACTGTCAGTGTGTATAGTAAGGCATGAGGTATCAGCGAAGGGACTGTAACTGTCAGTGTGTATAGTAAGGCATGAGGTATCAGCGAAGGGACTGTAACTGTCAGTGTGTATAGTAAGGCATGAGGTATCAGCGAAGGGACTGTAACTGTCAGTGTGTATAGTAAGGCATGAGGTATCAGGGAAGGGACTGTAACTGTCAGTGTGTATAGTAAGGCATGAGGTATCAGGGAAGGGACTGTAACTGTGACAGTGTGTATAGTAAGGCAAGATGGTGCCAGGGAGAGGGACTGTAACTGTCAGTGTGTATAGTAAGGCAAGATGGTGCCAGGGAGAGGGACTGTAACTGTCAGTGTGTATAGTAAGGCAAGATGGTGCCAGGGAGAGGGACTGTAACTGTCAGTGTGTATAGTAAGGCATGAGGTATCAGGGAGGGGTGTGTAACTGTCAGTGTGTATAGTAAGGCAAGAGGTATCAGGGAGGGGTGTGTAACTGTCAGTGTGTATAGTAAGGCATGAGGTATCAGGGAGGGGTGTGTAACTGTCAGTGTGTATAATAAGGCATGAGGTATCAGCGAAGGGACTGTAACTGTCAGTGTGTATAGTAAGGCATGAGGTATCAGGGAAGGGACTGTAACTGTGACAGTGTGTATAGTAAGGCAAGATGGTGCCAGGGAGAGGGACTGTAACTGTCAGTGTGTATAGTAAGGCAAGATGGTGCCAGGGAGAGGAACTGTAACTGTCAGTGTGTATAGTAAGGCAAGATGGTGCCAGGGAGAGGGACTGTAACTGTCAGTGTGTATAGTAAGGCATGAGGTATCAGGGAGGGGTGTGTAACTGTCAGTGTGTATAGTAAGGCAAGATGGTGCCAGGGAGAGGGACTGTAACTGTCAGTGTGTATAGTAAGGCAAGATGGTGCCAGGGAGAGGAACTGTAACTGTCAGTGTGTATAGTAAGGCAAGATGGTGCCAGGGAGAGGGACTGTAACTGTCAGTGTGTATAGTAAGGCATGAGGTATCAGGGAGGGGTGTGTAACTGTCAGTGTGTATAGTAAGGCAAGATGGTGCCAGGGAGAGGGACTGTAACTGTCAGTGTGTATAGTAAGGCATGAGGTATCAGGGAGGGGTGTGTAACTGTCAGTGTGTATAGTAAGGCAAGATGGTGCCAGGGAGAGGGACTGTAACTGTCAGTGTGTATAGTAAGGCAAGATGGTGCCAGGGAGAGGAACTGTAACTGTCAGTGTGTATAGTAAGGCAAGATGGTGCCAGGGAGAGGGACTGTAACTGTCAGTGTGTATAGTAAGGCATGAGGTATCAGGGAGGGGTGTGTAACTGTCAGTGTGTATAGTAAGGCAAGATGGTGCCAGGGAGAGGAACTGTAACTGTCAGTGTGTATAGTAAGGCATGAGGTATCAGGGAGGGGTGTGTAACTGTGACAGTGTTCACAGTAGTATAAGGTATAATGGAGACAAGGGGCTGTTACATAACCTAGTATAAATGACAGTTATGTGGGGCCAGTAGATGCTGGATTTCCAAGACAATAGAAAAACAATATTTTTTTCATTAAGGCTGATTCAGCCTATTTAGCTGCCCTGTAACAGGTTACATGAGTAGCTTAGCTATAGGGCACCACCTGCTGGTCATTATGGGGTATTTCACTCTATTATAAATGTCCCTTAGAGCTCACCTGTTTGGGATGTCTAAGCTCTCTGACTGTTATACAAACCCGCCCCCCCACCCGGACAATATTGCAAGTGAAAGGGGAGAAAGAATCACAAATGTCAGATACCTTAGGGAACTGCCACATGGGGGGGGGGGGGGGGTTCGCAGCCTTTAGACAAACGCAGGATTCCGCCCCTATGCTCTAACAATCTTACATTAGTAGGTAAATTGCGCTGCCTGGCCGGGGTGCGTACTCCATAGAGACAGACACATTACTTTTCCAATATTGTAGGGTAGATTTAGGTATTTCTAGTTATCACAATGAAGTGAGTTCCTATTGGCTGTAAAGGTGACATGGAGCGTTATTGCACAGATAGGAATAATACAATTACTATATACTCTAATCATTCGAGAGTCGGTAAAATCCTACCTACCTACCTGCACGAATGGGCCGCAACAAGCCCAAAGTTTCACATTATGGGCGCAGGTAGGCCCCACCACAGGGTGCTCCCCCATGAACAGTGATCCCCAACCAGTGGCTCGGGGGGAACATGTTGCTCCCCAACCCCTTGGGTGTTGCTCTCAGTGCCCCCAAACCAGGGAGTTATTTTTGAATTCCTGACTTGGGGGCAAGTTTTGGTTGAATAAAAACAAGATTTCCTACCAAATAAAGCCCCCTGTAAGCTGATAGGGTGCATAGAGGCCCCTAATAGCCAATCACAGCCCTTATTTGGCTCCTCCATGAACTTTTATGGTGCTTGTGTTGCTCTCCAAGTCTTTTTACATCTGACTGTGGCTCACGAGTAAGAAAGGTTGGGGAACCGTGCTCTAGAAGGATCTAGATTTAACCCTGGGGAGTGAAGCTATAAAGCAAAGTGTTCAAGGTATTGCAACACTTTCCTTTCCCCTACAACAGAGGTGACAGACGGAGAGGTTAGTCGCCCCATGACAAATCTTCGTTGCCGTGGGTGACTAATCTCCCCCCAATGCCATATCATCAGCAAGAATGTAAATCGCCGGTGGGATGGTATACGTGTCGCTACGATTTTTCCTGGAGTCCCCGTCTGTCACCTCCCTAACTGTGGTTCCTCAGTGGCCATGGGTAGGATTCGGATATTCAGCCCATACTGGCCCAGGCACCCCCCAAACTATCTGACAGCGTAGATACACTCTGCCAACTAACTGTGATGAGCTTCCATCATTAGGTATAACCTGGGGCGCTCAGAAATATCACGACCCTAACAGATAGTATAACTGAAGGAATCTCTGTTATATCCCTTAGGGTGAAGACACACAGAGCTACTAGTAGCAGCTACTTTTTCACACTTACTAAACACCAGAAAATCCCCTGCCATAGACAATACTTAGAATTGCCTCTGTTAAAACACACATAGAGACAATTATCAGTAAATGATCAGCATTGTCTGTTTTAGTAGCTGCTACTAGTAGCTCTGTGTGTATTCACCCTTAAGGAGAAGGAATTGAAGGCCTTGCACACATCTCATCCCACTGAGTAGAAAGTAGAGTGTAAGCTCCAGTGGTGCAAGGGCTGGTGGGAATAATGGGGCATTCTCTGTGTCTCACTGGGCAATATGCAGTATGTAGATACAGGATCATAACTGTAAGGGAACATGGTGGCCAAACAGAGAAATTTAAACCAGGGCAGTTGGGTATAATATTTAGCAAGCTAGCATTGCTGGGCTCCTGGGTTCAATTCCAGCCAGGCAAGGAGTTTCTGTGTTATCCCCGGGGTTCTCTGCAT
This sequence comes from Xenopus tropicalis, assembly GCF_000004195.4. Taxonomy (NCBI): domain Eukaryota; kingdom Metazoa; phylum Chordata; class Amphibia; order Anura; family Pipidae; genus Xenopus; species Xenopus tropicalis. Next base: position 147,291,998 of record NC_030681.2, read on the forward strand.
TTCTCCAAAATCATACAGGCTGGTTAATTGGCCCCCAGTACAATTGGCCATAGTGTGTACGTGAATGTAGATTGTAGAATTGTTGATGCACAATGTCAGTAAAGTGCTCTGGAATATGTTGTTGCTATACAAATAAAGAATAATAAAGGTATGGTATCCATTATCCAGAAACCCGTTATCCAGAGAGTTCCGAATTACAGAATGGCTGTCTCCCATAGACTCCATTATAAGCATTATAATACTTGATCCCAACTAAGATATAATTACCCCTTATTGGGGGCAGAACAGTCCTATTGGGTTTATTTAATGGTTAAATGATTCCCTTTTCTCTGTAATAATAAAACAGTACCTGTACTTGATCCCAACTAATATATAATTACCCCTTATTGGGGCAGAACAGCCCTATTGGGTTTATTTAATGGTTAAATGATTCCCTTTTCTCTGTAATAATAAAACAGTACCTGTACTTGATCCCAACTAAGATATAATTACCCCTTATTGGGGGCAGAACAGCCCTATTGGGTTTATTTAATGGTTAAATGATTCCCTTTTCTCTGTAATAATAAAACAGTACCTGTACTTGATCCCAACTAAGATATAATTACCCCTTATTGGGGCAGAACAGCCCTATTGGGTTTATTTAATGGTTAAATGATTCCCTTTTCTCTGTAATAATAAAACAGTACCTAGTACTAACTATCTACAGTTAGTACTAGTGGTTGTATTTATAGTTTATGTATGTGAGTGTATAGATTGGTAGGTGTGGGTTGTGGGTGCTGGGTTTACTTGGATGGGTTGAACTTGATGGACACTGGTCTTTTTTCAACCCTATGTAACTATGTAACTATGTATATGTAACTATGTACCTGTACTTGATCCCAACTAAGATATAATTACCCCTTATTGGGGCAGAACAGCCCTATTGGGTTTATTTAATGGTTAAATGATTCCTTTTTCTCTGTAAAAATAAAACAGTACCTGTACTTGATCCCATCTAAGATATAATTACCCCTTATTGGGGCAGAACAGCCCTATTGGGTTTATTTAATGGTTAAATGATTCCCTTTTCTCTGTAATAATAAAACAGTACCTGTACTTGATCCCAACTAAGACAGAATCAATCCTTATTGGAGGCAAAATAATCATATTGGGTTTATTCATTTTTTAAATGATTTTTTTGCAGACTTAGGCTATGGAGATCCTAATTACGGAAAGATCCCTTATCCGGAAAACCCCAGGTCCCGAGCATTCTGGATAATAAGTCCCATACCTGTAACAGCAGAGGGTTTTATTTAAGGAAATATAGAAGCTTACTTTGTGTTTCAAACTGCAGTCTGTCATTTTAGACACTAGAGGGCAGCAGAGTATCATGAAATAGCACAGACCAGAGCAATTCTGAGCCAGAGGGTTTGCTAATTGCCATCTGAATTCTGTATTTGCACTGGGGTTCAGGTCAGGGCGGCATGGGGATGAGCTCAGCAACAGTAAATATATGTATAAAAAGGATTTTTCAACGGGCCATACCCCAGCTGTTGTTGTGCTAGAATAGGATCTATTATCCAAAGTGCTTGGGGTTTTCCCTATAAGGGACCTTTCCATAATTTGGATCACAATACTGTAAGTTTGCTAAAAATCATTATGAAACATTAAATAAACCCAATAGGATTGTGTTGCCACCAATGTGGATTCACGTGGCTTAGTTACCATCAAGTACAGGCTACTTAATTTTGGTTGTACAGAGAGACAGGAAATCATTTATAAAAATTATTTTCTTAAAATGGACTCTATGGGAGATAGCCTTCTGGAAAATGGGTTTCCAGATAAGGAATCCCATACCTGTTCTACAGTTCTCCCTATTTTATCCTGGAAGGTTAAGCTCAATGTTTCAGTTCCTTTGTGTGGTTGGTAACATTGCTGTGGGCAGTGTCTGTACCCAGGGTTACTCCCTTATACCCAGAGAAGCTATAAAATCCACTTGCTTCATTCTGATTGGCTAATGCATGTCTGGGTTACCCTACCCGAAAACTTGTTGTCCCGACTATAAACCTGTCAGTAGCACTAATGGGCCCAAAGCAGGACCTGACTACATTGCCCATATTACCTAGTGTAAAGTGTGCCAAGTATCATATCTAATGCCCTGCCTGCTGCCCCCTTACCTTTGACCACTAATAGGCCACTAACAGGTCACTAATAGGCCACTTATAGGCCACTAATAGGCCACTAACAGGCCACTAATAGGCCACTAACGGGCCAGTAACAGGCCACTAATAGGACACTAACAGGCCACTAATAGGCCACTAACAGGCCACTAATAGGCCACTAACGGGCCACTAATAGACCACTAATAGGACACTAACAGGCCACTAATAGGATGGAGATGTTTCTGCAATGAATTCAGTTCCCAGAGTTTAACCCCAGGATGTGAGAATCCCGTTATCAAGCTCGGCAGCCATGTCTATACTGTATCAAATAAAAGCAGATGAAGGCGCCGACTGAGCAGACTTCCTCCAATTGACATGTCAGCTCTCACTTACTTAGCGGCCAGAGTTAGTCACTCTCTGTTACTATAACCACCTTGTTCTGGCTACTGACATCACACAATGGCCTAGGGATCCCCAAACTGTTCTCCAGTTTATTCAAGAGACAGGAATTGGCTCTAAAGGAGAAGGAAAGGTACAAACTAAGTAAGCTTTATCAGAAAGGTCTATGTAGATACAGCCATAAGCACTCACAGCAACGCTGCACTGAGTCCTCTGAAAAAAGATTTGTTGTGTCTGTAATTCCTGTGCCAGAGACACGCAGCTTTCTGTTCTCTCCCCTCTCCTGCTCCCCCCCCCTCAAGAATGCTAAGAACTCACTCCCCCCTTAGGAATGTGGATCTGAGCCAATCAGAAGGAAGCTTCCTCATAGTCTTACTAACTGAGCATGTTCACTAGGTTTGGGTGTCTGTGCAGGAGTGAGGCATTATGGGAACTTTCTTTACACAGCTCAGTGTTTTTTCTTCCTGTTTGGAAGGTATGCCTGCAGCTTGAGATTAACTCTTTATTAGCCTTTCCTTCTCCTTTAATGTCTTACAGTGAAATGCGTTGAGTCCCCCAGCTGTGGGGATTCTGGGAAATGTTATTTGCTGGCAGGGTAGGGACAGAACTTAAATCAGTATCAGCGGTTTAGCTCCATGTTGCTTACCTCCACTTGTTAAGGGGGCCATACCTGGTGATTCAGGTCCTTCAAACTTATTGGGTAGCTTATCTGCCCGTGTATGGGGTCCCTGATGGGCCTTCCCAACTAGGGTTGCCAATTCTGCCAGATTTTTTCTCTGGGTGACGATGTCATGGGGGCGGGGAAGAGGGGAGCAGTGATGTCCTGGGGGCGGGGAAGAGGTGAGCAGTGATGTCATGGGGGCGGGGAAGAGGTGAGCAGTGTTGTCATGGGGACGGGGAAGTGGGAGCAGTGATGTCATGGGGTGGGGAAGAGGGGAACAGTGATGTCATGGGGCGGGGAAGAGGGGAGCAGTGATGTTATGGGGCGGGGAAGAGGCAAGCAGTGATGTCATGGGGGCGGGGAAGAGGGGAGCAGCAATGTCATGGGGTGGGGAAGAGGTGAGCAGTGATGTCATGGGGGCGGGGAAGAGGGGAGCAGTGATGTCATGGGGGCGGGGAAGAGGGGAGCAGCAATGTCATAGGGTGGGGAAGAGGTGAGCAGTGATGTCATGGGGGCGGGGAAGAGGCAGGCAGTGATGTCATGGGGGCGGGGAAGAGGGGAGCAGCAATGTCATAGGGTGGGGAAGAGGTGAGCAGTGATGTCATGGGGGCGGGGAAGAGGCAGGAAGTGATGTCATGGGGTGAGGAAGAGGCGAGCAGTGATGTCATCGAGGCGGGAAAGAGGTGAGCACTTCAATTTAAATATTTTGGTTCCTTGAAATTATTATTAATCATGATTATTTGCCAGCCTTAATGATCAGTGTCAACACAAGTGGCTGTGAAATCCAGATTGGAATTGTCATAAAGGCTTGTTTGCCTGTTGGGGGCTAGTAATCTCAGGGGGAGGCCCGTTCCTTGAAGGGGAGATCCGCGGGCTGCAAAAATGATCTCAGGCCAAATATCATTATGTGTCAAGAGTTAACCCCCCCCCCAATAGATAGATAGATACAGACACACAGATAGATAGACGATTGATAGATAGTGTAGGGACCCATAGGGTTAAATCCCTACAGGTTCAGTTCCCTTAGTTGCTGGGCGGAAGGGAATGTATCTAAGTGAGTTCAGTAACATATGTGTGCTATTGGCTAGCAGGGATGGTGACCACTTCCTGCCTCACTTTAGTATAGTCCTGGGAAAGGAGTGGCACCTTCCTGTTTGCTTCCAACTGAGGGACAGGGTGGGTGCTGCTGTGAGCCCAGAGCTGGGGCCCAGTGAAGTCAGGGAACAGGGCCCAGTGAATGAGGCATTAGATAGAGGCAGGTGTAGCTCCCTGTATAGTACCCTCTAGGGCTGTAAGGCAGTTAGGGCTGAGCTAGAAAGAGCAGTTCTGAGCTCAAACATAGGGCTTGCAGATTTGCCTGTAGGGATCCCAGTGACTAGGGAATCAGGATAGAGAATTCCCTGAGGGGATCCACTGCGGGGTGTGGCAGAGGGGCAGTGAGATTCCTGCCAGTCTGTGCTCAGGGGAGTGTCAGTGTGGGTTACACTCTGTATGGGGTGTTGCCTGTACCACTGGCCTCTTAATCACTTCTAATCATTTTGTTGTTTGCAAGAACCTCCGGCGCCCTCTGTTTATTCTGTATAGCAGCAAGGGAGGTGTAGTTGCACAACACCCTCACCTTCCTCTTCCACTTAGCGAAGGCCCATTCTGGGTGAGAGAGTACAGTGTAACCCATGTTCTACTGGTACTAGTCCGGGAAGGCAGCTATTGGGCTGAACAATAGATTACAATAGATAGATACAGACACAAAGATAGATGATTGATAGATAGAGATAGGGTCCACAGCTGGGACATAATTGATTTTTGGGGGGCATATTAGGGACATGATTAAATTGCTCTATATCAATATCTCAACAATTTTTTTGGGGGGGGAGGGGGGCATAGTTTGGACCTGATACATTTGTCTTTTTTGGGGGGCAGGCTTGTTTATTAATTATATTGGTCTAAATATCTTGACGCATCATTTTTGGGGACAGGATTGGGACTTGATTATATTGGCCTACAGTTCTCAACCAATTTTTGGGGGGTCAGGGCTGGGACATAATTATATTAGACTAAATCTTTATCTTTTTTTGGGGGGGGGGGTTCAAAGTAAGAGCCTACTTCTCTACCTTTACATGTTGGTGGGCAGGATTGGAACTTTATTATATTGCCATGTAACTTTGGTGCCCAATCATTTTTGGGGGGGCTGGGTTGTATTGGCCTACATTTTTATCTCACCCAATCTTATTGGCAAGCTGATTATAGGGGTACGGCCTAATCATATTGGCCTACATCTTACCCTTAGGTTTTGCTGAAGATAGGCAGCCTGATTGGGCCATAAGCCTTAAAGATGAAATGCATATGTGCACTGTAATGTTATTGGATAAACAAACCCCTCCCTATGGGAAACTCTCCCTACAGTTAGTAAATCCTGGCTTAAATTAAAAAGAAGAAATCGTATCAGTATAGGGGCGCAGTAACCAGTCACCCCCTAGTCCATATGCATGGGAACTGGATGACATGAAGAGTCCTACAGCTCTCGCTGTACTGTAACTCCCATCATCCTCAGCCAGCCTTGTTTTCTGAGGTCACATCATGTGAAACGTTGGGTTTGGGTTGCGGCACTGGCGTCACACAAATGTGTTTCTAATCATTCGCTTTTCTTTTTGTGTTAGTTAAACACAACCATTGTTCAATAGACCCAATGTGTTGTTAAAATAAATATGGTGGAACCCAAGGGAAGTATAAATAATTAAAGCTCAATGATAAATGGCAGAATGGGGGGGGGGGGGGGCGAGTGACTATAAACCAATTGTGAGGATTCTGGAACATAAACGGGAGTACAGGGCTTTACTGAGTCGGTTTCATTCTAACTGTTTGGCTATAATAATAATCATTATATTGTGCACATATTCTTAACCAATCTGATGTAGAGTTAAAGAAAAATAAGCTCCAGTGTTACAAATGCGTTTGGCAGCCATAAACTGAACTGAACTTACTTCATCAGTCTAAAGGTTCAGCATCTCTATAGCAGGAATGATCCAGGCTTTCACAGTTGTCACTGGAGCTTGGATTCTGTTAGGAGTGTCAGTGGCTCTGCACATGCTCAGTGGGCAGCTGTTGGGAATCTAAGCTTAGGGGTTATTGCTAATTATCAAGCAGAAATTGGGTTTGTCTGTCACAGAAGCTGATGCTGAGTATTATAGGATTCTGCTGGAGAAGCTCCAATAACTGATGGGTTTTGTAACAAATATGGTTTCCCATGACAGTATTCCTTTAAGTTAATTCCAGTCCTGATGAATCCAGAATGAACTCAGTTGCATAAGATATGTTTCTTAGGTTTGATCACCCCATAGATACGCCCTTACACAATACAAAAGAAATGTTCCATCGACTATAGTCATTTCTGGGACAAACCCTCAGTCTTGAAGCTTGTTGGTTGCCCAAGTCTCTGACTCAGGGGTGTGTGAAATCAGCGCCGGTAATGATGGGAATGAAATGGAAACCTAGTGCTTCTTGCCAATTCCGAGCTCAGAAGTTGAATCATCGACCATTAACACCACCAAGATAATTCTAAAATATCTAAATGATTCTGAGATTTGCTGTTGGATTATATTGGGAGACACCTAGAATGTAGTAATCTTTGGGAAAAAAGAAGACTTTGTTTGTATCGAACATGAGAAATATTAGCAAAGGCGAGGCACAAAGACTTTGCTTCCGCCACCGACATAACAAAACAAAAAACTCCCCAAGAATTTAGAGGGAATTAACGTAGAAATTGCGGAATTTTAATAAAAAAAAACAATTACATGTTCAGAGACACAGGAGGAAAGGGGTTCCCCCATTCTGGAATTGTTTGCTGTTGGTTATGTTACTGTATAACCCTCATAAAATCCCTTGGTTGCAGCTAGAAGTGAGTCAGGGACATCAAGCCTAATGTTCTTCATCCATGTTCCTCATCATCATGTCTTCATTGTGGCCATTTGGTCCCTTTTGACTGGACATCTAGGCAGTGATCCTATTGGCTGGTTACTGATGGTCATGCCACATATTTATACGATGGAACCCACTGAACAATTACAAAAGAACGTGGGTTGCAGCTAGAAGTGAGTCAGGGACATCAAGCCTAATGTTCTCCATCCATGTTCCTCATCATCATGTCTTCATTCTGGCCATTTGGTCCCTTTTGACTGGACATCCAGGCAGTGATCCTATTGGCTGGTTACTGGTGGTCATGCCCCATATTTATATGATGGAACCCACTGAACAATTACAAAAGACTATGTCCAGATTTTGGGCACAAAAGGGGAGCTTGACTTGAAAAAGTCATTAGGGACTATCCCCTAGATAGTGTTTCCCAACTTATGGTGCTGGCCCCACCTCAGAGGCCCAAATAGGGTTGCCACCTTAATAATAATACCAGCTGGGATGGGGGTAGGATTATGAGGGGGCTTGTCCATGATTTAGGGGGTGGGGTTATGATGCTAATAGGGCAGAGTCATCACCGGCTTTCTGCTGCCCTAGGCCCTGGCCTTTGTGGCCTTTCCACAAACCCAGGCCCAAATAAGTGGATGTGGATGGGTCATTATCCTAGTCTCTATTCTCTACATGTATGTATATCTTTATTTATAAAGTGCTACTTATGTACGCAGCGCTGTACAGTAGAATAGATTAATACAAACAGGGGGTTAATAAGATAATAGATAAATACAAAGTATAACAATAAATACAAATAAATACAAGATACAGTTGCAATAAGATAAGAGTCAAAGACACAAGAGGATGGAGGTCCCTGCCCCGTAGAGCTTACAATCTATATTTTGTACATCCGTATCCTTATTACCATAACATCTAAAGATCCGTGACCTACAGAGACAAACGGCTGAAATATCCGGCTGTACATCCCATAACGGGTCATTATTTTCTCTCTTTTTATTGCCTTGTAAAACCTGAACTTCTTTTTATGAGTTTGCCATTTTGGGGCAGGATGCAATTCAGCAAAGAAATTTTTAAAAAAACAGGTGATTTTTGTTCCCTCCGGAGCGAAACAATGTTTATTTATCTCCCCGTGTGATAGAACGTGCGCGGCAGCATTTCCCTTGCTTTATGGTATGTCTGCTCTCCTGAAATTCTCCTTCTCTCGCAATTACGGGTAATTATGTCTAACCATTAGAATGCGGATGATTGCGGGCCTGCGCCGGGAGACTTGAAAAATGCGAGCGACTTCAAAATCCTTGCTTAGCCCTAATTATAGGTAATTAGACTGAGCTCCTGTGTGTGCACGTGTGAAGGCACAGTGTAGGCATTGTCTGACCCGGGCAATTATTGTCATCAACGGGCGCGTCTTCATCCGACGCATATCTGGAAAGCTGTAAATGAGATGTTTGTAATCAGAGCGTTAGGGCTTGGCCTATTGAGCCCCGTGTATCTGCCCGCATACAGAGGTGCGCAAAGGGATCCCTGATAGGGCAGAGCCATGGGGAATAAAGAGAAATCTTTTGACAAGTTTCCAATTCTTGTCTTATTTGTTTTGCCGTTGGCCGAGGGCCCTTGATTTGCTGGCATGAATGAAAGCTCGCACTAAATAAATCGATTGTTACGTGGGAGGCGTGAGAATTTCACGAGTTTCACAGAATGGAAGCATTTTGTGGCCCAGGAAAAAAAGGTGTCATTAAGTTTATGTAGATACACTTGCCATTAAAGGGGAACTCCAACCAAACGCAACATAATTTCAATCAACCATTAATCAAACGTCAAAAATATGCAGCCTTTTCATGATGTTTAATGTAATAATATGGTTTGGAACAGTTCCCTACTGGCTGGTCTTTTTTCAACCCTATGTAACTTTGTATATATAGTTTATGTATGTGAGTGTATAGATTGGTAAAGTAGGTTGTGGGTGCTGGGTTTACTTGGAAGGGTTGAACTTGATGGACTCTGGTCTTTTTTCAACCCTATGTAACTACGTATATATAGTTATGTATTTGTTGGTATAGATAGGTAAGTATAGGGTGTGGGTGCTGGGTTTACTTGGAAGGGTTGAACTTGATGGACTCTGGTCTTTTGTCAACCCTATGTAACTATGTAACTATGTACTGAGACTCAAATAAAATGTAATAGTAGTTGCCTGTCCTCAGCCTGCCTTCAGCCTGCATCCTCCCAATCCCACAATTCCCTGCACACGTGATGTCAATAAGGAAAGGAACATCCCAGTGCAATGCATTGTGGGTTATGTAGTTCCTGCATGCTGTCTGTAAGCTGTTGAGAAGTTGTTACAATCTGTAACATCAATGTTTTAGTCCCTCCTCCCCTGCCAGGATTTCAAATGATGCAGAAAGAGAAGAACTGTTTTGCAGTTGGATTTCAGCATATAAAATGGTATTTATTCCTACTTATTGAAGAAACAGATTACAGTGATAGGGATATTAGGGGTTTCTGTAACATATTTTGCTTCAGAAGCTGGAGTTCACCTTTAATTACTATTTCTGTTTTGCAGGGATGTATAATACAGTGTAGTGGCAGTCTGTAGGGTAATGCATAAATACCCTGGACAGAGGTGCCCCTAAGGGCATAGCACTCATTCAGGGAGCAGTTATGGATAAAAGGTGCAAGGCAGCCATTGTAGGGATCAATTAGGAACATTTATAGTATGTAACTGAGGCAGTTACAGTTGAGCGCTGCTCTTGTACCCACAGGCCTAGAGAAGGGTCTGACAAAAGCCCTGAAGAAACTCGACACATACCTGAACTCGCCGCTGCCTGAAGAGATCGATGCCAACAGCCGAGAGGAAGAGAAAGTATCAAAGCGGAAGTTTCTAGATGGGGATGAGTTTACCCTGGCTGACTGCAACCTCCTGCCCAAGCTCCATGTTGTCAAGGTAACGGGGTATATTGCCTGATGGGGTAACGGGGTATACTGCCTGAAAGGGTAACGGGTATACTGCCCGAAGGGGTAACGGGTATACTGCCCGAAGGTGTAACAGGGTATATTGCCTGATGGGGTAACGGGTATACTGCCCAAAGGGGTAACCTATGGCTTATATGAATGGTGATATGGGCAGCTTATCTATATATATGGGAATAGCCATTTAGCACAGGTAGCCCAGGCAGACACCAGACCAGTTATTGGTGGGGCAGTTGGACTGTACAGTAACTGGCTGGATATCCTTACCATGAATCCCGAAATATCTGTTTTTAATCTGTTTTTGACTTTTGCTTATCTGTAAAAGGACTAAAAGGAAGGGGTTGTTTATACAGAGCTAATGACATAGGATGTAGTAAGTGCAAAAGCAAAACAGTGCTCCCATACTGCTTTATAATTAGAAAAGGTAAGAAAACATACTCCTCCTCCTTGGCATAATATACAGTATGTACCATGTGACATCAAAATGGCAGCTCCCATTAAGCAACACCTTGGATAATCTATAAGTGCAGAACAGGCAGCATGTTTCTAGGCTATAGTCACAGGCAGATATGTATGATAGGTTTCATCAGCACAGACCCATCCCCTAACAAGCTAAAGATGGCGCCATGCTAGAGAACTATGGGTAAATGTATAATCAAGTACAGAGTTCATTCCAGTTCTACTAGCCCATTCTAACGCTTTGACGCTTTCTTCGTAGATTGTCGCAAAGAAATACCGCAACTATGAAATCCCAGCGGAGATGAGTGGCATCTGGCGGTACCTGAAGAACGCTTACGCCAGAGACGAGTTTACCAACACGTGCGCCGCGGATAAAGAGACAGAGCTAGCCTACGCCGACGTGGCGAAAAGGCTCTCCAAGTAATTCAGCTCTGGAAGCGAAATTCCCCGGCGCTAAAGTGTTCTCACACTCACAGACTGATCTCCTTGTTGCCTTAGGATCCATCTACACACCAAATGGGTTGAACAATTCTGCTTCTGGATAGGCCGGCTGTGTGTGTGACTTTGAAATACGTCGCCGCCGACTGCATTGAAAACCAAGCCGTGATTTCTTGCTCTTGAGAGGTGGCGAACTATGTTATTTTTTAAAGGGAAAAGTTGATCAGAATGAGAAAAAAACCCCGATATCTCTGACACCCAATCAAATCTTAAGGCAACACGCGCTATCTATAAAGTATTTTTGTATTGGAAGCTGATTCCTTTATCAGTGATTTATGAAATGTATTATTTCACAGGGAATGTATATTCTTAGTGATTCTATAAAGCTTAATAATAATAGTAATAATAATAATATTAATAACCGGGAGAATGCTTTCTTCTAATAGTAGAGTTATTCATGGTAGAGCAGCTTCTCCTAGTTGGGGTTAATATACTCCTGGGGGGGCAGAGACTGGTCTGGATTTACCCCACGGCAGCCTCGGTGTAACATGGAAACTGAAGATGGAGAGAATCAGAAAGGACGGATGGAAATGTTTTGAAAGGTTGGAAATAAAGAGAGAGATATTAAGTGCTGAGATGATAAAGAGACGCTGAAAGAATGGTAAATAGAGAAGGGAAGGAGCCGGGGAACTTCCGTGGCACCCGTTTAGGCTCGTGGCACAGGCAGGTGTTGGCCTGAAATCCAATGCACATTTTCAGGGTGAAATCTGCCTATACCAGAGCCTCAGGTGTATGTTTATTGCCCTATTGCCCCTGAGCAGCTGAGGGACTGCACCATTGTCTGGTTATGGTCACATGAAGCAGCTACGGCCACCAGGGTGACTCCCCGGCAGCGGATAATTCCGGCAAGCACTAAGCTGCTACTGTGCAGAGAGGGCCGGGGAGTGAAGACAACAAAAGCAACAAGGTCTTTGGGCGTCAGCTGGGAAATATAGGGAGAAGGAGCTCCAGGAACTGCTCACATCTGCCATGATACACTTTGTGTAGGCTCATTTGGTGTCCTCAAATCACTAGAACCAGTGTATTTTGGCCCAAAATGTCTGTACGTTTCCAGGCAGAGATTCACCTTGGATTTCAATTAAAATCATTTTTGGCCAACACTGCTATAGGCTAAGAGCCTGTCAATATTCAACCTTCTGCCATAGGGCCTCGGGTAGCCTTGGGGTAAGTTTGGAACCTGCTGGGGGTTCTGTAACAGCCCAAAGGTGTCCTATCCCTGCTCCAGATTGTTAGTAAGTATGGCCCTGCGAAGCACAGGGATGTGAGAGGTTTGTACCAGAATATACCCGTTGGGTGTACTTAACAAGGGTAAGGGTGCCTTATATGAATACAAAATAAATGTATTTGAAATATTGCAGTTGTGTTACTTTCAATTCACAATAATCCAGATAAACAAGAATACCCCCACCCAAATGGCACCATGCGTACTGCGTATACCCCTCTGTTTGCCAGCACCATCACATTTTCCTAAAACAAATAGCAGCTTTCACCCGGCGGCCATTTTCCCTCTCACACATCATCAGTGACATTTACATCTGCAAACAGCACATGTGCGCTGTAAAGTTCATGCAATGCAGGCTTACACAGGCAGAACTTATTTTGATAAAAAGTTCTGCTTGGATTGAGCACTGTACTGGTTAAGCTGAGCTCAGGAGAGGTAAAGAGAACCAGCAACATCACCTCTTCATTGGCTGCTAGACTGGAGGGTGTGTTCAGTAATCTGAGTTGACAAGAACTGGGCATGCTCAGTAGCCAAGAGCCAAAAGAGGGAGGGGGCTGAGTGGGTTAGAGGAGGAGAAGGAATCCCAAGTGATTAAGGGGATGCTGCAGCCTTACTATTAACCTATTTAAAGGTTTCAAAGAGGCTGTTCACTGATACATTTTTGTGGGGGGTTTACATGTCCTTTCATGCTGTTCCCTAATTGGTCTCTGTTCACCACCGGCCCCTGGTGGAACGATGCAAAGTCCTTGTGGACCCGGACACGACAGCTGCATTCTGGGACACAAAGCTTTGTTTGCTTTAGGGAACAGATTGATTTGGGCAGAGAGTATTTATTGGGCCCTAATAATGCCACTGGTGCCGCCAGTTCCCAATGGAATGTTCCAGAAACCTGTTTGGCCTCGGGGCTGACATGTTTCAGGATCGCTGAGCTGGTGCTTTCAATCACGTCCCGGACTTGCTCTCTTCTGTACACAGACTGGAAAATGTATCCCCCCCCCCAGTCTGTGAAACGTTGTGCCCCCCAGAGCCCACCAGTAAGGCTGCACTGCTGTTGAAGGTGTCGGTTACTGCCGTGCATTCTGCATCTAGTTTACAATGTATCATAACTTTCCAAAGCAGTGCCATTCTGTTCTATAGAGTGATAGAGCTCAGTGCCACTCAGGCCCAACTCTGAGCGCTATCACCTGGCCAGATCTTTGTAATTATTATCTATATCCCCTTTGGAGCCATTTTCTCCCTTGTGCCTCTTCCCAGTGCCACCGTAGTACAACTAGACTTGCCTCTTTTTATTATTTATACCAAGCTTTGGGTTGGGGGCTAGCTGTGACTTTGTTTGGGGGGCCGGACTATGATGTAAGGGGCAGGAAAATGGGTGGGGTGGGCGGAGAAATGCAAATGAGGCAGGGCAGAGGGGGTATTACAGGGAAAGGGTGGGGATTTATAGGGTATTACAGGGAAAGGGTGGGGATTTATAGGGTATTATAGGGAAAGAGTGGGTGTCACGATCTCCCTGAGGAGACACCATGGAGTACCAGGAAGGTGGGAGCCTGAAGACGGGGTAACCCGGAGTGTAACCATAGGTCACAGAACTGGTGTCAGAGGCCATGTTGATAGTGAAGAACTTTTAATAAACTAGTGACTTAACAGTGCACACAAAGGATATACAGACTGAATCTTGAACGGCAGGCAGAGGCAGAATCCAAAACAGGCAAAAGGTCAGGGCAAGCGGCAGTCAAGCGAAGTAAGGACAGGCCAAGGTCAAAACCGGGAAATCAAGGCAGAACTAGAAAGGACTCAGGAACAAGGCAGAAGGCAGGATCAGGACACGGAACTGGAGCTTGGAACCAGCGAGAACAAGGACACAGGAACAGGAACAGGACGGCAGGGTCACGAAAGACAATTAATGACCAAGCCAGGGGCAATGGTCAGGGAAAGGCTTATAAAGGGTGAAGATTAGGAGATGGGAAACACATGAGGTTAATGAGGTGGGCGGAGGAAAGAGAGCAGACAGAAAGTAGGAGACAAGGGAAGAAACAGACAGAGCCCAAATGCCTCCAGTGGCTACAGAGGCTAATGCATGCCGCCAGGAACACCACAAGTGGTGTTCGAATCCCGCTGATCCTGACATTACCCCCCCCTTGAGGATCGACCACTGGGCGATCCCAGGATCGGGTGGACATATTTTAAACATTTTCCTACCAAAAATGTCCTTAAGGCTTGCAGTCCAAAAAATGTCCAAAAGTTTCAAGTCCAGAGAGACCAAAAACAAAAGAACTGCAAAAAATTGAAAAGAACCAGGATCAGAAGCCAAAGCCAGAGGGTCGTCAGGAACAGAAGCCGGAATCAGAGGGTCATCAGAAGTCGAAGCCAAAGGGTCGCCAGGAACAGAAGCCGAAGCCAAAGGGTCGCCAGGAACAGAAGCCGAAGCCAAAGGGTCGCCAGGAACAGAAGCCGAAGCCAAAGGGTCGTCAGGAACAGAAGCCGAAGCCAGAGGGTCGTCAGGAACAGAAGCCGAAGCCAGAGGGTCGTCAGGAACAGAAGCCGAAGCCAAAGGGTCGCCAAAGCCAGGAGCCAGAACAGGAGTGTTGCCAGAGTCAGGAGCCGAAGCCAGAGGATCATTAACACAAGGTAGGCCACCAAGGTCAGGATTTAGAACAGAGAAGTTGCCAGAATCGAGAGCCACAGCGGATGAGACGCCAGGGTCAGGAGCCACAGCGGATGAGACGCCAGGGTCAGGAGCCACAGCGGATGAGACGCCAGGGTCAGGAGCCACAGCGGATGAGACGCCAGGGTCAGGAGCCACAGCGGATGAGACGCCAGGGTCAGGAGCCACAGCGGATGAGACGCCAGGGTCAGGAGCCACAGCGGATGAGACGCCAGGGTCAGGAGCCACAGCGGATGAGACGCCAGGGTCAGGAGCCACAGCGGATGAGACGCCACACAAAACACCCATTACAGGTGAAGCACCATCAAACACACCCATTACAGGTGGAGGACCATCATAGACACCCATTACAGGTGAAGCACCATCATACACACCCACTACAGGTGGAAGAGAGATGCCCAGGGAAGCAACAAGACCACCACTCACTGCAACAGAACTGGCAGTGCCTGTGACAACAGAACCACCAGATCTAGTAGCAGGGAAGGTAGGCCCGGAAGCAATTTTGTCCTCAGAGGCAGGTGGCAGAAACAAAGGCACTGAAGCGAAAACAGGCACGACCGCTGGCACAGAGGCTGGAGCAGCCACAACTGCTGGCATGGGAGCTGGCAGGACCACTGGCACAGGAGCTGAAACTGATGGCTGGAGAACCGGCTCAGGAGCTGATGGCTGGAGAACAGGCACGGAGGTTGGAGCTGGTACAGACCTTACTGCTGGCACAGGAGGAGGCAGCCGTCGGGGTGCAGGCACAGGAGAAGGCAGCCGTCGGGGTGCAGGCACAGGCCGAGTAGCAGACACCGGAGCGGGCACTGGCTGGATGGCAGACACCGGAGCGGGCACTGGCTGGATGGCAGACACCGGAGCGGGCACTGGCTGGATGGCAGACACCGGAGCGGGCACTGGCTGGATGGCAGACACCGGAGCGGGCACTGGCTGGATGGCAGACACCGGAGCGGGCACTGGCTGGATGGCAGACACCGGAGCGGGCACTGGCTGGATGGCAGACACCGGAGCGGGCACTGGCTGGATGGCAGACACCGGAGCGGGCACTGGCTGGATGGCAGACACCGGAGACTGGACTGCGGATGCAGGAACCGGAGACTGGACTGCGGATGCAGGAACCGGAGACTGGACTGCGGATGCAGGAACCGGAGACTGGACTGCGGATGCAGGAACCGGAGACTGGACTGCGGATGCAGGAACCGGAGACTGGACTGCGGATGCAGGAACCGGAGACTGGACTGCGGATGCAGGAACCGGCAGGTTAACAGCAGGTGCTAGAGCAGACAGCAGCAGCAGCTTTCGGGGAGCCGGCACAGGAGCAGACAGCTTTCGGGGAGCCGGCACAGGAGCAGACAGCTTTCGGGGAGCCGGCACAGGAGCAGACAGCTTTCGGGGAGCCGGCACAGGAGCAGACAGCTTTCGGGGAGCCGGCACAGGAGCGGAGACTGGCACAGGAGCGGAGACTGGCACAGGAGCGGAGACTGGCACAGGAGCGGAGACTGGCACAGGAGCGGAGACTGGCACAGGAGCGGGCAGGGAGTCAGCTGACACTGGAGTAGTCAGCTTTCGGGGAGCCGGCACAGGAGCAGACAGCTTTCGGGGAGCCGGCACAGGAGCAGACAGCTTTCGGGGAGCCGGCACAGGAGCTGAGGGTTGCAGTTCAGGCACAGAAGCTGAGGGTTGCAGTTCAGGCACAGAAGCTGAGGGTTGCAGTTCAGGCACAGAAGCTGAGGGTTGCAGTTCAGGCACAGAAGCTGAGGGTTGCAGTTCAGGCACAGAAGCTGAGGGTTGCAGTTCAGGCACAGAAGCTGATGAATGTTCAGAGCTGGACTGCCCGAGGACTGGTAGGGACCCAATCCGTGGGAAAGCTGGCAAGGGACCAAGCCGCCTGAGAGCAGGAACCAGAAAAATTGACAAATATGCAGGTGCTGAAGGCTGGGCAGCCGGCCCTGGAGCAGGTAGCATGGAGATAGCCAGCATTGGAGCAGACACTGGAAGCTGGGCAGCCGGCACCGGAACAGACAGGGGGATAGCTGGCACTGGAGCAGACAGGGAGATAGCTGGCACTGGAGCAGACACTGGAAGCTTGGCTGCAGGAACTTGAGCAAGAGACTGGTTTTTAATAGACAGACTCACGAACTGGGGTTCAGGTCTGAGAGACTTGAAAATGGTCACAGGTTTGATGTCAGACTGCCGAACAGCCAAAGCTGACAGAGGAGCAGTTACAGACTGAACTGAAGGTAAATGAACAGACATGGGTTTAATGGCAGTTTGAATCTCATCCTCATCAGTATCCACATCTTCCCAATCTTCATAATCAGAAAAATCAGTATAGTCATCTTCACAGTCTAGTTCCTCATCATAAAAATCATAATAGGAAGGAACAGTAGGCTGGTGGATATTCAATATATTTAACTCAACAAGCTGTGAATATCTTGGGACTGAAGGGGTAAACGGGAAAGGCTTTACAGAACCGGCAGTCCCAGTGGCACTTGAAGAGAACGAGTCAGAGGTAACTGGGAATAAATCCCCAGTAAAAGTAGCTTTCAGATAGGACAAAAAAGCACAGGGATCCTCCAAAAAACTGGCCTTTTCAGCAATGCACCATTCCGCCCATACACGAGCATCTCCCTCTAGGAGATAATGAGCTATAAGTCTACTCCTTAAAGGATTAGTGGCTTGTACAAAAAATGGAGCAGAACTTAAGGCTTTACATGATAGCAGAAAGGCAGAAAAAGAATCTTCCTCACCTTTGTATTTCTTGAGGGTAGAGAGCCAAGGAGCGGTAGAGAGTTGTAGTTCAACATCACAGGACATGGAGGAGTTACCAGCAGGCTCCATTTTGTATGGCTTGGTCATTCTGTCACGATCTCCCTGAGGAGACACCATGGAGTACCAGGAAGGTGGGAGCCTGAAGACGGGGTAACCCGGAGTGTAACCATAGGTCACAGAACTGGTGTCAGAGGCCATGTTGATAGTGAAGAACTTTTAATAAACTAGTGACTTAACAGTGCACACAAAGGATATACAGACTGAATCTTGAACGGCAGGCAGAGGCAGAATCCAAAACAGGCAAAAGGTCAGGGCAAGCGGCAGTCAAGCGAAGTAAGGACAGGCCAAGGTCAAAACCGGGAAATCAAGGCAGAACTAGAAAGGACTCAGGAACAAGGCAGAAGGCAGGATCAGGACACGGAACTGGAGCTTGGAACCAGCGAGAACAAGGACACAGGAACAGGAACAGGACGGCAGGGTCACGAAAGACAATTAATGACCAAGCCAGGGGCAATGGTCAGGGAAAGGCTTATAAAGGGTGAAGATTAGGAGATGGGAAACACATGAGGTTAATGAGGTGGGCGGAGGAAAGAGAGCAGACAGAAAGTAGGAGACAAGGGAAGAAACAGACAGAGCCCAAATGCCTCCAGTGGCTACAGAGGCTAATGCATGCCGCCAGGAACACCACAAGTGGTGTTCGAATCCCGCTGATCCTGACAGTGGGGATTTATAGGGTATTATAGGGAAAGGGTGGGGATTTATAGGGTATTACAGGGAAAGGGTGGGGATTTATAGGGTATTACAGGGAAAGGGTGGGGATTTATAGGGTATTATAGGGAAAGAGTGGGGATTTATAGGGTATTATAGGGAAAGGGTGGGGATTTATAGGGTATTACAGGGAAAGGGTGGGGATTTATAGGGTATTATAGGGAAAAGGTGGGGATTTATAGGGTATTACAGGGAAAGGGTGGGGATTTATAGGGTATTACAGGGAAAGGGTGGGGATTTATAGGGTATTACAGGGAAAGGGTGGGGATTTATAGGGTATTACAGGGAAAGGGTGGGGATTTATAGGGTATTATAGGGAAAGGGTGGGGATTTATAGGGTATTACAGGGAAAGGGTGGGGATTTATAGGGTATTATAGGGAAAAGGTGGGGATTTATAGGGTATTACAGGGAAAGGGTGGGGATTTATAGGGTATTACAGGGAAAGGGTGGGGATTTATAGGGTATTACAGGGAAAGGGTGGGGATTTATAGGGTATTACAGGGAAAGGGTGGGGATTTATAGGGTATTACAGGGAAAGGGTGGGGATTTATAGGGTATTACAGGGCTAGGTAAGTTTAATACCGGCAAGGTGGCAACTCTAAGTACAACATGGACTTGATATGATCCCCAGCGGGGTGTATGTACAGTATATCTCTAAATCTTGCTCTTGGAAACATGAATGGAACATTAGGACTTCTGCCAAAAGCAGCGAGTGATTGGGGTCACATGGGGGCACCTTACAGAGAAAATACCCACGTCCTTGTCCTTTCACTGTCTCTATTTCTGTGTTTAGAATACGCTCAGCCCCAGCGCTGAAAACCGACACATTCTATTTATTGTTCAGCATATTCCAGGGAAGCCATAGTCGCTCACTACATGGGCTTTTCCTCCTCACCTGAACATACAGTGCGTGGGCGGTGTGTGTGCGCGGGGGGGGGGTCATTCCCAAGTGAGACCCCCCATTGGCCCCCATTGGCGCAGTTTCCAGCGGAGGGGCTGCTCCATGCAACGTGAAGGCGAGAGGCAAGAAGAAAAATATTAAGCAAAGCAAAGCTGACACGGCACGGACACAATAATTCTCTTTCTCACGTAAAAAGGTTTTATGCTGAGATCTGAACAGGCCTCGTGAAAGTCAAGGAGACAGAAAGTTGGCTCGTCCGGCGCTGCGAGCCGCGAGAAAAAAGAGAAGCCGTTGCTGTCATTTGAGTTTCTCCCATTAGTTACCTTTCCATTTATGAATTCTTTTCAACATTGGGGCTTTGCTGTACATAAGTTTAAATCACTAACATGCTTCATGGCTCTATGATTTGCTGATTCCATATGTAGCCTCTTGGCCTGACGGCTTGGCTCGCGCTCAACTCCGGCTCCTGCCCGCGGTTTACATTTTGTACGGGGAGAATGAGTTTATTCATCTTAAGCCACCTCCATGTGGAACTCATTGTCTGTGCCAGGGCCGAGGTGAGGGACCGACGCACAAAGAGCGCACGTGTCTGCAAATGCACATTCTCCCTCCATGCTGCTGTCTTCCCTCTCTAATTCCTAGTCTAAACTACGAGCCTTTGCACTCATTAAAGGGAAAGCGGGGAGTACTTCTAAGTAAATTGTAGTATGTGATAGAATGGCCTATTCTAAGCAACTTTTCAATTGGTCTTCATTATTTATTTGTTAGAGTTTTTGAATTATTCACCTTCCTCTTCCAACTCTTTGCAGTTTTTAAATGCGGGTCACTGACCCCGGCAGCCAAAAAGGCTACAGTGTTATTGTTACTATGGATGCACCGAACCCACTTTTTTGGGTTAGGCCGAACCCCCCCTGATGCTAATTAGGATCGGGAAGGGTTAAAAAGGAAGGCCGAGGTGAGGGACCGACGCACAAAGAGCGCACGTGTCTGCAAATGCACATTCTCCCTCCATGCTGCTGTCTTCCCTCTCTAATTCCTAGTCTAAACTACGAGCCTTTGTACTCCTTAAAGGGGAAGCGGGGAGTACTTTCTAGGTGGGGGGGTTCATCTTTAAGTTAAAGTTTAGTATGTAATAGAATGACCTATTCTAAGCAACTTTTCAATTGGTCTTCATTATTTATTTGTTAGAGTTTGTGAATTATTCACCTTCCTCTTCCAACTCTTTGCTGTTTTTAAATGGGGGGTCACTGACCCCGGCAGCCAAAAAGCTATTGCTCTGTGAGGCTACAGTGTTATTGATGCACCGAACCAACTTTTTTGGGTTCAGCCGGACCCCCGAATCCACCCTAACGGATTCTGCAGAATCCCGAACGGAATCCTAATTAGCAACTTTTCAATTGGTCTTCATTATTTATTTGTAAGAGTTTTTGAATTATTTACCTTCCAACTCTTCCAACTCTTTGCAGTTTTTAAATGGGGGGTCACTGACCCCGGCAGCCAAAATACTATTGCTCTGTGAGCCTCCAGTGTTATTGATGCACCGAACCAACTTTTTTGGGTTCGGCCGGACCCCCGAACCCAC
Source organism: Xenopus tropicalis (assembly GCF_000004195.4). Lineage (NCBI taxonomy): Eukaryota > Metazoa > Chordata > Amphibia > Anura > Pipidae > Xenopus > Xenopus tropicalis. Next base: position 147,312,952 of record NC_030681.2, read on the forward strand.
CCTGACGGATTCTGCAGAATCCCGAACGGAATCCTAATTAGCGACTTTTCAATTCTTTTTAGTCCCTCATCCAAACTACCTGGTTGCTAAGTTAACTTGGACCCTAGCAACCAAATAACTGCTGAAACTCCAAACTGGAGAGCTCCTGAACTGAAAATGAAATAACTAAAAAACTTCAAGTAATAAAAAAAACAGAGACCAATTGCAAATTGTCTCAGAATATCACTCTCCACATCATACTGAAAGTTAACTCAAAGGTGAACAACCACTTTAGGATTTTTGGAATTATTTAGCTTTCTGTTTAGAATCTCTTCACTTTGGAATTTCAGCAGCTGTTTGGTTGCTAGGGTCCAATTAAACCTAGCAACCAGGTATTGACTTGAAAGAAAGACAGGAATATGAATAGAGGAGGGGCCCAAATAGAAAAATTAGTAATACAGGTATAGGACCCATTATCCAGAATGCTCGGGACCAAGGGTATTCCGGATAAGGGGTCTTTCCGTAATTTGGATCTCAATACCTTAAGTCTACTAAAAAATCAATAAAACATTAATTAAACCCAATAGGATTGTTTTGCACCCAATAAGGATTAATTATATCTTAGTTGGAATCAATTACAAGGTTCTGTTTTAATTCGGAGCTTTCTGGATAACGGGTTTCCGGATAAGGGGTCCTTTAGGCTGTGGGATCAGTGACCCCCATTTAAAAGCTGGAAAGAGAAGAGAAAAGCAAATAATTCAAAATGAAGACCAACTGAAAAGTTGCTAAGAATAGGCCATTCTATAACATCCTAAATGTGAATGTGAGGGTGATCGGAGTTGGGATCAAGTACAGGTACTGTTTTATTATTACAGAGAAAAGGGAATCATTTAACCATTAAATAAACCCAATAGGGCTGTTCTGCCCCCAATAAGGGGTAATTATATCTTAGTTGGGATCAAGTACAGGTACTGTTTTATTATTACAGAGAAAAGGGAATCATTTAACCATTAAATAAACCCAATAGGGCTGTTCTGCCCCCAATAAGGGGTAATTATATCTTAGTTGGGATCAAGTACAGGTACTGTTTTATTATTACAGAGAAAAGGGAATCATTTAACCATTAAATAAACCCAATAGGACTGTTCTGCCCCAATAAGGGGTAATTATATCTTAGTTGGGATCAAGTACAGGTACTGTTTTATTATTACAGAGAAAAGGGAATCATTTAACCATGAAATAAACCCAATAGGGCTGTTCTGCCCCCAATAAGGGGTAATTATATCTTAGTTGGGATCAAGTACAGGTACTGTTTTATTATTACAGAGAAAAGGGAATCATTTAACCATGAAATAAACCCAATAGGGCTGTTCTGCCCCCAATAAGGGGGGCAGAGATCTGCCCTGCTGTAGGGCTGTGGGTGCCTTGGGCTGGAACAGAAGCCCAAAACATAATGTACAACATTTCTAGCCTACTTCTTTAGTTAGCCTTTAGTGCTTCTTTAAACTCTGCTGAACAGAAAAATAAACTAAGAAATCGAAAAAAAATCTCCTCCTTCAAAAAATAAAACATGAAATGAATAAAATGATTATTTCTCTTGGCACCACGATTGGAATTAATTTGAAGCTGAACTTTACCTTTAACACAGTTTTTGACAGGTTCCTAGGTGGTGATTAATCCTCAGTGAAGGTCGGGGATACTGTAACTCCCGTATAGCTGTATAAATGGGAATATTGATGGAGGGAGTGCCCTGGGCACACTATAGCCATGCTATCACATGCAAGGGGAGAGTGTTGCCAGCCTTGTGCCCTGTAGCGTTGGCATACTTCCAGTACCAGTGGGGTTTATACATAGCGGAGCCCCCCAAACTTTTATACCTATCAGTCACATTCAGTTGTAGAAAGTCTTTGAGAGCCAAGTTCCTTGTAGTGGCTTCCAGGGCCAATGGGAGTGAAGGAATATGTTACCCACAAATCACTGCTTGGGGATCACTGATGTGTATTTGCAGAGTAATAATTTACTGTGACCCAGTCACAGTGCAACTTTTGGTTTTTCATACCTCATGTCCAAGTAGGGTCGGACTGGGTTGGTGGGACACCAGGAAAATAAAAAGTGGCTTTTAGCCTGATCCCTACCTGTAAGTAATGTCGCTCCGCCATTGCCCTCCCCCAACCCCAATCACGGTGAAGTAAGTATAGGTGCCGTGGGGTGGAGGGAAGAGGCTGGCAGGGAGGTGGGGGTCCCTAGGCCAGTAGCCCTTGGTGGGCCTCAGATAGCCAGTCTGATGCTATGTCTGAGGGCTGGATTATTATATTAGAGCCCATAGGACTAGGGGTGGCCATAAAATATTCCTGGTAGACTAAATCCAAACTGCAGGCCTCCAATTGGACAGTTCAGAGAAAGAACATTTTTTCCTTGACTTCCAAAAACAATAGTGGGGTGGGTGGCCCACCAGCCTTAGTCGGCTACTGATAACTGTTTCAGAACCTTCCAGATTTAGTTGGTAGGTGGGAACTGTTTGATTGTAGGGTTTAATGTGACCACAGAGCTCTGTGCCACCCACTGGGTGCTTCTTTAGGTTTCTATGGAAGCTGAAAGGTAAAGCTCACAGGGACCTGTAGGGCTCGACTGTAGGGCATTTCCATAGGAAACGAGCTAAAAGAATTACGGGAGATCCATATACTTGCAGAAGGGTCATTAAATGAATAAAATTGTTCATTATGTAACTGGCCACTGGCATTCTCTGGGTTTTCATCAAAAGCAAACTTCACAGTTTATAAGCAAATACACAGAGTCCTACAATCCCGAGTTCCCTCCATCATACTGAGCTCTAATTGGCGGCTGCCAAGTCTGCCCGGTGTTGGCAAAGCAGATGGGAAATACCGGCACGGTTCATCAGTGCTCATATTGGCATGGTTTAGGCACTGGCACCTCTAGGGTTTATCTAAGGGGCACTAAATGGAGCCAGTCTGCCGCGCTGGAGTTATATGGAGTCTCATTCTAATAAGCATCTCCTAGTGTTACTGTGTTTCAAATATTATACAAAATTCCCTAAAATTAGGAATGTACCAAATTTGTTGATTTGGGATACGGCCAAACCCTGAATCCTTTTGTAAAAGATTTATCCGAATACCAAACGGAACCCTAACTTGCACATTCAAATTAGGGTACAGAAGGGTTAAAAATGTTCAGCTTCCGTGTTTATATGACTAAAAGCCATGTGAGTCGGTTTGGCCAGGCACATGAATTCGGCCGAATCCCAATCCTTCTGAAAAAGGCTAAATCTTGGCCAAATCCCAAGTGAATCCTGATTTGGTGCATCCCTACGGGATAGGAGGGCAGTGACATTACTGGGCAAGATGGATGATGATGGGGGTGGAGCGGATAACTTTAGGGGGTGGGGCTGTGACATTATAGGGGATCAGTGATTGGACTCAATTTATGCCAGGCAGGACTTACGTAAACCGGACCCACATTCACCATCACAGGTTTCCCCAGTACAACCCAGATAAGGCATATTTTATTTTTTTATCTTTTCTGCAGTTATTTAAACATGGTTTATGGTGGCCCTTCTGCCAGGAGGAGTGGGGAGAATCTTAGCTAAGGTTGCAAAGGGCCCACTCTATGTAGGAAGCTTGGCTGTAGTGTAGGAGGGCACAGTAGAGCACTATACCCATGATCTTGCCCTCAGACCAGGGCAGGTAAAGGGGCACATGTTATTCAAGTAACCCAGCAGCCCCCTAAAGATCTGTTCAGTTTCCACGTCCCTAGGTTTTGACTGAGAGGGTATTCAGAGAGTTACAGTTCTACAAGTACTAGAGAACTACATTTAAGGATTTCACCACTGGCACTAGATGTAGGGCTCATTGTAAGAGCATTGCTTACCCTTGGTATGGAGCAGTCTGGGGGTAGGGCATCCCGTTAGAAGGATTCATGGTTTCACTGGCCCATTAGTTTTGCTTCACAGTCTGTGAGCGAATACACTGCAATGTTCCTTCCCCTCACTGGCAGCTGCCAAGGCTCCCTGGTACTGTTCTCCTTGCTCAGGGAAATGCCAGCGCGGTTCATCAGAGGCCAGACTGGCACAGGCTAGCTACCGGCAGCGCAATGGCTTTATTTAGGGACCTAGAAATCTGTAACCTATCCTGCCGCAAAGCCTCGCTCTTACAGGGTTCTCCATTGGGCAGAAAACTTATAGGGATACTGTCATAGGAAAACATGTTTGTTACAAAACCCATCAGTTAAGCAGAATCCTGCATTGTAATCTGTTTTCCCATGGGGCTAGCCATATTCTTCATTTCCCAGGGTGCCACAGCCATGTGACCTGTGCTCTGATAAACTTCACTCACACTTTACTGCTGTGCTGCAAGTTGGAGTGATATCCCCCCCTCCTCCCCCCAAGCAGCCGATCAGCAGAACAATGGGGAGGGAGCAAGATAGCAGCTCCCAGTAGGTATCAGAATAGCACTCAATAGTAAGAAATCCAAGTCCGGCTTGGGACTCCTCCAGTTACATGGGAGTAGGAGAAACAATAGGTTAGCTGAAAGCAGTTCTAATGTGTAGCGCTGGCTGAAAGCTCAGACTCAGGCACAATGCACTGAGATGGCGCCTACACACCAATATTACAGCTACAAATACATTTGTTGGTTCAAGAATAAAATGTTAAATGGCAGAGGGAATTATTTTGTAATGTAGCAGTGTCATTTAGAAATAAAAAGTGCCCCATAACAATCATGAGAGAGAATTGTGCACCCATCTATCAATCAACCACCATTGGCCATCTATTTTTCTGTTTAAACATCTTTCATTGATCTATCCAAAAGGGATAAAAAGGAGAATATCAATCCATTAATCTATCTATCTATCTATCTATCTATCTATCTATCTATCTATCTATCTATCTATCATCTATTTATTTATCTATCTATCTTTCTATCAGTCTATCTAGCATCTATTTATCTATTTTCCATCTATCTATCTATCTATCTATCTATCTATCCATCTATCTCCCTACCTATTATCTATCTATCTATCTATCTATCTATCTATCTATCTATCTATCTATCTATCTATCTATCTATCATCTATCTATCATCTATCTATCTATCTATCTATCTATCTATCTATCTATCTACTTGTTGGGGATGTTTACACCTATAAGCTTAAAACATTCATTTCCAGACGGCTCCATCAGACGTTCATCTTGTTGAGTAAATGACAGCGCCAGTAACAGAACCTCCATAGCCGGCAGTTGCTTTGGGTTCAAAGTGTGGGCGATACCAATCAACTAGCATGGCGGCTGCAGTCCCATCCCTGCGGGCTGTATGATTGATCCCCGGTGCTGACGTACATACGTGTGATTCAATACTGTACAAATACCGGGCAGTACAGTCAAAATGGAAACAGAAACAAATGTCTTGAAACAATAATAATAATATTAATAAAGACTAATGTTCTCCCTAAGAGGTTTTCATGGCGGTGCCACTTAATTTAACATCTTAATGGCGGCCTGTGGCCTTGGCATGGCTTTGGCTGTGGGGGAACAATCATCTGTCTCTGTTTCTCTCTGAAATCTCCGCGTTGGGCCCAATGTGCTCGGGACATTGTTTGAGCTGAACTTTGTCACATTATTAAACTGTCAGCAACGCGCACTGCTTATTAAGATTCCTGGTGGGAACTCCGAGCATATGTTTTAGGTTCTCTGCCGGGATTATATCAACACCATTTATATGCAATGTCCGCCGAGAGAGAGAGGAGTCGGGGAAGAAAAGGCATCTGTGAGCGGGATACAGAAAAGCGTGTGTTTATGTATAGGCTTTACAATTCCACTTGACAGGCTCTGATTTCCCACGTGCGAACGCTGTTCCTGCTCTAGGGTAGGTGCAAAGTCCAAAATGCCAACTGAAAATGGCACGCCGCACTTGTTAAGGTGAAACATGGGGTGACATTTAGCAAAGCCAGAGTATGTAATACCAGCCGGGGTTAAAGAGGACACAAATGGTATTTGATGAAAGAGGAGACGTGTAAAGCCGCTCGGTGGCGTTACAGAAATAATGTGTATTTCTGTACTCAGAGCCCTGTAGGTGGGGTCAGAGGCAAATCTGTGTGTGCCCTTTGTGTCAGCAAAGTTGGACTGGGTGAGCCGTGGACTTCAGCTGTTGGTGAACTGCAGAAACACAGATGTAAAGTGTGACTACTGCTGCCATCTTGCTCTACTGCTACCATCTTGTTTACTGCTACCATCTTGTTTACTGCTACCATCTTGCTCTACTGCTACCATCTTGTTTACTGCTACCATCTTGCTCTACTGCTACCATCTTGTTTACTGCTACCATCTTGTTTACTGCTGCCATCTTGTTTACTGCTACCATCTTGTTTACTGCTACCATCTTGTTTACTGCTGCCATCTTGTTCTACTGCTACCATCTTGTTTACTGCTACCATCTTGCGCTACTGCTGTCATCTTGCCCTACTGCTACCATCTTGCCCTACTGCTGTCATCTTGCCCTACTGCTGCCATCTTGCCCTACTGCTACCATCTTGCCCTACTGCTGTCATCTTGCCCTACTGCTACCATCTTGCCCTACTGCTGTCATCTTGCCCTACTGCTGTCATCTTGCCCTACTGCTACCATCTTGCGCTACTGCTGTCATCTTGCCCTACTGCTACCATCTTGCCCTACTGCTGTCATCTTGCCCTACTGCTGTCATCTTGCCCTACTGCTACCATCTTGCGCTACTGCTGTCATCTTGCCCTACTGCTACCATCTTGCCCTACTGCTGTCATCTTGCTCTACTGCTACCATCTTGCCCTACTGCTGTCATCTTGCCCTACTGCTGTCATCTTGCCCTACTGCTACCATCTTGCGCTACTGCTGTCATCTTGCCCTACTGCTACCATCTTGCCCTACTGCTGTCATCTTGCCCTACTGCTACCATCTTGCCCTACTGCTGTCATCTTGCCCTACTGCTGTCATCTTGCCCTACTGCTACCATCTTGCCCTACTGCTGTCATCTTGCCCTACTGCTGTCATCTTGCCCTACTGCTACCATCTTGCCTACTTCTGCTATCTTTGCTCTACTGCTACCATCTTGCCTACTCTGCCATCTTGCTCTACTGCTGCCATCTTACTCTACTGCTACCATCTTGCCTACTCTGCCATCTTGCCTACTGCTGCCATCTTACTCTACTGCTACCATCTTGCCTACTCTGCCATCTTGCCTACTGCTGCCATCTTACTCTACTGCTACCATCTTGCCCTACTGCTACCATCTTGCCTACTGCTACCATCTTGCCTACTGCTGCCATCTTGCTCTACTGCTACCATCTTGCCTTGTCTGCCATCTTGCTTACTGCTGCCATCTTACTCTACTGCTACCATCTTGTCTACTGTTGCCATCTTGCTCTACTGCTACCATCTTGTCTACTGTTGCCATCTTGCTCTACTGCTACCATCTTGTCTACTGCTGCCATCTTTCCCTACTGCTGCCATCTTGCCTGTCTGCTGCCATCTTGCCTTACTGCTACCATCTTTCCCTACTGCTGCCATCTTGCCCTACTTCATGCTTGCCATGACAACTGGTGATAATTACCATTTGATCTCCTAGATCCACCCAAAGCCCAGTTTGAAAGTCAGGGTGAAACTTGGGTAACATATGAATTTTCTTGAAACTAAAACTGAATAATTGCTACGCCAATATACCCGTTCTCATTAATTGTGCTAAAATGAGCCCTCAGTAATGGTTGGACCTTCAAAGGTGACCTGGCCAAGTGTTGCAGCTTTAAGTGGGGTTTACATTGAAAACAATTGGCATACAACAGCCCCGGACCCCATACCTGACCCTGCTAGGTACGGGGCCAAGTGCATTCCCCCTATGTTAGTTGTTTCAAAATTGTGAGGCCAGTGAGATTTGGGGGGCAAACTTGCTGTCCTAGATCTTCATGCAACTATGACTGATATATTAGGGGTTTTCCGATATCTGTAAACCTTATGGTCAGCTAATGGGGGTCTTGAACTGAAAAAGTCCTACTTGAACCCTTGTGAGATTACGTAACCAACAGAGGCATGGGTGGATGTTAACAAGAAAATGTTCTGGAATATTCTGCAAAATCTTTTAAAAGGGGACAAGAAGCCAAGCAGAAGGCTGGCATGAACTCAGGTTTCAGAGGAGAGTGTGGCCATGAGTTGCCAGGAGTTGCATAGGGTGGAGGTACCTGTGGAGCATTAGACACGAGACATTCTAGTGTTGGAACAGATGGACCTAGGAACACAACCGACAGAAAGTTTCGCTTTATATATTAGAAGCTGGAGAGCGTTCCTACATTCTGTACATCTGTGGGTAATTATTCTGGGTGTTCACAACATATGGAACCAGACTTATTCTGCATTCGTATAAGTAAAAACCTGATACATTGCAGTTTTGTCACTTAGCCACATGCCGGCTGTTGGAGAAAAAAATAAATTCTAGCAGTGAATTGCTGCCAGCTAAGCGCACAGATTGGGAGGAGACTAAAGCACAGGGGTGCAATCTAGACATGGGCAAACCACTATCTGTGAAACTAGGGGCAACTATCACAGCCTCAGTACAGTGCCCCCTAGAGGTACTTAAGTCTCCTACATGAATAAGGAGTTTCCATTAACCACAATCACCAATCAAATGCTTGCTTTCATTTCTGTAAATGCCCTAGGGCAGTCCAAAGTTACTGTTGATTGGGTGTTAAACACTAATAAGTTACTGGACCATAGTCACATAGGGCAAATGCCCTAACAATATATTGTAAACCAGCCTACTGGTTAGTTTAATTGCACTGCTACCCTCGGCATACCATGATGCAACTTCTCTATTATGGGATTGGTGCATTCACATTAAGAGGAATAGCTTGTAATAGGATAATGCAGAACGGTTCATTTATCAACACTGGGCAAATTTGCCAATCGGCAGTAACAATAGCAACCAACCAGTGATTGGCTTTTTTCAGCCAGCTGCATGTAGCAATGAATGCAGCAATTTGATTAGTTGCCATAGGTTACTGCCCATGGGCAAATTTGCTCAGTGTTGACAAATGACCCCCAGAGAGTGTCTATGGAGAAAGCCTCCATGCTGACCCCTTGATGGGATGTGGGGAAATTCAACAAAAGAATGAAAGTTGCCCAACACTGAGATATTAAGTCTACACTCTTACTACCAATAACACAGCCCAAAATATGTGTGTATGAAGTGTCACTGCTCAGGGTTCATGGGTTCCTGAATATGGAATACAAGTGGAATACAAGTTTATTGAGGTCCTGTAGGTCCGTACATGCAGGACAATGCACATTAACTCTTAAATGTAGAAGAATTCATCAAGACCAAATGTTTTTGTGGATGATATCCCCTCCCACAGGTAGAGACCCACGGTCTGAAGTCAATAAACGTATGACAATCCGCTGTGTGTTGAGTTAAACCGACCTTGGCCATGTACCCTTAATGACGTTCGTATTGGATTTGATTGAGTTGCCATATTTGATTAGGATTTGATTGTAATGGGACGGGACTTGGATTTGGGTGTTTTTGAAGTCAGAAACTCCACTGTTTACAATGGCTAACACCAGATAAATAAACACACAATTCCCCTATCCCTGCTTGGCTTTCTTTGTGGACCCAAGCCCTTTTCACCTGTCTTAAACAATTTCCTTTGACCCGCTGTACAAAGGCTGCTAAATTTAACTCAGAACGAAGGGTCTCGTGGAAAAGAAAAACCTTCTTGGCACCGCATCCAAAAAAGCAATTTTGCAATACCGGTTACAATAGTTGCAGCCAAGTAAATAGGAAATAGATTTGCGATGAAAGGGAACAAAAATACATTCCTAACCCAGAAGAAAACAGCCTTCATATGTTGCCTTCAGTATTACACCAGATTATCTCATTGGGTTATCTCTCGTGTTGCTGCGCCAACTGGGGAGCCATTTTGTTTCCCAGACAAGTCACATATGAAGGCACTCAATGTTGATTCCATTCGCTAAGTTGTTTTTCCAGTTCAATTGGTGCATTAAAGGGGACCTGTCACCTCAAGAAATAATTCCAAATCCTTTTGTATCAGGTTAGTAGAACAAAATAAACTTTACTTACATTGTATAAATTGTTTCATTTCTTTTCCCTTCAGTCCTGGAATTTACAGTCACAGCCTGCAGGCATCCGCCATTTTGTAAACACTGTTATTAAGGCAAGCTTTGTATCCCCCCAAAATCTTATGTATTTGCCATCTAGGTAATATCTAGGAAGTGCTGAATGAAAAGTGAAAGTAATTATAATTAAAAATCTGAGCTATCAATCATATATTGCCTGCCCCGCCTCTATGCCGAAGGCATAGAGGCGGGGCAGGCAATATATGATTGACAGCTCAGATTTTTAAATACATTTATAACAGGTATGGATGATTTAATTAAAAAAATAATTTGGGTGTCAAGTTTAATTTTTAAAGGACTTTTATTATACAACTTCTTATATGTGGGTGACAGTTCCCCTTTAATGGTTCACAATGAGTTCCTGGCTTATACAGCTTGCCCCCCCCCCCCCCCAAACCAGACATGAAATAAGTATACGTATGGAACTGGTTGGGCTCCATCTTTGAGTGCTATCACTTTAGACATAATTAGACTCCACTTGACTTAGGGGCAACAATATGCTTATGTGTTACAATAATCCATAAATAAACACCAATTATCACTCAAATTTTCCTTAATAGGCCTCCCATTAACTTCCACTATTTACCGAAACCGAAGTGGAATCACCGACACTTCTTTTGGTGATTTGTTTGGTGTTTTTGCTATAAATATTGCGAACTTTTTAGTGCAAATGAAAGTGGCTGCTTCAAGGTGTCAGTGGGCCCTGGGCAAAATGTCATTGGTGGGACCCACTGCCCCAAGAAATTTGTGATAGAACTAGATAAGCTTTAATATAGTAAGGCAGGCAAGTAAAGAATTGGTCTGTGCCTACTGAAGTAGACTTGGCGCCCAGGTGTTCCGCCCAGGACCAAGAGCTCTTGGAGCAGAAAAATTACAAAATGGAGATGCCACAAAAAAAAAAGGCAAATACATTAGAAGAACCATACTGTAGAGCTCCAGTTGATTAAAATGAGGGGTCTGCCATATCTGCCAAAAGTTATCTCAGGTGAAGGGTGTGCTAGTGGGCCCCATGTCATGGTGGGTCCTGGGCAAATGCCCATTTTGCCCATTTATTATAACGGCCCTGCTTAAAATATGGAATGAGAAACAGAAAGCCTTGTAGAGCGCAAAATCAACCTCCTAAAGGCAGAATGAAGGTCATTTGCCAATGGCCTTATGATCTATTGGAGAAGACATTTGGTCGAGGGACCGTAGTTATAATCACATCTTATAAATGAAGAGCAGTCATATCCATAGATTTAAGGAGTTATATATGTTAAAGTTGAGGACCATAAATATAATGGGCACCTGTCATGATAAAAATGCCTTCAAATACCCTCACAAATATTAGGGTGATACAATTGATTAAAAACTATGGCTTTTTAATGCTTATTAAAACCTGTGTAACCATGTTTTTTATATATGATTATGAAATTTGGTGGTGCCATGACACTTTGATCCTTGTCATTCATAGCCAGCATGGGTCCATGTGCCCAAGAGTAGTGGCCTAGTGCCCAAGAGTTATGGCCTAGTTCTCAAGAGTTGTGGCTTAGTGCCCAAGAGTTATGGCCTACTTCCCAAGAGTTGTGGCCCAGTGCCCAAGAGTTATGGCCTAGTTCTCAAGAGTTGTGGCTTAGTGCCCAAGAGTTATGGCCTACTTCCCAAGAGTTGTGGCCCAGTGCCCAAGAGTTATGGCCTAGTTCTCAAGAGTTGTGGCCTAGTGCCCAAGAGTTATGGCCTAGTTCTCAAGAGTTGTGGCTTAGTGCCCAAGAGTTATGGCCTAGTTCCCAAGAGTTGTGGCCTAGTGCCCAAGAATTATGACCTAGTTCCCAAGAGTTGTGGCCTAATGCCCAAGAGTTGTGGTCTAGTGTCCAAGAGTTGTGGCCTAGTGCCTGAGTTGTGGCCTACTGTCCAAGAGTTATGACCTAGTGCCCAAGAGTTGTGACCTAGTGCCCAAGAGTTATGGCCTAGTTCCCAAGAGTTGTGGCCTAGTGCCCAAGAGCTGTGGCCTAGTGCCCAAGAGCTGTGGCCTAGTGCCCAAGAGCTGTGGCCTAGTGCCCAAGAGCTGTGGCCTAGTGCCCAAGAGTTGTGGCCAAGTGCCCAAGAGTTGTGGCCTAGTTCCCAAGAGTTGTGGCCCAGTGCCCAAGAGTTATGGCCTAGTTCCCAAGAGTTGTGGCCCAGTGCCCAAGAGTTATGGCCTAGTTCCCAAGAGTTGTGGCCCAGTGCCCAAGAGTTATGGCCTAGTTCCCAAGAGTTGTGGCCTAGTGCCCAAGAGTTATGGCCTAGTTCCCAAGAGTTATGGCCCAGTGCCCAAGAGCTGTGGCCTGACATTAATCAGGTAAGGTACATACAGTATGTTCACCCAACTAATCTCTGAAATATTGGCAGCTGCCCAATATGCCTTTAAAACTTGTATTAAGTTTATATAGATCATAAAAATAACATTTAATATAAAACAAAAAACTCCAATAAATATGATTCTTGGCATTCTAGACAAATTTGCCCTGGAAAGTCTCATTTTCAGTACCAATAATGGCAAATTTCACAGTAAGTTCTTTCCAATGAAGGTGTGTAAATATTTACTGTAGACGTGTAACACGTTCAAGATGTGTTTGCCAGAAAATAAACCGATTTAAGGAAAGCCTAGCTAATAAACAATGGGACAATAACAGCCATTTATGTGGATGATTTGTAGGACTTTCCTAATGTGTTTATGTTGCATGTGAAATGGAACATATTTGCCTATAATACAGAAGAGTCGAGAATAACCTGTAAAATAAATCCCTAGGAACCAATCAGTGATGCCATCAGCTGTAACAGGTGCTTTGTGATGTCAGTTGTGTCACCCCCTATTGTAAAATATAAGGATATCAAAAGTCACCTTGCGTTCCATGACCCTTGCCAGGGACCTTCCTTTATATCATTATGGAACCCTCAGTGACTTAACACACAAAAGAGCCATGTATATCCTGTAAAATATATCTTTATTAATGGTGCTTAGTGATGTCATCAGTTATCATCCGTTGTAAGTGCTTCATGATATCACTTGTGTCATGTGACTTACTGAAACCTCTATATCAGTGATCCCCAACCAGTGGTTTGTGAGCAACATGTTGCTCCCCAACCCCTTGGATAACGCCCCCAGGGAGTTATTTTTGAATTCCTGACTTGGGGGCAAGTTTTGGTTGAATAAAAACAAGATTTCCTACCAAATAAAGCCCCTGTAAGCTGATAGGGTACATAGAGGCCCCTAATAGCCAATCACAGCCCTTATTTGGCTCCTCCATGAACTTTTATGGTGCTTGTGTTGCTCCCCAAGTCTTTTTACATTTGACTGTGGCTCACAAGTAAGAAAGGTTGGGGAACCCTGCTCTATATGATAAAAAATAATGTCCCTGTTGTAAAATATGAACCTTGAGTTTCCATGACCTAGTTCAATTTCCACTCTACGACAGCCAAGTCAATCCCATGTTGCCTATTGGTAGCTGACTGGCTGTGGCCCCATAGGATTCTGCTTTATTGAATAGTTATTTACTATTGGATTGATAGCACAAATGATATATAATAAAGAGGCCTGCAGATAGCCATGGCTACCTGAGGGCTAGAAAGTGTTTGGTAACTGGACAGTTTGTTACTGAAGGGAGGTGTAACTAGTTGTACTTTATTGTGCTTTCTCTGTACAAGCCCAGGCCTTCTCAGATCATTAGTAAACTGCTTATTCTGACCTGTTAATGGGAATATGTAGTTGTCTATTCTCCTGGGCAACTTACTAACATAACCACAGAGACTCGTATGTGTGCAGTTAGCACATGTCCTTCCAGCCAAGGCACAGAATCCTTATAAGTGACAAAAGAGGCACGGCTACGAGGTATGATGGCCGGAGGGAAGGATGTAGAGCAATGGGGAAGAAAAAAATGTAAATTTGGGGTTGATTGTGGATGGATCAAGGGGCTTATCTTAAGGGTATTACAAATCTACGGGCAGCTACATTTCTGGTAAATGTTTAATACCGGCCTGGTTTTACCAGCTAGGCTGGGTGGCAATACAATAATACCGAAACTTGCTCTAAGCCACCCAGCACATCAAGCCTAATTGAAACAGCCAGTCTCAATTTGCATTCGCTCACCCCTTCACAGAGTTGGTCCAGGTGACTTGCCACGGACCCTTCACCCAGGGAAAAAAATTTCCACAACTATTTCTCTATCCCCACTGATCTGGTGGTCCGGGTGCAGCGCCCCAGACCCGTAGCAAAGCAAGACCCAGCAGTCACAAGCACAGTTTCTCGATGGGTACGCACTCCAGACACGGGTGAAGGTGGTTAAGAAATAGCTTTATTCACAATAGTCCTGACGCGTTTTGTGTTTCCCAACATGTAGTCATAGGCCATGACTAGGCCATAGGCCTATGACTATGTGTTGAACTATTGTGAATAAAGCTATTTCTTAACCACCTTCACCCGTGTCTGGAGTGCGTACCCATCGAGAAATTGTGCTTGTGACTGCTGGGTGGCAGCCCTATCTAGCAGTGTGAGACAGTCAGGGTAGTGTAAGTGAGTTTTCTATTACACCAAGGAGGGACAGTGAGGGGGGATAAAAATACTCAGGTAACAGAGTGGGGACCCAAAAGGAGTATTTTGTAGTTCCTGAGATGCTTAGGTCATTATTATATGTGAGTACATTGGCTGCTAGTATTAATATACAGTATTTGTAGGGACCCATAGGGTTAAATTCCTGCAGGTTCAGTTCCCTTAGTTGCTGGGCGGAAGGGAATGTATCTAAGTGAGTTCAGTAACATATGTGTGCTATTGGCTAGCAGGGATGGTGACCACTTCCTGCCTCACTTTAGTATAGTCCTGGGAAAGGAGTGGCACCTTCCTGTTTGCTTCCAACTGAGGGACAGGGTGGGTGCTGCTGTGAGCCCAGAGCTGGGGCCCAGTGAAGTCAGGGAACAGGGCCCAGTGAATGAGGCATTAGATAGAGGCAGGTGTAGCTGCTGCCTGTACCACTGGCTGTATTGTGGGTAACCCTGTGGGGGTTCAATTAACACTTATTATTCTGTTATTTGCAAGAACCTCCGGCGCCCTCTGTTTTTATTTTTCTGTATAGCAGCAAGAGAGGTGTAGTTGCACAACACCCTCACCTTCCTCTCCCACTTAGCGAAGGCCCATTCTGGGTGAGAGAGTACAGTGTAACCCATGTTCTACTGGTACTAGTCTGGGAAGGCAGCTATGGGGCTGAAATAGAGGTTACATATGCCATTACCCAAGTAGCTGGAACACTGAGGCTGGGCCTCATATACTGTTACACATCTCCATTAATATTCCTGCTGAGAGTGAATGAGCTCCCTGGTAATATGGATTCTATGTAATCTCCTTTGAATGCCCAATGTGCTAGGAGACACCCTTTAACTTTATTTTGTTCTTCAGTAACTCCCTTCTGTTGTTGCTGTTTAACAACCACTGGCGTCCAAGACTTCTTCTGAAGGCACAAGTGCGAGTTATAGTTCAGCTTGGTTACCCTTCAGTGGTTGGTAACTGGCTGCAATAGACAGCACGCACCAGCAGAGGGAGCAGTCAGCCTATTTATAAAAAGCACAGTTCTATAAACTTGATAGGGGAACGTCCTGGTCATGCCCAGGTACCCCAGATCCACCCACTTTCCAGTAACCCAATCTCTTTTGCGATCTACAATTAAAGACTGTATTTTGTCCCATTAACAGACTGCCTGTGAGCCTACAGTTTAATTTCATTCATGCTTTTTTCTATCCAAGCCCTCTCCTGTTCATGTTCCATTATGACTTCCCAACTGCTGCTTGGTTGCTAAAAGGATTAAATTAAATTATAGTTTAAATTCCAAGCCAAAAATGCAGAATAAAAATGTAAAGATAACATCCTGACAAGCATTTGTCCCTTGGCCACCATCAAAACATTTCATCTAGGGGCCAGTATCCATTCAAAATTTGAGGCCCCCCTTTCCCACAATTAAAAAAGTTTTTAGGGTCCCTTCACTGTACCCCTTGATTTTCTCTCCTGCTGCCATAGGGTTGTATGGCATTTCCACCAATTCATGGCTCTAGCAATTCCTTAGGCCCCACAGTGAGAGCACTGTCTATGTATGACCACTAGGGGTGCTAGTACTATTATGGAAAGACAGTACAATAGAACAAAGAAGGCTTCTGTATGCACAATAAACTGTGCCAATATACAAAATATACATAAATATATATTTACTATTTAAGAGGCCTTTTTTCTTGGTGTCTGCCTTGTCAGAAGTACAGGCGAGAATGATTTACGCTGATTTTCCGCCGAGCACCGTCTCACTTCGAATACCCCTTGTCTCATTACAACTTCAGACTTTGACTTTTTCTTTGGGCTGCGGATAATAGCTTGAAATAACCATTACTGAGCCCCCGATGGGCAATAAATCATTAGCCTGTAGCACCTTTCTAGTGTGTCTTTCTCAGCTCCAGACACATTTTTCTAAACTATTATTTTTGTATAGTTGTAAAATCATAACAACTGTCAGCCGTCATCTTAAGGGAGACGCAGAATAAACACAGCCGACTGCTCAGATTTGCTTTTAATCACCACCGAATACGTTCCTTGTTCTCGCCAGACTCGAGCTCCGAATCGGAGCAAATGACTTCCATATTGGCCCGACGCATTTCCGGCATATCAGAAGGCAGTGTTTTACATTGGAGCCCAAACGGCATAAAAACTTAAAACACTGCAAAGAAAGAAATACATAGGTCAAAGGTGCAAGAGGTAAGGCAGTGTCGGAGATGGTATAGCCAGGGCCGGAGCTCGTGGGTTCCAGGAATATAACAAAAGAGACAGCAGGCAGGACCAAGTGACTGCTAGGTGTCCAATTACAATTACTGGGGCAAAAGGAAGTGCAAAGTATTTCATAGGTCTATTAACCTAAATCAACCAATCAGATTTCAAAGAACAGGTCACTAAATAGACATATGCTGATTAGTTGTTTCCTTGTGGCCTTTTGTATGAAAAAAAGTTAATTTTCCCAAAGCCCTATGGCCTATAACATGGGTGGAATTTAGGTTTTTGCCTATTTTTAACAATGGGGTAAAATGCCCCTAATCACCCCCTGCCAGCTATTGTTTTATTGTACTACTTTTTAACCAGGTTTCATATTGGTATAAGAATTGTTACAAATTCCTACATCAGCCAAATTAGTCTTTAGGCCACACTGGGACTCATTTCCAGCATGTATGTCGCTTTGGGGGGGAAAGTTGCACTAGTCTGCTGTGACTATTGATGCAGTCCGCTGTGGGAACCTTGGAATAATAACCATGTTGTGGTTGGGTTACGGGTTTTATATTTATTTCTTATTTTATATTATATTATCCAGATTTGACTTCTTTAAACATATTTTTCTACCCCTGCCCACTTCAGATGATGTCACTTCCGGTTCGCATCAACACCACTTCCTGTTTAATGGTGTTCAGCGGGTCATGGATTGGGTTGTTTGCGAGCTAGGTTGGGTAGTGGGTCGAAGTGGGAGTCCGTGTTACTTGTTGCATGCTGTGGGTCCGGGTTGGGTTTCAAAAATTGGTTCGGGGCGGGACTCTAGTGTAAGAAACATGTTTGGAAGTAAGTACCTTTAGTAAATAGCATCAATAAAAACAACATTTGCATAAAATAAACAGAAAAGGTGACCTGGGCAAACTAACTCCACTCTCTAATTTACTCTCCAATTTACAGTACCTCATCACAGAACTCTCACCACAGAGCTGGATTGATAACGGTATTAACACCATCTCAGACTTCTACTTTATCTTCAACTTATTGCACTTTTCAACAACACCAAGAGAAATTCCAACTTCACAACAAAGAACTATATATATATTTAGGAATCACCCATTTTCTGAACCAAACTATAAAACTAAAAGACAAGCAACTTGAACACCTGTGCAACAAGAATTGAACACCTGTGCAACAGAGCCGGAAGAGGAATAAGAGGGATCCTCTCGGATTGCTACCGATTCTTACTAGAACTCCCCTCGGATTACGAACATCCATTGATGCAAAAATGAGAATTGGATTTACAAACAGAACTCACACCAGAACATTGGGATAAGATTTTTTCTATAAAAGCTGGGGTGACTAGATGTACAAACCACCTGGAAATATCTAAGAAATTGCTGTATAGATGGCACCTAACACCAGCCCGACTGCACCAAATCTCAGGAACATACCTCACTCTGTGTTGGAGAGGATGTGGCCACCAAGGGACCCTGATACATAGGTGGTGGCATTGTCCACAAGTCAGGAAAATATGGCAACAAGTCTTCACAACAACAATAACGAAGGACTTAGAAATGAACCTACCAAAAACACCGGAAGCAGCATTGATAATGCATTTCCCAGAGACTATCTCTAACTCCCAGAGAAAACTCTTATTTCATATCCTAAATGTGACCACAACACTCATAGCAAAGGGGTGGAAAACAGGAGGCCCTTTTGAAATCAAAACAACATTTGCATTGCTTTTAGTGAGACTGCACTTTTGTTAGACTACTACTAATTCTACAAATATTGCTGAGTTTAGGAGCCTGACTCATAGTCACTAAGCTGTGTACTTATCTATTAAGAACCATAGAATTAACTTCATTTAAATAAGAATAATCAAAGTCTCCATTTATGAAAATTGATCTTGGAATGATAAAATCATCCAATTGAATAAGAGATTGTTATGAGGCTGTAGCACAATGCAGCAGACATATATATATATATGAGGAGTGGTATTAATGACCCAAGACTTCCCAGCAATCCTGTTCAAGTGAAAGGGACATATGGCATTCTGTAAATTGATGGATTAGCACCTCATGACAAATGTGACCCTGGGGGTGTTGATGGTGTCAGATAATAAGTGCTTCCATAGAGCAGCACAAGGTGGTATGGAGGCCCACAAGAGCGTAATGCTTTCATGTCAATGGCATGCAGCCTTCCCGACGTGCAAAGACTTCAGTTCGGAACTAGGACAAAAATAAATAAGCAAGACTTGAAAAGCTCATAAAGGACAGCTTCCAGTGGTTGCCTTTCCAACAGTAAGAATGTCTTTGAGATTATGGAGACTGACTGAGGCCCATATCTGGGAGACTCGACTGTGTTGAAAGGTGAGTACCACTCGAAGCGCTGACAGGTCCTTACCACTCGAGGTGCTGACAGGTCTGCACCACTGCTGCCCTGTATTATAGCAAACATAGCATGGATCTTGTTTTGTGCTTAAAGCCAACTTTCCATCTGGTATTTCTGGAGCAGCAGTACGATCACAACAGTACAGTTGTGAGAAGGGCCACGTGGAAGCCTAAGAGGTCCAGAAATGCTGATGAGAGTTTATGCTTGTAGGACCAAATCCATGCATCTGATATAGTCTGTGCCAACATGCGTTTGTTCATTGCTGATGTCATCCGGCAGAATTCATGATTAGTGATGTCATATGGACTCACAGAAAACTGAGTTTCAGAAGAAATTTGGCCAAATGATATATCTCAGAATTCCAAGTGCCTTTGCCTTCTACCTTTAACTTCTCACTGACTTTTAATTTAATAAATGGAGGCATTATCCTAAATCCATAATCCTAAAAAAAATGAAATATTGGTTCCTTCCAGTCTTCAACAAGCTTTGGTGATAGCTTTTCAACAAGTCGATGGTGGTGGAGGCATTGTCCTCTAGCAAGTTACCACCCCCATCAATTTGTCTCTATGCCAAAAAAAAGTGATGGTGGTGGCGGCGGCATTGTCCACTAGCAGCTTGCCAACAAAATAAGTGCTCTGGACATCTATGGAACCCTCAGAGAAGTGTTAGGAGATAAAAAATAAATACATAAAAAATAAATATTGGTTCCTCCCAGTCTTCACAAGCTTTGGAGATAGCTTTTCAACAAATCAATGGTGGTGGAGGCATTGTCCTCTAGCAAGTTACCACCATCATCAATTTGTTCCTATGCCACAACAGATGGTGGTGATAACCAACTAGAGAAAAATGTCCAGAGCACTTATTTTGTTGGCAACCTGCTAGAGGACGATGCCGCCATCACCATCAATTTGTTGTGGCATAGGAACAAACTGATGGTTGTGATAACCTGCTAGATGACAATGCCTCCACCACCATCAATTTGTTCCTATGCCACAACAAACTGATGGTGATGGTGGCATCGTCCTCTAGCAGGTTGCCAACAAAATAAGTGCTCTGGACATCTATGGAACCTTCAGAGAAGTGTTGTGAAATTAAAAAGAAATATTGGTTCCTCCCAATCTTCACAAGCTTTGGAGATAGCTTTTTAACAAATCGATGGTGGTGGAGGCATTGTCCTCTAGCAGGTTATCATCACTATCAGTTTCTTCCTATGCAACAACAAATTGATGGTCATGGAGGCATTTTTACTTAAGCTGGTTACCACCACCAACAATTTGTTGTAGCATAGGAACAAACTGGTGGTGGTGGTAACTTGCTAGAACAATGCCTCCACCACCATTTGTTAAAAAGCTATCTCCTAAGCTTGTTAAGATTGGAAGGAACCAATATTCCCAGTTCTCAGAGGGTTCCATAGATGTCTAGAGCACTTATTTAGCCTGCAAAGAGTTTTTGTTAGCACCACTTTTATATTGCTAGTTTGTAGGTGAACAAGGACAGCGAGGCAGAGGGCCCATATTCTAGAAACCGAGCTGGACCCCAACTAGTCCCTGTAGATGAGCTACAGCTGGTAGATTGCAGGTTGCACGCATCTGTGTTAAAATAATATGCTAAACGGCAGTGAAATCTATATTTCAAACATATGTAAGCGGAGGTTTATGTTTTATAAAGCCCTGCTCGTGAAAGCAGAACAAGGCTGCCAATAATAAAATCAGAACAGCCAGGTTGGCACAGATCGCAAGGCATGGCCTTCTGTTATGGTAATGAATCTTGACTCCAATGACATGCCTGCTTGGTTCCCCTCTCGTAAACAGAATTCCTAAACACTAGCATGGGGCAGGCTGGCTTTGTTAGGGTGTGCGAGAACAGAACACACATGAAATAAGGCAATCTTTTGTTTTGCTCTCATTTCAATATGCTTGTGTTAATTCATGGTGTGCATCCTACCAGAAAGCCCTGTATTGAGAACATGTGCAAAGCTTGGCCGCCTCACCACTTAGATGGTGTAAACCCAATACTCCAGCTACTGTTCTGTGTTCTGTACAGTATGGCTATATCAATAAACAGCTGCAAACTGAAATTAGGGCTGTTGACTGTCAAAATGGCCTGGATATTGATACTCCCTGGTTTGGTTTGCAGGTTCTGAGCAGTCTGGAGTGGAAGAAGGAACGCGGAGCAGGAGAGGACAGTTCCCAGTGGCTGACAGTCAATCAGATCAAACTGTCGGAAAAGGTTGTTTGGCTTGAAAGATAAACAGTATCTTTGTAGGTCCACAGGCTCGCGGGAATGGTATCGGTTTCTGCCAGATGTCTGGTATTTGGTTTCGTTACTTTTTTCTTGCTTTGTTTTCTGGTTAAACCTAAAGCCGTTGCCTCTTCTGTAGTTTGGGGATGCTTTATGTAAAGCTGATGGGTCCTGGCACTGGAAGGATAGTCTTACCTGGTGTACAGTATAGTGACTATACTCCATGATGGATGAGGAGTCCCAGAATACAACAAATTGAATGGCCAGTGCCATGGACAGATCATTTTGTTTAAATATTCTCAGTGTTTCAGGTATTTGTTAAAGGAAATCTATACCCCCAGAATAAACACTAAACCAACAGAAAGTTTATATCATATTATGTGGCCTAGTAAAGAATACTACCAAACTGGAATATATATATCAGTAAACATTGCCCTTTTGCATCTTTTCCCTTGAGCTGCCATTTTGTGATTTCCTGTGTGCTCCCTGTACACCTTTTATTATGATAGGGAGTAATATTCTGAGACAATTTGTAGTTGGTCTTCATTTTTTATTATTTTACATTTTTTTTAATTATCTCAATTTTGGAGAAGCTCTCCAGTTTAGAGTTTCAGCAGTTGTCTGGTTGCTAGGGTCCACATTACCTTAGCAACCAGGGAGGGGTTTGAATAAGAGACTGGCATATGAATAGGAGAGGACCTGAATAGAAGAGTTAGAAATTAATAAGTAACAATAACATTGTAGCCTCACAAAGCAATAGCTCCCACATAGACTCCCATTTGAAATCTGCAAAGAGTTAGAAAAGGAAGGCAAATAACTCAAACACTATAAAAAATAAATAATCAAGACCAATTGAAAACTTGCTTAGAATTAGCCATTCTAAAATATACCACAAGTTGACTGAAAGGTGAACCACCCACTGTCAAAGCAAACGTATATTTTAGGGGGGCACAAATTTTGTCTTTTTTTAGCGTAGAAAACACAATTAGACTCTACACTATCAATCTCTCCCACCTTGCCCAGTTCAAGTTGAGGCCCCTTCCCAACCCCGGCCCAACCCAACTTGAGCTTGAGAAAGTTGTTTTATATTTACAATAGAGTCCTGCAGTGCGTCAGGTACCTGCGGGTTACCTGCAAGAACAGTGAGTATCCTGCTTGTTGGGGAAGGATTTTCAGATGTGGGTCGGTAGCTCTTGGGTTGGGTTGTGAGTGTTAAACCTATTTCAAATACTATATTACCTATATTATCTATATTTTACACCTTTAAACGTTCTTTTACATGTTTGTTTTCTATTCCGCCCATGTCTTATGATGTCACTTCCAGTTTGCAGCAACATCGCTTCCTGTTTAATGGTGGTCAGTTAGTCATGGATTGGGTTTCGGATAAGGCAGTTGCGGGTCAGGTAGCTGGTCAAAGCGAGTAAAAATGCAGTTTGCGGGCTGGTCTCAAAAATTGGTTCTGCAAAAGACTTCAACCTACAGATATGAGATATGATGTCAGAGGGGGGCGGGACCTGCATCCCACTATCCCACCAATAAACGCTGGGGGCATGGGGATATCAGCTGCAAGGCACAGTCGATTGTTACTATGTGCTGCAAACAGTAGAAATAACTAGTAGATGCTCAAAACATGGGTGCCGTGGGTATAGGGCCAGGTCATGTGTCACTACCGTGAGGGGGCAGTATATGGCGTGCCACCTGATCATGGGTAATTTACAGTGAATTATATTAATAAATGACCCCAAGTTGGGAATTCAGAATTCATTAATATGCCCAGGTCTCAAAATACGCCCTGGAATTTCAATTACATAGAAGCTCAAATAGGCCCCCAACAGCCCAATAAATAGTGACTGTATAATAGTGACTGAATGGCAGGGGTGGCCAGTCTCGGTCTGGTCGCGATCGACCGGACCGATGCGGAATGCGGAGGGGCATCCCCTGCTCGATTGCAGCCCACCAGAAATCCATGGGGGATTGATTGGTGGGCCGCGATCGTCGTATTGGCCACCCCTGGTCTATGGCATCTTACAGCAACCCCCCTGGCATTTGCCTGAACCCACAGATTGCCAGTCCGGGCCTGACCGTGCCATACTCAGAACTTCACAGGGACAAGGAACGTCACCTGAGGGGAGGCAAGGAGTGAGAACACCCAAATTCTGGAAGTTTTTCTAGGGAAGTGGGGAAAGAATGACCACATCTTAAAGTAACAGTGAGAGGCTTGGAAGATACAGAGTCAGAACTGACGGAACATGACAAATGGCTGTGAATGAATTTAATATGTGTATATTACTGTCAGAATGAGTTATTTGTGGTAAATAGCTTTGCTCTTGCCGGTTTGCTCTCGAATCCAATCGCTACAAACATTATTTTGGATGAAAATTAATAGCATAAAACAATATTGCTTTTACAGACTGTAACTGAAGCTCAGTCTAAACATTTAGAAGTACGGGAACTGCAGCACTTGAAATAGTTTATACTCTTTAAGACACTTATTAAGGGCTCGGGGAACTAAGCGGCGCTCTGCAAAAGGAATGTAAAGAGGGATCGTAGCAGCAGGGATTTGTTCATCTGAATGGATCACGTTAATGTTGAAGAATTTACCCAGGGCCATCTTTTTACTTTTGCAGGAATTGGGACCCCATTATATATATAAAGTAGGACTGGCCACTCTGTAAGTTTCAACAGTATCCGAAGGGCTGCAGCCTGGGCAATATTGACATGAAGTATAATGGTCTCCAACTTGATCTTCTGTCACCATCAGTGTTGGACGGGGATATCAGGAGAACCCCTGGTGTCCCGGTGTCAGTGGGCCCTCCTTTTCACTCAACCATATACCTTGTGTGCCTAGATCTTTGTCATTCCTCTTTTCTGTATGGTAACAAAGAGGAGAAATGGTGAGAATCGGAGATTTACAGTGGGTTGCTGCTGTCCCTGTCCACCATTAGTCACCATCTCACTCTTTTGTTGCCATCATGACCTAGTGTTAATATTGTTTGCTTCTACGGAAACAATGTTCTACTGTCACCATTGGGCCTTACTGTTGGTATTATGCACAATTGCCACCACCTTGCCCCACTCTTGTCATTGCCTTTCTGTTGCCATCTTGACCTACTCACACCATCTTTCCCTACAATCAACTTCTTGCCTTACTGTTGCTATTTACATAATATTGCCATGTCACCCTCCTGTCACACCTTGCCCTACTATTGCCATTTCCCTACTATCAGCCTCTTTCTTCACTGTCAATTTCTTGCATTTACATAATGTTGCTTGGCCCTGTCAGCATAGGTGTTTCTGACTGGTAGGAGCCTATTTAACAGGCCAGGGGTCAAACCAGGAGATCAGTAGAAATATTATTAGGGCAACTTCATTCTGGATGCACAGGGGGAAAGGAAGGGGCAGCCATATACATCCCCTAAATGATTAAAGCCCCTTTATTACCTGCAGCCGGACCTAAGGAGTGTGCATTCTATGGGTTTTTAGTGCTAACTGAGGATATCACCATCCAGTTTCCAGTCTATAAAACAAAGTTTTTCAAGACAGTTTTAGGAAAGGGCAGAAAGACCTTCTCCATGGGCAACTCCTAGAAGTTCTTTGTAGGATTTCAAGTTTTCAAGGAGCATCTCTGATTTCCATGTGTTTGTCCTGAGATTAGGCCCTGAACTCCCTTCCTTGCCAATGCCCCCATCTTCTCTGTCTCCAAAGCCCTTGGTTTACAGGTCCATTTACTTAAACGCACCATATTCTGCCCAAAATGGTCCAAAAACCAAATTCTCCTGAACACAGAAAAAAAAAAAAAGCCAAGCAATAACCTGTTGGATAAATATTCCCCAATCTAGACCACTGGATTTTATTCCTTATCCCAGCAGTTACATGTGATGAATCGAGGCTCAGGCATCCCTGCCAAAGTCACACACGTATGTTTGGATATTTGTTTCTGCTATTAGAAAGATCTGGTTACAGAAACACAAGTCTCTCCGGTTACAAGGCATGTATTATTTTTAAAACTATGCCTAATGCTGAAAGACCTTTTAGAATGGAAAATTGTTCTGCTAAAAATACCTTTACAAATAAAAGTAAACCATTTTCAGGGCCTGGAATTAACGGCGATGGCGAAGTGGCATTTAAGGTAATTAGGAAGGGGGTGGAAGTTTATGAAATTTTAGGAATGCATATAAAGTTTATTTATTCGTGTGACTGGAATGAAATTTTGGAAGATTGAGTTCATGTTTATGCAAAAACCCCGAACACAAGAAAAGAAATGTATCCGGTATCTGATATGATATGAACTATGGTCGGCCTGTTTGTAGTCATTAGAAATTTGTTGCACATAGAGAATGGCATATGTGTGCATTATGTTGTGTATAGATGTACAGCACAAGAAACAGAGCTAGAATATAATGGATGATGTCATCACTTATTGACCATTATGGAGTGAAACTTGGCCACAGTGATGTATATTGTTACTGCTCACATCATACCCTATTGTTACTATCATGCCCTTCTGTCTCCCTCTAGTTGTACTGTTTTCATCTAGCCCTGCTGTTACCATCTTACCTTACTATCACTTTCTTGCCCTAGTGTCACCATCAAACCCTACTATATCCATATTGTCTTACTGTTGCCATATAGCTCTATTGCCTCCATCTAGCACTAGTGTCTCCATCTTGACCAACAGTCACCATCAAGCCCAACTGTATTCAATGTATCCTATTGTCACAATCTTGCCTTTCCGTCACTATCTAGCTCTACGGTCATTATCTAGCACCAAGATAAAGACAGTAAGGCTTGATGGGGACAGTAGGACTAAATCAAGACATTAGGGCTAGAGTGAGGCAGTAACATGCTACTGTCTCCATCTAGCCCCACAGTCTTTATCTAGTCTTACTGCTTCCATCTAGCTGTACTGTCTTTATCTTGACCTACTGTCATCATCTAACCCTCTATTCTCTTCACCTTGACCTACTGTCATTATCTAACCCTACTGTCTTCATCTTGACCTACTGTCATTATCTAATGCTACTGTCTTCATCTTGACCTACTGTTACTGTCTAACCCTACTGCCACCATTTTGACCTTCAGTCCTCATCAAGCCCTACTGTATCCAGCTTACCTTACAGTTTCCTTTTAGCTCTACTGTCACCATCTAGACCTACTGTCTCAGGCTTGGCCTACTGACACCATCTTGCCTTACTGCCGCTATCTAGCTCTACTGTCATCATTTAGCCTCCTTTCGCAAATATTTGCTTTAATTTTCTAATTTGTAGTCAATATATTAAAACTAATTACAGATTGGTTGCTACTGGCAACTGCACTGGTACAATTAAGCATCTGTGTTCTTGTAGTAATTAATGTTACAGAGCTAAATTACTAATTCAGCTTATTACATTAAACAATGCTAGAACAAATGGCTCATATGGCACACACTGGACTTTTTCAAATAAAAAAAGGTTTCAGTCACAGGAAATCAGTTAAAAACATTTGATAACATTTCCTTAGTAAAGAGGTTTAAGAAAATGCCCCAAAACAACTTTGTTTAAATGCAATTTTAGGCCCAAGGGTACTATCAACCCTTGCGCTTCCAGGCAGGCAAGGTAATATCTGGGCCCTGGTGGCACATACCTGTATAAAGGACCAGCTACATTGTTCATAGACATGACCTTTAAGTTGTTTTGGTCCCAAAGATTTTTGACAGTGGCCCTGGTGTCCAGAATGTGAATAGTTTGCTGGATATGGTGGTTATGGTTCCAGTCTCTCGATGGTTAGTGGTGTTAGCCCAAGCGCTCAGTGACCTCTAGCCCAGGTTCCTCAGACCTATAAGCAGAAAAGAGAAAAGCAAGTACCATTCACTGGGGGATAAAGATATGAGCAAAGCTATAGCCATTACTCACTATGGCTCCACATCTGGAATATGTAGATTTAATATGCTTCCCACAGCAGGTTCATTTCCAAATTGACTCTTGCACTGAAATTAGTGAAGGCTGGCCAATGTTTTATGCAGAACCTTGAGAGTTCACTAGGGAAACTTAATCCGCTCTTGCCCATAATTTTTGGCGCCTCAGGCACAATTAGATGCCACCATGTCCTGACACTTGCTGGGAAAACAGGCATAATCATTTCAAAGACTGGTCCATCTGAATTCATTGCTTTATGTCTCCCCAAGTCATTATAGCCTAACCGTCGTTTAAGGGAAAGTTATTAATGCAGTGGCCATGAATATTTTATGGATTCCAGAGGAATAGCTCCCAGTGGTCCTGTTAGGAGAAGGGATAAGGTTGCCATAACTAGAGGAGAAGAAGGCCTCGGGGCTGGGGTCTATTAGTTAGCTGCTTGTTGGCCTCCTGGGTTTCAATTAATGAAGTTCTGGGGGGGGGGGGCACTTTTTTTTTTACGGCTTGTTTTAGTTCCAACATGTTTTTTTAATCTGGAACTTGACTGCTCCGTCAGTCTATTTCCATACAGGGTCAGGGAGCTGTCAGAAAAGCACAAGCTGCTCCCTGTTCCTTCCATCCCGTTTGACTGTTGGACGTGACAAGGTTGTGTGTTTTGACGTGTGATTGTGTGTAGTGTCGGTGCAAGAACATGAGCACTTGTGCCCTGACCCCGCAGACCTGACACGCCTCTCTCTCCCCTGGATCACTTTCACTCAGGGATCACCCATTTCACTTTGAGAGGGGGGAAAAAAAGTATCTTTTGTCTCCTTTGTGCATTAATTCACCAAATAACTCATGTGTCATGATGTCTGGCTTCAATAAAAAAAAAAAAGATTTTCAATGTGTTCTAGACAGGAGCTCGCATTATACTTATTTATATACACACAGAGTGCAGACTTTAATGGTTCATTCAACATAAAGGCTTAAGTGGGCTTAGGGAATAAGGTAATAAAAGGCCTAGCAACCCATAGCAACCTATAAAGAGGTAGTGTTTACTGGTCAGGTATTGTAAAGTAAACTGACTAGTTGCTATGGGTTACTAGACCTGGGTAAGCTATGCTTATTTTATTACATTGCCCCTTTAGACATTCCAATAAGTGTTCAACTGTAACATAGATAGACAGATGATATAGATAGATAGATAGATGATATATAATAGATAGAAGATAGATAGATAGATAGACAATAGATAGATAGATACATATGATAAACAGATAATAGATAGACAGAGCTAGATAGATAGATAGAGAGAGAAAAAGATATAGATAGATAGATAGAGATATCAATAGATAAAGAAAGAGATAGTCTCTCCCATATAAAAAAGCACAGTGTAGTGTTGACCTTTGTGGGTACTGGGTAATCACGACTAGACTGAGTAGCCCCTAATGGGGTATGAGTAGTGATGATCGAATATTTTCAGGTCATGCAGTCACATCAAAATTGGCGCGGTCACATAAAAAAAGGGCACGGCTATGTCAAAAAAGTTCCGTGCCACCCCAGGTTTTGGGAATTTTTCGCCGTCTTGCCCATAGTTTTCCCATAGTTTTGTGAACTTTTCAGCTAAGCGACATGGGACAGATTCGCTCATCACTAGGTATGAGTAAGGAGCAGTAGCACCATTACCCAGCTGGTGTGTAGAGAGGGGCATTTAAACAGGGCAGGGCCCAGAAAATGGGCTGTTGGGGGTTATTATTATAGTCCCTTGTATGGCAGACATATTCTGCAGAATATACATAGTTTATATACCAATCACTGCCCTAGTGGAATTTACCGGAAATCCATGCCACCCGGGGAGAAGACAAACTCCTTAGGACCCCTTCGCCGCTGTGCTGTCTGTGCCACAGCAGAAGGGCTGTACAGGTATAGGACCCGTTATCCAGAATGCTCGGGACCAAGGGTATTCCGCATAAGGGGTCTTTCTGTAATTTGGATCTTAAGTCTACTAAAAAATCAATAAAACTTTAATTAAACCCTCTAGGATTATTTTGCATCCAGTAAGGATTAATTATATCTTAGTTGGGATCAAGTACAGGTACTGTTTTATTATTACAGAGAAAAGGAAATCATTTAACCATTAAATAACCCCAATAAGCCTGTTCTGCCCCAATAAGGGGTAATTATATCTTAGTTGGGATCAAGTACAGGTACTGTTTTATTATTACAGGGAAAAGGAAATCATTTAACCATTAAATAAACCCAATAGGGCTGTTCTGCCCCCAATAAGGGGTAATTATATCTTAGTTGGGATCAAGTACAGGTACTGTTTTATTATTACAGGGAAAAGGAAATCATTTAACCATTAAATAAACCCAATAGGGCTGTTCTGCCCCAATAAGGGGTAATTATATCTTAGTTGGGATCAAGTACAGGTACTGTTTTATTATTACAGGGAAAAGGAAATCATTTAACCATTAAATAAACCCAATAGGGCTGTTCTGCCCCCAATAAGGGGTAATTATATCTTAGTTGGAATCAAGTACAGGTACTGTTTTATTATTACAGAGAAAAGGGAATCATTTAACCATTAAATAAACCCAATAGGGCTGTTCTGCCCCAATAAGGGGTAATTATATCTTAGTTGGGATCAAGTACAGGTACTGTTTTATTATTACAGAGAAAAGGGAATCATTTAACCATTAAATAAACCCAATAGGGCTGTTCTGCCCCCAATAAGGGGTAATTATATCTTAGTTGGGATCAATTACGGGTACTGTTTTATTATTACAGAGAAAAGGGAATCATTTAACCATGAAATAAACCCAATAGGGCTGTTCTGCCCCCAATAAGGGGTAATTATATCTTAGTTGGGATCAAGTACAAGTTACTGTTTTATTATTACAGAGAAAAAGGGAATCAATTTTAAAAATCTGAATTATTTGATTAAAATGTAGTCTACGGGAGACAGGCTTTCCGTAATTCGGAGCTTTCTGGATATCGGGTTTCCGGATAACAGATCCCATACCTGTATAATTGTGTTGGTAACTGCCCTCTTGTTGCCATTGTGCTCTTCTGTTCCTATTGTTTCTCTATTCATTCCTTAGATAGGGGGCCCCAATGTGTCACCCCTATAAAGTTACTGCAGGTCTCTGGTTCCCTGGGTGTCACAGGCTCAGCACAACAGCTTTGCACTTTGGCCGTGTATATTCACGTTTGTTGTCGGCCACCAGCCTCCATGGCACTGGGTTCAGAACCTTCCTCCAATTAACCCTGTGAGACAATAAAGTGAGTTTGACAGCTCCCCCCGGAGCAACTTGTTAGAGCTGTCAAACTCCATTCTCCATCCTGATGTGATTGGTGCACGTCACGTGTAATGTTGCACGGGGGCAAGGCCGGGTCCCACCGAAATACCACACGTACAAGTGACAGCTTAGGCAAAACATGCGGCGCCTCGGGGGGGTCCCGCCATATATTATGTAGCCTCACTGTCAGTTTAAATAGGACTTTCCCCATAAAGATACATTTTTAAGTGAATATTTAGATATATATATATTTAGTTTAACACCAAGCAAATGTAAATATGAATTTATATATAAAAAAAAGACCTGTTTTAAAGGGAATAACCCTACTCTTACAGTTACATTGGTGCTGCTGTCCCAGTTGCTATGAAGCCTGAGCACTTTTAGGGGCCCATTTAGTAAGTTTTTTGGGGAATGTTTGAATTTTTTGTTTGTTTTTTATTCGGGAAAAAAATTGCGAAATGTGGCTACCGTACAACTTTTTTGACACGTGCTACTTTTTTGACACTACCGCAACTTAATGATGCAACTGTGACTTATTTGACGCAACCACAACTTTTTCTTCACTAAGCGAATTTTTGCTGCTGCAAATTTTTGTGGCAGTTACCCGAAAAAAACCTCTAAAACCACAAATCAAAGAAAGATGTTCCAGTTGTAAAAAAAGACACCTGCCATTGACTTCCACGTGGTCTCGACAGCTTTTACGTTGCAGTTTTGTTGCATAATAAACGACGAGAAAAATCTTTTTTTATTTTTTCCCACAAGAAAATCGTATTTTTGAGCAAAAAATGGGCCCCTCAATAAAATTCCTTTTCAAAATTCAGTTTTTTTTCCTGTGTAGGAAAATGTCGTATTTCTGCAATGAGTTATTATTTTTACATTTTTTCCTAAATTTTTTCTGTCCTCAGAATAAAATCCTCGATAAAACACTGAATAATTTATTCCAATTTTTCCAGTGGATATAATGGAAATGAAACCGTAAATAGCAGAACAATCAGCATTTTCATAAAAGTTTCTCCTAAAATTCTTCCTAAATGCCACTTTTCCTAAACAATAAAAAAAATACAACCACTTATTTGCAAAAATTTGATCGGCAAAAAAAAAAAAAAAAATGACTGAGAAATCCCTGAAACAAACTTTTGTTTTCTTCCCGACCTGAGGCTGAATGTAGGAAACGGTTTAGATAGCGAGAAACATTGGCGAAGCCTCAGAAGCGACGCAAGATCCAGCACAAGCCCAGGCAGGTGTCGCTCCACACTCGGAGCCCAAGGCATGTCGGCCTGTGGTTTGGGGGAAGATTAATGAAAACCTTACTCAGGATAATTATGTTTACAATAAGCTTACAACAATCTTTTCACAAGGTAGATCATAGCCACGGGGGATTGGGTTAAACCAATTATTTCACTTTCTCAGCCATATCAGGGAAAGATAAATAGTTCCAGCCTCTGGCAGAGACCTCCGGCTTGGAGGAAATACAAATCCCAGCATCCTCAGTCAGTTTAGGCCTCGCAGCATACACGCCGGGGAGCTGAGCGAATTTCACAGGGATCTATAGAAGTTTTTGGAGTGTTTGGGGAAACCAGTTTCATGGTACAGGTTTCTTTTTGAAATGTAAGCTTACAGAATCCTGTCAAAGAACTGTCAGACATAAAAATACAATTTAATATAGAGGCCATGCGTGCCTGAGTATGCAATAAGCCCGCAATATATAGGAACATCTTTTATAGTGATAATCAAAATTTTTTCAGTAGGATTCACAGCAAAATTCAAGATTTTGCTATTGGGGATTTTTATGGCGAAACAGCTGCACAAATTCATGCTTGGCAAAAAATTTTGCATCAAAAAAGTTGCAGTTGCGTCAAATAAGTTGCCCCTTTGAGGTCTTCATAGTCAGAGAGAGGAGGAGGGTCAGAAAGGAAAATGAGGTGGAGCTTCACACTAGACAAGGAAGTCAATAAAAGAGCTATAGTTGAACTGGCTGCAATAGAGAAACTAAATGAATCTGGGCGCAGGGAGAAAAAACATTGGGTCCTACTTTCAAGTACCATAGTAACAATGCTAAGCAGATGTCTCTGGGGGGTGGGTTGATCTTGTTGGCTGTATGGCATGTTTGTTGTAAGTATTGATCTGTCTTATGGAATAGTGATCCAAAATACAGAAAAATCCCTTATCTGAAAAATCTCAGGTCCCAAGATAGGGCCCATATCAAGTATTACACTGAGGCTCACTGAGGGCAATCACTCGAGAGCCCACCATCCCAGCAGCGGAAGCCCCCATCCTTGTTGCCAGCCCATCCCTGCCCTACTGTGCCTTGCTCTTTTGGCCGCCCCACGCCGGTCCCTATGCCATGCAGATCCCGGGCAGGCAGAGGGCCTGGGGTGGCAGGACCTACTGGAATATTTCTTGGTGTCGCATTGGCCCAGTCCATCCCTGCCCATATCTGTATAACTAAGGATGAGCAAACTTTCACCCGATACAGTCACAGTTTTGCTATTGTGATTTTCCGAATCCATACTAGAAACATGTCTAGTATCCCTGCATCAATATCAGGACATAGGAGGTACTGGTGGCAACATTTTGTGCTTCCACAGATTTCCCAGGGTGCTACAGCCATGTGACCTGAGCTCTGATGAACTTCAGTCTCACTTTACTGCTGCGCTGCAAGTTGGAGTGATATCCCTCCTCCCCCCCAGCAGCTGATCAGCAGAACAATGGGAAGGGAGCAAGATAGCAGCTCCCAGTAGGTATCAGAATAGCACTCAATAGTAAGAAATCCAAGTCCTGCTTGGGACTCCTCCAGTTACATGGGAGTAGGAGAAACAATAGGTTAGCTGAAAGCAGTTCTAATGTGTAGCGCTGGCTGAAAGCTCAGACTCAGGCACAATGCACTGAGATGGCGCCTACACACCAATATTACAGCTACAAATACATTTGTTGGTTCAAGAATAAAATTTTAAATGGAAGCGTTAATTATTTACCCATAATATCCCATAAAAATCACGACAGAATCCCTTTAAGAAGTAGGAAACTACCAAGCTCATATGAAACTCCTGTATTGTTCATCCCTACAGCCTCGTCTTTCACAGAAGGACATACCCTACACCCTCGAGCCACATGCACTGGGACATATTCACACACACAAATGCAATAAAGTAAATGCCTTTAAATCCATATTTTGGAAATGACTGGTGCTTATTCATGCTCTTCAGTCCTGAGTCATTGTGGTGTAGGGACCCATGGGGTTAAATGGCCCCTATGGCTTTAAATCCCTACAGCAGGGTCGCCAGATTTATTTTTCCAAACTAGCCAAAGTCAGTTCTAAAACAGCCCAAAACTAGCCAAAAGCCACTTTGAAAGTAGTCCAATATGCGCAATGAAAAAACTTCTAAAAAAATAAAACTATATATGGGAAAACCTGCCTTTTTAAAGTGTATAATCACTACCCAGTTACTGGGATGGCTGATAATTCCCTGCCCTCTGTGCCCAGTCCAGCTGGGAAGTCACTACAGAAATAGATTCAGAATGTTGCATTAACCCCAGACATGATATACATATGGGTGCGTTGAACTACAACTCTCAGCAGCCCCAATATATCCTGAGAGTTATAGCTTAATGATCAACTGCAGAACTGCCCCCACATCATAGGAGAAAGTAACAGTACAATCTAATACCCTATAGAGCAGGGAGCTGGTTGCAGAACTGACAGGTTAAGCCTGAAAAAACAAAAAGGTATAGAAAATGGAGCCTCTGTGTATACTGTCCAATTGCATGCTGGGTATTGTAGTTTTATAGTAATCCTAGCTGTAGGCTAATTGTTAGATACAAACTACATAACCCAGCATGCAGTGCCCTACAGGTTCAGTTCCCTTAGTTGCTGGGCGGAAGGGAATGTATCTAAGTGAGTTCAGTAACATATGTGTGCTATTGGCTAGCAGGGATGGTGACCACTTCCTGCCTCACTTTAGTATGGTCCTGGGAAAGGAGTGGCACCTTCCTGTTTGCTTCCAACTGAGGGACAGGGTGGGTGCTGCTGTGAGCCCAGAGCTGGGGCCCAGTGAAGTCAGGGAACAGGGCCCAGTGAATGAGGCATTAGATAGAGGCAGGTGTAGCTCCCTGTATAGTACCCTCTAGGGCTGTAAGGCAGTTAGGGCTGAGCTAGAAAGAGCAGTTCTGAGCTCAAACATAGGGCTTGCAGATTTGCCTGTAGGGATCCCAGTGACTAGGGAATCAGGATAGAGAATTCCCTGAGGGGATCCACTGCGGGGTGTGGCAGAGGGGCAGTGAGATTCCTGCCAGTCTGTGCTCAGGGGAGTGTCAGTGTGGGTTACACTCTGTATGGGGTGTTGCCTGTACCACTGGCCTCTTAATCACTTCTAATCATTTTGTTGTTTGCAAGAACCTCCGGCGCCCTCTGTTTTTATTTTTCTGTATAGCAGCAAGAGAGGTGTAGTTGCACAACACCCTCACCTTCCACTTAGCGAAGGCCCATTCTGGGTGAGAGAGTACAGTGTAACCCATGTTCTGCTGGTACTAGTCCGGGAAGGCAGCTATTGGGCTGAAATAGAGGTTACAGTGGTTTCTGATTTGCTAAAGTGCAGTTGTCACAGCAGACAAAATGCTCCTGAGATCGTGGGGATGACCTCCCTCATACATTAGTGTTTCTGACACGGAAACTCTCCATTAGGCTCACATTTTTTTTGCTCCCTGAGAAAAACTAGAAAATTGCAAGTCTGCAGCAAATAACCAAAGAGAAGATGAGACACCATGACAATTTTATTACTTTTTATTGCTTTTACTTTAGGTTTATAGTTCCCTAAAGATAAGGTTGGAACGTTCCATATTATAGCTAAAGGCTCAAGTTATGTAGAAACCTGTGAAACAGGTATGGGACCTGTTATCCAGAATGCTCGGGACCTGGGGCATGAGGGGTCTTTCCGTAAATTAGATATCCATACCTTAAAGGAACAGTAACACCAAAAAATGAAAGTGTATAAAAATAATTAATATATTATGTACTATTTCCCTGCACTGGTAAAAGTTCTGTGTTTGCTTCATAAACACTACTACAGTTTATATAAATACCCTGCTGTGTAACCATGGGGGCAGCCATTTAAATTGAAAAAAGGAGAAAAGGCACAGGTTACTAAACAGATAACAGATAAGTAGCAGATTTCCATTGTATTCTACACAGTTATCTGTTATCTTCTTATGTAACCTGTGCCTTTTCTCCTTTTTTCAATTTAAATGGCTGCCCCCATGGCTACACAGCAGCTATTTCTATTAACTACAGTAGTCTTTCTGAAGCAAACACACAACTTTTACCAGTGCAGGGCAACAGTACATTATATTTTAATTATTTTAAAACGTTTTTATTTTTTAGTGTTACTGTTCCTTTAATTCTACTAAAAATCCTATAAATGTATAAACCCAATAGGACTGATTTTTCTTCAATAAGGATTAATTATGTCTTGGTTGGGATTAAGTACAGGTACTGTTTTATTATTACAGAGAAAAGGGAATCATTTAACCATTAAATAAACCCAATAGGGCTGTTCTGCCCCCAATAAGGGGTAATTATATCTTAGTTGGGATCAAGTACAGGTACTGTTTTATTATTACAGAGAAAAGGGAATCATTTAACCATTAAATAAACCCAATAGGGCTGTTCTGCCCCAATAAGGGGTAATTATATCTTAGTTGGGATCAAGTACAGGTACTGTTTTATTATTACAGAGAAAAGGGAATCATTTAACCATGAAATAAACCCAATAGGGCTGTTCTGCCCCCAATAAGGGGTAATTATATCTTAGTTGGGATCAAGTACAGATACTGTTTTATTATTACAGAGAAAAGGGAATCATTTAACCATGAAATAAACCCAATAGGACTGTTCTGCCCCCAATAAGGGGTAATTATATCTTAGTTGGGATCAAGTACAGGTACTGTTTTATTATTACAGAGAAAAGGGAATCATTTAACCATGAAATAAACCCAATAGGGCTGTTCTGCCCCCAATAAGGGGTAATTATATCTTAGTTGGGATCAAGTACAGGTACTGTTTTATTATTACAGAGAAAAAGGCATCCTTTTAAAAAATTATGAATAATTTGTTTATAATAGAGTCTATGGGAGATGGCCTTTATGTAATTAGAAACTTTCTGGATAATGGTGTTTCCAGATAAGGGGCTCTATACCTGTACTTATGATTAGACATTCCATATTATAAGGAGGGCATTTACTAACATTTGTATTTTTATTTTTTTTTTCATGATCCATGGTTTTTTGCCCTAAACCTCGACTTTTTTGTGGCAAAAAAAAAACCTGAATTTTTTCCCCATTGAAAATGAGTTTAGTTATGATTTCAAACAATTCTAAAATCTCAAAAGTCTGAATGTTGACTTCAGGGCCTTCCCTATGGCTTAAGTAAAGAAGACACCAGCATTACTTGTGACCGGACAGGACAGAGAATTCGAGGTTCATGAGATGTAGTCACATGTATTGCTTATGACTGGACATTTCATATTTTAGAGAAGAAAAGGTTCAGGTGACGAACACACGGGTTACATATGAATTTACATTTTTTCTTGTAGAGAATGCAAGGTTGAGGAGAAGCAGGCATCTAGGCTACTTGTGATTGAACATTCCATATTATAGAAACATAAGGTTCCAGTGAAGAGCACCTGTTTACATATAAATGGATATTTCACATTATAGAGAATGGAAAGTCCGAAAAAAGTAGATATAGGGGTTACTTTTGCTGGGCCGTTCTATATTAAAGGGAATATCAGGCTGAAGTGAAGGAGAAACATTGGCCATTCCATTTTATACAGAATATGAGGTTCATGTGATGTAGGAACACATGTCACTTGTAATTGGATAGTTTTTCCCCATTGGAAATGAGTTTAGTTATGATTTCAAACAATTCTAAAATCGCCAATGTCTGAATGTTGACTTCAGGGCCTTCCCCATGGCTTAAGTAAAGAAGACACCAGCGTTACTTGTGACTGGACAGATCACATTAGAGAATACAAGAGAGACATCTGTTTTACTTGTAATGAGACATCCTATATTGCAGGGAATGTAATGTTGAAGGGAAGTAGGAAGTAGGGCTACTAGTATAGAAATACATGGTTCCAGTGAAGAACACATTGCATATGAATGGATAGTTCACTTTAAGGGCAGTAGATATATGAGTTACTATATGGGTTACTTGTAATGGGACATTCCATGTTACAGAGAATATAAGGTTCAAGTAAAGGAGACGCTATTGGAGATTCCATTTTACACAGAATACGAGGGTCATGAGATGTAGTCACATGTATTGCTTATGACTGGACATTTCATAGTTTAGAGAAGAAAAGGTTTAGGTGACGAACACACGGGCTACATATAAATTGATATTTTTTATTATAGAGAATGTAAGGGTGAAGAGAAGCAGGCATCTAGGCTACTTGTGATTGAACATTCCATATTATAGAAACATAAGGTTCCAGTGAAAAGCACCTGTTTATATATAAATGATATTTCACATTATAGAGAATGGAAAGTCCAATGGAAGTAGATATAGGGGTTTTTTTTGCTGGGGCATTCTATGTTAAAAAGAATATCAGGCTGAAGTGAAGGAGAAACCATTGGCCATTCCATTTTATACAGAATATGAGTTTCGTGTGATGTAGGCACACATATCATTTGTAATTGGACAGTCCATTGGACATTTTTTCTTCATTGGAAATGAGTTTAGTTATGATTTCAAACAATTCTAAAACCGCAAAAGTCTGAATGTTGACTTCAGGGCCTTCCCCATGGCTTAAGTAAAGAAGACACCAGCATTACTTGTGACTGGACAGATCACATTAGAGACATCTGTTTTACTTGTGATGAGACATCCTATATTGCAGGGAATGTAAGGTTGAAGGGAAGTAGGAAGTAGGGCTACTAGTATAGAAATACAAGGTTCCAGTGAAGAACACGTTGCATATGAATGGATAGTTCACTTTAAGGGAAGTAGATATATGAGTTACTATATGGGTTACTTGTAATGGGACATTCCATGTTACAGAGAATGTAGGGTTCAAGTAAAGGAGACACTATTGGAGATTCCATTTTACACAGAATACGATGTTCATGAGATGTAGTCACATGTATTGCTTATGACTGGACATTTCATATTTTAGAGTAGAAAAGGTTCAGGAGAACAACACAAGCATTATATATGAATTGACATTTTTTATTGTAGAGAATGTAATGCTGAAGAGAAGCAGGCATCTAGGCTACTTGTGATTGAACATTCCATATTATAGAAATATAATGTTCCAGTGAAGAGCACCTGTTTACATATAAATGGATATTTCACATTATAGAGAATGGAATGTCCAATGGAAGTAGATATAGGGGTTACTTTTGCTGGGCCGTTCTGTGTTTAAGAGAATATCAGGCTGAAGTGAAGGAGAAACCATTGGCCATTCCATTTTATACAGAATATGAGATTTGTGTGATGTAGGCACACATGTCACTTGTAATTGGACAGCCCATTTTTCCCCATTGGAAATGAGTTTATTAATGATTTCAAACAATTCTAAAATCGCCAAAGTCTGAATGTTGACTTCAGGGCCTTCCCCATGGCTTAAGTAAAGAAGACACCAGAGTTACTTGTGACTGGACAGGACACATTAGAGAATACAAGAGAGACATCTATTTTACTTGTAATGAGACATCCTATATTGCAGGGAATGTAAGGTTGAAGGGAAGTAGGAAGTAGGGCTACTAGTA
The DNA here is from genome assembly GCF_000004195.4 of Xenopus tropicalis. Classification (NCBI taxonomy): domain Eukaryota; kingdom Metazoa; phylum Chordata; class Amphibia; order Anura; family Pipidae; genus Xenopus; species Xenopus tropicalis. Next base: position 147,352,411 of record NC_030681.2, read on the forward strand.
TAGAAATACAAGGTTCTAGTGAAGAACACGTTGCATATGAATGGATAGTTCACTTTAAGGGAAGTAGATATATGAGTTACTATATGGGTTATTAGCAATGGGACATTCCATGTTAAAGAGAATGTAAGGTTCAAGTAAAGGAGACGCTATTGGAGATTCCTTTTTACAGAGAATTCGAGGTTCATGAGATCTAGTCACATGTATTGCTTATGACTGGACATTTCATATTTTAGAGAAGAAAAGGTTCAGATTAAGAACACACGGGTTACATATGGATTGACATTTTTTATTGTAGAGAATGTAAGGTTGAAGAGAAGCAGGCATCTAGGCTACTTGTGATTGAAAACCACGAAGCAAATAAAAATGCTCCGGTTGTAAACAAGACTTCTACGTGATCTCGTACGGTTTTAAGGTGGCGTAGTTTTTTTTGGGATTTGTTGCAGTTTTGTTGCATAATTAACGTCAAGAAAAAACTTTTTTTTCCACAATAAAATCATATTTTTGAGCAAAAAATTGCAAACTGTGAAAAAGAAATTTCACAGGGATCTATAGAAGTTTTTGGAGTGTTTGGGGAAACCAGTTTCATGGTACAGGTTTCTTATTGAAATGTAAGCTTACAGAATCCCATCAAAGAACTGTCAGACATAAAAATATAATTTGATATAGAGGCCATGCATGCCTGGGTATGCAATCAGCCTGCAATATATAGGAACATTTGGGTCCTACTTTCAAATACCATAGCAACAATGCTAAGCAGATGTCTCGGGGGGGGGGGGGGATATTGTTGGCAGTATGGTATGTTTGTTTTAAGTATTGATCTGGCTTATGGAATAGATAAATACAGAAAAATCCCTTAATTTAAAAACGTCAGGTCCCAAGATAGGGCCCATACCAAGTATTACACTGGGGCCCACCCATCCCAGCAGCGGAAGCCCCCATCCTTGTTGCAAACCCATCCCTGCCCTACTGTGCCTTGCTCTTTCGGCTGCCCCACGCCGGTCCCTATGCCACGCAGATCCCGGGCAGGCAGAGGGCCTGGGGTGGCAGGACCTACTGGAATATTTCTTGGTGTCACATTGGCCCAGTCCATCCCTGCCCATATCTGTATAACTAGGGATGAGCAAACTTTCACCCGATACAGTCACAGTTTTGCTATTGTGATTTTTCTGAATCCACGCTAGAAACATGTCTAGTATCCCTGCATCACGATCAGGACATAGGAGGTACTGGTGGCAACATTTTGTGCTTCCACAGATTTCCCAGGGTGCTACAGCCATGTGACCTGTGCTTTATAAACTTCAGTCACACTTTACTGTAGCGCTGCAAGTTGGCGTGATATTCCCCTCCGCCCTCCCAGCAGCCAATCAGCAAAACAATGGGAAGGGAGCAAGATAGCAGCTCCCAGTAGGTATCAGAATAGCACTCAATAGTAAGAAATCCAAGTCCTGCTTGGGACTCCTCCAGTTACATGGGAGTAGGAGAAACAATAGGTTAGCTGAAAGCAGTTCTAATGTGTAGCGCTGGCTCCTTCTGAAAGCTCAGACTCTGGCAAAATGCACTGAGATGGCGCCTACACACCAATATTACAGCTACAAATACATTTGTTGGTTCAAGAATAAAATTTTAAATGGCAGAGTTAATTATTTACCCATAATACCCCATAAAAATCACGACAGTATCCCTTTAAGAAGTAGGAAACTACCAAGCTCATATGAAACTCCTGTATTGTTCATCCCTATAGCCTCCTCTTTCACAGAAGGACATACCCTACACCCTCGAGCCACATGCACTGGGACATATTCACACACACAAATGCAATAAAGTAAATGCCTTTAAATCCATAATTTGGAAATGACTGGTGCTTATTCATGCTCTTCAGTCCTGAGTCATTGTGGTGTAGGGACCCATGGGGTTAAATGGCCCCTATGGCTTTAAATCCCTACAGCAGGGTCGCCAGATTTATTTTTCCAAACTAGCCAAAGTCAGTTCTAAAACAGCCCAAAACTAGCCAAAAGCCACTTTGAAAGTAGTCCAATATGCGCAATGAAAATTTAAAAAAATAAAACTATATATGGGAAAACCTGCCTTATTAAAGCGTATAATCACTACCCAGTTACTGGGATGGCTGATAATTCCCTCTGTGCCCAGTCCAGCTGGGAAGTCACTACAGAAATAGATTCAGAATGTTGCATTAACCCCAGACATGATATACATATGGGTGCGTTGAACTACAACTCTCAGCAGCCCCAAGATATCCTGAGAGTTATAGCTTAATGATCAACTGCAGAACTGCCCCCACATCATAGGAGAAAGTAACAGTGCAATCTCAGAGCAGGGAGCTGGTTGCAGAACTGACAGGTTAAGCCTGAAAAAACAAAAAGGTATAGAAAATGGAGCCTCTGTCTATACTGTCCAATTGTATGCTGGGTATTGTAGTTTTATAGTAATCCTAGTTGTAGGCTAATTGTTAGATACAAACTACATAACCCAGCATGCAGTGCCCTACAGGTTCAGTTCCCTTAGTTGCTGGGCAGAAGGGAATGTATCTAAGTGAGTTCAGTAACATATGTGTGCTATTGGCTAGCAGGGATGGTGACCACTTCCTGCCTCACTTTAGTATAGTCCTGGGAAAGGAGTGGCACCTTCCTGTTTGCTTCCAACTGAGGGACAGGGTGGGTGCTGCTGTGAGCCCAGAGCTGGGGCCCAGTGAAGTCAGGGAACAGGGCCCAGTGAATGAGGCATTAGATAGAGGCAGGTGTAGCTCCCTGTATAGTACCCTCTAGGGCTGTAAGGCAGTTAGGGCTGAGCTAGAAAGAGCAGTTCTGAGCTCAAACATAGGGCTTGCAGATTTGCCTGTAGGGATCCCAGTGACTAGGGAATCAGGATAGAGAATTCCCTGAGGGGATCCACTGCGGGGTGTGGCAGAGGGGCAGTGAGATTCCTGCCAGTCTGTGCTCAGGGGAGTGTCAGTGTGGGTTACACTCTGTATGGGGTGTTGCCTGTACCACTGGCCTCTTAATCACTTCTAATCATTTTGTTGTTTGCAAGAACCTCCGGCGCCCTCTGTTTTTATTTTTCTGTATAGCAGCAAGAGAGGTGTAGTTGCACAACACCCTCACCTTCCTCTTCCACTTAGCGAAGGCCCATTCTGGGTGAGAGAGTACAGTGTAACCCATGTTCTGCTGGTACTAGTCCGGGAAGGCAGCTATTGGGCTGAAATAGAGGTTACAGTGGTTTCTGATTTGCTAAAGTGCAGTTATCACAGCAGACAAAATGCTCCTGAGATCGTGGGGATGACCTCCCTCATACATTAGTGTTTCTGACACGGAAACTCTCCATTAGGCTCACATTTTTTTTGCTCCCTGAGAAAAACTAGAAAATTGCAAGTCTGCAGCAAATAACCAAAGAGAAGATGAGACACCATGACATTTTTATTACTTTTTATTGCTTTTACTTTAGGTTTATAGTTCCCTAAAGATAAGGTTGGAACGTTCCATATTATAGATAACAAGGTTAATGGGATATAGTTGTGTATTATAGAAAATATGAGTCTCAAGTTATGTAGAAACCTGTGAAACAGGTATGGGACCTGTTACCCAGAATGCTTGGGACCTAGGGTTTTCCGGATAAGGGATCTTTACGTAATTTAGATCTCCATATCTTAATTCTACTAAAAATCCTATAAATGTATAAACCCAATAGGACTGATTTCAATAAGGATTAATTATGTCTTAGTTGGGATTAAGTACAGGTACTGTCTTATTATTACAGAGAAAAGGGAATCATTTAACCATGAAATAAACCCAATAGGGCTGTTCTGCCCCAATAAGGGGTAATTATATCTTAGTTGGGATCAAGTACAGGTACTGTTTTATTATTACAGAGAAAAGGGAATCATTTAACCATGAAATAAACCCAATAGGGCTGTTCTGCCCCAATAAGGGGTAATTATATCTTAGTTGGGATCAAGTACAGGTACTGTTTTATCATTACAGAGAAAAAGGAATCATTTAACCATTAAATAAACCCAAGAGGACTGTTCTGCCCCAATAAGGGGTAATTATATCTTAGTTGGGATTAAGTACAAGGTTTTGTTTTATTATAGAGAAAAGGGAATCATTTTTAAAATTTTAAATTATTTGTTTATAATAGAGTCTATGGGAGATGGCTTTTATGTAATTTGAAACTTTCTGGATAATGGATTTCAGATAAAGGGCTCTATACCTGTACTTATTATTGGACATTCCATATTATAAGGAGGGCATTTACTAACGTTCGTATGTTTTTTTTTTTTTATGATCCACGGTTTTTTGCCCTAAACCTCGACTTTTTAGTGGAAAAAAACTTGATTTTTTTTCTAAAACCTCAAAAGTTTGAATGTTGACTTCAGGGCCTTCCCCATGGCTTAAGTAAAGAAGACACCAGTGTTACTTGTGACTGGACAGGACACATTAGAGAACACAAGAGAGACATCTGTTTTACTTGTGATGAGACATCCTATATGGCATTCCTATAAGCATCTAGGCTACGTGTGATTGAATATTCCATTTTATAGAAATAAAAGGTTCCAGTGAAGAGCACCTGTTTACATATAAATGGATATTTCACATTATAGAGAATGGAAAATCCAATGGAAGTAGATATAGGGGTTACTTTTGCTGGGCCGTTCTATGTTAAAGAGAATATTAGGCCGAAGTGAAGGAGAAACCATTGGCCATTCCATTTTATACAGAATATGAGGTTCGTGTGATGTAGGCACACATGTCACTTGTAATTGGACAGTCCATTGGACATTTTTTCCCCATTGGAAATGAGTTTAGTTATGATTTCAAACAATTCTAAAACCGCAAAAGTTTGAATGTTGACTTCAGGGCCTTCCCCATGTGTTAAGTAAAGAAGACACCAGTGTTGCTTGTGACAGGACAGGACACATTAGAGAACACAAGAGAGACATCTGTTTTACTTGTGATGAGACATCCTATATTGCAGGGAATGTAAGGTTGAAGGGAAGTAGGAAGTAGGGCTACTAGTAAGGGCAGTAGATATATGAGTTACTATATGGGTTACTTTTAATTGGACATTCCATGTTACAGAGAATGTAAGGTTCAAGTAAAGGAGACACTATTGTAGATTCCATTTTACAGAGAATTCGATGTTCATGAGATGTAGTCACATGTATTGCTTATTACTGGACATTTCATATTTTAAAGAAGAAAAGGTTCAGGTGAAGAACACGTGGGTTACATATGAATTGACATTTTTTATTGTAGAGAATGTAAGGTTTAAGAGAAGCAGGCATCTAGGCTACTTGTGATTAATTATTTCATATTATAGAAACATGAGGTTCCAGTGAATTCACCTGTTTACATATAAATTTCACATTATATAGAAGTCCAATGGAAGTAGATATAGGGGTTACTTTTGCTGGGCCGTTCTATGTTAAAGAGAATATCAGGCTGAAGTGAAGGAGAAACCATTGGCCATTCCATTTTATACAGAATATGAGGTTTGTGTGATGTAGGCACAGATATCACTTGTAATTGGACAGTCCATTGGACATTTTTCCCCATTGGAAATGAGTTTAGTTATGATTTAAAAAATTCTAAAATCGCAAAAGTCTGACTGTTGACTTCAGGGCCTTCCCCATGTGTTAAGTAAAGATGACACCAGCGTTACTTGTGACTGGACAGGACACATTAGAGAACACAAGAGAGACATCTGTTTTACTTGTGATGAGACATCCTATATTGCAGGGAATGTAAGGTTGAAGGGAAGTAGGAAGTAGGGCTTCTGGTATAGAAATACAAGGTTCCAGTGAAGAACACATTGCTTATGAATGGATAGTTCACTTTAAGGGAAGTAGATATATGAGTTACTATATGGGTTACTTGTAATGGGACATTCCATGTTACAGAGAATATAAGGTTCAAGTAAAGGAGACACTATTGGAGATTCCATTTTACACAGAATACGAGGTTCATGAGATGTAGTCATATGTATTGGGTATGACTGGACATTTCATATTTTTGGGTAGAAAAGGTTCAGGAGAAGAACACACGGGTTACATATGAATTTAAATTTTTTATTGTAGAGAATGTAAGGTTGAAGAGAATCAGGCATCTAGGCTACTTGTGATTGAACATTCCATATTATAGAAACAAAAAGTTCCAGTGAAAAGCACCTGTTTACATATAAATGGATATTTCACATTATAGAGAATGGAAAGTCCAATGGAAGTAGATATAAGGGTTACTCTTGCTGGGCCGTTCTGTGTTAAAGAGAATATCAGGATGAAGTGAAGGAGGAACATTGGCCATTCCATTTTATACAGAATATGAGGTTCGTGTGATGTAGGCACACATGTCACTTGTAATTGGACAGTCCATTGGACATTTTTTCCCCATTGGAAATGAGTTTAATTATGATTTCAAACAATTCTAAAACCGCAAAAGTCTGACTGTTGACTTCAGGGCCTTCCCTATGTGTTAAGTAAAGAAGACACCAGCGTTACTTTTGACTGGACAGGACACATTAGAGACATCTGTTTTACTTATGATTAGACATCCTATATGGCAGGGAATGTAATGTTGAAGGGAAGTAGGAAGTAGGGCTACTAGTATAGAAATACAAGGTTCCAGTGAAGAACACGTTGCATATGAATGGATAGTTCACTTTAAGGGAAGTAGATATATGAGTTACTATATGGGTTACTTGTAATGGGACATTCCATGTTATAGTGAAGTAAGGTTCAAGTAAAGGAGACGCTATTGGAGATTCCATTTTACACAGAATACGAGGTTCATGAGATGTAGTCACATGTATTGCTTATGACTGGACATTTCATATTCTTTAGAGAAGAAAAGGTTCAGGTGAAAAACACACGGGTTACATATGAATTGACATTTTTTATTTTAGAGAATGCAAGGTTGAGGAGAAGCAGGCATCTAGGCTACTTGTGATTGAACATTCCATATTATAGAAACATAAGGTTCCAGTGAAGAGCACCTGTTTACATATAAATGGATATTTCACATTATAGAGAATGGAAAGTCCGAAGGAAGTAGATTTAGGGGTTACTTTTGCGGGGTTGTTCTATGTTAAAGGGAATATCAGGCTTAAGTGAAGGAGAAACCATTGGCCATTCCATTTTATACAGAATATGAGGTTCATGAGAGGTAGTCACATGTATTGCTTATGACTGGACGTTGTTTGTTGTTTTAGAGAAGAAACGGTTTAGGAGAGGAACACACGGGTTACATATGAATTGACATTTTTTATTGTAGAGAATGTAAGGTTGAAGAGAAGCAGGTATCTAGGCTACTTGTGATTGAACATTCCATATTATAGAAACATAAGGTTCCAGTGAAAAGCACCTGTTTATATATAAATGATATTTCACATAATAGAGAATGGAAAGTCCAATGGAAGTAGATGTAGGGATTACTTTTACTGGGTCGTTCTATGTTAATGAGAATATACAGGCTGAAGTGAAGGAGAAACCATTGGCCATTCCATTTTATACAGAATATGAGGTTCATGTGATGTAGGCACACATATCACTTGTAATTGGACATTTCACGTGAATTAGTGTTTATTCTCAGTTTCAGAGCTATTTAAATTTTTGTTAACTGAGAATATAATTAATTTTGTCACAACAGTGCCAGCTCTAATCAGTTCCTTTAGCTGCACAAGCAGATATACCTTCAAAAGAACAACAGAGAAGTTTTCTGATATTACATTTTTTAAAGGTTTACATATCCTTATACATGAAGGAGGTACCTGTGCTATTTCTCATTATAGAGAAGACAGGGGCTAAATAAGATTGGTACCGCTGTTTCTTGTGACTGGCCCTTACAAAGTAAAGAGATGTTCCCGCCTGTAGGCTAACAACCAAATGCACTACTTTTCCCCCCTGTCAAATAAATGTAGTTAAATAAAAGCTTTTTCTAGTCAGACATTCAAACAACCCCTAAAGCCTCGAGCAATGTCATAGATTAAGTATGTTTCTGTATTGTTTTTTTGGCAACGTCTGTCACTGAACCCCTGTTTCACATTAAAGCACATATGGCTTCTGTTATATATTATCATGAAAATGAAATTACCACTTTAAAAGGGAAAAAATTGAAGTGACTATTGCAGGTCATCTCTCCCCAAACAACCGTTCAGATGAGTGTGAGAGACTGTTGCCCCAGAGGGCACATTTGTTTTGGCCCCTATATCCATCCAAAGGCTGAGCATGCAACCCGTGGAAAAACCATACTGTGTTTGAGTTTGGGGCTCATTTACTAACAACGGATAAAACTGCCTTAGTATAGTTTCCCAAAGCAACCAGTTGGGTATTCTACCAGCAGCAGATTGATCAAAGCTACATGCTGATAGGCTGATGTGCTTTATTGGAAGAAATTGATTTTGCTGAGTGACCAGAGTTGATTTTGTACTGACAAAATGTATTTTGTAATTACCAATCCCTGCAAGACACATAAAAGCATTAGTCATACCTGTAGGCCTTCTTTCCAGTTTCTCTCCTAGCACTTCCTCTGCAGGCCTTTGTTCCTGTCCACTTCTCTCCTAGCACTTCCTCTGCAGGCCTTCCTTCCTGCCAGCTCATGGGGCTGGGAACTCCTCCCACTCCCTGCACAGAACACAGGGATAGTTGCCCTTAGAGCTGGTGTCTATTGAGGCTGTTGCCCATTCTGTGATACCAAGTGATTAGGGTTGCCACCACGCCGGTATTTCACCAGCCTAGCCGGTAAAATACAATAAGGGCCCACTGTTACAAATTTACTGGCTGTGTACTTGATGGTAAATTTTCAATAGCTAGTCACTTCGCGCCAACTCATCCCTTCATACTCACCCAATCCTCTTAATTCCAGTCTTGATGATGCGTCACGCTCCCCTTGACGTTTAGGCTCCACCCACATGACGGACATTACCTCCCCCATTTATGTCATGATCTGCCCCCTTGTGGACCTGCCAGCCCAGTTTACTTTGTAGAAATGGTGGCAACTTTTTAAGTGATAGATAGGGATGGTGGGTGGGTAATAAGCACAGTGGGTGCAGTTGGGACATAGTTTTAGTTTTAGTTAACCTAACTCATGGTTATGTGGTTTGGGCATTTTTCTGTTTGCAAAATGAATATTATCTATTTTGATATTTTTTCAATGTTTTAATTTTCTGGCCCTGTGACATTCTGCACTGATCGGTGGGAAAATGAGTTTATCTCTCTTTGGTGGGGCTTTCAAACATCTTTTTATTGATGCTAATTTGGAATAATGACGCACACCACCTGTGACTTTGGGCTGTAGTGAGGTTTCTTTTAATTTAGATAAATGAATTTATAAAAATTGAGAAATCATATGATGACAGTAAAACATTAATCTGTGTCCCTGACATAACAACCAGGCTGACAGTTTATAGGAGCAAATGAAGTCTTATTTCCTGTTTAAGTGCAGAGGATTAGAGACCAATAAAGCAGTCAGTTTGGACTTTACCAGGTTTTAATAGGGAAGATTTCTGATAGCTTGGCTATAATGGAGACATTTCTTCTGGTTTTTGACTTGACTTGATTAAAGATTTTGGTTTGGCTCTTTAAAAGCCTGGAATTGAAACTGTTGACTTGTTTCAAGAGCCTTCCTTTATACCCAAGGGCCCTTCTACTTATCCAAGGGCCCATCTAGTTATCCAAGAGCCTTCCTTTATATCCAAGGGCTCTTCTACTTATCCAAGAGCCTTCCTGTATATCCAAGGGCCCTTCTACTTATCCAAGGGGCTATCTACTTATCCAAGAGCCTTCCGTTATACCCAAGGGCCCTTCTACTTATCCAAGGGCCCATCCAGTTATCCAAGAGCCTTCCTTTATATCCAAGGGCTCTTCTACTTATCCAAGAGCCTTCCTGTATATCCAAGGGCCCTTCTACTTATCCAAAGGCCTATCTACTTATCCAAGAGCCTTCCTTTATACCCAAGGGCCCTTCTACTTATCCAAGGGCCTATCTACTTATCCAAGAGCCTTCCGTTATACCCAAGGGCCCTTCTACTTATCCAAGGGCCTTCCGTTATACCCAAGGGCCCTTATACTTATCCAAGGGCCTATCTACTTATCCAAGAGCCTTCCTTTATACCCAAGGACCCTACTAATAATCCAAGAGCCCATCTACTTATTCAAGAGCCTTCCTTTATTCCCAAGGGCCTTTCTAAGGGTCCATCTACTTATCCAACAGCCTTCCTTTATATTTAAGGGCCCATCCACTTATCCAAGAGCCCTTCACTGTACCCAAGATCCCTTCTACTTATCCCTCTCTATACCCAAGGGCCCATCTACTTATCCAAGAGTCCTTCTTTTTACCCAGGGCCCACATACTTATTCAAAAATCCATCTACTTACCCATGAGCCTTTCTCTGTACCCGAGGGCCCACCTATGTATCCAAAGGCCCATCTACTAACACTAGGGCAACATGGTTTTCAATTTAATTTTATTAACTGTCATGTAACAGGTTGTTTAATAGTTGGAAATAGTCGCATAGGGGCTCCTCATAATAACTGGTGGATCCATCTGGAAAACATGGTTTCTCCATTTATAACCAGTTTGGAAGGATGGGGTGGAGGTGTATGTTGTACAACAGCCGCAGTTCCTTCAGATTCCTTGGTTAAATTCAAACCCACCTTATTCTAGGTTGGTCAATACAGGGCTGTTTTTTTGTGGTAATATGGGCAAGGGCAACCTTGACCTTGAAAATCATTTCTTTAATATAGAGTGTTGAGTAATCTGTAAATTATATACTTATTAACTGTATTCATTAATGTCATTAGTTATAGCTGTCTATTAAATATGTAACTTCACATTGAAACTTTTTGAAGATTAAAAATGTACTCTCTGCGAAAACCTATTAAAAATGACTCAGCTGAACTCAGCAGGTCCAGAGGCAACCAGCCTGCTTTGACCTTTGCCCACGGGGCTCGCTGGCTTAAAGCATTGGTCAGAACTGACCTAGATGGTTGAGCTGGTTTCTCCATGTTTCCCTGGCTTTGGTCCCTGAGGGTAAGCACTTCAAGCTTTCCTGCTGTTTCCCAAGATATACTTTCAATTATTCTTCATTTGCCCTTTAATTCTATTAGAACATCTGATGTTCACATTGCTGTAAATAAGAGAATACCCTGACCTTGGCCTGGCTTTTGCCTCTCAGTATTACAAACACAAGTGCGGGAAGTCCCACAATGGGAATGGCCAGTATTCCAGGAAGCCCAGTGCAGTCAAGCAATGACTCCATCCCTAATAAGAAACACCAGCCTGAATGCTGTGTGAATTGGCTGAAATATTTAAATGAGATGTCTCAAGAGAAATTCCCACTGGAATCAGCAAGTCATCATTTCTTCAGCAAAGTTTTAATTTACGCAGAAATTAAAGCTTTAAGGCACGTACAGTCTCAGAGTATCTTGCCCATAATATATTGCTGCTGCTGAGGTCCACATCTTTATTATCCTACTGCTACTATAGGCACCATCTCTCCCTACTATACCTGCTATCCCACAGCCCCAGTCCCTTCCCAGAGGCTATTATCCCCCCACTGCTACTATAGACACCATCTCTCCCTACTATACCTGCTATCCCACAGCCCCAGTCCCTTCCCAGAGGCTATTATCCCCCCACTGCTTCTATAGGCACCATCTCTCCCTACTATACCTGCTATCCCACAGCCCCAGTCCCTTCCCAGAGGCTATTATCCCCCCACTGCTACTATAGGCACCATCTCTCCCTACTATACCTGCTATCCCACAGCCCCAGTCCCTTCCCAGAGGCTATTATCCCCCCACTGCTACTATAGGCACCATCTCTCCCTACTATACCTGCTATCCCACAGCCCCAGTCCCTTCCCAGAGGCTATTATCCCCCCACTGCTACTATAGGCACCATCTCTCCCTACTATACCTGCTATCCCACAGCCCCAGTCCCTTCCCAGAGGCTATTATCCCACTGCTACTATAGGCACCATCTCTCCCTACTATACCTGCTATCCCACAGCCCCAGTCCCTTCCCAGAGGCTATTATCCCCCCACTGCTACTATAGGCACCATCTCTCCCTACTATACCTGCTATCCCACAACCCTAGTCCCTTCCCAGAGGCTATTATCCCCCCACTGCTACTATAGGCACCATCTCTCCATACTATACCTGCTATCCCACAGCCCCAGTCCCTTCCCAGAGGCTATTATCACCCCACTGCTACTATAGGCACCATCTCTCCCTACTATACCTGCTATTCCACAGCCAAAGCCACAGCCATTGCTACACTACCTGTATATTCTACATTCTTCCCACATACATTTGTGCAGTTACAGGGTCCCACTACAGGAGGCCTAACCTAGCTGACCCTCCCTCGATGCCCATAAAGACAACTTTAGCTTTGTGCAAGGAAAGCAGTTCAGTAATTGATTTAACCATCGTAACCTCTATGCCAGGGGCCCTCAATTTTTTTAAGCAGGGGGCCAGTTCATGGTCCCTCACACTGTGGGGGGGCCGGACTAAAGTCCTCCCTCCGTGTCCTCATACTGTACTAAGGCCTGCTCCCCGCTGCTTCCTCCTGATCCCTGCTCTCCCCCTGCGTCCTCGTGTTAGATCATTGTGGGGGCCGGGTAAATTACCTTGGGGGGCCGTATGTAGCCCGTGGACCGTAGTTTGAGGATGCCTGCGCTATGCTTTTGTAGTAAATGCAGAACAATTTGGGGGGGTGGGCTTCAAAGTTTGCCATTTCATATTACCATGATTAGAGTGTGTGCGCCCGGGGCAGTCACCTTATCCCCTCTGTATGCAATGGAATGTGTATCTCCACTTAATCGTGCAATATTTCCTGTGAATGTGACACGGTAACACAACGTGCTAGTCGCAAAGCTGGCACCCGTCCGTACAGATCAAAACGTAGCAGCAATAATAAATAATTGAGGGCCCGAGGCGGAGGTACGTGTCTCTCAGGGGGGAAGGGCTAAATTGTTTATAACGCGGCTACGTGTTCTCTGTGTAATCCCCCTCATCTTGATGCCATGGCGAGATGCGATGAACAGATGAGCCTCTCTACCTACACAACTTGTCGGATAGGCTGGCGTCCAAAGCAAATGTTGTCGTTACCCGTGGCCCCAGACTCCCTCATCCATCTCCTTCTCTCTCTCTCTGAGTGTTGCTGCGATGTTAATTTACCTCAGAGTTTATTTTCTTCATTCATCACCAGCTGCAGGGCCCACTTGCTCACGTGCTTAAATCTTGCTGAGTGTGGCTGGGAAGCCGATCTTCTGAAGCAGAGGGAGCTTTTCCCCCTCATTTTAATTGGACACTGCTGCCAGCAATTTCAAAACACCTTTGACAGGAGTTATCGATGAGGGGCCCTTGGCAATGCAGGAATGCTGTGGCCCCCAATGGTGGGGTGTGTGTATGTTTACCCTGCATTTCTCCAGCGGTTCATGAACTACATGTCTTGACAAACTCCATAGCTGGAATCATTTAAACATGAAATAAACCCAATAGGCTTGTTCTGCCCCCAATAAGGGGTAATTATATCTTAGTTGGGATCAAGTACAGGTACTGTTTTATTATTACAGAGAAAAGGGAATCATTTAACCATTAAATAAACCCAATAGGGCTGTTCTGCCCCCAATAAGGGGTAATTATATCTTAGTTGGGATCAAGTACAGGTACTGTTTTATTATTACAGAGAAAAGGGAATCATTTAAACATTAAATAAACCCAATAGGACTGTTCTGCCCCAATAAGGGGTAATTATATCTTAGTTGGGATCAAGTACAGGTACTGTTTTATTATTACAGAGAAAAGGGAATCATTTAACCATTAAATAAACCCAATAGGGCTGTTCTGCCCCCAATAAGGGGTAATTATATCTTAGTTGGGATCAAGTACAGGTACAGTTTTATTATTACAGAGAAAAGGGAATTATTTAAACATGAAATAAACTCAATAGGACTGTTCTGCCCCAAATAAGGGGTAATTATATCTTAGTTGGGATCAAGTACAGGTACTGTTTTATTATTACAGAGAAAAGGAAATCATTTAACCATGAAATAAACCCAATAGGGCTGTTCTGCCCCCAATAAGGGGTAATTATATCTTAGTTGGGATCAAGTACAGGTACTGTTTTATTGTTACAGAGAAAAGGGAATAATTTAACCATTAAATAAACCCAATAGGGCTGTTCTGCCCCCAATAAGGGGTAATTATATCTTAGTTGGGATCAAGTACAAGGTTCTGTTTTATTATTATAGAGAAAAAGAAATCATTTTTGAAAATTTGAATTATTTGTTTATAATAGAGTCTATGGGAGATTGCCTTTATGGAATTCAAAACTTTAAGGGGTAATTATATCTTAGTTGGGATCAAGTACAGGTACTGTTTTATTATTTCAAAGAAAAGGGAATCATTTAACCATTAAATAAACCCAATAGGACTGTTCTGCCCCCAATAAGGGGTAATTATATCTTAGTTGGGATCAAGTACAGGTACTGTTTTATTATTACAGAGAAAAGGGAATCATTTAACCATTAAATAAACCCAATAGGACTGTTCTGCCCCAATAAGGGGTAATTATATCTTAGTTGGGATCAAGTACAGGTACTGTTTTATTATTTCAAAGAAAAGGGAATCATTTAACCATTAAATAAACCCAATAGGACTGTTCTGCCCCCAATAAGGGGTAATTATATCTTAGTTGGGATCAAGTACAGGTACTGTTTTATTATTACAGAGAAAAGGGAATCATTTAACCATTAAATAAACCCAATAGGACTGTTCTGCCCCAATAAGGGGTAATTATATCTTAGTTGGGATCAAGTACAGGTACTGTTTTATTATTACAGAGAAAAGGGAATCATTTAACCATTAAATAAACCCAATAGGACTGTTCTGCCCCCAATAAGGGGTAATTATATCTTAGTTGGGATCAAGTACAGGTACTGTTTTATTATTACAGAGAAAAGGGAATAATTTAACCATGAAATAAACCCAATAGGGCTGTTCTGCCCCCAATAAGGGGTAATTATATCTTAGTTGGGATCAAGTACAGGTACTGTTTTATTATTACAGAGAAAAGGGAATCATTTAACCATTAAATAAACCCAATAGGGCTGTTCTGCCCCCAATAAGGGGTAATTATATCTTAGTTGGGATCAAGTACAGGTACTGTTTTATTATTACAGAGAAAAATGAAGCTTTTTTTAAAAATGTGAATTATCTGAACTTTCTGGATAATAGGCTTCTGGATAAGGGGTCCAATACCTGTTTTATTATTAAACACAGGGAGGACCATTTATCAATATTCTGATTTTCATGGTTTAAGAGTTTAATCTCAGAGGTTTTTTTTTAAGTTTTAGAGTTTTTTGACACCACAAATAAACTAATTTCTACTAAAACCACAAATGTCTAGTCATTTATAAGAAGATCCAAAATGAAAAAGCACAAAATACTGAACAAAAGCAAGAAGAACACGAAAACCACACATTTCTCATAGTTTTTACTTTTGAATCTTCATGGACCTACAAAGAAAAGACCCCCCGAAAGCCTCTAAAACCACAAATTAAGTAAAGATTGTTACAATTTGCCTTGGCATAGTTTTGTATTAGTGGTTTTTCAGTTATTTAGCTTTTTGTTCAGCAGCTCTCTAGTGTGGCATTTCAGCAGCTGGTTGCTAGGGTTTTGTTTACCTTAGCAACCAGGCAGTGGTTTAAATAAGAGATGGGAATATGAATAGGAGAGAGTCTGGACAAAAAGATAAAGAATAATAATAATAATGAAATTGTAAGCTCACATGGCAATAGTTTTTTGGCTCCATTTGAAAGCTGGAAAGATGTTGAAGTGGATGTCTAATCATTTGAAAACAATAAAAAATAATTAATTAAGACCAATTGCAAAGTTGCTAGGAACAAAACATTCTATAACACACTAAAAGTTAACACAAAGGCAGTGTCGGACTGAGATGCCCGGGGCCCACCAGAAAAACCTTAGACCATGGGCCCACTTTCTAAACTATTATTCCTCCTTTCCTCATTTAATCTCTTTATTATCCAAGTCTTTTTGTTCTTCTTTGTTCTTATACAGCAATAGGGAATGACCATGAAGCAGGCTACCAGGAGTTTTCCTGGTATCTCAATGGACTAGTCCAACTCCTGCAAATAGTTAGAAACAAGAGGGCCCACTGACACCTGGGCCCACCGGGAGTTTTCCTTGTATCCTGGAGGGCCAGTCCAACACTGCATAAAGGTAAACCACCCTTTTAAGGTGGCCATGTATAGGCCACCACAATGGGCCTACCTGACCATAATCTGGTGCATAGATGTTATTTGTGTAGGTTTTATTCTACTGTCAGATCGAGAACCAGATATGTGCATTGATGGGGTCCTCAATCCAACAGCCTACGCAGCGGCAATTATGATATGAGCGTTTGGCCCGAGGTTCAAACCTCAAGGTTGGCATATTGGGGAAAGATCTGCTTCAATGTATGGCCACTTTTATGGCCAAAGTTAGTAAACAGGGGCACCTGTCAATGCAGGACGCCATTTAATGAGGGAAACGACATAAATCAGTGAACTCAATGCGTAGCCCAGGCTGAACGCCGCTGATGTGTATACTTAAACTACCCAACAATTGTTATAACTCCATTTCACCAAACACCCTCTCTAATTCTGGCGTCTCAGAGTTAGACTTTCTGGTCTTCGCTAAAACTGACCCATGTGGCACTACAATCAGAGACTATTGGCAACATTAAATGGCAAGAAGAAAGCTGGAGATCCCATGCTAAATGAATATGACAGGCATAAGACTAATCCATAATGCTCTGCTACATGGAAACACAACTGTCTGCATTCCTTTTCCTATCAGACATTTAACAAAATATAGGTTTAATGGCAGTAAGGGGTTAACAGGCAACTAATTATCTGACTTTTAATGCACATTCTGACTTTTCACAGCGATTTCCAAACATTCCAATTCCAGAAATTCCATCGCAATCATTTTTAAGTCTGCGCACCTCAGTTCCCCCCAAGTATACTGATGTGGGATCCCTGCCAAAAGCTGCATGTGTTCACAAGATGGATATGGAGAGACATACAGTAAAATCAGGACTTTTTTTAGCAAAAAAAAACGTACATTTATTCCTGTGGTCAGTTAGGAAAAGCTATGTTCCTATTCCTATTTTACAGGTGGTGCAATGTTTGCATTGAGTCATGGGATTCAAGTGACATCACTAATCACTGGCCATGACATCATTAAGCACCAAAACGATTATAGGGGTAATCACAGTCTTAGCAATAACAGGGTGCAAATTTTACCCATAGTAAAGATGGGTCCCGGTGCTCATGCCCCAGGCCATCATGGAGAAAGACACGTGTAACAATTTAGGCAGGCTCTCCGGGTTCCCAAAAGAAAGTATAGCAAAAAGCAGCCATATTGTATTAAAAAGTTAGTTTATTTAATCCATATATAAAACAAAAAAGAGAAGCCTTACGCGTTTTGTACCAATAGGGTACTTAATCATAGGCTGAATAGCATTTAAAAAAAAACACATTATTTAATGGCAAAGTAGCCAATGGGGAAAAGCCCTGATAATTGGCCAATCACAACCATCATGTATCTAAATGACATGTAGTGGGTGGTTAAAAATGGTTTATTTAAGGATATAAAGTATAAAGGTTTTTAGGTACAATATAGCAAAGTAAAGTACATATTTACTTAAATCTTTATATATATCAGGTCACATCATAGTCAAAGTTAAAACCGTTAGGTTGACTGGTTTTTAGAAAGAAAATCCATTTTGTTTCTTTTCTTATTAGTGTTTGTGTAATGTCTCCCCCTCTGGGGTTAGGAATTACTCTATCGATTCCTATGACATTCAAAAAGGATAGTGATCTGTTAGAGCAAAATTGGAAATGTTTCGCTATTGTAGTTTGACAATTTACGTTTGTAAAGTTTAAAATGTGTTCTCTGATTCTGTCTTTTAATGTTCTGCTAGTTTGGCCAACATATTGTTTTTTACATTTGGTACATGTAGGCAAATATATGACATATTTAGTATTGCAATTGATATAGTGCTTAATCTGATAGGTCTTCAATGTGATGGATGAGGTTAACAATTGTGTCTTAACAATATAATTGCATGTGATGCATTGTCTGGATCCACATTTAAACATGCCATTTGTAGATAACCATGTGTTTGTTGGTTTATTACGTCGGATCAAGCTAGGAGATAATTTATTATTTAGTGTTTCTGTTTTTCTGGTTACAAATCTAAACCCATTATCGAGGATTTGTCTGAGTGGGGTCAGTTTTTAGTATTGTCAGGTTAATGTTTTTTATGGCTTTGTATTGAGGACTGTAGGTTAAGATACACAACAGAGCCTTGGTGTTATCTTTAGTTTTCATTTTGCTTTGTTCTGTAGTGTTGTGTATTACTTTGTACTTATTAAAAAGGTTAGATCTGTTGGTAGATGCTGCTATCTTAAAAGCTTCTTGAATGACATTTTTTGGATACCCTCTATCGAGTAGTCTGTAGTGGAAGTCTTTAGATTTCAATAGAAACTCAGTTTATTCTGAGCAGATACGCCTAATGCGTAGGTACTGGCTGTATGGGATGGTGTGTATAAGGTGTTGCGGGTGACAAGATTGTGCATTAAGTAAGGTGTTGGCTGAACAGTCCTTTCTAAAAATAGTGCTGGTGACAGAACTGTTTTTAGTACTGAGTGTAATGTTTAAAAAGTTAATAGCATGGTTATTGATTTCTGAAATTAACTGTAGATTATAGTTGTTTTGCTAATTGACATAACAAAATCAGTGAATTGTTCTTTTGTGCCTGACCAAATTAGGATGATATCGTCAATATAACAACCAAAATATTGAATATTATTAGAAAAAGTCTTCTCATCATTATAGATATGTAGTTCCTCCCACCAGCCTAAGAATAAATTTGCGTATGATGGGGCGAATTTCGCACCCATAGCCGTTCCGCGGCATTGTAGATAATATTTATTGTGAAAAAGAAAAAAGTTATGAGTGAGAAGAAATTGTATGGATTGTAAGAGGAATGTAATGAAGTTAGATTCGTATGTGCTATAGTGAGACTCGATAGCTTTAAGACTGAGTTGATGAGGAATACAAGAATATAGTGAAGTGACATCGATGGAGGCCCATTTAAAGTTGTTCTTAGTATTCCATTGGAAATTATTTAGTACATGAAGCAGAAGGCCACTGTCCCTTAGGTAGCTAGGAAGTCTTAAGACTAGGGGTTGTAAAAAGTGGTCAGTATATTCGCATAAGTTTTCTCCTAAGTAGCCAATGCCTGCTATAATTGGTCGTCCTAATGGTGGCCTCTCTTTTTTATGAATTTTTGGTAGGTGAGGAAAAATGGCTGTTTTCAGGGTATAAGTTTTTAGGAAAGAAAAAAGAACCACTTATACAGATATTTTTTTGTCTTGCTGTGTTATAAGAAGTAAATAAGGAATTTTACATGAGGTCAAGTGACTTTATAATATCCTGAAGCCCTGAATAAACTGCACAATTATTGAGATATGAGTTTCAATACACAATATATCAGTAAGGTTTTCTTGTTATTGTTCCATTTGCATTGGCATAACCCCTCTGTGCCAGGTCCTATCTGGGAATATCTTGTGCCCATGTAATAGCCAGCTCTATTAGCCCCTGTAGAGGGTAGGTCTGTAGGGATACATTCCTGAGTTAGGGTGCTGTGGCAGCACCGGGTGGTTAAGGCTAGGTAGCAGAGCATTGTAGTTGGGTCAGTATGTGCCAGAATTGCAATTAATGAGAATAGGGTTAGAGATTGAAGGACATGTAGACCCCACACACAAAATTGTAATCAGTGAACAGCCTATTTGAAATACTGGCACTCTTGTAGCTCAAAGGTTAATAGTAAGGCTGCACCATCCCCTTAATCACTTGGGATTCCTTCTCTAACCCACTCAGCCCCCTCCATCAAGGATTTACTTTGCCTGTTGGCTCCTGGGCATGCTCAGTTCTTCCCAGCTCAGATTACTAAACATGCCCTCCAGTCTAGCAGCCAATGAAGACAGGGCATTGCTGTTTCCCATAGAAACTCTGCTCTAGCTGTCTGCTCATATTTTTCTCCTAACCTCCTGAGCTCAGCTTAACCGCTTCAGTGCTTAATCCAAGCAGAACTTTTTTTATCAAAGTACTTTCTGCCTGTGTGAGCCTGCATTCTTGATAAATTGTTTGCTAAATAGGGGTCTTTGTGTGTTTGCAGATTTAAATGTAACTGATGATGTGTCAGTGGGAAAATGGCCGCCGGGTTAAAGCTGCTATTTGTTTAGGAAAATGTGATGGTGCTGGCAAACAGAGGGAATATGTGCAGTACACATGGTGCCATTTGGGTGGGGGTGATGTGCCACACATATATACATTGTAGTAAAATTAGTATAGTGAATTACTATTCCTGTGCTGTACCAGAATATTAATGGACAGTTAAATACTTACTGTATGTGCTTGCACCATGTTTTTGTTTATTGCACATTGTACGTTGATTATGTGGGGGCTCAGCCTGAGTGAAATCACTGATTCATCGCATAGCCAACTGGAGGCCCTAGGTAGCCAAAATGCCCCTCTCCTATTACCCAGGTGATGACCTGAGGACTGCATCATGGCACAACATTGCATCACCAAGTGCAGTAGGGCAAGGGGACCTTCCCAGGGCATGTCTCTTTCCAAGCAGGGAGCTTTCCCTCTCCCTCTATAATAACCCCGTTGTTTGCCTCCATCAGTGTCGGACTGACCCATAGGGATACCAGGAAAATTCCCAGTGGGCCCAGGTATCAGTGGGCCCTCCTGCTTTTAGCCATTTGGCCTAATTCATGGTCATTACTTATTTTTATATGGAAACAAAGCAACTAAATATATAGAAAAATAGATTATAATATGTAAAGATAAATAAAATAGGAAAATATAGAGACCAAGTAAGAAATGGATGAAAAATAGTTTGGAGAGTGGGCCTGTGGTCAAAGGTTTTCTGGTGGGCCCCTGGCATTCCAGTCCGACACTGGCCTCCATACAGATTTTACTGATGCAACTACTGCACCCAATGCCCACAACATACCATTGCTGTCATTAGGAATATCAGTGTGGAAGTGTTCAACTCCACTGAGGGTCAGATTTATCTGCTAGGGTTCCAGAGTACCTTCCGGGGTGTCCAGGCTCTAGTAGGCCCCGGCCAAGGGAAACTGGTATCAATCCTTTTTTATTTCTGTCATAGGCTAATATAACACCAGTAATATTTATCACTATATATTTTATTGCTCTGAGAGTAGGATCTAAATGTCAGACTCTCTGGTAGGCATTTGGGCTCCCAGTCTGCCTACTACATATGTACCTTGTTATGTGAATCAGTTGTACGCAAGCTGAAGGTCTATCATGGGGTTAGTGGTATATTGGTTGCATATTGGGTGGCGCCCCAGCAGTAGTTACAGTGTAGTAACACTAGTCTGAAAGTGTTATTGTGGCGCAGATATCATGCTATTTTGCTGATTGCTGCTAGAATTTATCCCGCTTGTATCAGCAGAACCTCGGCATCAGTTTATATCGCTGCCCCGTTTGTAACATATAAATCTGGTTACAGAAATCCCCACAAACGAGATACGGCAAATTTCAGAGGCAATTTAGCCTTTATCTTAATTTGAATATGTTTTTCCCTTTAAGGCACATGTTTCATTATAAGAACTTGAGTCCCTTTAATCTCGTGCTACGCAATGTAATTTGATTTCACCCTTGCTTTAAAATAGGTTCTTTTTAATCTCGAGGCTTAGCGGCCACATGTGGTACGTTTTAAATCGTGCTACTAGACACCACGCCTAAAAAGGAGCCGTATGCTCAACTATAAAAATAACTATAATCATATATTTTATCATTTCTTTCCTTCCATTTTCTACATATTGAAAAAATAATATTTGGTTGCTGTATCAATGCAGCTTGCAACAGATTGCACAATACCTTGCTATACACCAATCTAATGGCCACAGTATAGACCAGGGAGATGCAACCTTAGGTGGTCCCAGCTGCCTCAGAACTTTCTGAAGATTGAACTTTTCTAAACTTTCCTAGATTCACCCTCCTGGATTTGCTGTGTCTGAAGCACCAATGGTCTCCTCTACCCGATCATGGTGACCTTAGGCCAAGTTGGCTGCTTAGATCACTGCAAACGTTTAATTGTAAGCTGTTAAAAATATAGGTACTTCAGGATTCATTTATCATGGAGCTGTCATCCCAGCTGGCATCTGTGGCCACAAGTAGTGCACTTTATTCATGTTGAAAAGCAGATTCCTCTATTCGCTGCTTGACATGGGTGGGCTGTTTACTTCATAGTAAGCTTGGTTGTGCCACTATAAGTTTGTAGAATAACACTATGGACTTTTACATCTAAGCATGTCCTTCTTTCTACTTAAATTGTCTCGTGTTGTGCCGGCATAAGCAGACCACATGTGCAGTATGGGTTGATGCATGGTGGATGAAACAATAAGAATTGTTGGTCAACAATTAGATCTGGTGCTGTAATTCCTTAAAAGATGGCACGTCTGTAGGGGACCCATTGGGTTAACTTCCTCTTCTGCTCAGAAAGTCTCTGGTCCATTAACTATGCCCTGTTAAAAGGAAGTAGTTCCCATTGATCCAGGGGTTTTATATAAGTTCCATCATAACAGGAGTTGAATTCACCAGGGGCTCTTAGGTGGAGGTAGGCTTAGGTATCCAAGGAGAAGTGGTTGGACCATAAGGTAACCATTCGCTAGTGAAGCTTGGGTACAGGGTCCCCATAAATAATGTTGTTAACAATTGACAGGTTAGCATCCTGTTATAGTACACCCCAGGGTGTAAGCGTAAGTCGTGGCTATGCTCCACCAAGGAGACGTAGTGAGGTTAGTATTGGCCTAGTGTAGGACCATAACTGGAAAATAATTAATTTAACCAGTGGCCTGGGGTTGAGAGTGCCTAAGGCAAGTGCCCACCCCAAGGTGGTCCCCCCTGTCCCCACCACCCTACGCACCTTATCTCCGCATGTTTACATGTGTGTGACTCGGCACTAGTACAGAAGTATGAGCCCCCTACCTTCAGGGATGTACAGTGGTGTGAAAAACTATTTGCCCCCTTCCTGATTTCTTATTCTTTTGCATGTTTGTCACACTTAAATGTTTCTGCTCATCAAAAACCGTTAACTATTAGTCAAAGATAACATAATTGAACACAAAATGCAGTTTTTAAATGAAGGTTTACATTATTAAGGGAGAAAAAAAACTCCAAATCTACATGGCCCTGTGTGAAAAAGTGATTGCCCCCCTTGTTAAAAAATAACTTAACTGTGGTTTATCTATTTCAATTTTCAATTTCAATATCAATTTCTGTAGTCACCCCCAGGCCTGATTACTGCCACACCTGTTTCAATCAAGAAATCACTTAAATAGGAGCTACCTGACACAGAGAAGTAGCCCAAAAGCACCACAAAAGCTAGACATCATGCCAAGATCCAAAGAAATTCAGGAACAAATGAGAACAAAAGTAATTGAGATCTATCAGTCTGGTAAAGGTTATAAAGCCATTTCTAAAGCTTTGGGACTCCAGCGAACCACAGTGAGAGCCACTATCCACAAATGGCAAAAACATGGAACAGTGGTGAACCTTCCCAGGAGTGGCCGGCCGACCAAAATTACCCCAAGAGCACAGAGACAACTCATCCGAGAGGCCACAAAAGACCCCAGGACAACATCTAAAGAACTGCAGGCCTCACTTGCCTCAATTAAGGTCAGTGTTCACGACTCCACCATAAGAAAGAGACTGGGCAAAAACGGCCTGCATGGCAGATTTCCAAGGCGCAAACCACTTTTAAGCAAAAAGAACATTAAGGCTCGTCTCAATTTTGCTAAAAAACATCTCAATGATTGCCAAGACTTTTGGGAAAATACCTTGTGGACCGACGAGACAAAAGTTGAACTTTTTGGAAGGTGCGTGTCCCGTTACATCTGGCGTAAAAGTAACACAGCATTTCAGAAAAAGAACATCATACCAACAGTAAAATATGGTGGCGGTAGTGTGATGGGCTGGGGTTGTTTTGCTGCTTCAGGACCTGGAAGGCTTGCTGTGATAGATGGAACCATGAATTCTACTGTCTACCAAAAAATCCTGAAGGAGAATGTCCGGCCATCTGTTCGTCAACTCAAGCTGAAGCGATCTTGGGTGCTGCAGCAGGACAATGACCCAAAACAAACCAGCAAATCCACCTCTGAATGGCTGAAGAAAAACAAAATGAAGACTTTGGAGTGACCTAGTCAAAGTCCTGACCTGAATCCTATTGAGATGTTGTGGCATGACCTTAAAAAGGCGGTTCATGCTAGAAAATCCTCAAATAAAGCTGAATTACAACAATTCTGCAAAGACGAGTGGGCCAAAATTCCTCCAGAGCGCTGTAAAAGACTCGTTGCAAGTTATCGCAAACGCTTGATTGCAGTTATTGCTGCTAAGGGTGGCCCAACCAGTTATTAGGTTCAGGGGGCAATTACTTTTTCACACAGGGCCATGTAGGTTTGGATTTTTTTTCTCCCTAAATAATAAAAACCCTCATTTAAAAACTGCATTTTGTGTTTACTTGTGTTATCTTTGACTAATAGTTAAATGTGTTTGATGATCAGAAACATTTTGTGTGACAAACATGCAAAAGAATAAGAAATCAGGAAGGGGGCAAATAGTTTTTCACACCACTGTATATATAATAAGGCACCCTAAGGCCTGTGCCTAAGGCAGCATGTTTTTAATTTAAAAAAAGTTCCCCAAGCCTCTGCCGTGGATTTCCATGGGAAATCTGGCAACGGAGCTGGGGGGTAGGGGAATGGAGGCTTTGGGGAAGTGACGTCACACGTACAACATAGGGGCATATTTAGGTCCGGTGCCTAGGGCAGAACTGAACCTAAATACGTCCCTGTCTACATTTCCACCCTAAGCATGTGCTTCTTCTGCCTACTTCTAGTTCCAACCCTGCATTTAACCCATTACACATCCCTGTCCAAAATTAAAAAGGGACAATATTCAGCAACGTGACCACTTGTTCAGAGATTGGAAAAGCACTATATTTGGGCTGTGCCAACATAATGAGCGCCCCCCCCCCCCCCCCCACATATAGCTTTGAAATAAACTAGTAGCCTAGTATAAGCATAAAGATATTTTTATTCATTATGCTACTGAGACAAATCCGTCCTGGGGTGTATAATGGTGTAATTAAATTAAACGAGAAATCTGTACGTCTTGAACACAATTTTCTCATTGTATAAAGCAGCTGAAATCTTTAGATGGGCTGATATCCCAGGCATATGGCTCCTGACGTAGAGTTACAAGCTGCTGCCTTCACTTCCAAGCCTCGGCATTCCTCTGATCCTGGGAGAGAAGAGACCATACAAAGAGTCCAGTCTGCACGAGTCCCACGATGTCTCTGCAATAAATTTCCATTATGAATAAGTTACAGCGAGGGTCCCTGGAGCAGTGCAGGAACTGCTACCAATCGGATGTCTCTATTTCTTTCCTGATTTATGCCTTGAAAAAGATACTGATCTCTGGGATTTTTGTAAATTGTTCCGCAGATTGAAAGAGAACAATGTGCGGTGTTGCTCATAAAGATGGTGGAGTTGGGTTTCCGCTCCGCAGTGTAATGCTGGAAGCTGGTAGCAGAAATTTAGAGACTTGATAACTGAACATGATATGAACTAATGTGAAACAATGTATTGGTTTATTGGCCGCTCTGTCAGTTGTCCCCAAGGTGCCCCTAAATTTCTCTTCCCAGAAAAACAGCACCACATGGCAAACCAGACTGCAGTTCTGTAGCATTACTTATATAAAGTCATAACTTCCCTTCTTGGCTACCAGATCAGAACTGTCAACCTTGAGCCCCACATATTGCTAAACTGTATCTCTCATACTAACACATAATGAAGGCAGGTTGGGAGTTGCTGGTCAGAGGAAGGGATAAAACGTTGGACCCAGTCTTCTAGGTCTCACCGTGGGCACACTCTCACAGCTATTAGCTATACAGCAGAAAGTGGCAAATGGTATAGAGTTTTATATAGGCTCACAGGGGAAATAATGGGCCGATGAGAATTTCCCTACACTGGGGTCCACTGGGAGACCCCTCTGCCAACCCCATTTAATCTCATAAAAATATATTTATATTAAAAGACTAGTAGTAATAGTAATATTTCTAGTTGCATGAAGAAATCCATTTCCAAGACATTAGTGGGGTCATTTAATACAAGGCACTAAGCAGTAACTATAGAGAAAGCAGACCCTGCAGTTGCAGGGGGGCCTGGACCGCTATAGCTATAGACAGCAGTTCTCAACCTGTGGGTCGGGACCCCCTTTGGCAGTCGAACAACCATTTCACAACACATATTTCCAATGGTCTTAGGAATAATTTTATGGTTGGGGGTCACCACAACTTAAGTAACTGTATTAAGGGGTCGGGGCATTAGGAAGGTTGAGAACCACTACTCTAAGACATCCCCCTCCTCAGCCGCACGTGCTGGGTAGGTAAGAGAGGAACACAAGTGCATTGGTGCGTGAGTGGAAGGAGGACCAAGTAGGCGTGCACTGGACCCCTTCAAAGATTTTTTTGTGGGGGGCCCGGTGTAGTGGTTTGCCCAGGTGCAGTGGTTTGCCCAGGTGCAGTAACCTATAGCCGCCAATCAGCAGCTAACTATGTGCTATGGGCTACTGCACCTTTGTAACATATTGACAAATGCATGTACAAATCGCAATTTTGCATGCAAATTGCCTATTTACCCACAATGCAGTATTGTTTTTCTGGTGCACCTAATGACACAACCCACAGTGGGAAACCAGGGTGGGGGCAGCTCTAGGGTTCCCCCAACGTCAATAGGCACATTTGGGCTCCATTCATTAATGTTTGGAGGTAAGAACCTTAATGAACTGCATCTACATTGTGCCCATTTTGGAGCCAATGACCCCAATAGTACATGGCTAAAATGATGATATGATCCCCTATATGATCCCTAACTACTAATCACTCATTATTGCTCAAAAGCCTGGGAGAAAAGGGAAAGATAAAGGGGTGCTCTCATGTGTATAGAGATCACCTGCTTACAATGTTATATAAGGGAACAAAGGGATTCAGAGTGCAAGCTCTGTGGGACAGGGATCTGTGACTGAGGCAATTCTATACATTTTTATTGTATTGTTACCCTGTCTGCATATTTATACTGTGTATCATTAGAAATATCCTGCTCCATATACAATTAAGATCCCATTACAAACACATTTTTTTTATAGGGATAAGAGGAAACCTTTAGGGGTGCTGAGCGGAACCTCCTTTATTTCTTGCATTACGGATGGTGTCGCCATTTGTTTGAGATATAGGGTCATTATAGCACCATTACAAGTTTCTGCCTCGCTAATACCTATTGGTGCAGCACGCGCAAGGCCGCTCGTACACAGCACATTGTATAGAAGATTCATTGCATTTCCAAACCCATCCTGACAAACGTCATCCTATTTTATCCGTAGCGGCCATAATGAACACGACGCAGCTTATGTTTATTGCCTGCCCTTCTCCTCGCCTGCTCGGCATCCTTCTAGAACTCTCCGTCTCTACCAGCCTTTAATTCTAACCTTCCAAAATGGAACTGGAGATGGAAACACAAGAAATGTGATTTCCCTCATATATATATCATTACTGGTCACAAATCTTACAACACTTTCCCAGGTCACAATAGAATCCTACAGGAAAAAAAAAACAGCGGAGGCAATATTTAAATCCTCTCATTTATTAAAGTCCGACTTTTTTTTTTCTAGTAAGCAGGATATGTTTTTGGCTTTCCGACATGTCACATGATCTCCTGTCCAGATGTGCCGGTGCGTGTTTAGTAACGGACTCGCCAAACCACAGGACTCTTTCCTTGCTGGCAGTTTGTTACTGTAACTCAGCCCTATTCCCAGGGGCCACAGAAGCATTATATTAATAAATATGTGGTCTAAAAACAACAACACAATGGAAGAAGCCAACCGTAACCCTAATGCAGATCTACAGTACAGTACAAGATACTTATGGGGTTATGTAAAAAAAATGCACTACACCTACCCAGGAGCAGTAACCCATAGCAACCAGTCAGCAGGCAGCATTTACTGGTCACCTATATAAAAATAAACACCTTATTGGTTGCTATGGGTAACTGCTCCTGGGCAAACTTACTGCCTTTTATTACATATGGGGGTTAATTCTTTATTATAGGGAAAATATAATACAATACAAAAAAAAAAAACCTTCACCAGAAATTCATATCCATTTTGAATTCTAAGCAGAGATGTGGAAAAACCAGGGTCTGGAGAAACGATTATGGTATTATTTATTAAAATTCTAGATAACTATTTTTTAATGGGATTTGAGGAAAAAATGGAAAGCAAACAAACCTAATCTTTATTTTTCAGTCAAACAAAGTTGACATTTTTGCCCAACTAACTATATTGAAAATATTTTTTGTCTGTTTTGCCCATTCTCATTATCCAAACATCAGTTCTGGGCTCTCACATTAAGGTATGACTGAGAGCCCCTCCTATTACACCTGCATGATTACGACTGTAAAATCAGAATTATGACTTATAATGAACATTTGAATTTTTAATTTCGTAATTAGAACTAAAACCTCAAAATTCTTTCTTTTACGATCATAAATATGTCTTAAGCAAAGAAAGATCTTCCATTTTTTAAAAAGGACGCCTGCCACTGACTTCTACATGATCTCGACAGCTTCTAGATGGCAGCATATTGTTTTTTTTCAGATTTGCAAATTATTGCATAATAAATGGCGAAAAAATCATATTTTGTTCAAGACAAAATTGTATTTTTGTGCAAAAAGAAAATCATGAAAAAAAAAATCGAACATTAGTAAATGCCCCCATAATCTCATATTTATGACAATCTCATAATCTCAAAATTTACATTTTGACCTTTACTTTTTTCAACCCTACGTGTCTATGTAACTATATATAGTTTATAATTTACCTGAGAATAAACGTCACAGCCATTTCTGAGGGCTGTCAGTTTGGCTCAGTGAGGTTCCTTGCCCTGAGTGGGGGGGTATTACAGCATAGTCTGCCCTTGCCCTGAGTGGGGGGGTATTACAGCATAGTCTGCCCTTGCCCTGAGTGGGGGGGTATTACAGCATAGTCTGCCCTTGCCCTGAGTGGGGGGGTATTACAGCATAGTCTGCCCTTGCCCTGAGTGGGGGGGTATTACAGCATAGTCTGCCCTTGCCCTGAGTGGGGGGGTATTACAGCATAGTCTGCCCTTGCCCTGAGTGAAGGGGTATTACAGCATAGTCTGCCCTTGCCCTGAGTGGGGGGGTATTACAGCATAGTCTGCCCTTGCCCTGAGTGGGGGGGTATTACAGCATAGTCTGCCCTTGCCCTGAGTGGGGGCATCTAACTTACTGTTTTACCCCCCCATATAGCAGAGACGCAGGACTCCTGTAGCGCCATAATGGGAACCAGTACAGGACTTCCCACAGTGGCGGAACAGGGCTACACCAGTAACTGGCTAACTGCATGACCTGGGCAGCACCAAGTCTTGACCCTTTCCTCAAACTCTCCACTTCCTTCCTTTTGCTAACACTCAGACTCCGTGTGGGTTGAAAAGGCCGCAGCCAAGTTTATTGCATATAATTAACAATCATGTAACAATGCCAACATGTTAATATACAACACTATCCAGCGGGATCTCCACCCCTTGCTGCTGAAGGCTGCTCCTGTGGAGATCCTTTGTTAACCAGCATAACAAATTCCAAAGACTCCTGCCCTTATCTTTTGTCCCTCCCCTTTTACCATCGGCTAATCACCACCACCCCTAGCCTCTGACCTGCACAACTTCTGCCACAGGCGTTCCGGCATGACCCCTTAAGCTGGGTGCGCCCTCCCATCCCCTATCTGCAGGGCCCTTTCAATCCCCTCTGCCAAACCCAGGTTAAAGATGTCTGTACCCACCTCTGATAAGTATACCCTGTCCTGCCAATAGTAACCTGGCAGCCAAGATTCCAGTTCCCTATGCCGCACCACCACACCTCCCGAGTGTCGTATGAAGCAATTTATTAATCTTCGGCCTGCTTCTTTCCATTGTGTGCATGTCCCTTACCCACCTCCATACCAACCCGCTGATCATCTCAGACCAGACTATCACCACCCCTGAGATCAGTGCCCTCAGTCTATCCACATCCTGCTTCATAGCCCTGACTAGATTTCTCTGGCCCGTGACTCCCATGTCATTGCCTCCCACATGTAAAACAAGTATGTCCGGGGGTGTTTCCGAATACAGTAACCCTGTATTATCATCTTATTTAACATTCCTGGCCAAATGAGCACCCAGAATCATGACCATTTCAGGGTAACTTGTCCAACGGGAAAAACCAGCTGCGCTCCTGGTCGTTGAACTGCAGCCCTCCAATCGGCCCTTTAGATGTATGACTGGTCCAGCAACCACACCACTTTTCTGTGACCTTCAAAAGAAAAGAGAACAACCAACAAACAGATTTTTTTTTTATATCAGAGAAGGGTGTATGTAACTCCAAAAACGTCTTGACTCCCAACGCCCTATTGTTTAATCTTTTACTCCCCACTTGAAGGTTTTTGACCATCTTAACCAAATCCTCACACTTCTGGGTTCCAAATTTGCATCCCTGATGTTCAGACCCCCTGGTTTCGATTTGCTTTGACTTACCAGTTCCCCAATTCGGAAGGCCTCCTGCTGTCTGCGGCCGTGGACTTACTGGCCTCTGGTTGCCCTGGCTCCCCCTTTTCTGTTCCTGCCCCGGCCTCCCCTTCCCCCCATGCCTTTTCTACCCCTTGTGGTTCTAGCTAGGAAACCCTTCAACCCCTCCAGAAGTGTCCCACCTGACCTACCTGTTCCTGGCCCTGGTTGTGCCAATAGAGTTGTTGGTGCTGGGTTGACTTGGTTGCTTATTAGCTCCAGCGCCTCTTTGCAGTTGGTTAGATTACTGGTTGCACTGGTAGATTACTGGTCATATTAGCACAATGGCTATAAACAAAATAAGTACAATTTTGTTTTTTGTTCTTCTCAAGAAAGAAGGCCCTAAAGTAGGAGATCTCTGCTGCTGGGTGTTTTGCGGCAGGAATACACTTCTATAATCAGAGTTCTTCCTCTTTCTGGTTTGGATTCGAGCATTTCTGCGACGACTTCTATCTTCCTCTTGTGCCATTTTTTTGAAAGTATAATATGATTGTCGTCTGTAAGATAGTTTAGATAGACACGAAGAACAGTGTGAAACAGTTGCTTCCTCTGTCACAGATCTAAACAAATGAAGATGTGTCCTGGGCAACCGACTTCAGGTTGGTGTGAATTTCCCTCCCATCCCGTGGCCTTAAAGGTATACGAAACCCACCCCCCCCGAAAGCTCCCTTGAAGGAATGTAGCATCTTCCCGCTTTTTTTTTTAATATCAGAGAAGGGTGTATGTAACACCTAAAACACCTTGACTCCCAACACCCTATCGTTTCATCCCTTAGTCTCGCCTGTGCAGCTTTGGTAGCCGCGCCTATCCGGAAGGAATGGATCCCGTATTCCTCTGGTGCCTTACTCAAATCTTTCAAACTCAACCTGAGAACTTTTAAAAACTGATACCTGGATAGCGGCACGCCATCCGCGTGCACTAGTAAGGGGCCATCACCCTTGGGTCGTACCTCCAGATAACATTGGAAGCAGCCTCATGGGTAAGCTACCCCCCATCTAGTTCGCCAAGCTCAATCAGCTTGCCCTTGCCCCACTTGAAGGTTTTTGACCGTCTTAACCAAATCCTCACACTTCTGGGTTCCAAATTTGCATCCCTGATGTTCAGACCCCCTGGTTTCAATTTGCTTTGACTTACCAGTTCCCCAATTCGGAATGCCTCCTGCTGTCTGCGGCCGTGGACTTATTGGCCTCTGGTTGCCCTGGCTCCCCCTTTTCTGTTCCTGCCCCGGCCTCCCCTTCCCCCCATACCTTTTCTACCCCTTGCGGTTCTGGCTAGGAAACCCTTCAACCCCTCCAGAAGTGTCCCACCTGACCTACCTGTTCCTGGCCCTGGTTGTGCCGATACAGTCGTTGGTTCCCTGTTTGCTTATTAGCTCCAGCGCCTCCTCGCAGTCGGTTACATTACTGGTTGCACTGTCAATAAAAGCTTGAGAATAGTTTTCATGCAATGTTACAGTGCATATTACCACAGTGGATATGAACATCATCACTATAATTTGGTTTTCTGTGCTTCTTAAGAAATAGGCATTAAAGCAGGAGATCTCTGCTGCTGGATTTTTTGTGGCAGGAATAGAATTTTGTAATCACGATTCGTTTTTCTGGCTCAGATACGCGCACTTCTGCGACGATTTTCGTCGTGTGCCATTTTTGTAGATTTAATGTGATTGTCGTCTGTAAGATAGTTTGGATAGACAAGAAGAACAGTGTGAAACAGTTGCTTCCTCT
The DNA here is from genome assembly GCF_000004195.4 of Xenopus tropicalis. Lineage (NCBI taxonomy): Eukaryota > Metazoa > Chordata > Amphibia > Anura > Pipidae > Xenopus > Xenopus tropicalis. The sequence continues at coordinate 147,384,930 of NC_030681.2, forward strand.
GTCACAGATCTAAACAAATGAAGATGTGTCCTTGGCAACCGACTTCAGGTTGGCGTGAATTTCTCTCCCATCCCATGGCCTGAAAGGTATACGAACCCCCCCCGAAAACCCTTTTGAAGGAATGTAGCATCTTCCCGCCTACCGTACAACCTTAACCAGGGAAGCATTGTGGCGAGCCTTTTGCAGCCTCTGCTCCTTGGCCCGATTGTGTGACCCAGGTCTGTAGCAACAGGCTGTTTCGGTAAATTGGCGCCAAATCCCCCTCTGCTCACCCCTTTTTATTTCTTCCTCTTACCCTCTATCCAATCACTGCCTAGTCTACAATCCCCATAATCCCTTGCTTCCTAACACTTCCTGGGTCTTCCTCCTAGCCCTGTCATGTCCCTGTCCCTCCATTTTCTCTTGTCCTAAGGGCCTTCTAAATCTCTGGTCCTGACGGAATTAATGAGCCACATATCCTGCATAAATATTATTGCTTTAAAAAACACCAAGATCCCATGAAGTTTTAACCAAAAAAATATTTTCAATGTTGAACAACCAAAAAAAAGAAATAAAAAGTATGTCTGACTGGTCAGTCCTGAAACATACAGGCTCTAATGCCTAGAAATACTTACATAAAAGTTTCTAAATTCAAATAAATCCCCTCTTTGTTATATTGGCTAAGCCCAAAGGATTGATTGAACCCTTTGATACCTCTGCTTTTATCTTAGCGAATTCTTCCTTTAAATGAGCCACATTCTTATGCACGTCCTTCACAGCAACTATAATGTCACGATGTTGCCTAAGAATATCATTCATTGTATCTATCAATTCCCTGGTTGTGCCGATGAAATTGTTGGTTCTGGGTTGCCCTGGTGCCTCCAACGTTCCCACCGCTGCCGCCTGTTGTGCCGTATTCCCTTCCACGGCCGGGTGGGCCCTCTGACCCTTCTTCTCTGCTCCAGCTCCCTTGAACGCACCTAGAGGTACAGACATCTCAGACCAGACTATCACCACCCCTGAGATCAGTCTATCCACATCCTGCTTCATAGCCCTGACTAGATTTCTCTGGCCCATGACTCTCATGTCATTGACTCCCACATGTAACACAAGTAGTTCAGGGTAACTTGTCCAACGGGAAAGACCAGCTGCGCTCCTGTTTGTCGAACTGCAGCTCTCCGTTCGGCCCTGTAAATGTATGACTGGTCCAGCAACCACACCACTTTTCTGTGACCATTAAAAGAAAAGAGAACAACCAACAAACTGAATTTTTTTTTTAATATTAGAGAAGGGCGTATGTAACACCTAAAACACCTTGACTCCCAACACCCTATCGTTTCATCCCTTAGTCTCGCCCGTGCAGCTTTGGTAGCCGCGCCTATCCGGAAGGAATGGATCCCGTATTCCTCTGGTGCCTTACCCAATTTTTTCAAACTCAACCTGAAAACTTTTAAAAACTGATACCTGGATAGCGGCACGCCGTCCGCGTGCACTAGTAAGGGGCCATCACCCTTGGGTGTTACCTCCAGATAACGTTGGAGACAGCCTCGTGGGTAAGCTGCCCCCCCATCTAATTTTCCAAGCTCAATCAGCTTGCCCTTGCCCCACGTGTCGGTTTTTGACCGTCAACCAAATCCTCACGCTTCTGGGTTCCAAATTAGCATCCCTGATGTTCAGACCCCCTGTTTTCGATTTGCTTTGACTTACCAGTTCCCCAATTCGGAAGGCCTCCTGCTGTCTGCGGCCGTTGACTTACTGGCCTCTGGTTGCCCTGGCTCCCCCTTTTCTGTTCCTGCCCCGGCCTCCCCTTCCCCCCATACCTTTTCTACCCCTTGTGGTTCTAGCTAGGAAACCCTTCAACCCCTCCAGAAGTGTCCAACCTGACCTACCTGTTCCTGGCCCTGGTTGTGCCAATAGAGTTGTTGGTGCTGGGTTGACTTGGTTGCTTATTAGCTCCAGCGCCTCTTCGCAGTTGGTTAGATTACTGGTTGCACTGGTAGATTACTGGTCATATTAGCACAATGGCTATAAACAAAATAAGTAAAATTTTGTTTTTTGTTCTTCTCAAGAAAGAAGGCCCTAAAGTAGGAGATCTCTGCTGCTGGGTGTTTTGCGGCAGGAATACAATTCTATAATCACAGTTCTTCCTCTTTCTGGTTTGGATTCGAGCATTTCTGCGGCGACTTCTATCTTCCTCTTGTGCCATTTTTTTGAAAGTATAATATGATTGTCGTCTGTAAGATAGTTTAGATAGACAAGAAGAACAGTGTGAAACAGTTGCTTCCTCTGTCACAGATCTAAACAAATGAAGATGTGTCCTGGGCAACCGACTTCAGGTTGGCGTGAATTTCCCTCCCATCCCGTGGCCTTAAAGGTATCCGAAACCCACCCCCCCCCCCGAAAACTCCCTTGAAGGAATGTAGCATCTTCCCGCTTTTTTTTTTTATATCAGAGAAGGGTGTATGTAACACCTAAAACACCTTGACTCCCAACACCCTATCGTTTCATCCCTTAGTCTCGCCTGTGCAGCTTCGGTAGCCGCACCTATCCGGAAGGAATGGATCCCGTATTCCTCTGGTGCCTTACTCAAATCTTTCAAACTCAACCTGAAAACTTTTAAAAACTGATACCTGGATAGCGGCACGCCATCCGCGTGTACTAGTAAGGAGCCATCACCCTTGGGTCGTACCTCCAGATAACATTGGAGGCAGCCTCATGGGTAAGCTACCCCCCCATCTAGTTCGCCAAGCTCAATCAGCTTGCCATTGCCCAACTTGAAGGTTTTTGACCGTCTTAACCAAATCCTCACACTTCTGGGTTCCAAATTTGCATCCCTGATGTTCAGACCCCCTGGTTTCAATTTGCTTTGACTTACCAGTTCCCCAATTCGGAATGCCTCCTGCTGTCTGCGGCCGTGGACTTACTGGCCTCTGGTTGTCCTGGCTCCCCCTTTTCTGTTCCTGCCCCGGCCTCCCCTCCCCCCCATACCTTTTCTACCCCTTGCGGTTCTGGCTAGGAAACCCTTCAACCCCTCCAGAAGTGTCCCACCTGACCTACCTGTTCCTGGCCCTGGTTGTGCCGATACAGTCGTTGGTTCCCTGGTTGCTTATTAGCTCCAGCGCCTCCTCGCAGTCGGTTACATTACTGGTTGCACTGTCAATAAAAGCTTGAGAATAGTTTTCATGCAATATTACAGTGCATATTACCACAATGGATATGAACATCATAACTATAATTTGGTTTTCTGTGCTTCTTAAGAAATAGGCATTAAAGCAGGAGATCTCTGCTGCTGGATTTTTTGTCAGGAATAGAATTTTGTAATCACGTTTCGTTTTTCTGGCTCAGATACGCGCACTTCTGCGACGATTTTCATCGTGTGCCATTTTTGTAGATTTAATGTGATTGTCGTCTGTAAGATAGTTTGGATAGACAAGAAGAACAGTGTGAAACAGTTGCTTCCTCTGTCACAGATCTAAACAAATGAAGATGTGTCCTTGGCAACCGACTTCAGGTTGGCGTGAATTTCTCTCCCATCCCGTGGCCTGAAAGGTATACGAAACCCCCCGAAAACCCTCATCAAGGAATGTAGCATCTTCCCGCCTACCGTACAACCTTAACCAGGGAAGAATTGTGGCGAGCCTTTTGCAGCCTCTGCTCCCTGGCCCGATTGTGTGACCCAGGTCTGTAGGAACAGGCTGTTTCGGTAAATTGGCGCCAAACCCCCCTCTGCTCACCCTTTTTTATTTCTTCAATCTTATCCTCTATCCAATCATTGCCTAGTCGACAATCCCCATAATCCCTTGCTTCCTAACACTTCCTGGGTCTTCCTCCTAGCCCTGTCATGTCCCTGTCCCTCCATTTTCTCCGGTCCTAAGGGCCTCCTAAATCTCTGGTCCTGACAGAATTAATGAGCCACATATCCTGCATGAATATTATTGCTTTAAAAAACACAAAGATCCCATGAAGTTTTAACCAAAAAAATATTTATTTTTCAATGTTGAACAACCAAAAAAAAGAAATAAAAAGTATGTCTGACTGGTCAGTCCTGAAACATACAGGCTCTAATGCCTAGAAATACTCACATAAAAGTTTCTAAATTCAAAAAAATCCCCTCTTTGTTATATTGGCTAAGCCCAAAGGATTGATTGAACCCTTTGATACCTCTGCTTTTATCTTAGCGAATTCTTCCTTTAAATGAGCCACATTCTTATGCACGTCCTTCACAGCAGCTATAATGTCACGATGTTGCCTAAGAATATCATTCATTGTATCTATCAATTCCCTGGTTGTGCCGATGAAATTGTTGGTGCTGGGTTGCCCTGGTGCCTCCAACGTTCCCACCGCTGCCGCCTGTTGTGCCGTATTCCCTTCCACGGCCGGGTGGGCCCGCTGACCCTTCTTCTCTGCTCCAGCTCCCTTGAACGCACCTAGAGGTACAGACATCTCAGACCAGACTATCACCACCCCTGAGATCAGTGACCTCAGTCTATCCACATCCTGCTTCATAGCCCTGACTAGATTTCTCTGGCCCATGACTCCCATGTCATTGACTCCCACATGTAACACAAGTAGTTCAGGGTAACTTGTCCAACGGGAAAGACCAGCTGCGCTCCTGTTCGTCGAACTGCAGCTCTCCGTTCGGCCCTGTAGATGTATGACTGGTCCAGCAACCACACCACTTTTCTGTGACCATTAAAAAAAAAGAGAACAACCAACAAACTGAATTTTTTTTTTAATATTAGAGAAGGGCGTATGTAACTCCTAAAACACCTTGACTCCCAACACCCTATCGTTTCATCCCTTAGTCCCGTCCGTGCAGCTTTGGTAGCCGCGCCTATCCGGAAGAAATGGATCCCGTATTCCTCTGGTGACTTACCCAATTTTTTCAAACTCAACCTGAAAACTTTTAAAAACTGATACCTGGATAGCGGCACGCCGTCCGCGTGCACTAGTAAGGGGCCATCACCCTTGGGTCGTACCTCCAGATAATGTTGGAGACAGCCTCGTGGGTAAGCTGCCCCCCCATCTAATTTTCCAAGCTCAATCAGCTTGCCCTTGTCCCACGTGTCTGTTTTTGACCGTCAACCAAATCCTCACGCTTCTGTGTTCCAAATTAGCATCCCTGATGTTCAGACCCCCTGGTTTCGATTTGCTTTGACTTACCAGTTCCCCAATTTGGAAGGCCTCCTGCTGTCTGCGGCTGTGGACTTACTGGCCTCTGGTTGCCCTGGCTCCCCCTTTTCTGTTCCTGCCCCGGCCTCCCCTTCCCCCCATACCTTTTCTACCTCTTGTGGTTCTAGCTAGGAAACCCTTCAACCCCTCCAGAAGTGTCCCACCTGACCTACCTGTTCCTGGCCCTGGTTTTGCCGATACAGTCGTTGGTGCTGGGTTCCCTGGTTGCTTATTAGCTCCAGCGCCTCCTCGCAGTCGGTTACATTACTGGTTGCACTGTCAATAAAAGCTTGAGAATAGTTTTCATGCAATATTACAGTGCATATTACCACAGTGGATATGAACATCATAACTATAATTTGGTTTTCTGTGCTTCTTAAGAAATTAGGCATTAAAGCAGGAGATCTCTGCTGCTGGATTTTTTGTCAGGAATAGAATATTGTAATCACGCTTCGTTTTTCTGGCTCAGATACGCGCACTTCTGCGACGATTTTCATCGTGTGCCATTTTTGTAGATTTAATGTGATTGTCGCCTGTAAGATAGTTTGGATAGACAAGAAGAACAGTGTGAAACAGTTGCTTCCTCTGTCACAGATCTAAACAAATGAAGATGTGTCCTGGGCAACCGACTTCAGGTTGGCGTGAATTTCCCTCCCATCCCGTGGCCTGAAAGGTATACGAACCCCCCCGAAAACCCTTTTGAAGGAATGTAGCATCTTCCCGCCTACCGTACAACCTTAACCAGGGAAGCATTGTGGCGAGCCTTTTGCAGCCTCTGCTCCTTGGCCCGATTGTGTGACCCAGGTCTGTAGCAACAGGCTGTTTCGGTAAATTGGCGCCAAACCCCCCTCTGCTCACCCCTTTTTATTTCTTCCTCTTACCCTCTATCCAATCACTGCCTAGTCTACAATCCCCATAATCCCTTGCTTCCTAACACTTCCTGGGTCTTCCTCCTAGCCCTGTCATGTCCCTGTCCCTCCATTTTCTCTGGTCCTAAGGGCCTTCTAAATCTCTGGTCCTGACGGAATTAATGAGCCACATATCCTGCATAAATATTATTGCTTTAAAAAATACAAAGATCCCATGAAGTTTTAACCAAAAAAATAGTTTCAATGTTGAACAACCAAAAAAAAGAAATAAAAAGTATGTCTGACTGGTCAGTCCTGAAACATACAGGCTCTAATGCCTAGAAATACTCACATAAAAGTTTCTAAATTCAAATAAATCCCCTCTTTGTTATATTGGCTAAGCCCAAAGGATTGATTGAACCCTTTGATACCTCTGCGAATTCTTCCTTTAAATGAGCCACATTCTTATGCACGTCCTTCACAGCAACTATAATGTCACGATGTTGCCTAAGAATATCATTCATTGTATCTATCAATTCCCTGGTTGTGCCGATGATATCGTTGGTGCTGGGTTGCCCTGGTGCCTCCAACGTTCCCACCGCTGCCGCCTGTTGTGCCGTATTCCCTTCCACGGCCGGGTGGGCCCTCTGACCCTTCTTCTCTGCTCCAGCTCCCTTGAACGCACCTAGAGGTACAGACATCTCAGACCAGACTATCACCACCCCTGAGATCAGTGACCTCAGTCTATCCACATCCTGCTTCATAGCCCTGACTAGATTTCTCTGGCCCGTGACTCCCATGTCATTGCCTCCCACATGTAACACAAGTAGTTCAGGGTAACTTGTCCAACGGGAAAGACCAGCTGCACTCCTGTTTGTCGAACTGCAGCCCTCCATTCGGCCCTGTAGATATATGAGTGGTCCACAACCACACCACATTTCTGTGACCATTAAAAGAAAAGAGAACAACCAACAAACTAAGTTTTTTTTTAATATCAGAGAAGGGCGTATGTAACTCCTAAAACACCTTGACTCCCAACACCCTATCATTTCATCCCTTAGTCTCGCCCGTGCAACTTCGGTAGCCGTGCCTATCCGGAAGGAATGGATATCGTATTCCTCTGGTGCCTTACCCAATTCTTTCAAACTCAACCTGAAAACTTTTAAAAACTGATACCTGGATAGCGGCACGCTGTCCGCAGGCACTAGTAAGGGGCCATGACCCTTGGGTCGTACCTCCAGATAACGTTGGAGACAGCCTCGTGGGTAAGTTGCCCCCCCCCATCTAATTCGCCAAGCTCAATCAGCTTGCCCTTGCCCCACTTGTCGGTTTTTGACCGTCAACCAAATCCTCACGCTTCTGGGTTCCAAATTATTATCCCTGATGTTCAGACCCCCTGGTTTCGATTTGCTTTGACTTACCAGTTCCTCAATTCGGAATGCTTCCTGCTGTCTGCGGCCGTGGACTTACTGGCCTCTGGTTGCCCTTGCTCCCCCTTTTCTGTTCCTGCCCCGGCCCCCCTTTCCCCCATACCTTTTCTACCCCTTGAGGTTCTGGCTAGGAAACCCTTCAACCCCTCCAGAAGTGTCCCACCTGACCTACCTGTTCCTGGCCCTGGTTGTGCCAATAGAGTTGTTGGTGCTGGGTTGCCCTGGTTGCTTATTAGCTCCAGCGCCTCTTTGCAGTCGGTTAGATTACTGGTTGCACTGGTAGATTACTGGTCATATTAGCACAATGGCTATAAACAAAATAAGTACAATTTTGTTTTTTGTTCTTCTCAAGAAAGAAGGCCCTAAAGTAGGAGATCTCTGCTGCTGGATGTTTTGCGGCAGGAATACAATTCTATAATCACAGTTCTTCCTCTTTCTGGTTTGGATTCGAGCATTCCTGCGACGTCTTCTATCTTTCTTTTGTGCCATTTTTTTGGAAGTATAATATGATTGTCGTCTGTAAGATAGTTTAGATAGACAAGAAGAACAGTGTGAAACAGTTGCTTCCTCTGTCACAGATCTAAACAAATGAAGATGTGTCCTGGGCAACCGACTTCAGGTTGGCGTGAATTTTCCTCCCATCCCGTGGCGTGAAAGGTATACGAACCCCCCCGAAAACCCTCATGAAGGAATGTAGCATCTTCCCGCTTTTTTTTTTTTTATATCAGAGAAGGGTGTATGTAACACCTAAAACACCTTGACTCCCAACACCCTATCGTTTCATCCCTTAGTCTCGCCTGTGCAGCTTCGGTAGCCGCACCTATCCGGAAGGAATGGATCCCGTATTTCTCTGGTGCCTTACTCAAATCTTTCAAACTCAACCTGAAAACTTTTAAAAACTGATACCTGGATAGCGGCACGCCATCCACGTGCACTAGTAAGGAGCCATCACCCTTGGGTTGTACCTCCAGATAACATTGGAGGCAGCCTCATGGGTAAGCTACCCCCCATCTAGTTCGCCAAGCTCAATCAGCTTGCCCTTGCCCCACTTGAAGGTTTTTGACCATCTTAACCAAATCCTCACACTTCTGGGTTCCAAATTAGCATCCCTGATGTTCAGACCCCCTGGTTTTGATTTGCTTTGACTTACCAGTTCCCCAATTTGGAAGGCCTCCTGCTGTCTGCGGCCGTGGACTTACTGGCCTCTGGTTGCCCTGGCTCCCCCTTTTCTGTTCCTGCCACGGCCTCCCCTTCCCCCCTTACCTTTTCTACCCCTTGCGATTCTGGCTAGGAAACCCTTCAACCCCTCCAGAAGTGTCCCACCTGACCTACCTGTTCCTGGCCCTGGTTGTGCCGATACAGTCGTTGGTGCTGGGTTGCCCTGGTTGCTCATTAGCTCCAGCGCCTCCTCGCAGTCGGTTACATTACTGGTTGCACTCTCATTAAAAGCTTGAGAATAGTTTTCATGCAATGTTACAGTGCATATTACCACAATGCATATGAACATCATAACTATAATTTGGTTTTCTGTGCTTCTTAAGAAAGTAGGCATTAAAGCAGGAGATCTCTGCTGCTGGATTTTTTGTCAGGAATAGAATTTTGTAATCGCACTTCGTTTTTCTGGCTCGGATACGCGCACTTCTGCGATGATTTTCATCATGTGCCATTTTTGTAGATTTAATGTGATTGTCGTCTGTAAGACAGTTTGGATAGACAAGAAGAACAGTGTGAAACAGTTGCTTCCTCTGTCACAGATCTAAACAAATGAAGATGTGTCCTGGGCAACCGACTTCAGGTTGGCGTGAATTTCCCTCCCATCCCGTGGCCTGAAAGGTATACGAAACCCCCCGAAAACCCTCATCAAGGAATGTAGCATCTTCCCGCCTACCGTACAACCTTAACCAGGGAAGCATTGTGGCGAGCCTTTTGCAGCCTCTGCTCCCTGGCCCGATTGTGTGACCCAGGTCTGTAGCAACAGGCTGTTTCGGTAAATTGGCGCCAAACCTCCCTCTGCTCACCCCTTTTTATTTCTTCCTCTTACCCTCTATCCAATCATTGCCTAGTCGACAATCCCCATAATCCCTTGCGCCCTAACACCTCCTGGGTCTTCCTCCTAGCCCTGTCATGGCCCTGTCCCTCCATTTTCTCCGGTCCTAAGGGCCTCCTAAATCTCTGGTCCTGACAGAATTAATCAGCCACATATCCTGCATAAATATTATTGCTTTAAAAAACACAAAGATCCCATGAAGTTTTAACCAAAAAAATATTTATTTTTCAATGTTGAACAACCAAAAAAAAGAAATAAAAATTATGTCTGACTGGTCAGTCCTGAAACATACAGGCTCTAATGCCTAGAAATAATTACATAAAAGTTTCTAAATTCAAATAAATCCCCTCTTTGTTATATTGGCTAAGCTGAAAGAATTGATTGAACCCTTTGATACCTCTGCTTTTATCTTAGCGAATTCTTCCTTTAAATGAGCCACATTCTTATGCACGTCCTTCACAGCAGCTATAATGTCACGATGTTGCCTAAGAATATCATTCATTGTATCTATCAATTCCCTGGTTGCTAGCTCCAGCGCCTTCTTGCAGTCGGTTCCCACCACTGCCGCCTGTTGTGCCGTATTCCCTTCCACGGCCGGTTAGGCCTCTCCACTGCCACCGAGCGTAGGCCCTCTTACCCTCCTTCCCTGCTCCAGCTCCCTTAAACGCACCTAGAGGTACAGACATCTCAGACCAGACTATCACCACCCCTGAGATCAGTGACCTCAGTCTATCCGCATCCTGCTTCATAGCCCTGACTAGATTTCTCTGGCCCATGACTCCCATGTCATTGCCTCCCACATGTAACACAAGTAGTTCAGGGTAACTTGTCCAACGGGAAAGACCAGCTGCGCTCCTGTTCGTCGAACTGCAGCCCTCCGTTCGGCCCTGTAGATGTATGACTGGTCCAGCAACCACACCACATTTCTGTGACCATTTAAAGAAAAGAGAACAACCAACAAACTAAGTTTTTTTTTTAATATCAGAGAAGGGCGTATGTAACTCCTAAAACTCCTTGACTCCCAACACCCTATCGTTTCATCCCTTAGACTCGCCCGTGCAACTTCGGTAGCCGCACCTATCCGGAAGGAATGGATATCGTATTCCTCTGGTGCCTTACCCAATTCTTTCAAACTCAACCTGAAAACTTTTAAAAACTGATACCTGGATAGCGGCACGCTGTCCGCAGGCACTAGTAAGGGGCCATCACCCTTGGGTCGTACCTCCAGATAACGTTGGAGACAGCCTCGTGGGTAAGTTCCCCCCCCCATCTAATTCGCCAAGCTCAATCAGCTTGCCCTTGCCCCACTTGTCGGTTTTTGACCGTCAACCAAATCCTTACACTTCTGGGTTCCAAATTAGCATCCCTGATGTTCAGACCCCCTGGTTTCGATTTGCTTTGACTTACCAGTTCCCCAATTCGGAATGCTTCCTGCTGTCTGCGGCCGTGGACTTACTGGCCTCTGGTTGCCCTGGCTCCCCCTTTTCTGTTCCTGCCCCGGCCCCCCTTTCCCCCATACCTTTTCTACCCCTTGAGGTTCTGGCTAGGAAACCCTTCAACCCCTCCAGAAGTGTCCCACCTGACCTACCTATTCCTGGCCCTGGTTGTGCCAATAGAGTTGTTGGTGCTGGGTTGCCCTGGTTGCTTATTAGCTCCAGCGCCTCTTTGCAGTCGGTTAGATTACTAGGTTATAAGAACAATTTTGTTTTTTGTTCTTCTCAAGAAGGAAGGCCCTAAAGTAGGAGATCTCTGCTGCTGGATGTTTTGCGGCAGGAATACAATTCTATAATCACAGTTCTTCCTTTTTCTGGTTTGGATTCGAGCATTTCTGCGACGTCTTCTATCTTTCTTTTGTGCCATTTTTTTGGATGTATAATGTGATTGTCGTCTGTAAGATAGTTTAGATAGACAAGAAGAACAGTGTGAGTTGCTGTGCCCTTAAAGGTATACGAAACCCCCCCAAAAAACCCCCTTGAAGGAATGTAGCATCTTCCCGCCTACCGTACAACCTTAACCATGGAAGCATCGCGGCGAGCCTTTTGCAGCCTCTTCTCCCTTGGCACCTCCTTTCCCTCTTTTGTGGCACTTGCTATACGGGTGGTTGCCATTGCAACTGGAGCATTCGTGCTTGAATTTACACGAATCGCCCCACTTGCACTGTCCGTCGTTAAAGAGCCAGCATAGTCCCAATTTGTGACCCGCCGATGAGGTGCCTGTTTGGGCCGCACTGGTGGGCCGCGGAAAGGGAGAAACCTTCTGCGCTAACATCAACCTCATCCACAATGTCATATCCAACTGATCCCACCTCATTCCCGGATTTGCTGATAGGCGCTGACGAAATTGTTCATCATAGCGCCACCACGCTAGTCCCCCATAGATACAAAAACCTCCCAGATCCCATCCAGCACCCCCCATACCTTTTCTACCCCTTGCAGTTCTGGCTAGGAAACCCTTCAACCCCTCCAGAAGTGTCCCACCTGACCTACCTATTCCTGGCCCTGGTTGTGCCAATAGAGTTGTTGGTGCTGGGTTGCCCTGATTGCTTATGAGCTCCAGCGCCTCCTCGCAGTTGGTTAGATTACTAGTTGCACTGTCATATTAGCACAATGGCTATAAACAAAATAAGTACAATTTTGTTTTTTGTTCTTCTCAAGAAAGAAGTCCTTAAAGTAGGAGATCTCTGCTGCTGGATGTTTTGCGGCAGGAATAGATTTCTATAATCACAGTTCTTCCTCTTTCTGGTTTGGATTCGAGCATTTCTGCGACGACTTCTATCTTCCTCTTGTGCCATTTTTTTGAAAGTATAATATGATTGTCGTCTGTAAGATAGTTTAGATAGACAAGAAGAACAGTGTGAAACAGTTGCTTCCTCTGTCACAGATCTAAACAAATGAAGATGTGTCCTGGGCAACCGACTTCAGGTTGGCGTGAATTTCCCTCCCATCCCGTGGCCTTAAAGGTATACGAAACCCACCCCCCCCCCCCCGAAAACTCCCTTGAAGGAATGTAGCATCTTCCCGCTTTTTTTTTTTATATCAGAGAAGGGCGTATGTAACACCTAAAACACCTTGACTCCCAACACCCTATCGTTTCATCCCTTAGTCTCACCTGTGCAGCTTCGGTAGCCGCACCTATCCGGAAGGAATGGATCCCGTATTCCTCTGGTGCCTTACTCAAATCTTTCAAACTCAACCTGAAAACTTTTAAAAACTGATACCTGGATAGCGGCACGCCATCCGTGTGCACTAGTAAGGAGCCATCACCCTTGGGTCGTACCTCCAGATAACATTGGAGGAAGCCTCATGGGTAAGCTACCCCCCCATCTAATTCGCCAAGCTCAATCAGCTTGCCCTTGCCCCACTTGAAGGTTTTTGACCGTCTTAACCAAATCCTCACACTTCTGGGTTCCAAATTAGCATCCCTGATGTTCAGACCCCCTGGTTTCGATTTGCTTTGACTTACCAGTTCCCCAATTTGGAAGGCTTCCTGCTGTGTGCGGCCGTGGACTTACTGGCCTCTGGTTGCCCTGGCTCCCCCTTTTCTGTTCCTGCCCCGGCCTCCCCTTCCCCCCATACCTTTTCTACCCCTTGCGGTTCTGGCTAGGAAACCCTTCAACCCCTCCAGAAGTGTCCCACCTGACCTACCTGTTCCTGGCCCTGGTTGTGCCGATACAGTCGTTGGTGCTGGGTTCCCTGGTTGCTTATTAGCTCCAGCGCCTCCTCGCAGTCGGTTACATTACTGGTTGCACTGTCAATAAAAGCTTGAGAATAGTTTTCATGCAATGTTACAGTGCATATTACCACAATGGATATGAACATCATAACTATAATTTGGTTTTCTGTGCTTCTTAAGAAATTAGGCATTAAATCAGGAGATCTCTGCTGCTGGATTTTTTGTGGCAAGAATAGAATTTTGTAATCACACTTCGTTTTTCTGGCTCAGATACGCGCACTTCTGCGACGATTTTTATCGTGTGCCATTTTTGTAGATTTAATGTAATTGTCGTCTGTAAGATAGTTTAGATAGAGAAGAAGAACAGTGTGAAACAGTTGCTTCCTCTAACACAGATCTAAACAAATGAAGATGTGTCCTGGGCAACCGACTTCAGGTTGGCGTGAATTTCCCTCCCATCTCATGGCCTGAAAGGTATACGAACCCCCCCGAAAACCCTCTTGAAGGAATGTAGCATCTTCCCGCCTACCGTACAACCTTAACCAGGGAAGCATTGTGGCGAGCCTTTTGCAGCCTCTGCTCCCTGGCCCGATTGTGTGACCCAGGTCTGTAGCAACAGGCTGTTTCAGTAAATTGGCGCCAAACCCCCCTCTGCTCACCCCTTTTTATTTCTTCCTCCTATCCTCTATCCAATCATTGCCTAGTCGACAATCCCCATAATCCCTTGCGCCCTAACACCTCCTGGGTCTTCCTCCTAGCCCTGTCATGTCCCTGTCCCTCCATTTTCTCCGGTCCTAAGGGCCTCCTAAATCTCTGGTCCTGACAAAATTAATCAGCCACATATCCTGCATGAATATTATTGCTTTAAAAAACACAAAGATCTCATGAAATTTTAACCAAAAAAATATTTATTTTTCAATGTTGAACAACCAAAAAAAAAGAAATAAAAATTATGTCTGACTGATCAGTCCTGAAACATACAGGTTCTAATGCCTAGAAATACTTACATAAAAGTTTCTAAATTCAAATAAATCCCCTCTTTGTTATATTGGCTAAGCCCAAAGGATTGATTGAACCCTTTGATACCTCTGCTTTTATCTTAGCGGATTCTTCCTTTAAATGAGCCACATCCTTATGCACGTCCTTCACAGCAGCTATAATGTCACGATGTTGCCTAAGAATATCATTCATTGTATCTATCAATTCCCTGGTTGTGCCGATGATATCGTTGGTTCTGGGTTGCCCTGGTGCCTCCAACGTTCCCACCGCTGCCGCCTGTTGTGCCGTATTCCCTTCCATGGCCGGTTGGGCCCTCTGACCCTTCTTCTCTTCTCCAGCTCCCTTGAACGCACCTAGAGGTACAGACATCTCAGACCAGACTATCACCACCCCTGAGATCAGTCTATCCACATCCTGCTTCATAGCCCTGACTAGATTTCTCTGGCCCATGACTCCCATGTCATTGACTCCCACATGTGACACAAGTAGTTCAGGGTAACTTGTCCAACGGGAAAGACCAGCTGCGCTCCTGTTCATCGAACTGCAGCCCTCCGTTCGGCCCTGTAGATGTATGACTGGTCCAGCAATCACACCACTTTTCTGTGACCATTAAAAGAAAAGAGAAAAACCAACAAACTGAATTTTTTTTTTAATATTAGAGAAGGGTGTATGTAACTCCTAAAACACCTTGACTCCCAACACCCTATCGTTTCATCCCTTAGTCTCGCCCGTGCAGCTTCGGTAGCCGCACCTATCCGGAAGGAATGGGTCCGGTATTCCTCTGGTGCCTTACCCAATTTTTTCAAACTCAACCTGAAAACTTTTAAAAACTGATACCTGGATAGCGGCACGCCGTCCGTGTGCACTAGTAAGGGGCCATCACCCTTGGGTCGTACCTCCAGATAACGTTGGAGACAGCCTCGTGGGTAAGCTGCCCCCCATCTAATTCGCCAAGCTCAATCAGCTTGCCCTTGCCCCACTTGTCGGTTTTTGACCGTCTTAACCAAATCCTCACACTTCTGGGTTCCAAATTAGCATCCCTGATGTTCAGACCCCCTGGTTTCGATTGCTTTGACTTACCAGTTCCCCAATTGGAAATGCCTCCTGCTGTGTGCGGCCGTGGACTTACTGGCCACTGGTTACCCTGGCTCCCCCTTTTTTGTTCCTGCCCCGGCCCCCCCTTCCCCCCATACCTTTTCTACCCCTTGCGGTTCTTGCTAGGAAACCCTTCAACCCCTCCAGAAGTGTCCCACCTGACCTACCTGTTCCTGGCCCTGGTTGTGCCAATAGAGTTGTTGGTGCTGGGTTGCCCTGGTTGCTTATTAGCTTCAGCGCCTCCTCGCAGTTGGTTAGATTACTGGTTGCACTGGTAAATTACTGGTCATATTAGCACAATGGCTATAAACAAAATAAGTACAATTTTGTTTTTTTTGTTCTTCTCAAGAAAAAAGGCCCTAAAGTAGGAGATCTCTGCTGCTGGATGTTTAGCGGCAGGAATAGATTTCTATAATCACAGTTCTCTGTGTTTGTGATACGAGCATTTCTGCAACGTCTTCTATCTTTCTTTTGTGCCATTTTTTTGGAAGTATAATGTGATTGTCGTCTGTAAGATAGTTTAGATAGACAAGAAGAACAGTGTGAAACAGTTGCTTCCTCTGTCACAGATCTAAACAAATAAAGATGTGTCCTGGGCAACCGACTTCAGGTTGGCGTGAATTTTCCTCCCATCCCGTTGCCTTAAAGGTATACGAACCCCCCTGAAAACCCTCTTGAAGGAATGTAGCATCTTCCCGCCTACCGTACAACCTTAACCAGGGAAGCATTGTGGCGAGCCTTTTGCAGCCTCTGCTCCCTGGCCCGATTGTGTGACCCAGGTCTGTAGCAACAGGCTTTTTCGGTATTATAATATAATATTAATAATATTATTGCTTTAAAAAACACAAAGATCCCATGAAGTTTTAACCAAAAAAATATTTATTTTTCAATGTTGAACAACCAAAAAAAAGAAATAAAAATTATGTCTGACTGGTCAGTCCTGAAACATACAGGCTCTAATGCCTAGAAATACTTACATAAAACTGTCTAAATTCAAAAAAAACCCTCTTAGTTATATTGGCTAAGCTGAAAGGATTGATTGAACCCTTTGATACCTCTGCTTTTATCTTAGCGAATTCTTCCTTTAAATGAGCCACATTCTTATGCATGTCCTTCACAGCAACTATAATGTCACGATGTGGCCTAAGAATATCATTCATTGTATCTATCAATTCCCTGGTTGTGCCGATGAAATCGTTGGTTCTGGGTTGCCCTGGTGCCTCCAACGTTCCCACCGCTGCTTTCTGTTGTGCCGTATTCCCTTCCACGGCCAGTTGGGCCTCTCCACCGCCAACGAGCGTAGGCCCTCTGACCCTTTTTCTCTGCTCCAGCTCCCTTGAACGCACCTAGAGGTACAGACATCTCAGACCAGACTATCACCACCCCTGAGATCAGTGACCTCAGTCTATCCACATCCTGCTTCATAGCCCTGACTAGATTTCTCTGGCCCATGACTCTCATGTCATTCCCTCCCACATGTAACACAAGTAGTTCAGGGTAACTTGTCCAACGGGAAAGACCAGCTACGCTCCTGTTCGTCGAACTGCAGCCCTCCGTTCGGCCCTGTAGATGTATGACTGGTCCAGCAACCACACCACTTTTCTGTGACCATTAAAAGAAAAGAGAACAACCAACAAACTGAATTTTTTTTTTAATATTAGAGAAGGGCGTATGTAACTCCTAAAACACCTTGACTCCCAACACCCTATCGTTTCATCCCTTAGTCTCGCCCGTGCAGCTTCGTTAGCCGCGCCTATTCAGAAGAAATGGATCCCGTATTCCTCTGGTGCCTTACTCAATTTTTTCAAACTCAACCTGAAAACTTTTAAAAACTGATACCTGGATAGTGGCACGCCGTCCGCGTGCACTAGTAAGGGGCCATCACCCTTGGGTCGTACCTCCAGATAACGTTGGAGACAGCCTCGTGGGTAAGCTGCCCCCCATCTAATTCACCAAGCTCAGTCAGCTTGCCCTTGCCCCACTTGAAGGTTTTTGACCGTCAACCAAATCCTCACGCTTCTGGGTTCCAAATTAACATCCCTGATGTTCAGACCCCCTGGTTTCGATTTGCTTTGATTTACCAGTTCCCCAATTCGGAATGCTTCCTGGTGTCTGTGGCCGTGGACTTACTGGCCACTGGTTACCCTGGCTCCCCCTTTTCTGTTCCTGCCCCGGCCCCCCCTTCCCCCCATACCTTTTCTACCCCTTGCGGTTCTGGCTAGGAAACCCTTCAACCCCTCCAGAAGTGTCCCACCTGACCTACCTGTTCCTGGCCCTGGTTGTGCCGATAGAGTCATTGGTGCTGGGTTGCCCTGGTTGCTTATTAGCTCCAGCGCCTCCTCGCAGTCGGTTATATTACTGGTTGCACTGTCATTAAAAGCTTGAGAATAGTTTTCATGCAATGTTACAGTGCATATTACCACAATGGATATGAACATCATAAATTTAATTTGGTTTTCTGTGCTTCTTAAGAAAGTAGACATTAAAGCAGGAGATCTCTGCTGCTGGATTTTTTGTCAGGAATAGAATATTGTAATCACGCTTCGTTTTTCTGGCTCAGATACGCGCACTTCTGCGACGATTTTCATCGTGTGCCATTTTTGTAGATTTAATGTGATTGTCGCCTGTAAGATAGTTTGGATAGACAAGAAGAACAGTGTGAAACAGTTGCTTCCTCTGTCACAGATCTAAACAAATGAAGATGTGTCCTGGGCAACCGACTTCAGGTTGGCGTGAATTTCTCTCCCATCCCGTGGCCTGAAAGGTATACGAACCCCCCCGAAAACCCTTTTGAAGGAATGTAGCATCTTCCCGCCTACCGTACAACCTTAACCAGGGAAGCATTGTGGCGAGCCTTTTGCAGCCTCTGCTCCCTGGCCCGATTCTGTGACCCAGGTCTGTAGCAACAGGCTGTTTCGGTAAATTGGCGCCAAACCCCCCTCTGCTCACCCCTTTTTATTTCTTACTCTTACCCTCTATCCAATCACTGCCTAGTCTACAATCCCCATAATCCCTTGCTTCCTAACACTTCCTGGGTCTTCCTCCTAGCCCTGTCATGTCCCTGTCCCTCCATTTTCTCCGGTCCTAAGGGCCTCCTAAATCTCTGGTCCTGACGGAATTAATCAGCCACATATCCTGCATAAATATTATTGCTTTAAAAAACACAAAGATCCCTTGAAGTTTTAACCAAAAAAATATTTTCAATGTTGAACAACCAAAAAAAGAAATAAAAATTATGTCTGACTGGTCAGTCCTGAAACATACAGGCTCTAATGCCTAGAAATACTTACATATAAGTTTCTAAATTCAAAAAAATCCCCTCTTTGTTATATTGGCTAAGCCGAAAGGATTGATTGAACCCTTTGATACCTCTGCTTTTATCTTAGCGAATTCTTCCTTTAAATGGGCCACATCCTTATGCACGTCCTTCACAGCAACTATAATGTTACGATGTTGCCTAAGAATATCATTCATTGTATCTATCAATTCCCTGGTTGTGCCGATGAAATCGTTGGTGCTGGGTTGCCCTGGTGCCTCCAACGTTCCCACCGCTGCCCCCTGTTGTGCCGTATTCCCTTCCACGGCCGGTTGGGACCTCTGACCCTTCTTCTCTTCTCCAGCTCCCTTGAACGCACCTAGAGGTACAGACATCTCAGACCAGACTATCACCACCCCTGAGATCAGTGACCTCAGTCTATCCACATCCTGCTTCATAGCCCTGACTAGATTTCTCTGGCCCATGACTCTCATGTCATTGCCTCCCACATGTAACACAAGTAGTTCAGGGTAACTTGTCCAACGGAAAAGACCAGCTACGCTCCTGTTCGTCGAACTGCAGCCCTCCGTTCGGCCCTGTAGATGTATGACTGGTCCAGCAACCACATCACTTTTCTGTGACCATTAAAAGAAAAGAGAACAACCAACAAACTTAATTTTTTTTTTAATATCAGAGAAGGGCGTATGTAACTCCTAAAACATCTTGACTCCCAACACCCTATCGTTTCATCCCTTAGTCTCGCCCGTGCAGCTTCGGTAGCCGCGCTTATCCGGAAGGAATGGATCCCTAATTCCTCTGGTGCCTTACCCAATTCTTTCAAACTCAACCTGAAAATTTTAAAAACTGATACCTGGATAGTGGCACGCCATCCGCGTGCACTAGTAAGGGGCCATCACCCTTGGGTTGTACCTCCAGATAACATTGGACGCAGCCTCGTGGGTAAGCTGCCCCCCATCTTGTTCGCCAAGCTCAATCAGCTTGCCCTTGCCCCACTTGAAGGTTTTTGACCGTCTTAACCAAATCCTCACACTTCTGGGTTGCAAATTAGCATCCCTGATGTTCAGACCCCCTGGTTTCGATTTGCTTTGACTTACCAGTTCCCTAATTTGGAATACCTCCTGCTGTCTGCGGCCGTGGATTTACTGGCCTCTGGTTGCCCTGGCTCCCCCTTTTCTGTTCCTTTCTGGCCCCCCCTTCCCCCCAGACCTTTTCTACCCCTTGCGGTTCTGGCTAGGAAACCCTTCAACCCCTCCAGAAGTGTCCCACCTGACCTACCTGTTCCTGGCCCTGGTTGTGCCAATAGAGTTGTTGGTGCTGGGTTGCCCTGGTTGCTTATTAGCTCCAGCGCCTCTTCGCAGTTGGTTAGATTACTGGTTGCACTGGTAGATTACTGGTCATATTAGCACAATGGCTATAAACAAAATAAGTACAATTTTGTATTTTTTGTTCTTCTCAAGAAAGAAGGCCCTAAAGTAGGAGATCTCTGCTGCTGGATGTTTAGCGGCAGGAATAGATTTCTATAATCACAGTTCTTCCTCTTTCTGGTTTGGATTCGAGCATTTCTGCGACGTGTTCTATCTTCCTCTTGTGCCATTTTTTTGGAAGTATAATGTGATTGTCGTCTGTAAGATAGTTTAGATAGACAAGAAGAACAGTGTGAAACAGTTGCTTCCTCTGTCACAGATCTAAACAAATGAAGATGTGTCCTGGGCAACCGACTTCAGGTTGGCGTGAATTTCCCTCCCATCCCGTGGCCTTAAAGGTATACGAAACCCACCCCCCCCCCCCCCCCGAAAACTCCCTTGAAGGAATGTAGCATCTTCCCGCTTTTTTTTTTTATATCAGAGAAGGGCGTATGTAACACCTAAAACACCTTGACTCCCAACACCCTATCGTTTCATCCCTTAGTCTCACCTGTGCAGCTTCGGTAGCCGCACCTATCCGGAAGGAATGGATCCCGTATTCCTCTGGTGCCTTACTCAAATCTTTCAAACTCAACCTGAAAACTTTTAAAAACTGATACCTGGATAGCGGCACGCCATCCGTGTGCACTAGTAAGGAGCCATCACCCTTGGGTCGTACCTCCAGAT
Source organism: Xenopus tropicalis (assembly GCF_000004195.4). Taxonomy (NCBI): domain Eukaryota; kingdom Metazoa; phylum Chordata; class Amphibia; order Anura; family Pipidae; genus Xenopus; species Xenopus tropicalis. The sequence goes on from NC_030681.2 coordinate 147,405,539, forward strand.
AACATTGGAGGAAGCCTCATGGGTAAGCTACCCCCCCATCTAATTCGCCAAGCTCAATCAGCTTGCCCTTGCCCCACTTGAAGGTTTTTGACCGTCTTAACCAAATCCTCACACTTCTGGGTTCCAAATTAGCATCCCTGATGTTCAGACCCCCTGGTTTCGATTTGCTTTGACTTACCAGTTCCCCAATTTGGAAGGCTTCCTGCTGTGTGCGGCCGTGGACTTACTGGCCTCTGGTTGCCCTGGCTCCCCCTTTTCTGTTCCTGCCCCGGCCTCCCCTTCCCCCATACCTTTTCTACCCCTTGCGGTTCTGGCTAGGAAACCCTTCAACCCCTCCAGAAGTGTCCCACCTGACCTACCTGTTCCTGGCCCTGGTTGTGCCGATACAGTCGTTGGTGCTGGGTTCCCTGGTTGCTTATTAGCTCCAGCGCCTCCTCGCAGTCGGTTACATTACTGGTTGCACTGTCAATAAAAGCTTGAGAATAGTTTTCATGCAATGTTACAGTGCATATTACCACAATGGATATGAACATCATAACTATAATTTGGTTTTCTGTGCTTCTTAAGAAATTAGGCATTAAATCAGGAGATCTCTGCTGCTGGATTTTTTGTGGCAAGAATAGAATTTTGTAATCACACTTCGTTTTTCTGGCTCAGATACGCGCACTTCTGCGACGATTTTTATCGTGTGCCATTTTTGTAGATTTAATGTAATTGTCGTCTGTAAGATAGTTTAGATAGAGAAGAAGAACAGTGTGAAACAGTTGCTTCCTCTAACACAGATCTAAACAAATGAAGATGTGTCCTGGGCAACCGACTTCAGGTTGGCGTGAATTTCCCTCCCATCTCATGGCCTGAAAGGTATACGAACCCCCCCGAAAACCCTCTTGAAGGAATGTAGCATCTTCCCGCCTACCGTACAACCTTAACCAGGGAAGCATTGTGGCGAGCCTTTTGCAGCCTCTGCTCCCTGGCCCGATTGTGTGACCCAGGTCTGTAGCAACAGGCTGTTTCAGTAAATTGGCGCCAAACCCCCCTCTGCTCACCCCTTTTTATTTCTTCCTCCTATCCTCTATCCAATCATTGCCTAGTCGACAATCCCCATAATCCCTTGCGCCCTAACACCTCCTGGGTCTTCCTCCTAGCCCTGTCATGGCCCTGTCCCTCCATTTTCTCCGGTCCTAAGGGCCTCCTAAATCTCTGGTCCTGACAAAATTAATCAGCCACATATCCTGCATGAATATTATTGCTTTAAAAAACACAAAGATCTCATGAAATTTTAACCAAAAAAATATTTATTTTTCAATGTTGAACAACCAAAAAAAAAGAAATAAAAATTATGTCTGACTGGTCAGTCCTGAAACATACAGGCTCTAATGCCTAGAAATACTTACATAAAAGTTTCTAAATTCAAATAAATCCCCTCTTTGTTATATTGGCTAAGCCCAAAGGATTGATTGAACCCTTTGATACCTCTGCTTTTATCTTAGCGGATTCTTCCTTTAAATGAGCCACATTCTTATGCACGTCCTTCACAGCAACTATAATGTCACGATGTTGCCTAAGAATATCATTCATTGTATCTATCAATTCCCTGGTTGTGCCGATGATATCGTTGGTTCTGGGTTGCCCTGGTGCCTCCAACGTTCCCACCGCTGCCGCCTGTTGTGCCGTATTCCCTTCCATGGCCGGTTGGGCCCTCTGACCCTTCTTCTCTTCTCCAGCTCCCTTGAACGCACCTAGAGGTACAGACATCTCAGACCAGACTATCACCACCCCTGAGATCAGTCTATCCACATCCTGCTTCATAGCCCTGACTAGATTTCTCTGGCCCATGACTCCCATGTCATTGACTCCCACATGTGACACAAGTAGTTCAGGGTAACTTGTCCAACGGGAAAGACCAGCTGCGCTCCTGTTCATCGAACTGCAGCCCTCCGTTCGGCCCTGTAGATGTATGACTGGTCCAGCAATCACACCACTTTTCTGTGACCATTAAAAGAAAAGAGAAAAACCAACAAACTGAATTTTTTTTTTAATATTAGAGAAGGGTGTATGTAACTCCTAAAACACCTTGACTCCCAACACCCTATCGTTTCATCCCTTAGTCTCGCCCGTGCAGCTTCGGTAGCCGCACCTATCCGGAAGGAATGGGTCCGGTATTCCTCTGGTGCCTTACCCAATTTTTTCAAACTCAACCTGAAAACTTTTAAAAACTGATACCTGGATAGCGGCACGCCATCCGTGTGCACTAGTAAGGGGCCATCACCCTTGGGTCGTACCTCCAGATAACGTTGGAGACAGCCTCGTGGGTAAGCTGCCCCCCATCTAATTCGCCAAGCTCAATCAGCTTGCCCTTGCCCCACTTGAAGGTTTTTGACCGTCTTAACCAAATCCTCACACTTCTGGGTTCCAAATTAGCATCCCTGATGTTCAGACCCCCTGGTTTCGATTGCTTTGACTTACCAGTTCCCCAATTGGAAATGCCTCCTGCTGTGTGCGGCCGTGGACTTACTGGCCACTGGTTGCCCTGGCTCCCCCTTTTTTGTTCCTGCCCCGGCCCCCCCTTCCCCCATACCTTTTCTACCCCTTGCGGTTCTTGCTAGGAAACCCTTCAACCCCTCCAGAAGTGTCCCACCTGACCTACCTGTTCCTGGCCCTGGTTGTGCCAATAGAGTTGTTGGTGCTGGGTTGCCCTGGTTGCTTATTAGCTTCAGCGCCTCCTCGCAGTTGGTTAGATTACTGGTTGCACTGGTAAATTACTGGTCATATTAGCACAATGGCTATAAACAAAATAAGTACAATTTTGTTTTTTTTGTTCTTCTCAAGAAAAAAGGCCCTAAAGTAGGAGATCTCTGCTGCTGGATGTTTAGCGGCAGGAATAGATTTCTATAATCACAGTTCTCTGTGTTTGTGATACGAGCATTTCTGCAACGTCTTCTATCTTTCTTTTGTGCCATTTTTTTGGAAGTATAATGTGATTGTCGTCTGTAAGATAGTTTAGATAGACAAGAAGAACAGTGTGAAACAGTTGCTTCCTCTGTCACAGATCTAAACAAATAAAGATGTGTCCTGGGCAACCGACTTCAGGTTGGCGTGAATTTTCCTCCCATCCCGTTGCCTTAAAGGTATACGAACCCCCCTGAAAACCCTCTTGAAGGAATGTAGCATCTTCCCGCCTACCGTACAACCTTAACCAGGGAAGCATTGTGGCGAGCCTTTTGCAGCCTCTGCTCCCTGGCCCGATTGTGTGACCCAGGTCTGTAGCAACAGGCTTTTTCGGTATTATAATATAATATTAATAATATTATTGCTTTAAAAAACACAAAGATCCCATGAAGTTTTAACCAAAAAAATATTTATTTTTCAATGTTGAACAACCAAAAACAAGAAATAAAAATTATGTCTGACTGGTCAGTCCTGAAACATACAGGCTCTAATGCCTAGAAATACTTACATAAAACTGTCTAAATTCAAAAAAAAACCCTCTTAGTTATATTGGCTAAGCTGAAAGGATTGATTGAACCCTTTGATACCTCTGCTTTTATCTTAGCGAATTCTTCCTTTAAATGAGCCACATTCTTATGCATGTCCTTCACAGCAACTATAATGTCACGATGTGGCCTAAGAATATCATTCATTGTATCTATCAATTCCCTGGTTGTGCCGATGAAATCGTTGGTTCTGGGTTGCCCTGGTGCCTCCAACGTTCCCACCGCTGCTTTCTGTTGTGCCGTATTCCCTTCCACGGCCAGTTGGGCCTCTCCACCGCCAACGAGCGTAGGCCCTCTGACCCTTTTTCTCTGCTCCAGCTCCCTTGAACGCACCTAGAGGTACAGACATCTCAGACCAGACTATCACCACCCCTGAGATCAGTGACCTCAGTCTATCCACATCCTGCTTCATAGCCCTGACTAGATTTCTCTGGCCCATGACTCTCATGTCATTCCCTCCCACATGTAACACAAGTAGTTCAGGGTAACTTGTCCAACGGGAAAGACCAGCTGCGCTCCTGTTCGTCGAACTGCAGCCCTCCGTTCGGCCCTGTAGATGTATGACTGGTCCAGCAACCACACCACTTTTCTGTGACCATTAAAAGAAAAGAGAACAACCAACAAACTGAATTTTTTTTTTAATATTAGAGAAGGGCGTATGTAACTCCTAAAACACCTTGACTCCCAACACCCTATCGTTTCATCCCTTAGTCTCGCCCGTGCAGCTTCGTTAGCCGCGCCTATTCAGAAGAAATGGATCCCGTATTCCTCTGGTGCCTTACTCAATTTTTTCAAACTCAACCTGAAAACTTTTAAAAAACTGATACCTGGATAGTGGCACGCCGTCCGCGTGCACTAGTAAGGGGCCATCACCCTTGGGTCGTACCTCCAGATAACGTTGGAGACAGCCTCGTGGGTAAGCTGCCCCCCATCTAATTCACCAAGCTCAGTCAGCTTGCCCTTGCCCCACTTGAAGGTTTTTGACCGTCAACCAAATCCTCACGCTTCTGGGTTCCAAATTAACATCCCTGATGTTCAGACCCCCTGGTTTCGATTTGCTTTGATTTACCAGTTCCCCAATTCGGAATGCTTCCTGGTGTCTGTGGCCGTGGACTTACTGGCCACTGGTTACCCTGGCTCCCCCTTTTCTGTTCCTGCCCCGGCCCCCCCTTCCCCCATACCTTTTCTACCCCTTGCGGTTCTGGCTAGGAAACCCTTCAACCCCTCCAGAAGTGTCCCACCTGACCTACCTGTTCCTGGCCCTGGTTGTGCCGATAGAGTCATTGGTGCTGGGTTGCCCTGGTTGCTTATTAGCTCCAGCGCCTCCTCGCAGTCGGTTATATTACTGGTTGCACTGTCATTAAAAGCTTGAGAATAGTTTTCATGCAATGTTACAGTGCATATTACCACAATGGATATGAACATCATAAATTTAATTTGGTTTTCTGTGCTTCTTAAGAAAGTAGACATTAAAGCAGGAGATCTCTGCTGCTGGATTTTTTGTCAGGAATAGAATATTGTAATCACGCTTCGTTTTTCTGGCTCAGATACGCGCACTTCTGCGACGATTTTCATCGTGTGCCATTTTTGTAGATTTAATGTGATTGTCGTCTGTAAGATAGTTTGGATAGACAAGAAGAACAGTGTGAAACAGTTGCTTCCTCTGTCACAGATCTAAACAAATGAAGATGTGTCCTGGGCAACCGACTTCAGGTTGGCGTGAATTTCTCTCCCATCCCGTGGCCTGAAAGGTATACGAACCCCCCCGAAAACCCTTTTGAAGGAATGTAGCATCTTCCCGCCTACCGTACAACCTTAACCAGGGAAGCATTGTGGCGAGCCTTTTGCAGCCTCTGCTCCCTGGCCCGATTCTGTGACCCAGGTCTGTAGCAACAGGCTGTTTCGGTAAATTGGCGCCAAACCCCCCTCTGCTCACCCCTTTTTATTTCTTACTCTTACCCTCTATCCAATCACTGCCTAGTCTACAATCCCCATAATCCCTTGCTTCCTAACACTTCCTGGGTCTTCCTCCTAGCCCTGTCATGTCCCTGTCCCTCCATTTTCTCCGGTCCTAAGGGCCTCCTAAATCTCTGGTCCTGACGGAATTAATCAGCCACATATCCTGCATAAATATTATTGCTTTAAAAAACACAAAGATCCCTTGAAGTTTTAACCAAAAAAATATTTTCAATGTTGAACAACCAAAAAAGAAATAAAAATTATGTCTGACTGGTCAGTCCTGAAACATACAGGCTCTAATGCCTAGAAATACTTACATATAAGTTTCTAAATTCAAAAAAATCCCCTCTTTGTTATATTGGCTAAGCCGAAAGGATTGATTGAACCCTTTGATACCTCTGCTTTTATCTTAGCGAATTCTTCCTTTAAATGGGCCACATCCTTATGCACGTCCTTCACAGCAACTATAATGTTACGATGTTGCCTAAGAATATCATTCATTGTATCTATCAATTCCCTGGTTGTGCCGATGAAATCGTTGGTGCTGGGTTGCCCTGGTGCCTCCAACGTTCCCACCGCTGCCCCCTGTTGTGCCGTATTCCCTTCCACGGCCGGTTGGGACCTCTGACCCTTCTTCTCTTCTCCAGCTCCCTTGAACGCACCTAGAGGTACAGACATCTCAGACCAGACTATCACCACCCCTGAGATCAGTGACCTCAGTCTATCCACATCCTGCTTCATAGCCCTGACTAGATTTCTCTGGCCCATGACTCTCATGTCATTGCCTCCCACATGTAACACAAGTAGTTCAGGGTAACTTGTCCAACGGAAAAGACCAGCTACGCTCCTGTTCGTCGAACTGCAGCCCTCCGTTCGGCCCTGTAGATGTATGACTGGTCCAGCAACCACATCACTTTTCTGTGACCATTAAAAGAAAAGAGAACAACCAACAAACTTAATTTTTTTTTTAATATCAGAGAAGGGCGTATGTAACTCCTAAAACATCTTGACTCCCAACACCCTATCGTTTCATCCCTTAGTCTCGCCCGTGCAGCTTCGGTAGCCGCGCTTATCCGGAAGGAATGGATCCCTAATTCCTCTGGTGCCTTACCCAATTCTTTCAAACTCAACCTGAAAATTTTAAAAACTGATACCTGGATAGTGGCACGCCATCCGCGTGCACTAGTAAGGGGCCATCACCCTTGGGTTGTACCTCCAGATAACATTGGACGCAGCCTCGTGGGTAAGCTGCCCCCCATCTTGTTCGCCAAGCTCAATCAGCTTGCCCTTGCCCCACTTGAAGGTTTTTGACCGTCTTAACCAAATCCTCACACTTCTGGGTTGCAAATTTGCATCCCTGATGTTCAGACCCCCTGGTTTCGATTTGCTTTGACTTACCAGTTCCCTAATTTGGAATACCTCCTGCTGTCTGCGGCCGTGGATTTACTGGCCTCTGGTTGCCCTGGCTCCCCCTTTTCTGTTCCTTTCTGGCCCCCCCTTCCCCCCAGACCTTTTCTACCCCTTGCGGTTCTGGCTAGGAAACCCTTCAACCCCTCCAGAAGTGTCCCACCTGACCTACCTGTTCCTGGCCCTGGTTGTGCCAATAGAGTTGTTGGTGCTGGGTTGCCCTGGTTGCTTATTAGCTCCAGCGCCTCTTCGCAGTTGGTTAGATTACTGGTTGCACTGGTAGATTACTGGTCATATTAGCACAATGGCTATAAACAAAATAAGTACAATTTTGTATTTTTTGTTCTTCTCAAGAAAGAAGGCCCTAAAGTAGGAGATCTCTGCTGCTGGATGTTTAGCGGCAGGAATAGATTTCTATAATCACAGTTCTTCCTCTTTCTGGTTTGGATTCGAGCATTTCTGCGACGTGTTCTATCTTCCTCTTGTGCCATTTTTTTGGAAGTATAATGTGATTGTCGTCTGTAAGATAGTTTAGATAGACAAGAAGAACAGTGTGAAACAGTTGCTTCCTCTGTCACAGATCTAAACAAATGAAGATGTGTCCTGGGCAACCGACTTCAGGTTGGCGTGAATTTCCCCCCCATCCCGTGGCCTGAAAGGTATACGAAACCCCCCCGAAAACCTTCTTGAAGGAATGTAGCATCTTCCCGCCTACCGTACAACTTTAACCAGGGAAGCATTGCGGCGAGCCTTTTGCAGCCTCTGCTCCCTAGGCACCTCCTTTCCCTCTTTTGCGGCACTTGCTATACGGGTGGTTGCCATTGCAACCGGAGCAATCGTGCTTGAATTTACACGAAGCGCCCCGCTTGCACTGTCCGTCGTTAAAGAGCCAGCATAGTCCCAATTTGTGACCCGCCGATGAGGTGCCTGTTTGGGCCCCACCAGTGGGCCGCGGAAAGCGAGAAACCTTCTGCGCTAACATCAACCTCATCCACAATGTCATATCCAACTGATCCCACCTCATTCCCGGATTTGCTGGTAGGCGCTGACGAAATTGTTCATCATAACGCCACCACGCTAGTCCCCCATAGATACAAAAACATCCCAGATCCCATCCAAGTAACTGAACAAGCTAGAGCACTTTTCGGGGTGTTTCTCCCCAATGACTCCTGCCAATATGCAGAAGGCTCTGAGCCAATTGCCAAAGGTTTTGGGGATTTTCCTGTATCTCTTTGCCCTCTCCTCCTCTTTCTTCTTACCATCCTTCTTGTCATCCTCTTTCACCTCAACAACATCTTCCAGGGGAAGCAGAGAAAAAATCTCTACAAATTCCCCTTTCCAGATTTTCTCTTTTACCTCCTTTTTCAGGTGAACCACTACTGGGCCTGCAAATGATACATAGGAATTCTGTCTCGCTGAGTCAGGACAGCTGTCATCTCCTTCTCCCATGTGGTCTCGCTACCTCCGCCATGTTCCCCCGTTTCTGTCCCGGAGGTTCCCCCTACCGCGGCCGTGGACTTACTGGCCTCTGGTTGCCCTGGCCCCCCCTTTTCTGTCCCTGTCCCGCCCCCCCCCTGCTCCCCCACATTCCTTTTCTACCCCTTGTGGTTCTGTTTGCCCGCTCTCCCAGCTAGCTAGGAAACCCTTCAACCCCTCCAGAAGTGTCCCACCTGATCTACCTGTTCCTGGCCCTGGTTGTGCCGATGAAGTCGTTGGTGCTCGGTTGCCCTGGTGCCTTTCAACGTTCCCACCGCTGCCACTTGTTGTGCCGTATTTCCTTCCACAGCCGGTTGGGCCTTTCCACCGCCACCGAGCGTAGGCCCTCTGACCCTTCTTACCTGCTCCAGCTCCCTTGAACCGCACCTAGAGGTACAACGGCAACATGCAACTGAACCCTCCTCCACCTGTGATGGCGCTCTGTGACTGTGCCCTTTCCGAGGCCCTCGCCCCACTGTGTCCTGCCCTGGCCCAATTGTGTGCATCAGGTCTGTAGCAACAGGCTGTTTCGGTAAATTGGCGCCAAACCCCCCTCTGCTCACCCCTTCTTATTTCTTCTTTTTACCCTCTATCCAATCATTGCCTAGTCGACAATCCCCATAATCCCTTGCGCCGTAACACCTCCTGGGTCTTCCTCCTAGCCTTGTCATGGCCCTGTCCCTCCATTTTCTCCGGTCCTAAGGGCCTCCTAAATCTCTGGTCCTGATAGAATTAATTAGCCACATATCCTGCATAAATATTATTTCTTTAAAAACACAAAGACCCATGAAGTTTTAACCAAAAAAATATTTATTTTTCAATGTTGAACAACCAAAAAAAGAAATAAAAATTATGTCTGACTGGTCAGTTCTTAAACATACAGGCTCTAATGCCTAGAAATGCTAACATATAAGTTTCTAAATTCAAATAAATCCACTCTTTGTTATATTGGCTAAGCCCAAAGGATTGATTGAACCCTTTGATACCTCTGCTTTTATCTTAGTGAATTCTTCCTTTAAATGAGCCACATTCTTATGCACGTCCTTCACAGCAACTATAATGTCACGATGTGGCCTAAGAATATCATTCATTGTATCTATCAATTCCCTGGTTGTGCCGATGAAATCGTTGGTGCTGGGTTGCCCTGGTGCCTCCAACGTTCCCACCGCTGCCGCCTGTTGTGCCGTATTCCCTTCCACGGCCGGTTGGGCCTCTCCACCGCCAACGAGCGTAGGCCCTCTGACTCTTTTTCTCTGCTCCAGCTCCCTTGAACGCACCTAGAGGTACAGACATCTCAGACCAGACTATCACCACCCCTGAGATCAGTGACCTCAGTCTATCCACATCCTGCTTCATAGCCCTGACTAGATTTCTCTTGCCCGTGACTCCCATGTCATTGCCTCCCACATGTAACACAAGTAGTTCAGGGTAACTTGTCCAACGGGAAAGACCAGCTACGCTCCTGTTCGTCGAACTGCAGCCCTCCGTTCGGCCCTGTAGATGTATGACTGGTCCAGCAACCACACCACTTTTCTGTGACCATTAAAAGAAAAGAGAACAACCAACAAACTGAATTATTTTTTTAATATCAGAGAAGGGCGTATGTAACTCCTAAAACATCTTGACTCCCAACACCCTATCGTTTCATCCCTTAGTCTCGCCCGTGCAGCTTCGGTAGCCGCGCTTATCCGGAAGGAATGGATCCCTAATTCCTCTGGTGCCTTACCCAATTCTTTCAAACTCAACCTGAAAATTTTAAAAACTGATACCTGGATAGTGGCACGCCATCCGCGTGCACTAGTAAGGGGCCATCACCCTTGGGTTGTACCTCCAGATAACATTGGACACAGCCTCGTGGGTAAGCTGCCCCCCATCTTGTTCGCCAAGCTCAATCAGCTTGCCCTTGCCCCACTTGAAGGTTTTTGACCGTCTTAACCAAATCCTCACACTTCTGGGTTGCAAATTAGCATCCCTGATGTTCAGACCCCCTGGTTTCGATTTGCTTTGACTTACCAGTTCCCTAATTTGGAATACCTCCTGCTGTCTGCGGCCGTGGATTTACTGGCCTCTGGTTGCCCTGGCTCCCCCTTTTCTGTTCCTTTCTGGCCCCCCCTTCCCCCCAGACCTTTTCTACCCCTTGCGGTTCTGGCTAGGAAACCCTTCAACCCCTCCAGAAGTGTCCCACCTGACCTACCTGTTCCTGGCCCTGGTTGTGCCAATAGAGTTGTTGGTGCTGGGTTGCCCTGGTTGCTTATTAGCTCCAGCGCCTCTTCGCAGTTGGTTAGATTACTGGTTGCACTGGTAGATTACTGGTCATATTAGCACAATGGCTATAAACAAAATAAGTACAATTTTGTATTTTTTGTTCTTCTCAAGAAAGAAGGCCCTAAAGTAGGAGATCTCTGCTGCTGGATGTTTAGCGGCAGGAATACAATTCTATAATCACAGATCTTCCTCTTTCTGGTTTGGATTCGAGCATTTCTGCGACGTGTTCTATCTTCCTCTTGTGCCATTTTTTTGGAAGTATAATGTGATTGTCGTCTGTAAGATAGTTTAGATAGACAAGAAGAACAGTGTGAAACAGTTGCTTCCTCTGTCACAGATCTAAACAAATGAAAATGTGTCCTGGGCAACCGACTTCAGGTTGGCGTGAATTTCCCTCCCATCCCGTGGCCTTAAAGGTATACGAAACCCCCCCCCGAAAACCCCCTTGAAGGAATGTAGCATCTTCCCGCCTACTGTACAACTTTAACCAAGGAAGCATTGTGGCGAGCCTTTTGCAGCCTCTGCTCCGTTGGCACCTCCTTTCCCTCTTTTGTGGCACTTGCTATACGGGTGGTTGCCATTGCAACCGGGGCATTCATGCTTGAATTTACACGAAGCGCCCCGCTTGCACTGTCCATTGTTAAAGAGCCAGCATAGTCCCAATTTGTGACCCGCCGATGAGGTGCCTGTTTGGGCCCCACCAGTGGGCCGCGGAAAGGGAGAAACTTTCTGCGCTAACATCAACCTCATCCACAATGTCATATCCAACTGATCCCACCTCATTCCCGGATTTGCTGATAGGCGCTGACGAAATTGTTCATCATAGCGCCACCACGCTAGTCCCCCATAGATACAAAAACTTCCCAGATCCCATCCAAGTAACTGAACAAGATAGAGCACTTTTCGGGGTGTTTCTCCCCAATGACTACTGCCAATATGCAGAAGGCTCTGAGCCAATTGCCAAAGGTTTTGGGGATTTTCCTGTATCTCTTTGCCCTCTCCTCCTCTTCCTTCTTACCATCCTTCTTGTCATCCTCTTTCACCTCAACAACATCTTCCAGGGGAAGTAGAGAAAAAATCTCTACAAATTCCCCTTTTCAGATTTTTTCTTTTACCTCCTTTTTCAGGTGAACCACTACTGGGCCTGCAAATGATACATAGGAATTCTGTCTCGCCGAGTCAGGACAGCTGTCATCTCCTTCTCCCATGTGGTCTTGCTACCTCCTCCATGTTCCCTCGTTTCTGTCCCAGAGGTTCCCCCTACCGCGGCCGTGGACTTACTGGCCTCTGGTTGCCCTGGCCTCCCCTTTTCTGTTCCTGTCCCGCCCCCCCCCCTGCTCCCCCACATATCTTTTCTACCCCTTGTTGTTCTGTTTGCCCGCTCTCCCAGCTGGCTAGGAAACCCTTCAACCCCTCCAGAAGTGTGCAACCTGATCTACCTGTTCCTGGCCCTGGTTGTGCCGATGAAGTCGTTGGTGCTCGGTTGCCCTGGTGCCTCCAACGTTCCCACTGCTGCCGCCTGTTGTGCCGTATTCCCTTCCACGGCCGGTTGGGCCTCTCCACCGCCACCGAGCGTAGGCCCTCTGACCCTTCTTCCCTGCTCCAGCTCCCTTGAACCGCACCTAGAGGTACGACGGCAACATGCAACTGAACTCCCCTCCAGCTGTGATGGCGCACTGTGACTGTGCCCTTTCCTAGGCCCTCACCCCACTGTGTGCTGCCCTGGCCCAATTGTGTGCCCCAGGTCTGTAGCAACAGGCTGTTTCTGTAAATTGGCGCCAAACCCCCCTCTGCTCACCCCTTTTTATTTCTTCCTCTTACCCTCTATCCAATCACTGCCTAGTCGACAATCCCCATAATCCCTTGCGCCCTAACACCTCCTGGGTCTTCCTCCTAGCCCTGTCATGGCCCTGTCCCTCCATTTTCTCCAGTCCTAAGGGCCTCCTAAATCTCTGGTCCTGACAGAATTAATGAGCCACATATCCTGCATAAATATTATTGCTTTAAAAACACAAAGATCCCATGAAGTTTTAACCAAAAAAATATTTATTTTTCAATGTTGAACAACCAAAAAAAGAAATAAAAATTATGTCTGACTGGTCAGTTCTTAAACATACAGGCTCTAATGCCTAGAAATGCTAACATATAAGTTTCTAAATTCAAATAAATCCACTCTTTGTTATATTGGCTAAGCCCAAAGGATTGATTGAAACCGTTGATACCGTGGTCAGTAACCATTGATACCTCTGTCAATTTATTAACCTTCCACCTTCTTCTTTCCATTGTCTGCATGTCCCTTGCCCACCTCCATACCAACCTGCCGATCATCTCAGACCAGACTATCACCACCCCTGAGATCAGTGCCCTCAGTCTATCCACATCCTGCTTCATAGCCCTGACTAGATTTCTCTGGCCCATGACTCCCATGTCATTGCCTCCCACATGTAAAACAAGTATGTCCGGGGGTGTTTCTGAATAGAGTAACCCTGTATTATCATCTTATTCAACATTCCTGGCCAAATGAGCACCCAGAATCATAACCATTTCAGGGTAACTTGTCCAACGGGAAAGACCAGCTGCGCTCCTGGTCGTTGAACTGCAGCCCTCCGTTCGGCCCTGTAGATGTATGACTGGTCCAGCAACCACACCACTTTTCTGTGACCTTCAAAAGAAAAGAGAACAACCAACAAACTGATTTTTTTTTATATCAGAGAAGGGTGTATGTAACTCCAAAAACGCCTTGACTCCCAACGCCCTATTGTTTCATCCCTTAGTCCCGCCCGTGCAGCTTCGGTAGCCGCACCTATCCGGAAGAAATGGATCCCATATTCCACTGGTTCCTTACCCAATTCTTTCAAACTCAACCTGAAAACTTTTAAAAACTGATACCTGGATAGCGGCACGCCATCCGCATGCACTAGTAAGGGGCCATCACCCTTGGGTCGTACCTCCAGATAACGTTGGAGACAGCCTCGTGGGTAAGCTGCCCCCCATCTAATTCGCCAAGCTCAATCAGCTTGCCCTTGCCCCACTTGTCAGTTTTTGACCGTCTTAACCAAATCCTCACACTTCTGGTTTCCAAATTTGCATCCCTGATGTTCAGACCCCCTGGTTTTGATTTGCTTTGACTTACCAGTTCCCCAATTCGGAAGGCCTCCTGCAGTCTGCGGCCGTGGGCTTACTGGCCTCTGGTTGGCCTGGCTCCTCCTTCCCCCCATACCTTTTCTACCCGTTGCGGTTCTTGCTAGGAAACCCTTCAACCCCTCCTAAAGTGTCCCTGTTCCTGGCCCTGGTTGTGCCAATAGAGTTGTTGGTGCTGGGTTGCCCTGGTTGCTTATTAGCTCCAGCGCCTCCTCGCAGTTGGTTAGATTACTGGTTGCACTGGTAGATTACTGGTTGCACTGGTTGATTACTGGTTGCATATTAGCACAATGGCTATAAACAAAATAAGTATAATTTTGTTTTTTTTGTTCTTCTCAAGAAAGAAGGCCCTAAAGTAGGAGATCTCTGCTGCTGGATGTTTAGCGGCAGGAATACAATTCTATAATCACAGTTCTTCCTCTTTCTGGTTTGGATTCGAGCATTTCTGCGACGTGTTCTATCTTCCTCTTGTGCCATTTTTTTGGAAGTATAATGTGATTGTCGTCTGTAAGATAGTTTAGATAGACAAGAAGAACAGTGTGATACAGTTGCTTCCTCTGTCACAGATCTAAACAAATGAAGATGTGTCCTGGGCAACCGACTTCAGGTTGGCGTGAATTTCCACCCCTATCCCATGGCCTTAAAGGTATACGAAACCCCCCCGCCGAAAACCCTCTTGAAGGAATGTAGCATCTTCCCGCCTACCGTACAACCTTAACCATGGAAGCATCGTGGCGAGCCTTTTGCAGCCTCTGCTCCCTAGGCACCTCCTTTCCCTCTTTTGTGGCACTTGCTATATGGGTGGTTGCCATTGCAACCGGAGCATTCGTGCTTGAATTTACACAAAGCGCCCCGCTTGCACTGTCCGTCGTTAAAGAGCCAGCATAGTCCCAATTTGTGACCTGCCGATGAGGTGCCTGTTTGGGCCCCACCGGTGGGCCGCGGAAAGGGAGAAACTTTCTGCGCTAACATCAACCTCATCCACAATGTCATATCCAACTGATCCCACCTCATTCCCGGATTTGCTGATAGGCGCTGACAAAATTGTTCATCGTAGCGCCACCACGCTAGTCCCCCATAGATACAAAAACCTCTCAGATCCCATCCAAGTAACTGAACAAGCTAGAGCACTTTTCGGGGTGTTTCTCCCCAATGACCCCTGCCAATATGCAGAAGGCTCTGAGCCAATTGCCGAAGGTTTCGGGGATTTTCCTGTATTGAGTGAAACTGTTGATATTGATATCTGAGCTTTTATCTTAGAACAACCAACAAACGGAATTTTTTTTTTATATCAGAGAAGGGTGTATGTAACTCCTAAAACGCCTTGACTCTCAATGCCCTATTGTTTCATCCCTTAGTCTCGCCCATGCAGCTTCGGTAGTCGCACCTATCTGGAAGGAATGGATCCCGTATTCCACTGGTGCCTTACCCAATTCTTTCAAACTCAACCTGAAAACTTCTAAAAACTGATACCTGGATAGCGGCACGCCATCCGCGTGCACTAGTAAGGGGCCATCACCCTTGGGTCGTACCTCCAGATAACGTTGGAGGCAGCCCTGTGGGTAAGCTGCCCCCCCCATCTAATTCGTCAAGCTCAATCAGCTTGCCCTTCCCCCATTTGTCGGTTTTTGACCGTCTTAACCAAATCCTCACGCTTCTGGGTTCCAAATTAGCATCCCTGATGTTCAGACCCCCTGGTTTCGATTTGCTTTGACTTACCAGTTCCTCAATTCGGAAGGCTTCCTGCTGTCTGCGGCCGTGGGCTTACTGGCCTCTGGTTGCCCTGGCTCCCCTTCCCCCCATACCTTTTCTACCCTTTGCTGTTCTGTTCGCCCGCTCTCCCAGCTGGCTAGGAAACCCTTCAACCCCTCTAGAAGTGTCCCACCTGACCTACCTGTTCCTGGCCCTGGTTGTGCCGATGAAGTCGTTGGTGCTGGGTTGCCCTGGTGCCTCCGCCGTTCCCACCGCTGCTTTCTGTTGTGCCGTATTCCCTTCCACGGCCGGTTGGGCCTCTCCACCGCCACCGAGCGTAGGCCCTCTGACCCTGTCCAGCTCCCTTAAACCTAGAACATGCAACTGAACCCCCCTCCACCTGTGACACCGCTCTGTGACTGTGCCCTCTCTGGGGCCCTCGCCCCTTTGTGTGCTGCCCTGGCCCCATTGTGTGCCCCAGGTCTGTAGCAACAGGCTGTTTTAGTAAATTGGTGCCAAATCCCCCTCTGCTCACCCCTTTCATTTCCTCCTGTTAAAAACACAAAGATCTCATTAAGTTTTAACCAAAAAAATATTTATTTTTCAACATTGAACAACAAAAGAAAGTAATAAAAATTATGTGTGACTGGTCAGTCCTGAAACATACAGGCTCTAATGCCTAGAAATACTTACATAAAACTGTCTAAATTAAAAAAAACCCTCTTAGTTATATTGGCTAAGCTGAAAGGATTGATTGAACCCTTTGATACCTCTGCTTTTATATTAGCGAATTCTTCCTTTAAATGAGCCACATCCTTATGCACGTCCTTCACAGCAAATATAATAATTGTTCAGCGAAAACTGAAATTTCATGTTGCAACATATGTGTTTATTTTCTAATTCCATTTGCTGTATGATCAACACTTTTAATTTCAATAAGAAATATAAGTTACAAAAAAAAAAAAAGTTGTGCCTGACTGGTCAGTCTTTAAATGCAGGTTCACACAGAACCACAGCAAGTTTAATGTCCTGATGTTGCCTCTGAATGTCATTCATTGTATCCATTGCCAACTTGCTTATTAGCTCCAGCGCCTCCTCGCAGTTGGTTAGATTACTGGTTGTCAGTAAATGCTTGAGAATTGTTTTTCTGCCATATTGCAGTGCATATTAGCCCAATGGCTATGAACAAAATAACTACAATTTTGTTTTCTGTGCTTCTTAAGAAAGTAGGCCCTAAAGCAGGAGATCTCTGCTGCTGGATGTTTTGCGGCAGGAATAGAATTTTGTAATCAGAGTTCTGCCTCTCTCTGTAGGCTCGGATACGTGCACTTCTGTGATGTGTTCTATTTTCCTCTTGTGCCATTTTGTTGGATAATGTGATTGTCGTCTGTAAGATAGTTTAGACAAGAAGAAAAGTGTGAAGATATATAGAAACATTGGGGTAACAGTCACCCTGCTATAGTTCCAGGGGTACCCAGGGCACAAATAAGCACTCACCCCCAAATCCCCCCCTAACTGGCCTTCAGGCTGGGCCCCCTTAGCTCATAACAAGGTTACAGATATATAGAAACATTGGGGTAACAGTCACCCTGCTATAGTTCCAGGGGTACCCAGGGCACAAATACCCACTCACCCCAAATCCCCCCTAACTGGCCTTCAGGCTGGGCCCCCTTAGCCCATAACAAGGTTACAGATATATAGAAACATTGGGGTAACAGTCACCCTGCTATAGTTCCAGGGGTACCCAGGGCACAAATAAGCACTCACCCCAAATCCCCCCCTAACTGGCCTTCAGGCTGGGCCCCCTTAGCCCATAACAAGGTTACAGATATATAGAAACATTGGGGTAACAGTCACCCTGCTATAGTTCCAGGGGTACCCAGGGCACAAATAAGCACTCACCCTAAATCCCCCCCTAACTGGCCTTCAGGCTGGGCCCCCTTAGCCCATAACAAGGTTACAGATATATAGAAACATTGGGGTAACAATCACCCTGCTATAATTCCAGGGGTACCCAGGGCACAAATAAGCACTCACCCCAAATCCCCCCTTAACTGGCCTTCAGACTGGGCCCCCTTAGCCCATAACAAGGTTACAGATATATAGAAACATTGGGGTAACAGTCACCCTGCTATAGTTCCAGGGGTACCCAGGGCACAAATAAGCACTCACCCCAAATCTCCCCCTAACTGGCCTTCAGGCTGGGCCCCCTTAGCCCATAACAAGGTTACAGATATATAGAAACATTGGGGTAACAGTCACCCTGCTATAGTTCCAGGGGTACCCAGGGCACAAATAAGCACTCACCCCAAATCCCCCCCTAACTGGCCTTCAGGCTGGGCCCCCTTAGCCCATAACAAGGGTACAGATACAGTACATAAGCACAAGCAGACCAGGCACATTATATACAGTGTGGGGCAGTGGAAGCCCAAGTAGTGCCAGCCCATAACAATATGTATGTGGGGCTACAGCGGTGCCAGTGTGCAGGAGGGAAAGCCACACACACTGCAATGATAACAAACTGCCATCGCTGCTGCTTTTCCCCTGCCAGTTAGAGGGCACTGAGCCATCACATTATAATTAAAGTACAAGTATAAAGCTGTCAGGGCTGCACCTCACACATGAGCAGTAGTAGCTACACAAGCAGCCGCTATCATTACCCACAATCATATAAATATATATATATAGTTGCACATACAATATGGAATTCCCTACTTACAGTCTATTCCGTTGCTCCATATTCTCCCTGATCCGAATTGCTCTCTCCTCACTTTAACTGCCCTTTTTCATCTCTTCTCTAACCCATAACAGTTTCTATAACTGTGAGTTTTGCTCCTTCCCTTTGATTGCACACTCCTGCAGTAAAATGGCTGCAGCCTTCCATGCTGCTGGTTTTGTCCCGGTATAACCATGCAGGTATTGGCTGAAGGGAGGTTCAAAGTTCATCACCCAGCCAAAGGAGAAAGGAATCAGAAAACAGGAGATAATGGCCCCGCCTGCTCCTTCCCCCTCCAGAGATAGGAACCAGCAAAGTAACACAGCAGAGGGATTTTTCTCATCCCATTTTTTTCTTTTCTTAGTTTAAATTAAAAAAAATTATATCAGACCAGTTTGGGGAGGTTTAGGCTTAATGACCATCCGCCTATGGCAGGGGGCCAGTTAATCTCAGTACAGTTATGGGATCCCTTATCCGGAAACCCGTTATCCAGAAAGTTCCGAATTACGGAAAGGCCATCTCCCATAGACTCCATTATTAGCAAATAATTCTAATTATGTTGGGTTGAAAACCCCACAGACTGTTCTTCCATTTTGGCTTATTCTTCTGCTTCTTCTGCTTCTTCTTCTTCTTCTTAGCGCCCCCCATTTTCTAAACGCTACTCCTCCTACAGTTTTAGGGGTACAACACCCAAACTCCCCACACATCTTCACCCTATAGTGGAGCAGGTTGCTTGTGCTTTTCTAAGCGATCCGGCCCCCCGTCTTTTTGTGGCGCCGCTCCGAACCCCCCAATTTTCCCATTGACTTTGACAGGGAAGATTTTCAAACTGCTGCCACACTCAAAGCTTTAAAGCTACACCCCCCAAACGTGAATAACATAATAATGGGGTCACCCCGAATGAAGCAGCAACATTTGTTGATGACCCCAATGTGGGAGGGGCCAACAACAGCCAATCAAATTTTAATCATTGACTTTAATGGGGAAATTGAAACTGCTGCCAATCTTACAGCTTTGAGGCGACACTCCCCAAACTTGAATCACATAGTCATGGGCTCAGCCTGAATGAAAATATGATGATTGTTGGATGCCCAAAAGTGGGCGGAGATGTGAACAGCCAATCAGATTTTACCTATTGACTTGGCAGAAATCCAACCTGCTGCCAGTCTCACAGTAATAACACCGGGGTCCCCAAACTTTTCAGAGTTAGGCACCAGGTAACTGTGGTTCAAGGTAAGAAAAAGTGGGCGGAGCCACCAACAGCCAATCAGAGTTTATCTATTGACTTTCAATGGGGAAATGCAACCTGCTGCCATTCTCACAGTATTAACCCCAGGGTCCCCAAACTTTTCACAGTTGGTCACTAGGGGACTGCAATTTTAGTTTTGAAAAGTGGGCGGAGCCACCAACAACCAATCAGATTTCACCTACTGATTTTTATTGGTTTGTTGCCAGGCTTCCCAAACTTTGCATAGTCAGACACTGGGTGACTACGCATTTAAGGTTTTTTGTATTTTTGTAAGTGGGTGGAGCCACCAACAGCCAATCAGATTTTACCTATTGACTCTAAATGGGGAAATTCAACCTGCTGCCATTCTCACAGTATTAACACCAGGGTCCCCAGTTGGTCGCTAGAGTACTACAGTTTTAGTTTTGAAAAAGTGGGCGGGGCCACCAACAGCCAATCAGATTTCACCTATTGAATTTTATTGGTTTGATGCCAGAGTTTGCAAACTTTGCACAGTCAGTCACTGCGGGACTTTGTACATAAGGTTAGAAAAAGTGGGCGGGGCCGCCAAAAGCCAATCACATTTCTTTCATTGTTTTCAGTGGGGAAATTTTAACTGCTGACATTTTCACATGTTTAATGTCAGGGTCCCCAAACTTTGCACAGTTTGTCACTGGGTGACTATGTTCCAAGTTGAGAAAAGTGGGTGGGGCCAACAACAACCAATTAGATTTCACCTATAGACTTCATATGTTTAAATTTAAACTGCGGCTATTCTTTTAATATTAATACTAAGGTCTTCAAACTTTGCAGAGCTAGTCACCTGGTAACTGCGGTTCAGAGTTAGAAAAAGTGGGTGGAGCCAACAACAGCCAATCAGATTTTACCTATTGATTTTCAATGGGAAATTCAACCTGCTGCCATTCTCACAGTATTAACACCAGGGTTACTAGGGAACTGCATTTGTAGGTTTTAAAAAGTGGGTGGAGCCACCAACAGCCAATCAGACTTCACCTATTGAATTGTTTTGGTTTATATTTAAAATGTTGCTTTGCTCACACTATTTATGTCAGGGTTCCCAAACAAGTGGGAGGAGCCACCAACAGCCAATCCATTTCCACCCATTAGATTTCATTGGTTTATATTTAAACTGATGCTGTTATTTAAATATTAATTCCAGGGTTGTTAAAGTTTCCAGAGTTAGTCACTGGGTATTTTCCATTCAAAGTTAGAAAAAAGTGGGCGGAGCCACCAACAGCCAATAACATTTCACCTATTTACTTTCAATGGTGAAGTGTAAAATGCTGTCAGTCTCACAATGAATGCCTGAGTCCCCAAAATTTGCAAAGTTGGTCACTGGGGGACTGCAGTTCAAAAATAGGAAAAGTGGGTTGGGCCACTAACAGCCAATCAGATTTCATCCATTGAATTTTATTGGTTTAAATTTAAAATGCTGTCATTCTCAAACTATTTATGCCAGGGTGCCCACTGTTTGTCACTGGGTGACTTTGACTCAAGGTTAGAAAAAGTGGGCGGAACCACCAATCACAATTCACCTATTGACTTTTATTGGTTTAAATTTTAATTGGTGCCGTCTTTAACTATTAATCCTAGGGCCCCTAAACTTCGCAGAATTAGTCACTGGGTAACTGCAGTTCCAGGTTAGAAAAAGGGGGTGGAGTTACCACCGCCACTACCGCCAATCAGATGTCGTTGACTTTCAGTGGGGAAATTTAAGTTGCTGCCATGCAGACACTATTAAGACCAGGGTCCCAAAACTTTGCACAGTGGTTTTTACTGTATAACCAAGGTCCAAGGTTAGAGAAAGTGGGCAGAGCCCATTCAGTGACTTCATGTTTTTCAACCCAACATGAAGTTTGTTCTCAAACTTCCCTTTCTAGTTTTTTAAAATGATTTCTTTTTTCTCTGTAATAATAAAACAGTACCTGTACTTGATCCCAACTAAGATATAATTACCCCTTATTGGGGCAGAACAGCCCTATTGGGTTTATTTCATGGTTAAATGATTCCCTTTTCTCTGTAATAATAAAACAGTACCTCGATCCCAACTAAGATATAATTAATCCGTGCTGGAGGCAAAACAATCCTATTGGATTTATTTAATGTTTAAATGATTTTTTAGCAGATTTAAGGTACAGAGGTCCAGATTATGGAAAGATTCCTTATCCAGAAAACCCCAGACCCCGAGGATTCTGGATAACAGGTCCCATACCTGTACCTGCTTGAACTCACAAGTCAAGTTAAGCACATGTAGCGCACTCTTTCCATAAAGATCCGTTTTCTGTAAACACTCAACAAAGGGCTAAAAACCCTAGAAGTTACATTGGATGTAGAACAGATGCAGGGAACTTGAGTTACCAGATCAGAAGCCCTTGGGTAACAGAGCCACCATAGCAGTTATGTTACTTATTATTTTTTCAGTCGAAGAAAGTTGACATTGTTGCCCAACTAACTATATTGAAAACATTTTTTACTTTGCACAGTCTGTTTTGCCCATGGCATCAAAACTGTTATGTCCGACAGCACCTTTTACTTACCAACACCTCCGCCCAATCCCAACTTAGGACCTGCTGTTCTCATGAGCCATCGCTACCCACAGAAAAGTTGGACCCCTTAAACTTTTCTGCTCCTCCACCAAGACACCACCAACTGAACCCCCTCTTTCCAAAATTCAACATGTCATACCCTATCTCATTCGGGTCCAATCAGGTCCAAACTATGCTGCCTTGTCAATTTCGAAATCCCGATGAGTGATTACAAACCCCTTTTTCCGTACTACTAACTCGCCCGGTTGACTTTTATTCTCACCCTTTCAATTGCAGCCATTGACCTAGCATTCCTCCAGTGGAGCCTGGAAAGCATGGTCGACCATGCTATAATCATGTTGGGGAAAACCCCCCAAAGGCGGAGTAAATCACACTTGACATCCTTTATCAATACCTTCATAGGTGCACTGCCCAAATCATTGCCACCCAAATGTAAAACCAAAATATTGAAGCACTCCCCCAGCACCATGACATTTTCCGCAAATTTCAATAAAAAACTTCTCCAAACCATCCTCCGGACACCCAGCCATCTTACCACCGCCGTGGACGTCTCCAGCCCCAATTGCCTCCCCTTGTGGCGAACAGCCGCCCTTATGGCCACGTGGTATACATAAGAATGTCCCAATATCCATACCAATGCCCGCTGGTTGCCTGAAAGAAAAACATAACACAGGCCGACTACGGCAAGTTAGCCCACCTCCTGAGCCTTGCCCTTAACTAAAGAATGCCTCAACACGCCACCTTGTCCACCCTCACGTATGTGCAAAAATCTTTTTGAAGCCCATCTCCCAACCTGCTTGATTGCCTTCTCGCCTAGGCCCCACCTTGCTGCTTCTGTGGCTGCCCCAATTCTAAATGAGTGGGACCCATACTTGCTTGCAGCCATGCCCAGATTCACTAACATCTTCCTCAAAACTGAGCAAAATTGATACCTGGGCAGGAACGTGCCATTCTCGTGTACCAATAGGGGACCGTTTTGCTTTGGCCGCATGGCTGATTATTGCTCAGAAAGCGTGATAGGGCATAACTGGTGTCCCTCCATCCCGTGCAAGACTATGTTCTTTCCCTTGCCCTCCTGATCTGTTTTTGACTTCCGTAAAACAATGTGCAGCCGCCCGTCCGCCACTGTAAGATCCTCACGTGACAAACCCCCCGCTGCTGCCTTGCTCGGTGCCACCAGCTCGCCCACCCGGAATGCCCCAAAGAAGGCTAAACTGTACGCTAAACGGAACAAAGCAACTTCAAAAACTGAATAACGTGTTCTCCAGCTCCTTACTCAACCGCTGAAGCAAGTTGAACGTAACTGGTTTTCTCTGATCCCTAAATACCTTTCCTCTGCGGTACCCTTTTAATGCCTGACGAATAATTATATTCTTCGTATACTACTAATAACGGGAAGAGCTCCAAGAATGTTAAGTTCTTGGTGAGCCCCATCTCCTCCCATTCCGGAGACCACTTCTCAGCGCTCCACTGGCACTGCAAATAAGCCCCATAGCCCACCTCCTGCGGCATCTGTAAACAGTTGCAATTCAAAATTGTCTGCCACAGCGACCTGCCATTATATTGGCTCAAGAAGGAGGACCACACCGCAAGGTCTTACTTGACCTCCTTGCCTAGTCTCACAAAGTGGTGTGGCTGCCAGACCCCAGCTGTCAATTGGGCCAACCTTCGTGAGAAAATCCTCCCCATTGGTAGGACCCGGCAGGCAAAATTTAACCTCCCCAGGATTGATTGGATTGCTCTAAGGGTTAATTTCTTTGCCAACCTGGCCTGCTGTAGCTGGGCCCTTAAAGTACAAATCTTGTTTTGTGGCAACCTGAACTCCATGAGTTCTGAATCGAGTTCAATACCCAAAAACTTTATTACCGTGGTTAGGCCTTCCGTCTTCTCTGGTGCCAATGGGACTCCAAATTTCTTGGTCACCCTTTGCATAGTGCTCAGCAGGATCTGGCACTGTATTGATCCCCCAGGGCCAATAAATAAAAAATCATCCAGGTAATGTATTGAAGAATTAAACCCCGCCTCTGTCCTCACCACCCACTCTAAGAAAGTACTGAAAGATTCAAAAAGGGCACAAGATATCGGACAACCCATTGGGAGGCATTTATCAATGTAAATCTTATCCCGCCACTGACAACCCAAAAGATGGAAGCAAGATGGTTGAATCGGTAGTAGCCGAAAAGCCGACTCTGTGTCAGTCTTGGCCATCAAGACCCCCTGCCCTGCTGCTCTCAAGAGCTCCGCTGCCATGTCAAATGAGGCATAAGTTACCCTGCACACCTCTTTGTCTATATCATCTTTACGGATCCCCCCTTTGGGTAAGACAGATGATGAATGAGTCTGTATTTCCCTTGTTCCTTTTTCGGGACAACTCCCAAAGGGGAGATCCGTAAAACAGGCAACGGGGAGTCCGTAAAAGGACCCGCCATCCGGCCTGCTTCAAACTTCTTTTGAATTTTGGTATCTACCACATCTGGGTGTTCATATGCCGATTTCAAATTTTTGCACCAGGAACTTTCAGATAATTCTTTAAATGGGATGTGGAAACCCTGAGAAAACCCCTCCTCAAACAGCTTTGCTGTTGTTCGATCTTTATATTCCCTTAAGTAGGGCCCCATTGCGGCCACGCTCACTGGAGTCATCCCCTTTTCCGCTAGTATCCCCTCCTTTTTGGCCTGCTTTTCCCTTTTTGAAACATCTGGTGAAGGGGTGTGCCCCTCCGCAGCCCGAGCACTCGTGCTTAAAATGGCAGGTGCTCCCGAATTTACAAGATCCCTTATTAAAACCCCAACAACAGCCCTTCTTGTTCTGCCCTGCTGGTGGGTTAGACTGTGAGCTCCCACCGGCCCCCCTGGAAAGGGAGGCTGCGGGCGACTCGGGCACAATAGTTTTAACTACAAACCCACATCCCTGTGGTCCCACTGGATGGAGGGTCTCACTGCCTTCCTTTGGCGGAACTGTTCGTCATAATGAAGCCAAGCAGTCCCGCCAAAGGTCCTATAATTCCTGGGTGATTTCTCCCCAGTAACACTGGCCAGAATTACAAAAGCTTGTAACCAGTTGAAAAAGGTCCTAGGAATAAGACGGTAACGTCTTTTTTCTTCCTCCTCTTTCTTACTCTCCTCTAGCTTTCCAGACCTGTCTAAGTTAAAGCGTTC
The DNA here is from genome assembly GCF_000004195.4 of Xenopus tropicalis. NCBI lineage: Eukaryota > Metazoa > Chordata > Amphibia > Anura > Pipidae > Xenopus > Xenopus tropicalis. Next base: position 147,430,642 of record NC_030681.2, read on the forward strand.
CAGTGGGAGGAGTGAAAATATCTCCACATATTCCCCTTTCCAAATCTTCTCTTCCAACTCTTTTTTTAAGGTGAGCACCTAATGGCCCCTCAAACCACCCCCTTCCACCTCTTGTGACTGACTTGACCCACTGGGCCAGGCCCCGCTGTTGCCTGGGGCCTTGCTGCTATTGGAGCCTCCACCAGTAGCCCAGAACTGACTGTAGCATTGGATTTACCCCCACCCCAAACAACCGCAGGATGCACTGAAGGCTGCTTGGACAATTCCCCTCCTGTACCTGCGTGACCTTCCCAAACCTCCAAAAAAATTTGAACTGACTCCCCCTGCTAGTGTTTGTGACTTTGATACATGTGTGCTGCTGCCTCTGCATGAAAACTCACCCATAGGCTGGCCAGGCGCAGAGCTGCTGGCTGCCGCTGCTGAAATCCCATGCTGGCTCCTTTCCACAGTCTGTTCCCTGCTCGCTGCTGGTGCTGGGGGCTCCTCTCCAGAGCTGCTGTCGCTGCTGAGGATCCTCACCCTGCTCCTGCTCATCCTGCCAGAACCGCTACTCACACCCTGTCTCCTGCTTGAGCCCTGCGCGCCGCTGGTACTGGGGAGTTCCAAATCCCCTGCTGGGGTAACCGCTTGTTCCCATACAGTTCTGGCACTTGGTGCGCGTCAGAGGGGCCCCAACTTGCACCTTCCTTGCTTGCGCCTTGTGAATATGCGCCATTTTGTTTTCGTGGAGCGCGGGTTGCAGCCGCACCGCCACTTGCTCTGCTCAGCTCACGGTGGCTGTACCTGTCCCCGGTCCCCTTCCGGCCTCTGTTAGTGCAGGCTGGTGCTGGGGATGAGCTGGTGGTGTGTCTCCTTCCCTTTCGCCGTGCAGTTAACTTGGGGCTGAGCCGCTCGGGAGGCCTGGCCCTCCGCCGCTCCCGCTGCTGTGGTGACGCCTCTACCAGGATCAGCCAGAGTGGAGCCAGTCATCACCCCGCAATTCCGCTTTTGCTCTCAGCTGCTTGATGAGCCTCTCCAATGACTGCTCCATCAGGTAAAGTGCTGTGGGGTTCCAGGTCTCCTAGTTCTCCGTAGATCCCACTGTCTCCTCAGTCTACCAGCTCCGTTGCAGCTCTTCTTCCCGCCCCTTCCTTGGTTGCCCTAGATCAGCGGTTCTCAACCTGGGGGTCGAATGACCCTTTCTCAGGGGTCGCGACAGTCCCGGTTTTTACAGCACGTCCCGCTGTCCCGGATTAAACAATCCAGGCCAGCGGGACGCGCTGGCTGCAGCCGACCGCTACCGCACCGTCTGTTCTTGGGCTCCTGCTTCTTGTACGGCGGCGACAGTTCCTTTTATAAGGTTGCGCCCGTGCGTACATGTGACGTCACACGTACGCACGGGCGCAACCTTATAAAAGGTCCTGTCGCCGCCGTACAAGAAGCAGGAGCCCAAGAACAGACGGTGCCGGAGCGGTCGGTTGCAGGTACTCTCTATGGGGGCAATTGGGGGGCTCTGTGTATGGGGGGGGGTACTGTGTATGGGGGGCACTGTATGGGGGGATACTGTAAGGAGGGCTACTGTGTATGGGGGGGCTTTGTGTATGGGGGGCACTGTGTATGGGGGGCACTGTGTAAGGAGGGCTACTGTGTATTGGGGGCACTGTGTATGGGGGCATTGTGTATGGAGGGTACTTTCTATGGGGGCTACTGTCTGTGGGGCAATTGAGGGCATGGTCTATGGGGGGGTACTGTTTATTGGGGCAAATGAGGCACTGTGTATGGGGGTGCTGTCTATTGTGCCATCGTGGGTACTATTTTACAAATGGGGTGTGGCAACTGGGGCGTGGCCACAAAGTGGGCGTGGCCAACAAAATTTTGTGGGGGTCACCACAACATGAGGAAATGTGTTAAAGGGTCGCGGCATTAGGAAGGTTGAGAACCACTGCCCTAGATACTCCCGCCACACTGCCTTCCACCAATGGGCTGTCTCCTTCTCTTTTGTTGCCATGTCTCCCTTTGGCTAAATCCTCCAGGAGTCTCCTTCTCATTATCCAAACTTCAGTTTTGAGCTCTCACATTAAGGTATGAATGAGAGCCCTTCCTATTACACCTGCATGATTACGACTTTGACTTTTAATCAATTTTATAATTATGACTAAAACCTCAAAATTCTGTCATTTAATATCATAAATATGTCTTTAAAACGTCAAAATTCTGATTTTTAGGGGCAGATTGATCAACATTTGAATGTTTGTGGTTTTAGAGTTTTTTGAAACCACGACTAGACTCTTTTTCGCATTGTCGCACAAATGCAAGAGTCAAACAACCCTGAAAACCTCTGAAACCAAGAAGCAAAGAAAGATCTTCCATTTTTTAAAAAGGACGCCTGCCACTGACTTCTACATGATCTCAACAGCTTCTAGATGGCAGCATATTGTTTTTTTTTTTTTTGAATTGCAATTTAATGCATAATAAATGGTGAAAAAAATCATATTTTGTTCAAGACAAAATTGTATTTTTGTGCAAAAAAAAAAGAATCATGAAAAAAAATAAAACATTAGCAAATGCCCCATAATCTCATAATAATGACTTCATCATAAAATTTACATTTTGACCTTTAAACATTTTTCGACCCTACGTGTCTATGTAACTATATATAGTTTATAATTTACCTGTAAATAAACGTCACAGCCGTTTCTGAGGGCTGTCAGTTTGGCTCAGTGAGGTTCCCAGGGGGGGTATTACAGCATAGTCTGCCCTTGCCCTGAGTGGGGGGGTATTACAGCATAGTCTGCCCTTGCCCTGAGTGGGGGGGTATTACAGCATAGTCTGCCCTTGCCCTGAGTGGGGGGGGTATTACAGCATAGTCTGCCCTTGCCCTGAGTGAGGGGGTATTACAGCATAGTCTGCCCTTGCCCTGAGTGGAGGGGTATTACAGCATAGTCTGCCCTTGCCCTGAGTGGGGGGGTATTACAGCATAGTCTGCCCTTGCCCTGAGTGGGGGGGTATTACAGCATAGTCTGCCCTTGCCCTGAGTGGGGGGGTATTACAGCATAGTCTGCCCTTGCCCTGAGTGGGGGGGTATTACAGCATAGTCTGCCCTTGCCCTGAGTGGGGGGGTATTACAGCATAGTCTGCCCTTGCCCTGAGTGGGGGGGTATTACAGCATAGTCTGCCCTTGCCCTGAGTGGGGGGGTATTACAGCATAGTCTGCCCTTGCCCTGAGTGGGGGGGTATTACAGCATAGTCTGACCTTGCCCTGAGTGGGGGGGTATTACAGCATAATCTGACCTTGCCCTGAGTGGGGGCATCTAACTTACTGTTTTACCCCCCATATAGCAGAGACGCAGGACTCCTGTAGCGCCATAATGGGAACCAGTACAGGACTTCCCACAGTGGCGGAACAGGGCTACACCAGTAACTGGCTAACTGCCAGAATTAATCAGCCACATATCCTGTATAAATATTATTGCTATAAAAAACACAAAGATCTCATAAAGTTTTAACCAAAAAAAATATTTATTTTTCAACATAGATGAACAACCAAAGAAAGTAAGAAAGCCCAAACATAAAGGTTGCTAAATGTGCAGGTTGTACTCCCAGTCACTTGTTACAGTACTAGTTACCAAAAGGATCCAGGGAAAACATTAATAATTGAAAAGTAACCGCTAGCAAGTGTCCCTTATTTTTCACTCCATGAGATATCTGCGCTTTTATCTCATTTAATTCTTCCCTTAATTGGGCCATAATCTCACGGGCATTCTTAAGTTCAACTATCACCTTCCTTCCTTGCTCCAGTGCCTCCTCCCAGCAGGTTACAGAACACATTAGCACAATGGCTATGAACAGAATAAGTAGATTAATCAGCCACATATCCTGCATAAATATTATTAGTTTTTTATAGTTTATATTATTATAGTTTTTTTATTAGTTTATATTATATTATTATCATTATATATTATATTATTAGTTTATTATAGTTTTTACCAAAAAAATATTTATTTTTCAATGTTGAACAACCAAAAAAGAAATGAAAATTATGTCTGACTGGTCAGTCTTGAAACATACAGGCTCTAATGCCTAGAAATGCTAACATATAAGTTTCTAAATTCAAATAAATACCCTCTTTGTTATATTGGCTAAGTCCAAAGGATCGAGCGAAACCACTAATGTTGATATCTGATCTTTTAGTTCAGCTAATCTCATGGATATTCTCCATACCAAGTATAGTGTCCTGAAGATGCCTATGAAGGTCATTCAATATATCCATGAGTGCCATCTCCTCCACGCAGCTGGAATTGTTTTTCTGCCATTTTGCAAGGCAGATTAGCACAATGGCTATGAAAAAAATAAGTTTTGGTTTTTGTGCTTCTCAAGAAAGAAGGCCCTGAAGTAGGAGTTTTCTGCTGCTGGATATTTTGCGGCAGGAATGCAATTCTGTAATCAGAGTTCTTCTTCTTTCTGGTTTGGATGCGAGCACTTCTGTGACGTTTTCTATTTTCGTCTTGTGCCATTTTTTTGAAAGTATAATATGATTGTCGTCTGTAAGATAGTTTAGATAGACAAGAAGAACAGTGTGAAACAGTTGCTGCCTCTGCCACAGATCTAAACAAATAAAGATGCTTTCAGCAAACCAAAAAAAATATTGAGATCACAGATCTACCATACAGGCTGGGTCCCCTTAGCTCATAACAAGGTTACAGATATATAGAAACATTGGGGTAACAGTCACCCTGCTATAGTTCCAGGGGGACCCAGGGCACAAATAAGCACTCACCCCAAATCCCCCCCTAACTGGCCTTCAGGCTGGGCCCCCTTAGCCCATAACAAGGTTACAGATATATAGAAACATTGGGGTAACAGTCACCCTGCTATAGTTCCAGGGGTACCCAGGGCACAAATAAGCACTCACCCCAAATCCCCCCCTAACTGGCCTTCAGGCTGGGCCCCCTTAGCCCATAACAAGGTTACAGATATATAGAAACATTGGGGTAACAGTCACCCCGCTATAGTTCCAGGGGTACCCAGGGCACAAATAAGCACTCACCCCAAATCCCCCCCTAACTGGCCGTCAGGCTGGGCCCCCTTAGCCCATAACAAGGTTACAGATATATAGAAACATTGGGGTAACAGTCACCCCGCTATAGTTCCAGGGGTACCCAGGACCCAAATAAGCACTCACCCCAAATCCCCCCCTAACTGGCCTTCAGGCTGGGCCCCCTTAGCCCATAACAAGGTTACAGATATATAGAAACATTGGGGTAACAGTCACCCTGCTATAGTTCCAGGGGTACCCAGGACCCAAATAAGCACTCACCCCAAATCCCCCCCTAACTGGCCTTCAGGCTGGGCCCCCTTAGCCCATAACAAGGTTACAGATACATAGAAACATTGGGGTAACAGTCACCCTGCTATAGTTCCAGGGGTAACCAGGGCACAAATAAGCACTCACCCCAAATCCCCCCCTAACTGGCCTTCAGGCTGGGCCCCCTTAGCCCATAACAAGGTTACAGATATATAGAAACATTGGGGTAACAGTCACCCTGCTATAGTTCCAGGGGTACCCAGGGCACAAATAAGCACTCACCCCAAATCCCCCCCTAACTGGCCTTCAGGCTGGGCCCCCTTAGACCAGACCGGGCACATTATACACAGTGTGGGGCAGTGGGCAGTGGAAGCCCAAGTAGTGCCAGCCCATAACAATATGTATGTGGGGCTACAGCGGTGCCAGTGTGCAGGAGGGAAAGCCACACACACTGCAATGATAACAAACTGCCATCGCTGCTGCTTTTCCCCTGCCAGTTAGAGGGCACTGAGCCATCACATTATAATTAAAGTACAAGTATAAAGCTGTCAGGGCTGCACCTCACACATGAGCAGTAGTAGCTACACAAGCAGCCGCTATCATTACCCACAATCATATAAATATATATATAGCTGCACATACAATATGGAATTCCCTACTTACAGTCTATTCCGTTGCTCCATATTCTCTGCTTTTCTGTATCTTATTCACTAAAGCTCTTCTTTCCTCCTGATCCCAATTCCTCTCTCCTCACTTTAACTGCCATTTTTCATCTCTTCTCTAACCCATAACAGTTTTGCTCCTTCCCTTTGATTGCACACTCCTGCAGTAAAATGGCTGCAGCCTTCCATGCTGCTGGTTTTGTCCCGGTATAACCATGCAGGTATTGGCTGAAGGGAGGTTCAAAGTTCATCATCCAGCCAATCGGATTTCTCCAAGCTGTACCGGGACCTAAGCTGTTTAGATCCTTGCAGCTCAGGATACCTGAGCTTTGATGGACAGGAGGAGAAAGGAATCAGAAAACAGGAGATAATGGCCCCGCCTCCTCCTGCTCCTTCCCCCTCCAGAGATAGGAACCAGCAAAGTAACACAGCAGAGGGATTTTTCTCATCCCATTTTTTTCTTTTCTTAGTTTAAATTAAAAAAAATATATACCAGACCAGTTTTGGGAGGCTTAGGCTTAATGACCATCCGCCTATGGCAGGGGGCCAGTTAATCTCAGTACAGGTATGGGTTCCCTTATCCGGAAGCCCGTTATCCAGAAAGTTCTGAATTATGGAAAGAGCATCTCCCATAGACTCTATTATAAGCAAATAATTCAAATTTTTTAAAATGATTTCCTTTTTCTCTGTAGTAATAAAACAGTACCTGTACTTGATCCCAACTAAGATATAATTACCCCTTATTGGGGGCAGAACAGTCCTATTGGGTTTATTTAATGGTTAAATGATTCCCTTTTCTCTGTATTAATAAAACAGTACCTGTACTTGATCCCAACTAAGATATAATTACCCCTTAATGGGGCAGAACAGTCCTATTGGGTTTATTTAATGGTTAAATGATTCCCTTTTCTCTGTAATAATAAAACAGTACCTGTACTTGATCCCAACTAAGATATAATTACCCCTTATTGGGGGCAGAACAGTCCTATTGGGTTTATTTAATGGTTAAATGATTCCCTTTTCTCTGTAATAATAAAACAGTACCTGTACTTGATCCCAACTAAGATATAATTACCCCTTATTGGGGGCAGAACAGTCCTATTGGGTTTATTTAATGGTTAAATGATTCCCTTTTCTCTGTAATAATAAAACAGTACCTGTACTTGATCCCAACTAAGATATAATCACCCCTTATTGGGGGCAGAACAGCCCTATTGGGTTTATTTCATGGTTAAATGATTCCCTTTTCTCTGTAATAATAAAACAGTACCTGTACTTGATCCAAACTAAGATATAATTACCCCTTATGGGCAGAACAATCCTATTGCTCTGTGAGGAGGGGAGGGTGAATCTGGTGGGGGTCATTATTGGGGGGTGCAGGGGCCCCCAAGGCAGAAGCCCTAGTGGGCCCTACATCCCGCAGTCTGACCCTGCCCTGTTCCCAAACTTACACTAAAGGGCTGGTTCTTTAGAACACTCTTCTTTACTAGAGCCTTGTGTTCTACGCTCCCCAGCAGCACCCAACCTGTTCAGAAGGTGAAGGCCAAATAGACAATACTCACTATATTAAAGCTTGACAGGAAATGCTCACTACCCCCCTGGGCCAATGAGGAAACTAGCTAACCCAGGGGCATAGGTTACTTGACCTCCTCCTTGACTTCCTTAGCTAGTAAAGTAGTTGCTTATTCCTTTTGGCAGCATACCTGTACCCATACCCCCCAACTGTCCCGCTTTTCGCGGGACAGTCCCGGTTTTTACAGAGCATCCCGCTGTCCCGGATTGTTCAATGAATGTCCCACATTATGGAAATGCAGAACATTCATTAAACTATCCAGGGAAGCGGGATGAGCTGGCTGCAGCGGAGCGCTCCGGCTCCGTCTCTTCTTGTGGCTCCTGCTTCTTATGCGGCTCCTCGTACGGCGGCGACAGGCCGTTTTATAAGGTTGTGCCCGTGCATACGTGTGACGTCACATGTACGCACGGGGCGCAACCTTATAAAAGGTCCTGTCGCCGCCGTAGAAGGAGCCGCATAAGGAGCAGGAGCCACAAGAAGCAGCGTCTATGGGGGGCACTGTGTATGGGGGGAATTTTCTATTGGAGGTACTCTCTATGGGGGCAATTGGGGGGCTACTGTGTATGGGGGGCACTATGTATGGGGGGCTACTGTGTATGGGGGGTACTGTGAATGGGGAGCTACTGTGTATGGGGAGCTACTGTGTATGGGGAGCTACTGTGTATGGGGGGGAACTATGTATGGGGGGCACTGTGTATGAATGGCTACTGTGTATGGGGGGGAACTATGTATGGGGGGCACTGTATGAATGGCTACTGTGTATGGGGGGAACTGTGTATGGGGAGCTACTGTGTATGGGGGGCACTGTGTATGAATGGCTACTGTGTATGGGGGGAACTGTGTATGGGGGGCTACTGTGTATTGGGCCATTGGGGGCACTATTTTAACTATTTTCAAAATGAATTTAAAAAATGGGGTTTGGTAATCGGGGCGTGGCCACAAAGTGGGCGTGGTCAAAAAATTGCCGTGCTGCACGCGCCAAGTCTTTTTGTCCCTCTTTTCATTTTTCAAATGTTGGGAGGTATGCTGTACCTGACCCTGACACCATATTAGACGTTGGGGTACTGCTGTTAGACTCAATGTGTTGAATCCACACAGGCTCCAAGGCCTGCTAAAATATTCTCAGGGGCACCCAATATGCTACCAGGAGCTCAGATCAGTAACAACAATGCTATAGGGTAAAGCAGTAGGAATTTATTTGAGATTTTCATTTTGGAAGGCCTATTATTAAAACAAAGTCCCAATCACAGGGAAAAAGGAATGGACTAATGAAACCATTATTCAGATGATGCTAATCAGATTTTTCCATAGATTCTGTAATTTTTATTTCATTTTTAAAATGCTAATGTTCAGTTTCAGGCACTTAATGTGACCCCGAGAGCCTCCATCCTTTCTCTCAGTAGATATTAAACTCATTACAGATTCACAGAGTGTTCCGGGCTAACCTCTGAGCACATAGTTTCCAAAACAGAATTAGGATATCACTTACGTGTGGAAAGATTTTGAGAAAGAGTTATCTTAAGCAAATAGAAGAGTTCCCTTCATTTATACTAATATGGTAGCTGTATTTGTACTGCAAATGAATGTCATAATACAATATATATATATATATATCTCTTTACAGGTTTCTCCTGCACATGGCCCATTTGGCAACAGGCTACGGATAAGAAAATGAAGTCAGATTCCATATGGGGATATTGGGATACAGTATCAACAAACATGGACGTCCAGCTGTTATACTACTTACCATTCTGGGCAATGATGTGGGGAGGGGGGGGTTTCATTAGATCACTAAAATTTAATGTAATAAATGTTAAACGTTTGCTACTAGTCTAGTAACCCATACCAACCAATCAGAAATAGTATTTATTGGGATTGAAAACAGCCCTCTGATTGGTTGTTATGGGTTAATTGTTATGCCTAGATAAGAATTTAAAATGACACAAGAGATGAAACCCAAGAGAAGAGAAGACAGAGGACCACTACCCAGGGCAGCCATCATAAGTGCTTCCTATAGGGCCAAGATCTTTTTTTGTTTGCCATTGATTATGGGGCAGATCAGCTGCTGCCAGTGATCACTTACCCTTATATGTTATAAAAGGAGCAAAGTTTGCCTAGTAACCCATAGCAACCAATAAGATGCTTATTTTTAAACAGGTTACTAGTAAATGACACTTGCTGATTGGTTGCTATAGGTCAGTACTGTCCAATTTACTACATGTAGTTGACAGATTGTATCACATATAGTATGGGCTTGATTAAAGGAAAACTATACAATGCAGGTCTCTATAAAAATATATTGCATACACCAGCTCATATATAAAACCCTGCTTCATCTAAATAAAGCATTTTAATAAAATAATACTTTTTTTAGTAGTATGTCGTATTTAAGGTAATCCTAAAGAGAGAATTGCCATTTTAAGCACTAAGGACCGCCCCCGGGATCATACTAGTCACCATGTGTACAAACAAACCAAGGGCACACATACATGCTACGGTAGGCCCCATCAGCCAATGAATGGGCAGAGTTCTGACCTTGCTTCTATACTACTTCCTGTTACAGTTAGAGCTGCATTATTTCCTGTCAGCTGATCTCTGAGGGAACACACAGCCCATCACAAAATGGCGGCTCAAGGAAAAGAAGTAAAAGGGCAATAGTTACTGATATATATATTCCAGTTTGGCGAGATTCTTTAGTAGGTCACTTAATATAATACAAATTATCTATTTGTATTTATTTTGGGGGTATAATATCATAGTCTATAGAGCCATAATTGGATGCCAATGTGGCCCATAAACAACATTTCAATAGTAGAATTTAAAAAAAATTACAGATTCAAATGGATCAAGTGACCTGAAGTCCTGAAGCCTTTGTGCAGCTTGGATTTTACAAACCTTATGCTATCGGCAGGGGTCGATGGAAGCCCTGGAGGCTCTTGTGGCCTCCTCAGCCATCCCTAGTAGCTGCCCTGGTCTCACTAATCCTCTGAGCTTCATGCTGTACATTCTGTGACACTGGCAGAACGGCTTGTATCCCATGAATGTGCCGGCCATGTGTAGGGATGTTTGGGGCAATAAATAAAACTATGGATATGTTACACCATCTGCAACAAGATAATTAATTAGGGTTCCTTAGTAAGGTATAGGAGGAACTAAGTTCTTATGTATAACAATGTATGGAAAAAAATGAAAAAATAAGGAAAGGAACATCACAGTGCAATGCATTGTGGGTTATGTAGTTCGTGAATGCTGTTTGTAAGCTCTGGAGGAGTTGTAACAATTTGTAACATCAGTGTTTTAGTCCCTCCTCCCCTGCCAGGATTTCAAATGATGCAGAAAGACAGGAACTGTTTTGCAGCTGGATTTCAGCATATAAAAATGGTATTTATTCATACTTTTTGAAGGAACAGATTACAGTGAAAGGTATATTAGGGGTTTCTGTGTTGCTTGGGGCTCTTTAACACATTTTGGTTTGGAAGGTGAAGTTCTCCTTTAATTTGTGTGGAACACTGGAAGAAGTAATTACAGTATAAGGTAGATCAAGACCATGTTTGGGCTTAACTGTAATTGGCTGGGTGCATCTGGGTGTGACCTACAATTGCCAGACTTTACAGTTAGTAATGTTAGGAGACATGTTTAACATAATAAGACATGTTCTTTCCCCCAGAAACCTCTTAGGCTCCATGTATGGAACCTCTACTTGATTGCTATCAAATTACTTACATTCCATTGAGTTCCTTATAGTAAGAAAAAACTGAGCAGGGCTGGCTACTATAGAGCAAAGTAAGTAACTCTGAAATATATATTGTACATTTAATATTTATAATGTAACCCTATTTTGGCTACTGTTGTACTTTTAACACGCAATCACCTGTGTGTGGCGCTACAGGAGCCCTGAGCCCCCGCTTATTTATGGGGGGCAGGTATGACATAAATGAATGGCGTGCCTCCACCCAGGGTAGGTATAGGTAGAACTATATCTCTCCCCCCTGGGAAACTCTGTGATGTCCTCCTTGGACCCGGACTCCCAGCAACTCCCGGTACCTTGCCCCTCCCTTGGGGTAGCTGCTTACCAGGCAGTTGAGGATCCTCAGTATATGAACAGCCAAGACACCGGTTAAAATGGTGAACCAGATGAACTTGTTTATTTTTGATTCAGGCAGAACACTTCAGAGGATGTCACACAGACGGCTCAAGTCACACACTCTCTCTTTGGGCTACCCCCGGTACTCCCGCCGGATGCTTCCACCTAGGAACTCACCCCAGTCCACGCGTAGGGCCCCTTCACTGGGAACACTCCCAGGTGCTGACTTGGCTCCTCTTACTACACACTACAGGTCCTGAACTCCAGCCATGAGTGCTGGGGGGTCTTAACCCCTCTCTCTCCTGTTGGGGCTATCGCTGCCCGTTCTTTCTAGCCTGCCTGTCACTCCTAGAGTGACCTATTACAGTACCTCCTGTACTAGAACACTAACCTGTTGTTCACCTCCTTACAGAGGGGTCCCAGGCAGAAAGACCTTCACAAAATGGGTGTCAGCCCTTTTTATATTGCAGCACACTGCCACCTAGTGGTTGCTGCTGCATAACAGGGAAACTCCCTTTTCACACATAAACACTCAGGACCACCTTTAGGTGTCCAAATCTCATAAGGCCGCCCTCTAGTGCCTGTCTAAATAGGGAACTCATCCTGAAGGGGCCCAATTCTCTGGGGTCCCTACAATAATATAACAGTTTTAAAATAAAACCACTTGCTCCCTTGTCTGAAGGTTACACAAGAAGGAACAGCACCATTCTTCTTGGGGCCGGCAGGGTGGCAGCCAATGGGAAATAAGTAGGCGTTCCTGTTATTGTTCTTGAACCTCCTACTCACTTCCCATTGGCTGTTGCTGCTGCGTGCTGTAGACATTACAGTTAAATAGATTAATGGGCCTTCTTTCCTCCAACTTGGGGATTGGACAAAGGGCTTTGTTTAAAAAACAATAATAATAATAAATATATATTAGTAAAGTTTTTTTTATTCTATAGTACCGAAACAAATAAACTGGAAACCATGAGTATTCGATGCTCCCCCCTGTGCCCACAGCAGCCTGTGCGTTTATGTTGCATCTGGGAACATTTGTCGTTCCATTGTAACAGCCCCAAGCTCACAATCTCCTGAATCCCAGAAATAACCCCTCTCTATATACAGAAGCCCCATTGTTATACAGACTGTAGATTTTAGGGCCTATTCCGTGACCTGCTGATACATAACTTTCTGATCACTGCCGTAGCCCCACAAAATAGCCACGTTAACGAGTGTTACATTTACGAGCACAAAGAGCCGCTGAGATTCCATAGAGTCTCACTGCCGCTGCTCCCTACTGACCCCGCAAGTGGCACATCCAGCTGGGAGAATACTTTTCCAGATGAAATCTCCCATACGGCCGACACTCTGTAAAATGGCAGCAAAACAGCTGTCTGTGCCCTGAAAAGCGGCACCAATTCATAATAAAAACATGAAATTAACATTGCTCTAATCAGCCATATTAAAGGGTAACTAAGTAACAGATGTATTCATCAAAACAACGCCTGGCCCTGTTGCAGGCAACTTGGAGACATATTTCAGCATACTGAGGGGCCACAGGTGGGGTACAATCAATATAGATCCATCTCTGCCTACTATACCTGCGCTATTATCCCCCCACTGCTACTATAGGCACCATCTCTCTCTACTATACCTGCTATCCCACAGCCCCAGTCCCTTCCCAGAGGCTATTATCCCCCCACTGCTACTATAGGCACCATCTCTCCCTACTATACCTGCTATCCCACAGCCCCAGTCCCTTCCCAGAGGCTATTATCCCCCCACTGCTACTATAGGCACCATCTCTCCCTACTATACCTGCTATCCCACAGCCCCAGTCCCTTCCCAGAGGCTATTATCCCCCCACTGCTACTATAGGCACCATCTCTCCCTACTATACCTGCTATCCCACAGCCCCAGTCCCTTCCCAGAGGCTATTATCCCCCCACTGCTACTATAGACACAATCTCTCCCTACTATACCTGCTATCCCACAGCCCCAGTCCCTTCCCAGAGGCTATTATCCCCCCACTGCTACTATAGGCACCATCTCTCCCTACTATACCTGCTATCCCACAGCCCCAGTCCCTTCCCAGAGGCTATTATCCCCCCACTGCTACTATAGGCACCATCTCTCCCTACTATACCTGCTATCCCACAGCCCCAGTCCCTTCCCAGAGGCTATTATCCCACTGCTACTATAGGCACCATCTCTCCCTACTATACCTGCTATCCCACAGCCCCAGTCCCTTCCCAGAGGCTATTATCCCCCCACTGCTACTATAGGCACCATCTCTCCCTACTATACCTGCTATTCCCACAGCCCCAGTCCCTTCCCAGAGGCTATTATCCCCCCACTGCTACTATAGGCACCATCTCTCTCTACTATACCTGCTATCCCACAGCCCCAGTCCCTTCCCAGAGGTTATTATCCCCCACTGCTACTATAGGCACCATCTCTCCCTACTATACCTGCTATCCCACAGCCCCAGTCCCTTCCCAGAGGCTATTATCCCCCCACTGCTACTATAGGCACCATCTCTCCCTACTATACCTGCTATCCCACAGCCACAGTCCCTTCCCAGAGGCTATTATCCCGCTGCTACTATAGGCACCATCTCTCCCTACTATACCTGCTATGCCCCAGTCCCTTCCCAGAGGCTATTATCCCCCCACTGCTACTATAGACACCATCTCTCCCTACTATACCTGCTATCCCACAGCCCCAGTCCCTTCCCAGAGGCTATTATCCCCCCCACTGCTACTATAGGCACCATCTCTCCCTACTATACCTGCTATCCCACAGCCCCAGTCCCTTCCCAGAGGCTATTATCCCCCCACTGCTACTATAGGCACCATCTCTCCCTACTATACCTGCTATCCCACAGCCCCAGTCCCTTCCCAGAGGCTATTATCCCCCCACTGCTACTATAGGCACCATCTCTCCCTACTATACCTGCTATCCCACAGCCCCAGTCCCTTCCCAGAGGCTATTATCCCCCCACTGCTACTATAGGCACCATCTCTCCCTACTATACCTGCTATCCCACAGCCCCAGTCCCTTCCCAGAGGCTATTATCCCCCCACTGCTACTATAGGCACCATCTCTCCCTACTATACCTGCTATCCCACAGCCCCAGTCCCTTCCCAGAGGCTATTATCCCCCCACTGCTACTATAGGCACCATCTCTCCCTACTATACCTGCTATCCCACAGCCCCAGTCCCTTCCCATTGGCTATTATCCCACTGCTACTATAGGCACCATCTCTCCCTACTATACCTGCTATCCCACAGCCCCAGTCCCTTCCCATTGGCTATTATCCCACTGCTACTATAGGCACCATCTCTCCCTACTATACCTGCTATCCCACAGCCCCAGTCCCTTCCCATTGGCTATTATCCCACTGCTACTATAGGCACCATCTCTCCCTACTATACCTGCTATCCCACAGCCCCAGTCCCTTCCCAGAGGCTATTATCCCCCCACTGCTACTATAGGCACCATCTCTCCCTACTATATCTGCACAGCCATTCTTAGAAGGTACAGACAAAGTTACTATAAGATCGTCTGCTACAGTTGAATAATTCTGTGCAACTGGAATCCCCATCTTCACCCATCACTGTTTAACTGCTCATGTCACCAAGAAAATACGATTTGCTTACAGATATTTGTTGAACAGTTAAAACTAACAGAGGGAGCTGTCGGCCAACATGTCAGTTCGTAGGAAAGGGAGGCGCTAATTGTTTCTCAGTTAATCAACCACAAATCTCCCGAGTGGGAGGTCACTGCTCTTGACACGAGTGCTGTTTGGAGCTCACACAGATGGATCCTATATGTTTTTCTACTACAAGGGTCAGTACAATAACCAATAAAACCATGTAACTTTTGGCAGTTTGAATTGTTTAATTGTATAAAAGGCTGAAATAAAAATCTGTTTACTGAAGTCATTTCTAAGTAACTTTAAGTCAATCCATGAGAAGATGGAAAATCCGGAATTCTTTCCTTATTCCAGAAAGATGGGGCAACACTGGGCAAATCTGAACGTGGGCAGGAACTCGTGACAACCAATCAAATTGTTGCATTTATTGTTCTACCTGCAGCTTGCTGAAAAAAGCACTAATTGGTTGCTATGGTTGCTGACTGGTTACTGCCCATAGGCAAATTTGCCCAGGGTTCAGAAATTAGCCCCATTTTGAGTCAGTGGGTAGGCATTTGCCTGTGAGCCCCTGAATACCAGAGGTTTTGTAATTTCTCGGTTGCTGAGCAATATTTTTAGCCCCTCTGGCTTTTGCCAGAATCCACAGATTGCCAGTCCGAGCCTGAATTTTGGGATATAAAATGCACCAAGAGTAACAAATTACATGAATTTTCAAACATGGCGCCTTGCCCCAATATAGATAATGAGGACCCTGATGTTCACTTTTAATTTAACTTTAATGTAGAGAGCGCTATTCTGAGACAATTTGCAATTGGTCTTCATTTTTTAGTCTTTGCAGCTTTTGCATTATTTCGCTTTTTTGTTCAGCAGCTCTCCAGTTTGCAGTTCAAGCAGCTAGATGGCAGTGGTTCGGAAGGGAGACAGGAATATGAACAGAGGAGGGCCTAAACAGAAAAATAAGTCATAAAAAATAATAACGAAAATATGACTGTAGCCTCACAGAGCAATAGTTTGTTGGCTGCTGGGGTCAGTGACCCCCATTTGAAAGCTGGAAACAGTCATAGAAGAAGGCAAATAATTCAAAAACTATAATAAATGAAGACCAATTGAAAAGTTGATAAGAATAGGAAATTCTTTAACATACTAACCCCCATATATAATAAATGGCAATAAGTTTGCCCAGGCATAGTTACCCATAGCAACCAATAAGATGGCAGGTGACCAGTAAATGATTAGTTTATATGAGTTACTGTTTCTGGGCAAACTTACTGCCTTTTATTACATAACTGCCCAAAAGTTAACCTGTAGGTGAAGCCCCTATTTAACTGCTGTTGCTGAGATACTAGCAGTTGCAGTTCCATGACAGACGGACGTCACTGATCTACTTAATACTTTCCCCTGCCAATACTTATGCACCTCAACCTTTCCAGTTATTTTCCCTTTAACCCTGAGCCACAGTTAATGTATTAATGAGTGCGCAGAACAGCCCTGTGATGCAACAAGGAAGCGGCGAATGAAAACACTTCTAACAGATCAGTTTTGGGCCCCACCTGGGATTCAGGCTGGTTTATTTTATAAACATGGCCCAGAAACTGAGATACATTGTCAGGGATGTTTGTTGTACATTTCTAAATAACCCAAGGAGACTAATTATCCTGAAACATTTCAAGCCCTTGTTTTTGTTTTTTAAAGGGCAAGGAATGACTTATCACAGGGGGTGCCAGTTGGTTAGGCCTGAGTGCCCTAAGCTGCTGTACCTGACTGCCCTTGGAACTCTCCAGGTGCCTTCAGATATCATGGAGATGCCAATTTCTATTAATTAAAATTAGTGGAAAATTGTTAAATATACTTAGAATACATGACAAAAATGACAGGGACAAAACTGGTATCATTGGTTAGGAATGTTATCATTACTCCTGCATTTCTGATGACTTGTTCTCTGGCAGTTTTCTGTTAATAAATATATTAGTTTTGCACAAAATTTCTGTGGTTTCATTTTTTTGTTAAGTTGTCTTCTTTGGCTAATTAATTCTATCAATATCAAGGGATCAGAATCCCTATATGTTTTAGATAGGCTCTCAGCCCACAGTGACAAAATGTTTTTTTTATACAATAGCTAGAATCTCAGCCATAAAGCAGGGCAGGACTGCTGCTTACAATGGGGGGATCAGATGGGATCTGTGCCACTGTGACAGAATGCTCTGTTATACAGATAGCTAGAATCTCAGCCATAAAGCAGGGCAGGACTGCTGCTTACAATGGGGGGATCAGATAGGATCTGTGCCACTGTGACAGAATGCTCTGTTATACAGATAGCTAGAATCTCAGCCATAAAGCAGGGCAGGACTGCTGCTTACAATGGGGGGGTATCAGATAGGATCTGTGCCACTGTGACAGAATGCTCTGTTATACAGATAGCTAGAATCTCAGCCATAAAGCAGGGCAGGGCTGCTGCTTACAATGGGGGGGTATCAGATAGGATCTGTGCCACTGTGACAGAATGCTCTGTTATACAGATAGCTAGAATCTCAGCCATAAAGCAGGACAGGACTGCTGCTTACAATGGGGGGATCAGATAGGATCTGTGCCACTGTGACAGAATGCTCTGTTATACAGATAGCTAGAATCTCAGCCATAAAGCAGGGCAGGACTGCTGCTTACAATGGGGGGATCAGATAGGATCTGTGCCACTGTGACAGAATGCTCTGTTATACAGATAGCTAGAATCTCAGCCATAAAGCAGGGCAGGACTGCTGCTTACAATGGGGGGATCAGATAGGATCTGTGCCACTGTGACAGAATGCTCTGTTATACAGATAGCTAGAATCTCAGCCATAAAGCAGGGCAGGACTGCTGCTTACAATGGGGGGATCAGATAGGATCTGTGCCACTGTGACAGAATGCTCTGTTATACAGATAGCTAGAATCTCAGCCATAAAGCAGGGCAGGACTGCTGCTTACAATGGGGGGATCAGATAGGATCTGTGCCACTGTGACAGAATGCTCTGTTATACAGATAGCTAGAATCTCAGCCATAAAGCAGGGCAGGACTGCTGCTTACAATGGGGGGGTATCAGATAGGATCTGTGCCACTGTGACAGAATGCTCTGTTATACAGATAGCTAGAATGTCAGCCATGAAAAAGGCAGGACTCCAAGCACAGACTTTCTGTCTGTAGGTTCTGGGAACTGCAGTTCAACAACACTTAAAGGACCACAGGCTATGTAGTGTTTCTTTCTATTAATAAAGGAGCCTACTTGGCCCCAGGCTGCACCAGCCCTGCTAAGCGTCTGTGACACTGCAAGCAGAATCCGATCCACAAGGCCTGAAAAGTGCCTCCACGTGTTATGTTTTCTTAATCTTTTTCCCTTCATTAAGTGCAGCATTGTGAGGCAGGTCAGGAAATAAAGCGTAAGGTGCCGGAAGCAGGGAGTGTGTATTTAGCCACGGGCCATGGCGCTCACATGGTTAATGGGCTGCTCTTTGTGCGGTTAGGCCCCACTCAATATTCCTGTTAAGTCCAAAAAGGTGTGATTAGTGGAAAAAGTAACAAATTCAGCTTCCTGGGTATTTTTTTTAATAACACAGGATTGTAACCATTAAACATAAAAAAGGGGCGAATTTGTGGATCATTAAAGCACTATGTAACCCATCTGGGGTCTCTATGTTCTTAAGAAAGGAAAGTTGTCCTGTGCTATATTTTTATCAGTTAATGCACATTTCTTGCTACGAGTATCGCATTAATTAATTAGTTAAACAACTTTAGGACTCAGCTGATTAGCAGCTTGTGCGTTTATGCATGGAGGTCCCAGTACCTCCCCAAAAGTGGAGAACTTTTACAGTTTACTATTTCCCTTATAATATAAAGTTTCTTTTGTTTTTGTTTTTTTTTACCTGTTTAAACATTAATATATATATATAATTGTATTTTCTATTTTGCCACTAGGGGGAGCAGGTAGAGACAAACAACAGCAGATAACATTATAGGAGGATTAGGGTGGAAAATGGCATTGCTGCGAAGAAACCACTGGAATCAGCTCTCTTAGCATTGCTATCTCTCTGAATATCTAAGGCCAATGAGATATGAGGAGATTAGTTGCCCTGTGATTCATTTCCTGTAGAGGTGGTGAGGGCAGTGAGGTTGGGGAATGCCCTGCCTAGTGATGGGGTAATGGCAGATTCTGTTAGTGCCTATAAGAGGGGCCTGGATGAGTTCTTGATCAATCAGAATATCCAAGGCTATTGTGATACTTATACAGTTAGTATTAGTGGTTGTATATATAGTTTATGTATGTGAGTGTATAGATAGGTAAGTATAGGGTGTGGGTGCTGGGTTTACTTGGAAGGGATGAACTTGATGGACTCTGGTCTTTTTTCAACCCTATGTAACTATGTAATCTCGAATGCTTTCCTACTGGCCAGAATGTAAATCGCCAGTAGGAAAACATATGTGTCATTTTGGTTTTCCAAAGTTGCCTGAAGTTGCCTTGCAAGGAAACTTCGGGAGACTTCAGAAAGCTGAAGAGATATATTTTCCTACTGCTGATTTACATTCTCACTGGTTGGAAAGCATTCGAGGAGATTAGTCACCACCGCTACAGGAGATTTATTGTGGGGCAACTAATTTTTCTGTGTGTCATCTGCCTAAAATGCCCTGGGCCGATTGCCTCTCTACTGCCTCTCTAAAGGTGGCCATACATGGGCCGATTCTAGCTGTCGATATGGGTCCCTTAGACCGATTCGGCAGCTAATCAGCCCGTGTATGGGCACTACCGACGGGCCTGCCCCACCGATATCTGGCCTGAAATCGGCCAGATATCGATCAGGCAGGTTCAAAAATCTAGTCAGATTGGGGACCGCATTGGCTCGTTGCTGCGGTCCCCGAACCGACTTTGCCTATACCCGTCATTACAATTCGATCGTTTGGCCCCAGGGCCTGGATTTTCCCGATATCACCCACCCGTAAGCGAGCGGATCTGAAGGATTTTTTTTACAGAACAGAGGCTGAAGGCACAGGACATGACTGGGCAAAATTCTATGTAGAGAGCAAGCTCTGAGTAAAGTCACAACTTGCCCACTGTGGAAAAAAACTAATGAGTGAGAACCATCAGCGACAACAGTGGAAGAACTTGGCTGAATGAGTATGTGTTCTCGTTTGCAAGTCCCACTACAGTTACCAGTCATTTAGTTGCTTGGCCATCAGTCTCTCTCACTGCTCTCTCTGCCTTTTTAAAGAGAATGTAAGTGTTGTGTGTACCACATCTGAGAAAGTCTACATGTCCAATGACCACTAGTAAGGTGGCCACTAACTTTTCCTTACCTTCCCTGGGATTTCATGGCAACAGTTGTGGCTAGCTACATTGTGCCTATTTTGTGGCATCTCCATTCAAAGGAGGCTGTTTGTAAAGACTGAAATAAAGGGGTACCAATTTGTGGTGGGTCTGGGAAGTGTGAATAGCACCCAGTGTTCGGTAGTGGAAGTAGTTGTAAAGGAACTTTGCTCCTATCTCTCCTGGCCTATCCCCTCATTTAAGAGAAAGCTTTTCATCCAATGCTACAGTGAGGGCCCAACTAAAGGGCAGAGTCATAATAAACACCAAGTTCAGAAGGTAACCTTTACTTCAGATCTTGGTTGGACACAGTTGGGGTGTCATTTATAAGCACTGGGCAAATATCAACCTTGGCAGTAACCCATGGCAGGGCCAGAACTCGGGGTAGGCAGAAGAGGCAGCTGCCTAGGGCACAACGATTGGGGGGCCTCTCCTGCCTACCCCTAGTGCTACTTTGTCATTGTCTCCGCCGCTTGTCATTAGCGTTGGAGGCAATGACCGATCTAATCGCACAGCCCCCCTGCACCTCCTCCTGTGCTTTGGCTTGCATGCACCGTTCGGGGGGGGACAGGGAGGTGGGCGGAGTTGGCCGACCGGGTTGCCTAGGACGCCCCGTCGGCTTGGCCCGCCCCTGACCCATGGCAACCAGCAGACATTTGCTTTTATTGCACTACCTGCAGCTGGCTGGAAAAATCTAATCACAGATTGGTTGCTATGGGTTACTGCCCACGTGCAAATTTGCACCTAGTCAGTGCATATTTTTTTGTGGAGCTGCTCGCTGAATTAAGGGCATCCATACTTGATTTAATGGAAAAAAATTCCCTTAAGGGTAGCAAATTTTTTGAAATGTTACTTTTTGCAATCTTCTGAGTTAAGGAAATAGGATGTGTGGGTTTTGTTATTTATTGAGCTCAACAGAGCAAACAGAGAAGGGAAAATTTTTTCTCCTAAATCAGTTCCAGTTTTTTCCCCATAGACTTCAATTGAATATTCATGTGATAAACAGTGAGATGAGTTTTTCCCATAGAATTGAACCCTGCTCTGAGGGAAAATCTGAAATTAAATTAGGATTAAATTGAATCGAGCCCAACATTTACCGTTTTGAGAGGAAATCTATGTAAGGTGCAATTTTGTCTCTTTTTTCAAATCCTATAGTATGGAATACATTTCCCAGTTGTTGCTAGGGACGAACATATATCTATGTTCATAGGTGCTCCATTTTAAAGGAATTCCCTCATGGGAAACTCCATCAGTTAATAGAGCTTCTCCAGCAGAATCCTGCATTGTAATCTGTTTTTCCCATGGGGCTAGCCATATTCTTCATTTCCCAGGGTGCCACAGCCATGTGACCTGTGCTCTGATAAACTTCAGTCACACTTTACTGCTGCGCTGCAAGTTGGAGTGATATCCCCCCTCACCCCCAGCAGCCGATCAGCAGAACAATGGGAAGGGAGCAAGATAGCAGCTCCCAGTAGGTATCAGAATAGCACTCAATAGTAAGAAATCCAAGTCTGGCTTGGGACTCCTCCAGTTACATGGGAGTAGGAGAAACAATCGGTTAGCTGAAAGCAGTTCTAATGTGTAGCGCTGGCTCCTTCTGAAAGCTCAGACTCAGGCACACTTTACTGCTGTGCTGCAAGTTGAAGTGATATCCCCCGCCCCTCCCAGCAGCCGATCAGCAGAACAATGGGAAGGGAGCAAGATAGCAGCTCCCAGTAGGTATCAGAATAGCACTCAATAGTAAGAAATCCAAGTCCGGCTTGGGACTCCTTCAGTTACATGGGAGTAGGAGAAACAATAGGTTAGCTGAAAGCAGTTCTAATGTGTAGCACTGGCTGAAAGCTCAGACTCAGGCACAATGCACTGAGATGGCGCCTACACACCAATATTACAGCTACAAATACATTTTTTGGTTCAAAAATAATAAGTAAGTAATAAGTTCAAAATTGGTTCAAAAATAATAAGTAAGTAAGTAATAAGTAAGTTCTATTATGCATAAACGATCACAACAAGCCTAACACTCAAATTGGAGTCAAAAATGCTGTTTTTGAGAATGGCATTTTTTAAAAATGATTGTTGATCACTTTCTGAACAAAAAGATTGGCCAGATTCAATTCAATGAGAAAAAAGTTTATCACATGAAAACTGCTGGATGGGATTCAATCTGAGATGCAATTTAATTCGGAAAAACTTTTCTTGCAGTTTATCATGTGAAGTCTATGGGAAAAAACTGGAACTTATTTGGGAGAACATTTTTTTCTCCTCGTCCATAAGTTTTTATAAACCATGAGATAACGTTGAATCTTGGTGAACAATGGATTTTTCTGAATTGAATTGCACCTCAAATTGAATCTCGTCCATCCGTTTTCACGTGATAAACCTTTTTCTCAATTGAATCGAGACCCCCACAGTCTGAGAATGTATAGAACAAACAAAGCCACAAATGGACAAACTTTCATTTTTGTGGCTGACAAATACATATGGGGCTGTACCATTGGCTTTTCAGGGGAATGGGCAACAGAATGCCTTAAGGCCCCCATACACGGGCCGATAGAAGCTGCCGATATCGGTCCCTTGGACCGATTCGGCAGCTAACCGGCCCATGTATGGGCAGAAACGAGCGGCCTGGCCGACCGATATCTGGCCTGAAATTGGCCAGATTTCAATCGGGCAGGTTAGAAAATCCAGTCGGATCGGGGACCGCATCGGCTCGTTGATGCGGTCCCCGAACCGACTGCCCCATGGCCACAAATGTAATTTTTTTTTTTAAAGCAACTTGCTATCCGATATCGCCCACCCGTAGGTGGGGATATCGGGTAAAGATCTGCTTGCTTGGCGACATCGCCAAGCGAGCGGATCTTATAGTGTATGGGGACCTTTAGTCTCGTTGCAGTTTCTCATCTAGTCTATGATATAACTTACACACTACTTTATGGAGATGGTAGCCTATATTACATGTTCCAATCAATAATATTTTCTAATAAAATTAACTTCTTTGCCTTCTTACTCTTTTTTAAACTTTAATGAGAGCCTAAATCTATAGCCATGTATAGCATATTAGTTTCACCCAAAGTTCATGTAAGACGAGCGTACTGAAAAAGCAATTGTTGGAAAAAGTGTATGGGAAACAAACCATCCCATATGTGCATTAAGTAAAGAGAAATGTATGATTATTATGCACGCCTCAGATATAAATTATTGGCTAAAGGGCACCTCTGCATATAAAAGTCAGCACATTCCAAATTGATGAGCTTCTTTACCTGATTTGATCTGCAAATAAGGGTTCCTAGGTGGGAAGAGAGTCGTATTGATTGGAAAGTGAGTTTGGGTTCCAGATCAAGCCATGTACAAGAGGAACGTTTAACAGTTGATCAGTAAAAGACGGAGCGCTCAACGTTACCACATGGCGAGTTTTACCTTTTGACACAAAATACATTCTTCTTCAGAAGTAATCCAAACACTGGACTTGGACTGCCTTCAAAGTGCCTGAGACCGACGCGTCTGCTTATCACTTGAAGAACTGTCTACCTTGCACAAACAGATGGTTTATATTGGTATCATTAGACACTAATACTGGAAACATTTTGCCAGCTGACATCCTCAGGGGCGAGACATCATCATATAACATCCAGCAACATCTGAGAGTTGTTTATTAAACATTGTTCTTCCTTGCATTACATAAAGGCAAATCATTCAGTTTGATGAAAAGCTGCAGCAATCAACAAGGGAGCCGCCGTTTTGATCTTGCATCTAGCAGAATGAGCCGTTACAGGGGGCACAAAATGCGGGGTATTGGAATACCAGGCATCAAATATTTTTTTGGATCACTTTTTAAAAGAACATTCTTTTTGGTAATTATGGCCAACTCATAATTACTGTTATTGTGATTTATATACTGGAAACTGAGTATGCTGCGTTTTGCAAACAAATGTTTATCTATTTAGAACGGTCCAGTGAAGCTCACAATCTATTCCCTACCGCAAGGATTAGATTCATCAGGAACTAATTAACCTACAAGTATATGTAAAATTGGGGAGGTTACTTACCGTAACTCTCTCCTAGTCAGAATTTACATTAACATTTATTTATAAAGCGCCAACATATTCCGCAGCGCTGTACAATAAGTGGGTTTCATACATTGGACATACAGAGTAACATATAAAGCGACCAATAACCGATACAAGAGGGGAAGAGAGCCCTGCCCAAAAGAGCTTACAATCTACAAGAATCAAACTCAAGCCCCAGTGCTCCAGATTGCAAATACACCATGCTGCAGCGTAGCAGTACAGGTATCGGACCCCTTATCCGGAAGCCCATTATCCAGAAAGTTCTGAATTACGGAAAGGCCGTCTCCCATAGACTCCATTATAGGCAAATAATTCTAATTTTTAAAAATGATTTCCTTTTTCTCTGTAATAAAAAAACAGTACCTGTACTTGATCCCAACTAAGATATAATTACCCCTTATTGGGGGCAGAACAGCCCTATTGGGTTTATTTAATGGTTAAATGATTCCCTTTTCTCTGTAATAATAAAACAGTACCTGTACTTGATCCCAACTAAGATATAATTACCCCTTATTGGGGGCAGAACAGCCCTATTGGGTTTATTTCATGGTTAAATGATTCCCTTTCTCTGTAATAATAAAACAGTAATTGTACTTGATCCCAACTAAGATATAATTACACCTAATTGGGGCAGAACAGTCCTATTGGGTTTATTTAATGGTTAAATGATTCCCTTTCTCTGTAATAATAAAACAGTACCTGTACTTGATCCCAACTAAGATATAATTACCCCTTATTGGGGCAGAACAGTCCTATTGGGTTTATTTAATGGTTAAATGATTCCCTTTTCTCTGTAATAATAAAACAGTACCTGTACTTGATCCCAACTAAGATATAATTACCCCTTATTGGGGCAGAACAGTCCTATTGGGTTTATTTAATGGTTAAACGATTCCCTTTTCTCTGTAATAATAAAACAGTACCTGTACTTGATCCCAACTAAGATATAATTACCCCTTATTGGGGGCAGAACAGCCCTATTGGGTTTATTTCATGGTTAAATGATTCCCTTTTCTCTGTAATAATAGAACAGTACCTGTACTTGATCCCAACTAAGATATAATTACCCCTTATTGGGGCAGAACAGTCCTATTGGGTTTATTTAATGGTTAAATGATTCCCTTTCTCTGTAATAATAAAACAGTACCTGTACTTGATCCCAACTAAGATATAATTACCCCTTATTGGGGCAGAACAGTCCTATTGGGTTTATTTAATGGTTAAATGATTCCCTTTTCTCTGTAATAATAAAACAGTACCTGTACTTGATCCCAACTAAGATATAATTACCCCTTATTGGGGCAGAACAGTCCTATTGGGTTTATTTAATGGTTAAACGATTCCCTTTTCTCTGTAATAATAAAACAGTACCTGTACTTGATCCCAACTAAGATATAATTACCCCTTATTGGGGGCAGAACAGCCCTATTGGGTTTATTTCATGGTTAAATGATTCCCTTTTCTCTGTAATAATAAAACAGTACCTGTACTTGATCCCAACTAAGATATAATTACCCCTTATTGGGGGCAGAACAGTCCTATTGGGTTTATTTAATGGTTAAACGATTCCCTTTTCTCTGTAATAATAAAACAGTACCTGTACTTGATCCCAACTAAGATATAATTACCCCTTATTGGGGGCAGAACAGCCCTATTGGGTTTATTTCATGGTTAAATGATTCCCTTTTCTCTGTAATAATAAAACAGTACCTGTACTTGATCCCAACTAAGATATAATTACCCCTTATTGGGGGCAGAACAATCCTATTGGGTTTATTTAATGGTTAAACGATTCCCTTTTCTCTGTAATAATAAAACAGTACCTGTACATGATCCCAACTAAGATATAATTAATCCTTATTGGAGCCAAAACCATCTTATTGGGTTTAATAACTGTTTAAATATTTTTTTTAGTAGACTTAAGGAAGGAGATCCGAATTATGGAAAGACCCTTTATCCGGAAAACCGGGCATTCTACAGACAGAGCACTGCCTATCCTACATGATGGTACATAACTATAGACAAATAAATTCTGTGACTGATTCAGGACCCAGGAGATAAAGGGTACCCAGTGGGGCACTGACTGATAAGCTTTAATATACGTGTTTGAAAAATATTTTACCCTAAAGTTTAGAGAAACTCTCATATAACTTGGAGGTGGGGCTTGGGGGGGTGGGTTCATGCAATAACTTAATTTTTCTTTTTTAAAGACTCTTTTTATGCTGAAAGAATTGAATCACTTGCCTAAGTGTTTTTCCAAAAAAAAAAAACAACAACTAGTACTTTAACAGAATATGAAGAGGTGCTAGGGCTAATAAGAACTCACTCCCCCCCCCCTTAGTAATGTGTGGTCTGAGCTTCCAACGGTTTTACCTGAAGCAGGAAGGTACCAAGCTAGTTTGGCAGCTGCTATCAGGGAGCTTCAGGGCTGTTCACTCAGGTATAGTAAAGCTTTCTGCTGAATAAATATAGCGCTCTAGGTGGCACTGATATGGCGAATCTATTGGCAGTAAAATGCCAAAATGACTTTCCTTCTCCTTAATAATGAAACAGTACAGAGGTTTTATGGCAATAGCCTAGAATGTGGGTCTTTCAGTAGCCTCTGTATTATTATAATTATAAAAATGACTTTCCACAGACTCCTCTTGCAACTCCAGTGGGTTAATGTAAAGAAGATCTCATTGAAGCATCAGGTCTAGAAACCTACAGCACATTTTACAGCGTTTTAGGACTTTCTAGATATAAGGGATTTGAACCCAACTGTCAACGTATACCAGCTTCAAGCTTCATCGTGAGTCATATTTATTACTTTCTTTCAGCCGTGTTGTAATGGGAAGGAGCATTGATGTAAAATTGGGTGAATTAGTGACATAAATGAGTAGATTGGTGGCAGAAATTTGAGCCATAAACCCAAACTGAAAGTGGGAATTGGGGACAGAATGACAGGTAATAACAAATGTACCAGTAAATATGTAATGTCAGCCCCAACTTGGCTGGTATTTTACAGTTAGGCCGGTGGAATACTGGGCAGGTTGTAACCTTATTTGTGATTTTATTACATTTGGTGGGTTGTGTGCCATTAATGAGTGCTCACTAACCCCAGGTACCCCAGTATCACTTCTGCCTTCAGCCCTGGCTTTCCCTGCAGCACTTCCTTCCTGTCAGCTCACTGGGGTTATCACCTTTTCCTTAGAGCTATACTGGGGGGGTGGGATGGGGGCACGAAGGGGGCAGATTGTGACACAATGGGGTGTGGTTATGATATCATGGGGCCACAACATCAAGGGGCCAAGTCGCATCATCATGGTGAGTATGGAAGCCAGACAGGGAAGAAAGGGGGGGGGGGGGGGGGTTGATTGGAGTCAGACTGGGGCCAAACTGGCACATGAATTATGTTTTCAAAAAATGTCATTGGGACAACTTGCTTCATTGTTAATAAAATACATGGCAATTTGCACTTGAATTTTCTACTCTGCACATTTCACCATTAAACGATCCCTCCTGTGTTAGTATAGGCCAGTGTTTTTCAACCTTTTTTGGGCAAAGGCACACTTGTTTCATGAAAAAAATCACGAGGCACACCACCATTAGAAAATGTTAAAAAATTTAACTCTGTGCCCAGCAGCAGTGCCCCCCTAGTACATTGGTGCCCAGCAGCAGTGCCCCCTAGTACATTGGTGCCAAGAGCAGTGCCCCCCTAGTACATTGGTGCCCAGCAGCAGTGCCCCCCTAGTACATTGGTGCCAAGAGCAGTGCCCCCCTAGTACATTGGTGCCCAGCAGCAGTGCCCCCCTAGTACATTGGTGCCAAGAGCAGTGCCCCCCTAGTACATTGGTGCCCAGCAGCAGTGCCCCCCTAGTACATTGGTGCCAAGAGCAGTGCCCCCCTAGTACATTGGTGCCCAGCAGCAGTGCCCCCCTAGTACATTGGTGCCAAGAGCAGTGCCCCCCTAGTACATTGGTGCCCAGCAGCAGTGCCCCCCTAGTACATTGGTGCCAAGAGCAGTGCCCCCCTAGTACATTGGTGCCCAGCAGCAGTGCCCCCCTAGTACATTGGTGCCAAGAGCAGTGCCCCCCTAGTACATTGGTGCCCTGCCTACGGCACACCAGGCAACATCTCGCGGCACACTAGTGTGCCGCGGAACAGTGGTTGAAAAACGCTGGTATAGGCATTCAAGGGGACCTGCCACTATATGAAATAATTCCAAATCCTTTGCTATCATGTTAGTAGGGCAAAATAAACTTTACTTACACTGTATAAATGGTTTCTTTTCCCTTCAGTCTTGGAATTTACAGTCACTGCCAGCAGGCAGCCGCCATTTTGTGGGCACTGTTAAGTGGTAAGTTTTGTATCCCCCCAAAAATCTTGGGCATTTGCCATCTAGGTCAGTGTTTTTCAACCTTTTTTGGGCAAAGGCACACTTGTTTCATGAAAAAAATCACAAGGCACACCACCATTAGAAAATGTTAAAAAATTTAACTCTGTGCCCAGCAGCAGTGCCCCCCTAGTACATTGGTGCCCAGCAGCAGTGCCCCCTAGTACATTGGTGCCAAGAGCAGTGCCCCCCTAGTACATTGGTGCCCAGCAGCAGTGCCCCCCAGTACATTGGTGCCAAGAGCAGTGCCCCCCTAGTACATTGGTGCCCTGCCTACGGCACACCAGGCAACATCTCGCGGCACACTAGTGTGCCGCGGAACAGTGGTTGAAAAACGCTGATCTAGGTGATATCTAGGAAGTGCTGAATGAAAAGTTAAAGTAATTGTAATTAAAAATCTGAGCTGTCAATCATATATTGCCTGCCCCACTTCTATGCCTGCGGCCCAGTGGGGGACTAGTCGATAAAACATTTAAATATATATGTGTGTGAAAATTGTATTATTCTTAAAGATTAGGGGAACCTTACAGTGATTTTGCTATGGTGCCCAGTAACTTCTAGTAACATCACTGCACGGGTTGGAAATATTCCAGTGCACACTCCAATGAGCTACCAGATTTTGGAGATAAAGTGACATAACTGCTATGGTGGCTCTGTTACCCAAGGGCTTCTGATCTGGTAACTCAAGTTTCCTGCATCTGTTCTACATCCAATATAACGTTTATGGTTTTTGGCCCTTTGTTGAGTGTTTACAGAAAACAGATAAGGAATCTTTCCGTACCTTAAATCTGCTAAAAATCTTTTCAACAGTAAATAAACCCAATAAGGGGTAATTATATCTTAGTTGGGATCAAGTACAGGTACTGTTTTATTATTACAGAGAAAAGGGAATCATTTAACCATGAAATAAACCCAATAGGGCTGTTCTGCCCCCAATAAGGGGTAATTATATCTTAGTTGGGATCAAGTACAGGTACTGTTTTATTATTACAGAGAAAAGGGAATCATTTAACCATTAAATAAACCCAATAGGGCTGTTCTGCCCCCAATAAGGGGTAATTATATCTTAGTTGGGATCAAGTACAGGTACTGTTTTATTATTACAGAGAAAAGGGAATCATTTAACCATGAAATAAACCCAATAGGACTGTTCTGCCCCCAATAAGGGGTAATTATATCTTAGTTGGGATCAAGTACAGGTACTGTTTTATTATTACAGAGAAAAGGGAATCATTTAACCATTAAATAAACCCAATAGGGCTGTTCTGCCCCCAATAAGGGGTAATTATATCTTAGTTGGGATCAAGTACAGGTACTGCTTTATTATTACAGAGAAAAGGGAATCATTTAACCATTAAATAAACCCAATAGGGCTGTTCTGCCCCCAATAAGGGGTAATTATATCTTAGTTGGGATCAAGTACAGGTACTGTTTTATTATTACAGAGAAAAGGGAATCATTTAACCATTAAATAAACCCAATAGGGCTGTTCTGCCCCCAATAAGGGGTAATTATATCTTAGTTGGGATCAAGTACAGGTACTGCTTTATTATTACAGAGAAAAGGGAATCATTTAACCATGAAATAAACCCAATAGGACTGTTCTGCCCCCAATAAGGGGTAATTATATCTTAGTTGGGATCAAGTACAGGTACTGTTTTATTATTACAGAGAAAAGGGAATCATTTAACCATTAAATAAACCCAATAGAACTGTTCTGCCCCCAATAAGGGGTAATTATATCTTAGTTGGGATCAAGTACAGGTACTGTTTTATTATTACAGAGAAAAGGGAATCATTTAACCATTAAATAAACCCAATAGGACTGTTCTGCCCCCAATAAGGGGTAATTATATCTTAGTTGGGATCAAGTACAGGTACTGTTTTATTATTACAGAGAAAAGGGAATCATTTAACCATGAAATAAACCCAATAGGACTGTTCTGCCCCCAATAAGGGGTAATTATATCTTAGTTGGGATCAAGTACAGGTACTGTTTTATTATTACAGAGAAAAGGGAATCATTTAACCATGAAATAAACCCAATAGGGCTGTTCTGCCCCCAATAAGGGGTAATTATATCTTAGTTGGGATCAAGTACAGGTACTGTTTTATTATTACAGAGAAAAGGGAATCATTTAACCATGAAATAAACCCAATAGGGCTGTTCTGCCCCCAATAAGGGGTAATTATATCTTAGTTGGGATCAAGTACAGGTACTGTTTTATTATTACAGAGAAAAGGGAATCATTTAACCATGAAATAAACCCAATAGGGCTGTTCTGCCCCAATAAGGGGTAATTATATCTTATATTTAAATGGCAAATGTGCAAAGTACAATGTAGATTAAAGTCTCGCAAATTCTAGGGTTGCCCACAACAAACAGAATAAAAAAAGTAAATGGGGCCCTAATTGGAGGGTATTTGGAAAGAAATATATGTTGAGTGCTTCTTTATAGCCTAGGGCAGTGCTGTCCAACTGGCAACCCCCCCCTTGTGTGGCCCCCACCTGTCTGGCTGCTTTGATGACTTACCTTTGTGTAAACTTTAAATGGCATCAGTACTGAGATTAACTGTCCCCATACCTCAGATTCAAGCTGTAATTCCCCTGTATTGTTTAAACATGTAATCCCCTGTAGGCCAGTTAGGGGGGGATTTGGGGTGATTGCTTATTTGTGCCCTGGGTACCCCTGGAACTATAGCAGGGTGACTGTTACCCCAATGTTTCTATATATCTGTAACCTTGTTATGGGCTAAGGGGGCCCAGCCTGAAGGCCAGTTAGGGGGGGATTTAGGGTGAGTGCTTATTTGTGCCCTGGGTACCCCTGGAACTATAGCAGGGTGACTGTTACCCCAATGTTTCTATATATCTGTAACCTTGTTATGGGCTAAGGGGGCCCAGCTGAAGGCCAGTTAGGGGGAGATTTGGGGTGAGTGCTTATTTGTGCCCTGGGTACCCCTGGAACTATAGCGGGGTGACTGTTACCCCAATGTTTCTATATCTCTGTAACTTTGTTATGGGCTAAGGGGGCCCAGCCTGAAGGCCAGTTAGGGGGGGATTTGGGGGTGAGTGCTTATTTGTGCCCTGGGTACCCCTGGAACTATAGCAGGGTGACTGTTACCCCAATGTTTCTATATATCTGTAACCTTGTTATGGGCTAAGGGGGCCCAGTCTGAAGGCCAGTTAGGGGGGGATTTGGGGTGAGTGCTTATTTGTGCCCTGGGTACCCCTGGAACTATAGCAGGGTGACTGTTACCCCAATGTTTCTATATATCTGTAACCTTGTTATGGGCTAAGGGGGCCCAGCCTGTATGGTAGATCTGTGACCTAATTATCTGTTGTTTTGCTGAAAGCATCTCTATTTGTTTAGATCTGTGACAGAGGCAGCAACTGTTTCACACTGTTCTTCTTGTCTATCTAAACTATCTTACAGGCGACAATCACAATATATATCACAATGGCACGCATCCGAGCCAGAAAGAGGCAGAATTGGTATAACAGAAGAGTATTCCGTCCGCAAAACACCCAGCAGCAGAGATCATCTTCAGGGCCTGTACTTATTGTGTTCATAGCCATTTTGCTAATCTGCCTTTTAAAATGGCAGAAAAACTATTTCAGCTGCGAGGAGGAGATGACAGTCAGGGATATACTGAATGACCTTCTTGAGGACATTCTATTAGAGATGAAAAATATGAATGAGAATTTGGCCCATTTAAGGGAGGAATTAGAAAAGATAAAAGATGAGATATCAACAGTTTGGATGTAGCAAATGGAATAAAGAGGGGATTTATTTCAATTTAGTAACCTTTATGTTAGCGTTTCCAGGTATAAGAAACCTGTATGTTTCAAGACTGACCAGTCAGAGATAATTTTTTATTCTTTTTATTGGTTGTTCAACATTGAAAAATAAATATCTTTTTGGTAAAAACTTCATGGATCTTTGTTTTTTTAAAGCAATAATATTCATGCAGGATATGTGGCTCATTAATTCTGTCAGGACCAGAGATTTAGGAGGCCCTTAGGACCGGAGAAAATGGAGGGACTGGGCCATGACAGGGCTAGGAGGAAGACCCAGGAGGTGTTAGGAAGCAAGGGATTATGGGAATTGTAGACTAGGCAGTGATTGGATAGAGGGTAAGAGGATAAAAGGGGTGAGCAGAGGGGGATTTGGCACCAATTTACCAAAACAGCCTGTTGCTACAGACCTGGGGCACACAATCAGGCCAGGGCAGCACACAGTGGGGCGAGGGCCCCGGAAAGGGCACAGTCACAGACCGGCGTCACAGGTGGAGGGGGATTCAGTTGCATGTTGCCGTTGTACCTCTAGGTGCGTTCAAGGGAGCTGGAGCAGGGAATAAGGGTCAGAGGGCCTACGCACGGTGGCGGCGGGGAGGCTAAACTGACTGTAGAAGGGAATACGGCACAACAGGCGGCAGCAGTGGGAACGGCAGAGGCACCAGGGCAACCCAGTACCAACGACTTCATCGGCACAACCAGGGCCAGGAACAGGTAGATCAGGTGGGACACTTCTGGAGGGGTTGAAGGGTTTCCTAGTCAGCTGGGAGAGCGGGCGAACAGAACCGCAAGGGGTAGAAAAGGTATGGGGGGTGCTGGATGGGATCTGGGAGGTTTTTGTATCTATGGGGGACTAGCGTGGTGGCGCTATGATGAACAATTTCGTCAGCGCCTATCAGCAAATCCGGGAATGAGGTGGGATCAGTTGGATATGACATTGTGGATGAGGGTGATGTTAGCGCAGAAGGTTTCTCCCTTTCCGCTTCCCACTGGTGGGGCCCAAATAGGACCTCATCGGCGGGTCACAAATTGGGACTATGCTGGCTCTTTAACGACGGACAGTGCAAGCGGGGCGCTTCGTGTAAATTCAAGCACGAATGCTCCGGTTGCAATGGCAACCACCCGTATAGCAAGTGCCACAAAAGAGGGAAAGGAGGTGCCAAGGGAGCAGAGGCTGCAAAAGGCGCTGGAGCTAATAAGCAAGGTGGCGACGGATACAATGAATGACATTCAGAGGCAACATCAGGACATAAAACTTGCTATGAAGAATATGCATGAGAATGTGGCCCTTTTAAGGGAAGAATTAGCTCAGATAAAAGCTGAGATATCAACAGTTTGGGATTAGCTAATGGAACAAAGAGGGGATTTATTTAAATTTAGTAACTTTGATGTTAGCGTTTCCAGGTATAAGGAACCTGTATGTTTCAAGACTGACCAGTCAGGCATAATTTTTATTTCTTTTTTTTGGTTGTTCAACATTAAAAAATACATTTTTTTTGGTTAAAACTTCGTGAGATCTTTGTGTTTTTTGAAGCAATAATATTTATACAGGATATGTGGCTGATTAATTCTGGCAGTTAGCCAGTTACTGGTGTAGCCCTGTTCTGCCACTGTGGGAATGGGCAAAATAGACTGTGCAAAGTATAAAATGTTTTCAATATAGTTAGTTGGGCAAAAATGTCAACTTTGTTCGACTAAAAAATAATAAGTAACATAACTGCTATGGTGGCTCTGTTACCCAAGGGCTTCTGATCTGGTAACTCAAGTTTCCTGCATCTGTTCTACATCCAATGTAACTTTTATGGTTTTTGGCCCTTTGTTGAGTGTTTACAGAAAACGGATCTTTTTGGAAAGAGTGCGCTACATGTGCTTAACTTGACTTGTGAGTTCAAGCAGGTACGGGTATGGGACCTGTTATCCAGAATGCTCGGGGTCTGGGATTTTCTGGATAAGGAATCTTTTCCATAACCTGGATCTCTGTACCTTAAATCTGCTAAAAAATCATTTAAACATTAAATAAATCCAATAGGGCTGTTCTGCCCCCAATAAGGGGTAATTATATCTTAGTTGGGATCAAATACAGGTACTGTTTTATTATTACAGAGAAAAGGGAATCATTTAACCATGAAATAAACCCAATAGGGCTGTTCTGCCCCAATAAGGGGTAATTATATCTTAGTTGGGATCAAGTACAGGTACTGTTTTATTATTACAGAGAAAAGGGAATCATTTAACCATGAAATAAACCCAATAGGGCTGTTCTGCCCCCAATAAGGGGTAATTATATCTTAGTTGGGATCAAGTACAGGTACTGTTTTATTATTACAGAGAAAAGGGAATCATTTAACCATTAAATAAACCCAACAGGGCTGTTCTGCCCCCAATAAGGGGTAATTATATCTTAGTTGGGATCAAGTACAGGTACTGTTTTATTATTACAGAGAAAAGGGAATCATTTAACCATTAAATAAACCCAATAGGGCTGTTCTGCCCCAATAAGGGGTAATTATATCTTAGTTGGGATCAAGTACAGGTACTGTTTTATTATTACACAGAAAAGGGAATCATTTAACCATGAAATAAACCCAATAGGGCTGTTCTGCCCCCAATAAGGGGTAATTATATCTTAGTTGGGATCAAGTACAGGTACTGTTTTATTATTACAGAAAAAATGGAATCATGTTTAAAAAATAGAATCATTTGATTATAATGGAGTCTATGGAAGATGGCCTTCACGTAATTTGCATCTTGTGGATAATGGGTTTCTGGATAATGGATCCCATACCAGTGATGTGGGGTTGTCAGTGATGATGGGCTCTTTCTCAGGAGGTTACACCAGGATTAGCTGTTCTTTAGCTCAAGTGACTCCTCATTCCATCATTACAATGAGAAATCCCTTGTTCTTTTCATCACCCCCTGACGCATTTTGCCTTTTTCTCATTTTCCAGTCATCATCCATGAGGCCAGTGTACAAAAATGACTTTATCTGGTGGAGTTTTTCATATGGAGAATATTTTTTATTTTCCTTGGCTTCTGACCATTTCACATTGTTGAAGAAACAGCGAAGACCAGCTAATTCCATGTCCTTGAAAATTGCCTGTATTAAAACATTGCAAGGAAAAAAGATTAAACGAATGGTGTGTGGAGTCATGTTACTATTGAAGTATTGGCGTTACAAGGTTTTGCCAAGGGTTTAGCTAAATATAGCTTATGAATGTAAAATCTGAAGCACAGGAATGAGGATGGACATAAATGCTTCTTTCCCTCACATTTTTGGATAGTGTTAAGCAGCAATTCATCTTCTCCGGGGCTGGCCAGATGGAGGCTCCTGGGGCAGATACGGCATTTTATGGCTACAAGACTATGGGCTCTATTGACCACTGTCTATGACATCATTATATATATATATTTATATATCCTGGCCTATGAACATGAAGTACTGTAAAGGTGGCCATACACGCTAAGATCTGCTCGCTTGGCGAGGGCTCCAAGCAAGCGGATCTTCTCCCGATATCCCCACCTACGGGTGGGCAATATCGGCCAAATTCAGGCTAATTCGGTTGTTTCGCCCTGGGGCCAAACGGGTATAGGCGGCCATCAGTTTGGGGGCCGCATCAACGAGCCGATGGATTCCCCGATCTGACCTAAGGTTCCCATACATGGGCCGATTCTAGCTGCCGATATGAGTCCCTTAGACAGATTCGGCAGCTAATCGGGCCATGTATGGGCACTACCAACGGGCCTGCCCGACCGATATCTGGCCTGAAATCGTCCAGATCTCGATCGGGCAGGTTAAAAAATCTAGTCGGATCAGGGACCACATTTGCCTATACCCGCCGTAACAATTCGATCGTTTGGCCCTGGGGACAAACGATCGTATTAGCCTGGATTCTCCCGATTTCGCCAGGCGAGCAGATCTAAAGGTGTATGGGCATCTTAATTTTTAAACCTGCCTGATCGATATCTTGCAGATTTCAGGCCAGATATCGGTCGGGCAGGCCCATCGGTAGTGCCCATACACGGGCTGATAAGCTGCTGAATCGGTCTAAGGGACCCATATCGGCAGCTAGAATTGGCCCTTAGGTCAGCTCATTGGCCACTCTCTCTCTAAGGTAACTAGTAGTGATAAGTTTCACCAACATTCAGAAATGTTTGTGAAACTGCTGAAAAGTTTGTGAAACAGTGAAAAATTCATGACACGCATTTACGTGTGACAATTTTTACACGCAACTTTTTTTCTCACTCCAAATCCATTAAAGTCAATGACGGCTTTTTTTGCGGTGACTTTTTTGTCTCAGCACCATGCCTGCTCCGAATCCTGCTCAAAAAGCCTGAATCTTGGGCGAATCCCCAATCAACTCCTGCATTCGGTGCATCCCAACTAGTTACTAGCTATATACAGCCATGGTTCAATGTAACCCCAAAAAGTTGGTCTTGTTTTACAAAATACATTTGGCCAGTTTTATTATATATTATACAGTGAAGATATGGTAGAAATTGGAGAATGTCATCAATTCTTATTCCTAGACTTAGTATTGGGGAGCCAAGTGAGACTATCCCTTCTACTTAATTCCAGTATGTAATGCATCTCACCTGTAATGCAGGTAGTGTAGCTGAGAGGGAATCGCAGATTTTATAAAACTTTCTTTGAACCCTCTCCCTATAAATATATATATATATTATTTATATTTGGTGTCAAAGGTTGGTCTGTTTGTAATGTTTAATTTTTTCCCAGTTAGAAAGCTGTGAACTTATTCTCTAAAAAAGATTTTTGGAGTGTTGTATATACTAGTAAGGAAATATATATAGGAATTAATGGATAAAGTACATCTAATAAAGGATATTAGAAGTCACTGAGGGGTTCTGTGCCCATATAAAGGCACAAGGCTGCAGGCTGAGTTATACAGGGAACTCTGAGTATCACTCATGTATTATAAGGGATAATGTACCCCCTACTGTAAATGATAAGGATATTAGCAGTCACTGAGGGGTTCTGTGCCCATATAAAGGCACAAGGCTGCAGGCTGAGTTATACAGGGAACTCTGAGTATCACTCATGTATTATAAGGGATAATGTACCCCCTACTGTAAATGATAAGGATATTAGCAGTCACTGAGGGGTTCTGTGCCCATATAAAGGCACAAGGCTGCAGGCTGAGTTATACAGGGAACTCTGAGTATCACTCATGTATTATAAGGGATAATGTACCCCCTACTGTAAATGATAAGGATATTAGCAGTCACTGAGGGGTTCTGTGCCCATATAAAGGCACAAGGCTGCAGACTGAGTTATACAGGGAACTCTGAGTATCACTCATGTATTATAAGGGATAATGTACCCCCTACTGTAAATGATAAGGATATTAGCAGTCACTGAGGGGTTCTGTGCCCATATAAAGGCACAAGGCTGCAGGCTGAGTTATACAGGGAACTCTGAGTATCACTCATGTATTATAAGGGATAATGTACCCCCTACTGTAAATGATAAGGATATTAGCAGTCACTGAGGGGTTCTGTGCCCATATAAAGGCACACGATACACCTAGATACACCTAAAAGCCCAACCATGTAACATCAGTTTTGGAATTAAATTTATTAGTTGTCCTTGATACTCTTGGAATCATGGTTTAATGACACAACAGTGTTTTCCATTATCTGTTACTATGTTACAAGATATGGGGGGGTTGACTAGAAACCGTATCTCCAAGGGGTGCTTGAGCAGAAAAAGTCTGACAAGCACAGCACTACAGTAAAAGAGTGACCTATAACTATAAACATTTGCCAGATGTCCAATCCGGTTCAGTCACCTCTGACTCACTTTATGATCATCATCTTCTGGTTTCTCCTAAATCTATTTAAAGGGATTCTGTCATGATTTTTATGGGGTAATTTCTAAATGACACTGTTTCCATAGCAAATAATTCCCTCTGCCATTTAACCTTTTATTTTTGAACCAACAAATGGTGAGCTTTCAGAAGGAGCCAGCGCTACACATTAGAACTGCTTTCAGCTAACCTATTGTTTCTCCTACTCCCATGTAACTGGAGGAGTCCCAAGCCGGACTTGGATTTCTTACTATTGAGTGCTATTCTGATACCTACTGGGAGCTGCTATCTTGCTCCCTTCCCATTGTTCTGCTGATCGGCTGCTGGGGGTGGGGGGGGGATATCACTCCAACTTGCAGCGCAGCAGTAAAGTGTGCCTGAGTCTGAGCTTTCAGAAGGAGCCAGCGCTACACATTAGAACTGC
The DNA here is from genome assembly GCF_000004195.4 of Xenopus tropicalis. Classification (NCBI taxonomy): domain Eukaryota; kingdom Metazoa; phylum Chordata; class Amphibia; order Anura; family Pipidae; genus Xenopus; species Xenopus tropicalis. The sequence goes on from NC_030681.2 coordinate 147,469,699, forward strand.
TTTCAGCTAACCTATTGTTTCTCCTACTCCCATGTAACTGGAGGAGTCCCAAGCCGGACTTGGATTTCTTACTATTGAGTGCTATTCTGATACCTACTGGGAGCTGCTATCTTGCTCCCTTCCCATTGTTCTGCTGATCGGTTGCTGGGGGTGAGGGGGGGGGATATCACTCCAACTTGCAGCACAGCAGTAAAGTGTGACTGCAGTTTATCAGAGCACAGGTCACATGGCTGTGGCACCCTGGAAAATGAAGAATATGGCTAGCCCCATGGGAAAAACAGATTACAATGCAGGATTCTGCTGGAGAAGCTCTATTAACTGACGGGTTTTGAAACAAACATGTTTTCCCATGACAGTATCCCTTGAAGAATGTTCTTGCCCAACTCAGAGGCGCTGGCCCGACACCTTCAATGAAGCCATTACCATTTCTCGGCTCTCTATACGCTTATTTGCTGTACCGCTTCCAACTCTCAGATGAAATCCTTCATTGGTGGCTCTCACTTGACAAAATATCTATTTCACACATGACAAAGCATGTTTACCCCCATAAAGAAAAGCTCAGCGAAAAGTTATTACATTTATTAGGCTGCATAAAATATAAGTGCGCCCCGTACAGTGAGTAAAACAGATTCAGATGACAGAGCCTCCGGTTAGCAGGCTTTGGGCTCAGATGTGCAAACCACATGGGTTTTTATTGCAGATTATTTTCTACGACACATCCTCCCCTGCGCTCAGTTAACGAGCCAACGTTCCCTCTACGCTGGTTAATAAAGCGCCTTCTCTGGCTTCTTATAGGGTTTCATTGCTGTGAATAAAACACATTCAAAGGAATAATTAGGATGACAGATCCTTCCATAACATCCCCCCCCCCGATTGTTTTTTATCTTGGGGGGGTGGGTTCGAGATCCTTGGCTGTAAATCTGCAAGATATATTTCCCATCTGATCCTGATGAACATTTCTGTGCTGCCTTCCAGTCATCCCTATTACGACGCACGCGTTTCGAACTGATTCCTGGGAAATATCGTTTGGCAATACGTTTGAGAATGTGCGCATTTAATCCCCGTTTTAATGCAGCTGGATTAGTAGGGAATTGTGCAACATGGGAAATGTAATCAGAACCAGAGAAAGGGTCACAATTGATTGGCCAGAAATGTGCATTTTCTTATTTGTCACAGTAGGGGGTACATTATCCCTTATAATACATGAGTGATACTCAGAATTCCCTGTATAACTCAGCCTGCAGCCTTGTGCCTTTATATGGGCACAGAACCCCTCAGTGACTGCTAATATCCTTATCATTTACAGTAGGGGGTACATTATCCCTTATAATACATGAGTGATACTCAGAGTTCCCTGTATAACTCAGCCTGCAGCCTTGTGCCTTTATATGGGCACAGAACCCCTCAGTGACTGCTAATATCCTTATCATTTACAGTAGGGGGTACATTATCCCTTATAATACATGAGTGATACTCAGAGTTCCCTGTATAACTCAGCCTGCAGCCTTGTGCCTTTATATGGGCACAGAACCCCTCAGTGACTGCTAATATCCTTATCATTTACAGTAGGGGGTACATTATCCCTTATAATACATGAGTGATACTCAGAGTTCCCTGTATAACTCAGCCTGCAGCCTTGTGCCTTTATATGGGCACAGAACCCCTCAGTGACTGCTAATATCCTTATCATTTACAGTAGGGGGTACATTATCCCTTATAATACATGAGTGATACTCAGAGTTCCCTGTATAACTCAGCCTGCAGCCTTGTGCCTTTATATGGGCACAGAACCCCTCAGTGACTGCTAATATCCTTATCATTTACAGTAGGGGGTACATTATCCCTTATAATACATGAGTGATACTCAGAGTTCCCTGTATAACTCAGCCGGCAGCCTTGTGCCTTTATATGGGCACAGAACCCCTCAGTGACTGCTAATATCCTTATCATTTACAGTAGGGGGTACATTATCCCTTATAATACATGAGTGATACTCAGAGTTCCCTGTATAACTCAGCCTGCAGCCTTGTGCCTTTATATGGGGGGCACAGAACCCCTCAGTGACTGCTAATATCCTTATCATTTACAGTAGGGGGTACATTATCCCTTATAATACATGAGTGATACTCAGAGTTCCCTGTATAACTCAGCCTGCAGCCTTGTGCCTTTATATGGGGGGCACAGAACCCCTCAGTGACTGCTAATATCCTTATCATTTACAGTAGGGGGTACATTATCCCTTATAATACATGAGTGATACTCAGAGTTCCCTGTATAACTCAGCCTGCAGCCTTGTGCCTTTATATGGGGGGCACAGAACCCCTCAGTGACTGCTAATATCCTTATCATTTACAGTAGGGGGTACATTATCCCTTATAATACATGAGTGATACTCAGAGTTCCCTGTATAACTCAGCCTGCAGCCTTGTGCCTTTATATGGGCACAGAACCCCTCAGTGACTGCTAATATCCTTATCATTTACAGTAGGGGGTACATTATCCCTTATAATACATGAGTGATACTCAGAGTTCCCTGTATAACTCAGCCTGCAGCCTTGTGCCTTTATATGGTCGGGATTCTGTTCCACCCAAATGAAATGCCAGATTTTTATTGAGCCCCATTCACAAAACACAATTATCAGTGTTGTTTATTCCATTTAGGGGAAACAACCCCTGTTAAGAAAGAAATTCGTTTTCCCTTTCCCTTTACTGTAAATGTTTTATGGAACATACATTGAAGCATGAAGTTACATCTTCCAGTGAAAGGCAAACGTTGCGATTGTTACGTCTCACAAGAAGAATCCAGAAAAAGATGGGCCTTTTAATCTTCCCACCGCAGAACTGGGGGGTCTTATTCCAACATTAAAATCCCCACAGCTGTGCATGAACATTGCCAAGGGGGAAGCCTTAGAGTTCTTGCTCGTTGTTTCATCACAGTCAATATGGAAGGAGAATGAGAACTCTAGTGGATAACAATGAGCATTGGTGATGTGGCCCCATATAAGCCACCCATCGAGAACTGGCTGCAGGACGAGACACAACCACCCTATAGGAACATATTTAATTACTTTGCATGCCCTAGCTGGAAGGACCCCCTGCCTCTGCCTGTCCAATAATGTCATGGCAAAGGTAATGAGAACTTGCCACCTATAGCAGTTTGCTATAATTCTGGCCTACTAAATGTATAGAGGGTGATCAGGGAAAGAGCATGGAAAACTCTGGCTCTGATTCTATATATATATATATATGTATATTCACACAAAACAAGTGCTATGTGTTACTGGACTGCAATTGCCCGGTGTTTTGATATAAGCCCCACTGTGTTCGCTTCTACACATAAGCCTACAATGTAAATATTCATGGCTGAATACAGTAGATCAGGGATCCCCAACCAGTGGCTCGGGGGGAACATGTTGCTCCCCAACCCCTTGGATGTTGCTCTCTGCCCCCAAACCAGGGAGTTATTTTTGAATTCCTGACTTGGGGGCAAGTTTTGGTTGACTAAAAACAAGATTTCCTACCACATAAAGCCCCTGTAAGCTGATAGGGTGCATAGAGGCTGCCTAATGGCCAATCACAGCCCTTATTTGGCACCTCCATGAACTTTTATGGTGCTTGTGTTGCTCCCCAAGTCTTTTTACATTTGACTGTGGCTCCCGAGTAAGAAAGGTTGGGGATCCCTGCAGTAGATATTAGACAAAAGTGAGCTTGTTATCGTGATCCATAATCAAGAGGTTATGAATGAAATAGAACTGCAATGTATCAGCCATTGAGATTGTTAGTCTTACTACCCAGAAGAAGGCTGAGTGCGTCTGTGCCGGAGGGGGTAGAAACCCTTGAGGTTGAAACATTACAGTGAACCAATGGATTTATGCTCTTAAAATGAAACACTGACCCACATTAGAGGGACACGTTGATCCCGCTCTGCAGTCCCTTCCTGAGGTTTTTACATCCATTGCTTATTTTTGCAAAGGAAACTTAAGACCGGGGCTCGATCAACCTGTTCTCTTGACCTCGGTTGAGTTGGGAAACCTTAATCCAGCTGGGACTTTGTAGTCATACTCTATATTCATTATGCTGCAACATGTTCATTTTCATGTGGGGTTCACAGGCTCGAACAGCTTCTTTAAAGCCCGGCAATATTTTGTCGCTTCTCAGAGCACAGCTCTCCTCCCGTATTCCTTTGAGGCTGATGGTTTCAGACCACAGCTCTGTTCCCCTGCCAACTCCTTGGAAGTGTTTAGTGACTGGAGGACTGCTGCCTGCTCTCTTCAGAACTTCACACTTCATTTTTCCAGATCCTTGCGAGCAGCAGCAAATATTTCACCAGCCTGGCTTGCCGGCTACCGCTATAAATCAGACTTAGGACCCAAAATAATATCCAGGCCTGTCAAGGTATTAAGCTTTTATTCTCAGACTGGATCCACTGCTAAATGAAGGCTTGTATTTACCCTGAGAAACGTAAGGAGAGCAGAAGGATTGTGTTTGGCCCCGGGCCAGGGGGGGAAAAAAGATAAAATGCAGAATGTACAGTGACTGGTTTGAAGGGATTTGAAAAGGACTTAAGCATGAAAAGTGGCTTTTCTTATAGGGTTCGCAATGAAATATGAACCCGGGCCTGAATCTCATAAAGAGTCTGACATGGGCTGCTCATGAGAAATGCAACAGAGAAATAATTAAACGTTACCTTACAAAGAAAGGGGCAAGCTCCTTGTTTGAACGGTTGTTGCCACCAAATATATAGTAACTAAGGTGCACGGGATTAAGACCTAAATGAAAGGGTCAATATAACGGTCAGTTATGGAATTAGACAATGATATGTCCGAGAATAACCATGGTACTTTCTGATTTGCCCCGGACACCCTAGTCCAACGCTGTATGATATGAGATATTTCATTTATAAATGATAAAGCCCAGCAAGCGTTCCACCATGTTTCCTGAAGATAAAACCAATGGAGCTCAGTTATGGAAGGAACTCACTCAGCCATGGATTTTATGACCTATGGCAGTTGACATTTTTGTTTTGTTTTGGATCATCCCATTTATTTTTTCTTCTTTTTCTGCCATGATTTTATAGTATAGTTATTATTGCTGGGAATTGAAGAACATGGCTAGCCCCATGTATTCTGTTTGCTCTTTTGAAAAACGTTTCTCAATGCAGGATTTTGTTGGAGGAGTGCTATTAACGGATGCATTTTGAAAAAAAACATGTTTTCTCGTGACAGAATCCCATTTAAGGACCTTTACCTATGGAATTGTGGGACCAGTATTGTTTACTATAAGACTTTCCATAGGCTTGTATTCTGCCATGAATGGCTGTGTTAATTCAACTTTAGTCTTCACAACTTCAGACACAAAAACACAGATTTGAAAACAAAAAGTTGCAGATATGACACTGATACACATGTAATACTAATAGTGTGTTTGAGACACACCGCTTGGTGTAAGAGACTTGGGCCTTCAAGGCTTGTTATAGAACTTGGTTCCATCATATATATACTGTACATACGAATGGCAACCGGAACAAAACCAGAAGCTTGCACGTTGCTAATTAAGTCCGCAGTGCGTTGTTATGAGCTGTATTTGATTGTCCCCATATGAACTTCATAAGAAACCGTTTAAACAAACATGAATGCAAAGCTGCTCCATAGATACCCTCTTTGCATATTGACTTGCAGATGCAATTAAAGCTCTTAGATATATAGATGATTAGTGTTCTAGTCAGGAACAGGAAATCATTATTCGCTCAGTCTTTTAACTGGAGAGAGCCGGGGAACATTTCCTCTACGGACACCAACTGGAAAACGAAATATACTGTGTGGACATTTAGTAATTTGCTATTCATTCCCCCTCCCTTTTTTTTGCATGTACCCCTGATGAAGACCCCTAAGGGCCGAAACGCGTTGGGATTGTTAAATTGGTATTGAATAAATTTTGCATTTTTTTGCCCTGTTGATTGTAACCATCAATAACTAATATGGAGACTTCCAGGTAGTCTCCTACAGTGAGCACCCTTGCTTATTTATTTTTTATGGTGTGCCATCCTAAAACATGTGTCTTACATAGTAACATAGTAAGTTGGGTTGAAAAAAGACATACCTCCATCACGTTCAACCGTAATGCCTATATATAACCTGCCTAACTGCTAGTTGATCCAGAGGAAGGCAAAAACCCATCTAAAGCCTCTCTAATTTGCCGCAGAGGGGAAAAAATTCCTTCCTGACTTCAAGATGGCAATCGGACCAGTCCCTGGATCAACTTGAGTCCCTGGATCTTATGATGTCAATATGTGGGACAGACATGAAGAGCTATCTAAGAACAGATTAGGGAATATATTTCATACACGAGCACCAAAAAGGAAATTTACGCGATCAGATATTTTGTACTAATGGAGATCTCACATTTTTAATGGTTACAGGTATAGAGAGGATATCTATAGGACCAAGGGGAAGTGACGTTACCATGGGTGGCCCCATGTGGACTGCTGGCCAGCAGGACGTGCTGCTTGGGGTACGACTGTGTCTCTGGGCTTCCAAACTTGCCTCCAAGCCAGAAATTCAAAAATAAGCCCCTGCTTTGAGGCCACTAGGAGCAACATCAAAGGGGTTGGTGAGCAACATGTTGGTTGGGGATCACTGCCCTAAGGTAAAGTTAGGGAACAGGGACCCTATGATTGAGGATTAGATGGGGATGGAGCAGATCCTGCTATAGCACACTTCAGGAGTGTAAGACAGTCATGGCTACCCCTATGCTCTTTTGGGGCCACTTTTGGGGAAGGGGAACTAAAGGTGGCTATACACGAGGTCACCAAGCGAGCAGATCTTCTCCCGATATCCCCACCTAAGGGAGGGCGATATTGGGTGAATTTAGGCTAATTCAGTCGTTTGGCCCCGATCGAATTATAACAACGGTAACAGGCGCAGTCAGTTCAAGGACCGCATCAACGAGCCGATGCAGTCTCCAATCTGACTAAATTTTTTAACCTGACCGATCGATATCTGCCCGATTTCAGGCCATTTGCAGGCCTGTCATTTCTGCCCCTACATGGGCCGATAAGCAGCCAAATAAGTCTAAGGGACCCATATCGGCAGCTAGAATCGGCCCATGTATGGGGACCTTTAGGGCTAAGTGCTTACTGTTGCTTTTAATGTACATTCAGTGACTTCTCAAGAAACAGTCTAGGCCTTACACTGTGCTCGACGGAACCCTGATAATGCAACCAGAGACCTATACTTTAGATAAAAACATTTGACATATCTTGCATGTTAGGCACAGGTACAGTATTGTTACTGTATTTATCGTACCCATAACCCCCATCTATGCTATAAAAATACAAGCCGCCAATTTAGCTGAAATACAATCAGACTCCAGCGATGGCCCCTGTACAATGAATTCCTTGTCCTTTGCTTGTTTGGGGAAACAATCAAATACCCCCCCATTCCCAGTACTTATCATTACGAAAAATCTATTGCGACCAGACTGTTTTGTGTTATAAAAATTGAATTTGAATGTTGCTTATATTTTGGTACATTTTGTGCTGTAAAACATGTGTTTCTTGGATGACTCAAAAACTCCTAATGCAGAAAAGGAATATGATGCTTTGCTACTGCATTGGGCTCCTTAGATTAAAGACGCATGTGCTGTTATTATTTACTAATGACTTATCATGGGAAACAGAAGCGACAATTTGGCAGCCGAACATTTTCTTTTCAATTCAGCAAAATGGTTGCTGTTAGGAGTAAAGAGCTTAAACGGTTGTAGGGGAAAATATATAACTTTAACGAGAGGTTTTTCCAATGTATTTTTACTTAGGGGTGCTTTACATACGATAACTGTTAGTATGTTATAGAATGGCCTATTCCTAGCAACTTTGCAATTCACCATTATTATTTATTTTTCATAGTTTTTTAATTATTTGCCTTCTCTGTCTGTATCTTTCCAGCTTTCACATGGGGGTCACTGACCCCACTAACCAAAAAGCTTTTTCTCTGAGGCTACAATTTTATTTTTATTGTTACCTTTTATTCCTTATCTTTTTATTTAGTCCCTCTCCTATTCATATTCCTGTCTCTCGTTCTTGCTACTGCTTGGTTGCTAAGGTCAACAAGACCCTAGCAACCAGATAGCTGCTGAAATTCCAAACTTGAGAGCTGCTAAATTAAATTGTCTCAGAACATCAATTTCTATACCATACCAAAAGTTAATTAAAGTTAAATGGCTACTATCCTTTCATTTTTTTTTCTGTTTTCCCCTTTAGTGTTATGATTGGCCAGGAAGCTGCAGGATTGTGGGAGGAAGAGAACACTGCTAGGAAGGTAGGAGGACCCTTGACACTCAAGAAGAGGTTCCGTAGAACTCATTAAACACCCCCAGAAGCCATCTAAGTACTCCATGGATGAAGACACCCATAATAATAGCTGGAGCCTGGAGCTCCAACTGTGTCTATTCTAGGGGGACTTATCCTACACACTATCAAAAACCCAAGGAGTGGCCACAACGGTTGAGATTTCTAGTCCCATGGAGCTATTTATGACATCTAGTGAGTGTATACCCAGTAAATAAGATACCATTGGCAGGGTATTGGATACCAAAGAGGTTGGCTTGGTTACCAGGTACATGGAGGCAGCTGCATATCTTTAATGGAACGGCTTAGGGAGATAAACTCTACTTAAAAGCTCTTGGCAACTTTGTCTGGAACCTCAAGGTGATCTCTTACTTGTTCTCCGCTGAGTTATGTAGACTCCTAGTGGTCCTAGTGGAACCATCCAAGGTGCACAACTACATAGGAGGTTTCTCAGTCTCTTCTATTATTCCTAGTGAGGGTTCTAGGAGGGTTTGCCTGACCAGCACTAAGTGAGCGCTCTAATTACATGTAATAATACCTTAGAAGGGACCTTCAGAAAAGGGTTACACTAACCTATTTTGGGGAGAGCAACTAGTTTAACTTGGGCACATTTTGTGTAAAACATGGGTAGTAGGTTCCATGCTGTACATGGAGAAGGTTGAGTTTAATACACTGAACTTTTATAGTGATGTGCCAAGGCAGTTGCCCCTTTTTGCACCCCCTCAAGACAGCTCCAGGGGGCTTTTGTAAGACTAACCAACTTACTACTGTATATTCTCTTGCAATACACACTACCAGGGTCAGACTGGGGGGTGCAAGGCCCACCAGGGGCCCCGCACCCCCCAAGGTACCTCGGCCGGACGCCAAGGAACCTTTTGAAATGCATCAAGGGAGGACATTGGTGGCCAGGGGAAGCAGCAACAGGGTCGGGTCCGGGCTTCTGGGGCTCACTGAGTATTTTCCCAGTGTCCCGGCGGCCCAGTCCGACCCTGCACACTACAAGCCTGTGCACACATATAATAAAGTATATATTATTCTCTGAATATATTGTATTCTAATTGTCAGGGTGCCCACTGTTATATCTCCCTGCCTAGGTGCCACTTATCCCTCACTGGGCCCTGCCTACACTAGTTCTCATTCATTTAAAACCTGCCGGAATCATGTGCAAACGTGTGACCTGGTTTCCACCCCAAGTGAACCCTTTGTGGTCCATTGAAAGAAAAAAATAATAATAAAAGGAAAATACTGATGAAAACCAAGCGTAATTAGTGGTGGCACTGGAATCAATTTGAGGGCTGATCAGCTTAACCACAAGTAAAGGCTTAAAGACAGTAAATGAAAAAAAGGCTCATTCAGAAGGTTAAGTACTGTAATATGTCATTCTGTTGTGTTTAGGCATAAGCTATAACTAATGGCTACCAAATATAATCACTTAAGGGGGCATATTTATTATAGTGTATAAACATCACCGGTGATCTTGTCCATAGCAACCAACCAGCAATTAGATTTGAAGATTCGCCTACAAGTTAGAAAACAAAGGCAAAGATTGGTTGCTATGGGCAACATCACCAGGGGTGTTGGCTTACTCACTATAATAAAAATGCCCCTGAATGTGCAGCAAATCTCAGGGGGGAGAGTAAATCATTGTTTTATATAAACAAAGTTATTAAACGTAAAAACAAGAGTTTCATTAAAATTTGAGAAAGCAATGTGCAAGGTGCAAAAATAGTGATAACCCCCCTAATACTGTGTTTCAGAGTCCAGAGACCTACAGCCAATCCTATATATACATATACAGTATTCATGGGGGGTGAACAGGGGGAAATGAATAGGTGTCCCCCATCCTGCCTTTTACCTGTATCTTTACTTGTCAGAGGTAGAGAACTCGGCCACAATGGGGCCCTGTACGTACTACCTGCCCAGTGTTAGTTGGTAAGGACAGGACTGGCCGACACTTTACCCTGCACCTCACACAAAGGTACAGCCAGAACCAGGACAGTAGCACTCTCTGCATGTACTGTAAGGGGCGCCCCTAAGTGCTCCTGTAATTTTGCCCCCGGGCCTAGGTAAATAGCCCCAAGGTATAAAACTAATTGACCTATTGTAGATATAAGGTCTAGGGCAAATTATCTTGGAACTCATTTACTAATACAGGGCCAAGCTGCCCCAGTACAGTTACCTAAAGCAACCAATCAGCCATTGGCTCTGATCTGCTACAGGTTAAATAGTGTAGGAGAAAATCTGTACTCGAAACCTCCAAGTCACAGGAGTCTTGCTGTCTGTATAGTCTTAATTCAGGGATCCCCAACCAGTGGCTCAGGGTAACATGTTGCTCCCCAACCCCTTGGGTGTTGCTCTCAGTGCCCCCAAACCAGGGAGTTATTTTTGAATTCCTGACTTGGGGGCAAGTTTTGGTTGCATAAAAACCAGGTGTACTGCCAAACAGAGCCTTCTGTAGGCTGCCAGTGTATATTGAGGCTGCCAAATAGTCAATCACAGCCCTTATTTGGCACCCCAGGAACATTTTTCATGCCTGTGTTGCTTCCCAACTCTTTTTACATTTGAATGTGCTTCATGGGTAAAAAAAATTGGGGACTTTATTAAGGGAGATCATAAAGACCCATTCTAAACAGCATCGGTACCTAATAGATAGGTTAAGATCCATAAGTGGGTCCTGATGCTGTTTAGAATGGGTCTTTATAATCTCCCTTAATAATGTTATACCTTCTATTACAAGAGAAGTAAGTAAAGCAAAGCACATGACTAGTACTAAGCAAATGTGTTGGTCACATTTTGTGATCGTGTTGTTTCCTGCTTTATTTCTGCCCATGGAAAGCTCATTAGCAAAGATCAAGCAGAAGCACCAGCAGACAAACCGATTGGCCAAACGATCGCAGGAACATTAGTGACCTCAAGTGGAGTCAGGCCAAACTGCAAACCTACACCAGAAGGCACAGCTATTGCTTGGAACCAGTTTAGAGTGAGAGGAGGATTTTCACCAATTAAGGTTTTTTGCTAAACTGCTGAAAAATTCATGAAGTTGCAAAAATATTCCCAAAATGAATTGGAGTCAATAGGCGCCTATCCTTTTTTTTTGTAACAATGTTTTCTGTCTTTTTTTGCTGCAGGTTCATGAAAGAATTTGCCTGGAGAAAGAATGTGCTCATCATTAATACCCAGCTGCCTTGGGGCCACCGGCTTTAGTTATCTACCAATCACGTCTCTTATTCTGCAGATAACGGATGGAATTGTACAGATTTTCGGTTCTCTGGAAGTTATATATATACTTATATCTTTAGCAACTATATATATATATATATTATCAGCATTGATGGGTCAGGCCTACAGCATCCTCTGTGAGTCACACCCTTTAACAGCACAGTCACATTTTATCATGGAACTTTAACACCCCGTGACTCACCAGGTTCCCACTGACCATTGGGTGACTGTATCAGTGTGGGAGGCAGCAGTGTCTGATAATAAGTGATAGGGGGGAAAAGACTTCTCACATTTTATTTATGTTTTAGATTGTGTTATATTATCATTCTATATTATAATTTCTTACCAACACAGTCCTAAGACTGCGAACGTGAAATGTTTAACCTTTCTAATACAGGGGTTGTTTTTCCATATATTCCAATGTATTTAACGTGGCCAATAGCCTGGTCTGGCCAGTCCTACATCACTTTCATCTATGTGTGCTCCCTTGGCCAGCCCCGTCTTTACTATATGCTGTCTATGTGCCCCCCCCTTCTTACTGAATGTAGAAAGCATTGCTAGGGATACTGTATATCAGGCCTGGACTGGGAATCAAAATGGGCCCTGGCATTGTAAGTACACAGAGGCCCAAACAGCCCAATATCTTTGCCAGAATCCACAGATTCCCAGTCTGGGCCGGGTGTAACTGGGCATGGGAGGGATGTAGCCAAAGTAAATGTCCATAGAGTATAACATCTCTGTAAGTGTACTCTCCCACCCATAGGGTTGCTACCTGTACCGTTTTAGGCCCAGACAGCCCTTCCAAAAACCAGATTGTTCGGGGTCAAAACCGCCTGCCCGGTTTCCCCAATTTAGAAAACTGGGCAGGATGTGACAATTGTCCAATGGTACTGCCCTCCCACATCATAGCCCCGCCCGTGATGATGTAGCCCTGCCCATGTGACATCACTGCCCCGCTCAGTGATGTCATGTCCCGCCCCGCTGCCGCAGCAAAAGGTGGGAACCCTACTCCCCTACGCTAAAACTGAAATTATTGGCCGGCATGTCAGTCTGAGTTATGTTAATTCTTTCTTGTGAAGTTTTTAATAAAAAATATAAAAACCCTAAAACCAGATCTGTAACCCAGGATTCAACAAAGCTTCAGCTGAATTTCTCTATCCTGTTTTGAGCTTTTATGGAAAAATCTAAATCTGAAAGTGGAAATGGAACGGTTAAAACCAATTCTTCCGAATCTCTTTTCTAATTGGAATATAAAATTCAAACGAGGAGCCCTGCCTGTCCCGCCGCTCTGACAGAATTAGATTGTATCTGCTATTTACTGTAAGAATAAAAAATGCTATTTCTAAATGTATTTCCCCCATTCTCTTTAAATACAAGTGACAAGGCCTCGATCTTAATCCATCAGTTTATTGGCAGCGAGTATAAAGTGTGCAGCGTCACTGCGGCCTCGCATTATGGCTCATTCACAGGGTGATGGATCCGATCCCTCGGCTCAGAAGGGGCTGAATAGAAGCAGAAATATTCCATTCATCTCTCTAACAGGGAGAAGGTCTTCACATGTTTCCCAGATACAAAGTAAGAGTGTCCTTATCCAACCTCTCTGTCAGGAAACATGCAAAGTATGTGCTGCCTCTCTATATGTACGGCCCTAACCAAATCCCACTTTCCATAGCCGGGATATGGCCGAATTAATGTCACTACACCCCTCCCTCGTGAGATAATCTGCTGCTCTTTATTTTAGACAACACCACAAATGTATTTGAAGGTCCTAGTTCAAAGGTTCCCAAATTGTAGGGCTGGGGCTTCTATGGGTGTTTGTAATGGGATCCTCTATGCACTGCTGGAGCTGAATGTTTATTTGCCCCCCTGAATATTCCTGGAACTATAGCAGGGAGACTGTTACCCCAATGTTTCTATATATCTGTAACCTTGTTATGGGCTAAGGGGGCCCAGTCTGAAGGCCAGTTAGGGGGGGATTTGGGGTGAGTGCTTATTTGTGCCCTGGGTACCCCTGGAACTATAGCAGGGTGTCTGTTACCCCAATGTTTCTATATATCTGTAACCTTGTTATGGGCTAAGGGGGCCCAGCCTGAAGGCCAGTTAGGGGGGATTTGGGGTGAGTGCTTATTTGTGCCCTGGGTACCCCTGGAACTATAGCGGGGTGACTGTTACCCCAATGTTTCTATATATCTGTAACCTTGTTATGGGCTAAGGGGGCCCAGCCTGAAGGCCAGTTAGGGGGGGATTTGGGGTGAGTGCTTATTTGTGCCCTGGGTACCCCTGGAACTATAGCAGGGTGACTGTTACCCCAATGTTTCTATATATCTGTAACCTTGTTATGGGCTAAGGGGGCCCAGCCTGAAGGCCAGTTAGGGGGGGATTTGGGGTGAGTGCTTATTTGTGCCCTGGGTACCCCTGGAACTATAGCAGGGTGACTGTTACCCCAATGTTTCTATATATCTGTAACCTTGTTATGGGCTAAGGGGGCCCAGCCTGAAGCCCAGTTAGGGGGGGGGATTTGGGGTGAGTGCTTATTTGTGCCCTGGGTACCCCTGGAACTATAGCAGGGTGACTGTTACCCCAATGTTTCTATATATCTGTAACCTTGTTATGGGCTAAGGGGGCCCAGCCTGAAGGCCAGTTAGGGGGAGATTTGGGGTGAGTGCTTATTTGTGCCCTGGGTACCCCTGGAACTATAGCAGGGTGACTGTTACCCCAATGTTTCTATATATCTGTAACCTTGTTATGGGCTAAGGGGGCCCAGCCTGAAGGCCAGTTAGGGGGGATTTGGGGTGAGTGCTTATTTGTGCCCTGGGTACCCCTGGAACTATAGCGGGGTGACTGTTACCCCAATGTTTCTATATATCTGTAACCTTGTTATGGGCTAAGGGGGCCCAGCCTGAAGGCCAGTTAGGGGGAGATTTGGGGTGAGTGCTTATTTGTGCCCTGGGTACCCCTGGAACTATAGCGGGGTGACTGTTACCCCAATGTTTCTATATATCTGTAACCTTGTTATGGGCTAAGGGGGCCCAGCCTGAAGGCCAGTTAGGGGGGGATTTGGGGTGAGTGCTTATTTGTGCCCTGGGTACCCCTGGAACTATAGCAGGGTGACTGTTACCCCAATGTTTCTATATATCTGTAACCTTGTTATGGGCTAAGGGGGCCCAGCCTTAAGGCCAGTTAGGGGGGGATTTGGGGTGAGTGCTTATTTGTGCTCTGGGTACCCCTGGAACTATTATCTATATATATATGTAACCTTGTAAACAGCCCATCTTGAAGGCCATTTAGAATTGTGTGAGTGCTTATTTGCTGCCTTGGCTCCCCATGAAGCTATAACAGAGTGATTGTTAGGATCATGTATCTGTATTCTAAACAAATATTGAGCAGCGGGACTTGAGCCCAAAATATCCATAAACCTCTGTCCTAGACGGCACAGATATCAGCTTAAAGCACATTTGCTAATAAGTAGGGGCGATCAAACTCGGTGAATTTCAGCTGGGTTGTTTAGACCAAATACAATGTCAATGACACAGAATTTTAATTCCAAATAAACTCCATGTGTTAAACGTATAATTTACACTCTGTTACACTGATATAAGTGCCATTAAACAAAAAGTCTAAAAAGTCAATCCTTGGCATAACCTGCTACCGTGATGATTTGTTCTAAACATTGGGCAGAAGTTAATCATTTTGGGAAATCATGAAAAAGCTCATTGAAATAATGAAGTTTCAGGAAGATTTTCATATCATTGCATCTATAGTTGGAAACTTGCTGAAGCCTAACAAATAGGAAACACCAAAGTCGATGAGAACCTATGGAAGGCGTTGTTACTACTCCGATGGTTTATAAGTAGGACCCTATACGCGCATAGATCTATTGGGCTCACCTTTCACAAATCATAGTCCTAGATGCTAAAAAGCCACTAAATGTTTTTGGTCAGTCCACTCCAACCATGGAAAATGAGAGGCATCAGTCGGAATGTGACAACGTGGCCTTGCTTTTATTTTGGGCTGTGTTTGTTTTTACTATGAGTGCATAAATTAATAGGCGCGGGGAACATTTGGAGTTTGCTCATAGAGAGGTTTTGTTTATGTGCTGGAATCTTACAAGTGGTTAAGGGCAAAAACTGGAGCATTGTTTATATGTCTGTTATTACTGACGATTCCAATGACTTGTAAAGGAGGCGGTGGAGTCTACACATTGTCCGCGCTGATCCCCAGGCGGACAAACAAAAATGCAGTTTTGTTTGTATATTCTATCCGTAACCGATAAATATTTACAAATTCCATTGGCAATAAACATGACCTCCTTCTTGGGAACCCAGTAGTTGTGACTTTAGTGATGGGTAGAGGAGGAACGCGTTGTGCCGAGTGGGACACGGCATGTGTGAGCGGCCTTTGAAGTTAGGGTTTAACGTACCGCAATGGATCCCATAGTGATCAGGTATGGGTGATCAGTCAATTAAATGATCAAAGGGATTAGCTCTACTGCTGAAACAATGCTTATTTCAAGTAAAGACAGTCTCATATTTTGGTGAGACCAAAATGGAAACCATCATCCCATAAAATTGTATGTCCTGATGTCCTCATATATCTAATATTATAGGCAAAGTTTCATCAATGGCCCCTTTTCTACTTTAGTGGTGATAATATCTCCTTTTAAGTGCCTCTTTTACACTGAAAACCGCCCAAGACTTATTTTAGAAGAGGACAATTTAATTTCCTTTATTAATGTAGAACCCTCTTTTGTTTTTTTAGTTCCATAAAGGGCTTTTTTGGAATTGGAGGCCACATTTACCCTTCACATTCAAGCTGAGGCCTTAATGGTGTTTTATAATGAGAGAAAGTATACTTTACTGACTAATAACGTATAAAGAATTAACATTAGTTGCTACTCAACTCAATATTACATGCTTTTCAGGGTTACATGAAATCTTTTGATTGAGATTATGACTCTGTTCTTTGGGGCCAGTTTTATTCTGGGCAACTATGGAAGACATTTACTGGAATTCATACCATTTTGTCACGGATGGAACACACTTCCATCTCCTAAAGTCCCATTTCAACCCTTCTGTCCCATCGTCCTCCTAGTTATTCTGCAACTCTTCGGACTCCCCATATCCAATAAAAAGGGCCCTTACATGTTGAGGTTCTGAGGTTATTTCTTATATCCAACCCTCCTTCCCTGTATATCAGAGGGGACCCTGGTAATAGAAGATGAAGGCCCTGGTAATAAAGCAAGGATTATACCAATGTAAGGGATCTTATGACTGAACACAGTGCCATTAAAAATCCTTTCTTACACCTCTGTCACAACATTTTCACCAATGGATTTTTGGAAAATATACCAAATTATACCAAATGACTTTCTAAGCAACAGAATATACTTTACACCAGCAGTTCCCAAACGAATGGCTGTCTCTTCTAGGAGGACAGAACCTTTGTTGATTGGGCCCAGTTTAAAGTCTAGTTGGGTCAGATTTGGGGAAAAGGTATATCTTTATACAAATGAAAGCCTTCACTTGTCCAACTAGTATATAGTGCAGTTTTGGGCTCCAGTCCTTAAGAAGGATATTAATGAGCTGGAGAGAGTGCAGAGACTGCAACTAAACTGGTTAAGGGGATGGAAGGGTTAAACTATGAGGTGAGACTGTCGAGGTTGGGGTTGTTTTCTCTGGAAAAGAGGCGCTTGCGAGGGGACATGATTACTCTGTACAAGTACATTAGAGGGGATTATAGGCAGATAGGGGGGTTCTTTTTTCCCATAAAAACAATCAACGCACCAGAGGCCCCGCCTTTAGATTAGAGGAACGGAGCTTTCGTAACCATGGGTACTATGGGTAAATGGTTGATAGAACCATTTACCCATAGTTGAAGCACTGACTAAATGTCTGATTTCAAAGTGGGTCTTGAACGGAGCCCAAAACCCACTGCTGTGTTTCTATAATCAATAACAAAATATCTGCTCATCTTGGTTGGTTGACAAAAAATGCCATAGTTTCATAAAAGGCACTTGTGCATTCAGAACAGCAAATGAGTAATTACTCCAAACCTTATCCTGATTTCCCGACTGATCTTCAGAATGCCCCCACCCTGATTCCCTACGTTGGGCAATATGGAGCATAAATAAAATTATAAAGTTGGCTTAGGAAATGCAACTCCGCAAAAAAAACAAGTTGGCTCTTTCTAAAGAACAGTAAAAAAAAAGCCTAAGAGACATGATTGATGCTGATGTATATTGTTTGTATATATTCTCGCAATATGTCTTTATTATTAGTGTGTCCAACTGTGGACCTTGAGAATGGATGACTCCCGACGGAACTCACCATACTTATGACTAATATTATCCCTTGGTCTTCCAAGTGGAAATTCCATTATCCTCCAATAAAAGAAAGAGTGTCTCTCTTTATTATGGGTCATGTAAGGCGCCTGTTATTATTCAGACAGTTTCTCCGTGTAGGCCAAAGGAAAATTAGGCTCAACTATTATTAAAATAAGTATGGCCAACGTAATTGGGGAAAAAAAAAATTAGTGGGCACCCTCAGCTTTCTACATTTGCATGTAGTCTGGACAGTTGATAGGACTAGCTCATTTGATGTTGAATAATCCCTTAGGATCCTGGCATTTGATGCCATAATGTGCTCACAGTAAATCCCTGGAAGGCTTATTATGCGCAAGTGCGGGTATAACTGGATGGTTCCAACGTCTTTGTCAAGCCCACCGCAATCTTTGTTTAGACTGTGTGACTGCCTCCCTGTCTGAACGTATTGCCGTAGAACCCATCTCTATCATTAACTTAATGTGCTCGATGTATCAAGATGAAACAGGATCGTGTGTGGGCAAAGTTTTCCACACTTTGTGGTGGAGCGCTCACGATGTTTGGATTTCCTTGAATTTCAGTCTCTATTCTCGAGGTACTCGTTGATAGGGCACACAGTAAATCAGACGTTCTGGATGGAAGCAGCCACTGACCAGAATATTTTTCAGCTGCAATAACAATTGCTGGTGTGCCGAAATACTATAGCTAATTAAAACTAATGATGTTTCGGGATCGGGGAATTGGGGTGTACTGGATGCACGTTGCACTCGCGATACATTTTTTTTACTTTACTACAGCTGCAAAAGAAATAAAAATTCATCTCTGCCAATTCTCCCTTCCATTTAATCAGATGACCATGGGTCCAAGGTGGTTATCCATACAAGCCACTGAGACACTGCCCCCTACCAACTCAATATTGCAAAGCTTTGGCCAAGAGGGAACTCTGTTGACACAGCATATTTATGTCATTAGGGCAAAAAGCCTTGCTTGAAGGAACACAAGCCACCATTTGTTGTAGAAGACCCAAATAGCTTTGATTAAAAAGTGTCCATATAACATCCATATAATAATGTGCTAAAACAGGGGTGCCCAATTTTTCCCATGGAGATCTACTTTTGAGTCCTCCCCGCGTACGTACGCGATGCAGCATACGTACGCATACCCAATAAACGCTCTGCATTTCCCGACTTAGACGCAGTCCTCCAGAAATCCATGGGGGATCGTTTTTTGGCTACCCCTGTGCTAAAATGTCCATGGTGGTTGCACAACAACAGGAAATTAATACTATTTTACAATTATTACTCAATTATTACTAGTTCACCTCTAGATCAGAGACCCCCAACCTTTTTTACTTGTGAGCCACATTCAAATGTAAAAAGTGGTGGAAAGCCATACAAGCATTAAAAAAAAAGATTTTTGGGGGTACCAAATAAGGGCAACCCACAGAAACACAACACAGTCCCCTAGTTGAAATCAAACCAAGGGGCATATAAATAAGGCAGCAGAGCCACTGGTTCTTGGTTACATAGTTACATAGGGTTGAAAAAAGACCAGAGTCCATCAAGTTCAACCCTTCCAAGTAAACCCAGCACACACACACCAATACTTACCTATCTATACTCTAGGGGGCACATTTACTAATCCACGAATCCGAATCACGAATGGGAAAAAATCGTATTGGAAACGAAAATTTCGGAAGATCGCAAATATCACGAAAATATTTACGAAAAAATCGTATTAGTCACGATAATATCGTATTGGCGATCAGAAAGTCACGAAATTTTCGTACCGAACAATTGTAAACAGCGGTAAAACCTTTCCGATTTTTTCGTGCAAACGTCTGAAAAAGTCGTGGGCCGTACGAAAAAGTTGTGCGCCATACGGAAAAGTCGTGCGGACGCCCGAAAAAATTGGCAACAATACACTCGGAGCGTTCGTGCTTTTGTAAATGTGCCCCTAGGTCTAGATACTCTTGTAAATATAATCTGATTTATGGCATGTGGTTCTGTTGTTTTCCCCAATAACAAAATATATACATTAAATATCTAAATGAAATGGGCTATGATCCTTCCATAAACCCCAGTCACTTTCCAAAGATGATCCTGAGCATATTGTCTAGTGCTACAGGAGCCATCTTGCCTATATTCAGCATATGGAGAGTACTGTAGAATGTGAAAACTGCCACATGGTATATTGCCTCCCTCCCAATGTCTTTACCAACGACAGAAAATATTCCATATGGTGGGTTTTTGAAATTGGCTGCAGAGGTTCCACGAGCGCCATCCCACTTTGATGGGTTTCTCTGGGTTTTTAGCCCAGTATAAACCAAAATTGTTCTGATCACCCCATACGCTTAAAACAGGGTGTATATGCTATTTGTCACAAATATAATGTCATTATCTCTTCATTAGGACCCCCGTTAGGACATTTCTAGTCCTAGAGCAGTGATTCCCAACCAGTGGCCCAGGAGTAACAATGTTTGTTGCTCCCAGTGGCCTCAAAGTAGATTTCCATTTTTAAATATGTGGCTTGGAGACATGTTTTGGAAGCACAGAAAACTTGTGTGGCTCACCGACACTTTTTACATCTGAGTGGGGCTCACAAGTAAAAAAAGGTTGGGGATCCCTGTTCTAGAGCACCCAAGAACCAGTGGGTCTGCTGCCTTTTTTTGTATGCCCCTTGGTCAACCAGGGGACGGTGTTGCATTTCTGTGGGCTTTCTGCCTAATGTTCCTGACTCTACGGAGTGTAACTGTGATATTGCCATTAGACTGTAAGCTCCAGTGGGTAAATATGTGTAAAATATCTTGCAGTGGATTGGAGAGTTTATTTTAGACATTTTTGCTTTCTTCCTTTAATAAAAATATACTTTCGCTGATTTGTACAAAAAGGAAAAAAAAACCCTCTTTTTATTTTATATACATCCCCCTACAGTGATTATACTTGGCCGGCATTTGCGTTTCTGTGACCGTGCATGGAGCCTCCCACAAAGCTGTTTAGCTTACCGGTTTAATTCCACGTCCTTTCGTTTCAGCTTATTATTCTGCCTTTCCGTGCTGTTTCAAAAGATCCAATAATAAACATACAACCATTAACTGTCCTTAGTATGTTGCAATGGATTTAATAGCTCTGGGAAAGGCACAACATAAGCAAGGCAGGCATGCACCAATTTAAAAAGAAGCCAAAAATAACTTGTGCGCTTCAGATCAGTTGATAACACAGACGTGAGTCAGAGAAGTGTTTGTAGAACTCAATGTATTTCAGACCTTTCCAACATACTTACCTTTCCCGGCTTCCTGGAGACCAGAAATTCAACTTGACGGCCCTTATTTTCTTTAATATCAGTGGAAGTCAGTGGGTTTTGGTATCCAGGCATCTCCCAGAATCTCGGTGCCAACCCCCCTGCCCTTTTCCGTCATTTCTCAGATATTATGTCGTCCTCCAACCAGGGCCGATGGCAATTCAGTCGAGAGAGTAATTGAGGCAGAAAGAGGCAATGTTAACTGCTAATTTCTATCAATCATTCGCTCGTTTATGGTAAATATTGCAACATAAGAGCAAATTATATCTGGGAATGGAAAGTAGAGGAACCGATCATTTCATATTTAGGAAAATACATTTTCCCTTGATGATGACAGCGGGAAAGAAAGGAAAATGGGAAGCGTTTCAGCTTCAGGAGGTTCTAGGGCCAAATTATGTGTCAAGTCCAATAATGGTGAAGTCATTGGGAGCCCCATTATTGGCTAATTCTTACCGACTGCGTTCTAGGTGGGTTTTCAGTTTGTATTGCTTGTCTCAAAGGCTAGTGCATGATGATAGTCCCCTTCTTGGGGGGGAAACCTTTTCTTTTAGTTAATAATTGGCACCTCTTTGAGAACCTACTTTTGGCCAAGGCTCTACTAAGCTTATAACAAGGCTGCAGATATATAAATGGCTAGTACATGATGATAGTTATCTCCTTGGATGGAAAACTTTTTCTTTCAAACACAGGTACTTTGGCATGGTGTGGATAATAACTGAATTTATAGGCCCAGTATATAGAAATATAACATAATATAGAAATATAACATAAAAATGGGCGCCTACTTTGAGGTCAATGGGAGCAACATTAAAGGGGGTGGTGGGCAACATGTTGCTTGTCAGGCACTAGTTGAGGATAATGGATCTAGGATCTTCCCCCACAAATCTAATTCTACCTGTCTTTCAAACTGGGCTTTCAGAAGTTTCTAAGGCAAGTGGTTCCCAAACGTTCGGGCTGGCGCCTCTGGATCACTGCAGAACAATTAGTGATTTAGAAATAATATCTGGAAGCCAGCTAGGGTTTGATTTAGGGTGAGCACTAAATGGAACTTGGAACTATGGCTTAATGACGGATAAACCAATGATTTCCTACATCTGTGACCTTTTATGAGTTAAGGTGGCCACACACGTGGCGATCTGACGATGAAACATCATCAGATCCGCCACACCGTCAGGGCTGAAACAGGCAGATAAGGAGGTAGAAACAATAGGATTTCTACCTCCTTCTGCTGATTCAGCCCCGACGGCAAATTTTGGTCAGGCGCCTTATGGCACCCGATCAAAATCTTTTAACCGGTCCGATCGGCGAGTCGACCGATATCAGCAGCTTCTTGCGATATCGGTCGACTCGCCGACATGCCATACACGCACCGAATAGATAGTATCGGTGCGTGTATGGCCAGCTTTAAGGAGGTCCCTTCCAAGGGTCCTTGAAACAAAAAAGCCAGCCAGCCATCGATCTAACGGAACAAACAGTCTCACCTAGCTTTCTATTAACCTGGGCTTCCTAGTGCAGTGATCCCCAACCCCCTTGAGCAACATGTTGCTCCCCAACCCCTTGGATGTTGCTCCCATTGGTCTCAAAGAAGGTTCTTAATTTTGAATTCCTGGTATGGAGGCAAGTTTTGATTGAATAAAAACCAGGTGTACTGCCAAACAGAGCCTCCAATAGGCTGCCAGGGTTTGTGTTGCTCCCCAACTCTTTTTACATTTGAATGCGGCTCACAGGTTAAAAAAGTTTAGGGACCTCTGGCTTAGGGGGCCCAACCCACAGTGTGTGAACCACTGGCTTAGTCCATCTAATCTGCCATGAAATGATCATTAAGTTCCTAAATTGCATTGTATCTAATGCCACCGATCCCCATTGCACCCGCAGCAAGGCCATTGCACCTATTTATGTTGTGTACCTATTTGACCCAAACTAATAAAGCTGTGTCTATGTCGTAGAGACTAAGCAATAAGCCATAGTTTGGAGAATCAGATTTATTCCAGCGTTTGGGTGCCGCTAACAATTCAGCAGAAGAAACAAACAGAAGCCAAACTCCTGCTTTTAAAAACCTGACTCTTGGCCAGGAAAGATCGTTTACCGTGGGCACGGCCGTTCATGGGAAGCATTAAGAAATTACCCAAATGCATCCCTTAAACAATCAACGTTCAACAACGGAGTCGCTCAGATGTCGCTGCTTTTATACGGAGCTTGTGTTTTGTCTCTCCGAGGAAATATATAAACAATCATTTTCCATTTTTGATGGTTCCCCCCCTACCCCGGTGCCAACTGTCACCCTGCTAAGGAGCTGGATGGAATCAAATGAAATAAACGCAGGCCGTATGTTCGAGCGACTCGGCTGAGGCCGGGGAGGCGGGTGGAGGGGCAGCTTTTGTCTGCTCTTACTGCAAAGTTTTGTCTACAGTTCTCGGGCTTCTAAAAAGTTGATGTTGTTGTGGCATTACCACATACACTGAAAGTTTCTCGCATTCTCAGAAACCCGCACACATCAAACGGCTTGATAAATAAGGAAGTGTTTTGGGTTGGGGTGGGGGGGGGGTTGGGTGGAAAATGTTGTTTTCGTCTGGCTGAATAAAATAAGATCGTATCAAGAATGCCTGGTAGCCGTATGGGCCGGGGAGAGTCACTCGGGAGGTGAGATGTGCTCCACTAACACCTTGCTGGTTGTGGGGGGCGGAATGAGGCAAATGTGTGGGCCGCTTGTCACGAGTCATTAATATGTTGTGCCTTTTCCCACACACAATCTACGCTGTTGGCCCTGTGCTATGTACATCATTAAAGGGACAGTATTATTGACTTACAGGGCGTTCTCTTTCTACAGGAGAATGCAACCCGTACTTAGCGGCAAAACTGTGCCAAATAATACACATTGGCCAAATGCTTCCTTTTATTTTATCTAATACAGTAACACAAATGGTAGGCTGTAGGGAACATTTATTCGGTGCACAAAACCTCCTCCGATGAAGCGCCCGCTGATGCCAAGCGCATTAGGAGCGAGGAGGTTGGGAACCATGGAGCACTCAGAATATCCAAGGCTATTGTGATACTAATACCTACAGTTAGTATTAGTGGTTGTATATATAGTTTATGTATGTGAGTGTATAGATTGGTAAGTATAGGGTGTGGGTGCTGGGTTTACTTGGATGGGTTGAACTTGATGGACTCTGGTCTTTTTTCAACCCTATGTAACTATGTAACCAAGGTTGGCACCCAAATTGCCAGCTAGGGCCGGTGCCAGTATTACAAATTTACTGGCAGTATAGTTGCCTGTATATTTGTAAGTGCAGATCTTCTCCCTGTTTAACCATATGCCTGCCTTTACCCTGCCCAGGCCCCCAGTCTGCCCATTTCCCTGCCCCCACATATAGTCACTGCCCGGCTACCATCTTGAAGCCCGGTACTAACGGAGCACAATAGTGCCAACCCTATGAAGTACCTCTGTCCTTATGACTGATTTTTGGAATTCTGGATAAATTTATGATAGATTTGTGCACCAAATAAACAGTTCATGTGTGAGACTGCCTACTTCTGACATTACTATATTGTTTATTCAGGGCCTAGGGCAGTATTTACACGTGTATCCGGTGGCTTACTCCTAAGGACTTTTTATAACTGATTGTTGTGTGTTTATTTTATTTTCAGCAATTACAATTGTGAATTTTTGCATTTTAGATTTGAGGAGCCTACACAGAAGCCATGTGTATTCCACCTGTCATTTCCTTCAAATCACAAATAAAGACCCTAAAGAATGGTGTATTTTTTAACATATATAAGTGTTCTCATGAGTGCTTTGCAATAGACTTCAGTATTATTTTCAATACAATTTGGAGAAGACTTGTTTTAGTAGCAGTTCCCTCTGCCTGCCTGCCCTGCTTCCCAAGCTCCTACACCTCCCTCTTTATTCCATATA
This sequence comes from Xenopus tropicalis, assembly GCF_000004195.4. Taxonomy (NCBI): domain Eukaryota; kingdom Metazoa; phylum Chordata; class Amphibia; order Anura; family Pipidae; genus Xenopus; species Xenopus tropicalis. The sequence continues at coordinate 147,494,797 of NC_030681.2, forward strand.
CACAGAGGATTCTCCAATCACAACCCTTCCTTTCTATATGATGAACTGCTGCGCTCCACCACTTTTTTATGATTTTAGCTATTTATTCTATTAATTATTTTACTCCTTGGAGTCACTTTTGCACTAAAAAGCTCTTTTGGACCTGGTCTAATAGGTCAATGTACTGACCTCGGAGGGAGATATGTGGCCATTAGGCTCCTTTGCCACCTGAAACCTGGCCCTGCTGTGGCCACAAGCAACATTAGGATCCCAATGGAGGTTATTTTTATATTTCTGGCCCCTTATAAGCTTTCAAGCTGGAGTGGAAAGGATAAATGGACCCCCCTCCCCATGTTGTAAAGGGGTTTTGAAGACCCTTGCCTCCTGTGTGCCTTTTAGCTGGGGAAGGGGTCCTTCCGTGGTCTTCTGATGGAGATAGGCCCTAAGGCTTTAGATCATTTTGTGCCTTTTGCCTACGTGACCATGGAGATTTTTATGGATAAATCATTGCACCTTTGCTGCACGTTTGTGCACCTATTTGCACTTCTTATTTTACTTTCTTTGTGGACTTGTTGCTTGGATTTGAAGAATGCAAGAAGATGCCTGAGCTTGGCCAGCTGGAAAACACAGTCAATGAATTTGTTGCTGAGCTTGGACAGGGAGTATTTTATATACTGAACTTACAATACCAGCCCAGACTGTTACTGTTCAGCAGCCTTCAATGTTGCACATAGCAGCTCCCCATCTTGGATCTCGTTAGGCCATCTTTTGTCTTTCTGTCAGTGGCACTGCACATGCTCAGTGGGCTCTGGAATGGTGCTGAGAAGCTAAGCTTAGGGGTTTTGGGAAATCATTCAGAAGAAATTGAGGCTGCATCTGTCATATAAGCTGATTATTAATCAATTTTGATTCCAATTGCACTGGTTACTATTCTGCCATGTAATATGAATCTGAATTAATTTTTAATCAGCTTTGCCCCCCCCTAACTTAAAGTAGTCCCAGAAGGCCTAAGGACTGGAGAAGAGTTAACCCAAAGGGGCCCATTTACTTACTCATGAACGGGCCGAATGCGTCCGATTGCGTTTTATTCGTAATGATCGGTATTTTGCGATTTTTTCGGAAAATTATCGCGACTTTTTCGTTACCGATACGATTTTGCGATTTTTTCGTAGCGTTAAAACTTGCGCAAAACGTCGCGCCTTGTAAGTTTTAACGCTACGAAAAAAGCGCAACTTTCCGCGCAAGTTTTAACGCTACGAAAAAATCGCAACTTTCGGAATGGCTACGAAAAACTCGCGTTTTTTCGCGCAAATCGTATTGGTAACGAAAAAGTCGCGATAATTTCCGAAAAGTCGTAAAGGCGCCGAAAAAATCGCAAAAAATACGAAAAAGTCGCAAAATGTTCGTTTTCCAATCGGAATTTTTCTAATTCGGTCGGAATTCGTGTTTTAGTAAATCAGCCCCAAAGCCTTAGAGAAGTCAGGACTACAGGGCCCCCATGAATGAGCACCAGTTAGTGACCAGACTAGCTCCTGTTTTTACACAATGCATTGTAAGGTAGTCGGGGCTAGTAAGAGCAGTTTTGTGTTCCACCAAGGAGAAATAGTGAGATTAGTATTCTGCATGTGAAATCCTGTGACTCCAGCGAGGCAGGGCTCAGGGTTGTATATATATATATATCCCTGGAGCAATACTGGGGCTACTGGGGCATCTTTGGGGGCACAGATCTTCCCTGCTAAAGGGCTTTGGGGGCCTTGGGCTCCAGCCCAAAACATAAAGTTTAGCATTTCTACTTCCCTGCTGAACTTTAGTTTTCCTTTATGGGACTTTCATGTATGAACCCCTCAGCTTCCATCTCACTCCTGTAGTTTTGCACCAGTTTTATAATACAGGTATGGGACCTGTTATCCAGAATGCTTGGGACCTGGAGTTTTCCGGATCAGGGGTCTTTCCGTAATTTGGATCTCCATAAATTAAGTCTGCTAAATATCATTTAAATATTTTATAAACCCCATAGGCTTGTTTTGCCTCCAATAAGGGGTAATTATATCTTAGTTGGGATCAAGTACAGGTACTGTTTTATTATTACAGAGAAAAGGGAATCATTTAACCATGAAATAAACCCAATAGGGCTGTTCTGCCCCCAATAAGGGGTAATTATATCTTAGTTGGGATCAAGTACAGGTACTGTTTTATTATTACAGAGAAAAGGGAATCATTTAACCATTAAATAAACCCAATAGGACTGTTCTGCCCCAATAAGGGGTAATTATATCTTAGTTGGGATCAAGTACAGGTACTGTTTTATTATTACAGAGAAAAGGGAATCATTTAACCATTAAATAAACCCAATAGGGCTGTTCTGCCCCAATAAGGGGTAATTATATCTTAGTTGGGATCAAGTACAGGTACTGTTTTATTATTACAGAGAAAAGGGAATCATTTAACCATGAAATAAACCCAATAGGGCTGTTCTGCCCCCAATAAGGGGTAATTATATCTTAGTTGGGATCAAGTACAGGTACTGTTTTATTATTACAGAGAAAAGGGAATCATTTAACCATTAAATAAACCCAATAGGGCTGTTCTGCCCCAATAAGGGGTAATTATATCTTAGTTGGGATCAAGTACAGGTACTGTTTTATTATTACAGAGAAATAGGAAATCATTTTTTAAAATTAGAATTATTTGCTTATAATGGAGTCTATGGGAGATGGCCTTTCTGTAATTCTGAACTTTCTGGATAATTGGTTTCCGGATAAGGGATCCCATACCTGTATTTTCATTTAATCCTCTCACTACTGTTTCTTTCTCTTCCTTCCACCATCCTCCCATTCCGGCCTCTCTTCCCCCCTATTCCGCCCATCATTTCACCCTACACGTTCCCGTCCTCTCCCCCAACACATTCTTCCAATTTTATCCATGGCAAAAAAAAAAAAAAAAAGACTTCAGAAACTTATCAAAAAGCAAATTTTATTGGAAATAAAATTCAACCATCCTTTAATAACAATAATAAATCATAAAGCGACACAATTTACAGAGGCAAAATAAAATAATAAAAAAAAAGTCCCTTTTTTGTGAATAAAAGTAAACTCTCCCACGTCATTGGGTGGAACGAAGCGTCGGAACAGTATGTGCATTACAAGCGGATATTGGAAACACAAGCAGATATATTTACAAAATCCTTTATTTTTGAGGGGAGGGGGAATGGAATGTCTCTTAAGTACCTAGAGATACAAATACTGTTTTTTTTTAAATGTAATTTTTGGGTCTTTTGTAAACATGAATTATGGGCATTATTTCAGCCCTTGCATAGAGTGTGTGAATGGCTACCGAGCCGTCAATGGGAACAATTGTAAAGGGGCGGTTTGTGGGTGATGGGGGGCTGCTGCTGCCGGGGGTTATTACCCGTGGATAAATATTGCTGAAGGTGACACTGTTATTAGAAGGTTGTGTTGGTTTAGTGCTGGAGACAGGGTAATTAGCTGCTTCCTGAGAACTTTGCTACAAAATGTATATTATTATAAGGTAATGAGTGGGGAACTTGTCGGCCGGGTCAGGGATGTTAAACCGCAAGCCTTGAACTTGCAATTGCCACCGGGGCTAAAGCCGTATATAAGAGCACTTGGCTGAATAAACATAAAAAGTACCCAGAAAATAGGAATTATGTTGGTTCCGGGGTAAACTAAAGGAGAAAGGCAGAAGCACTGGGTGGCACTAAGATGTTACGCCACTGCTCGTTTACCCACTAGTGGCACCCACTAGGTGATTCCACCTTTAATAGAGGCTCAATACAATGTGCTGCTGCTTTGGTGCAAGATGATAGGTTGGTTTGGCTCTCCCTGCACCCTCACAGACAAATGTAAACGTTGGTTTTAGTAGGGGGGTGTAAAGGGCATCACAGTTGGCACAAGTACAAATAACATTTATTATTGTTATATACATGGGGAATGCCCAGCTGGCATCCCTTTAGCTGTTCTTATCTCCCTGCACCCGAATGCTGGAGGGCAGAGGGTTGTATCTTTTTTGTAAGGCAGGATAGAGACAGATGGAACCCTGCTGCTTATTAGTTACATGATTGAGCCCCATCTCTACACACCAGCCTGGCACCAGTAATGATGGGCAAGTGAGAAATCCCCCCGGTCTGTTCCACCCGGGATGTACAGGACTGGGCAATCTGTCACCCGGAGCCATCAGTGCAAAGGAAACAAGGGTAAGTGCCCCTCCCTAAACATAATGCATACTGGGAATGGACCCTTCCCTTAGGAGCTGACTATCGAATGTTGGCACCTTCATCTGTCACGAGGCACAAAACTCCCAGTGAGGAAAAGCTGGCTAAAGGCTTCAGGGAGTTGAACCTTATAAGAGCTGCAGAGCTGCCAGTTGCGATAAATTAAAAATGCAACTAAAATGTGTTGAATAGAGAAAAACATTTATGGGGTTATGTAATAAAAGGCACTAGGTTTGCCCAGGAGCAGTAACCCATAGCAACCAATCAGCAGGCAGCATTTACTGGTCACCTGTTTAAAAGCAAACATCTTATTGGTTGCTATGGGTAACTGCTCCTGGAAACAGAGAGCCTTTTATTACATATGGGGTTAGACTTTTGTTTTTAATCACTCAGGGGGCAATTTACCAACAGTCTGATTTTTTTCTCCAATTCGGATTTTTGGTGCTAAAAGTCGCTAAAAGAAAAGTTGCCACTTTTCCAAGATTTACTATGCGTCCAAATGGCTAAAAATCCGAATCGGACAATTCGCCAGCTACAACTTGCCGAGATCATGTAGAAGCCAATGGCAGATGTCCCCTCCCTTTTCCGAAATATCCTTCCTTTGCCTCGAAACTTTAGAGGTTTCGGATTTTTTCCGCTGAGTTTTCGGAGCGACAGTTCAAAAAAGTTGCGCGTTTACAACTTTTCTGGGACTTTTTGTCGACTTTTTCAGTTCAGATTTTTTTAGAAAGTGAACGACTTCGTGGAAATGAGTTTATTCGAATTTTTAAAAATAGAAAAATGAGAAATATTAGAGATTTACTAAAAAGAGTTTTAGTAAATGAGCCCCTTAGAGCACTTTTCCCGCTTCCAAGGACTTTATCCCATGCTCAGAGCTGAATCAGCCAATCAGACACTGGGGTGGGATTTCTCCCCACCTATGCTAAGCAAGGAGGCCCCTGTAATGCTACTATTATTAACCCCGGCTGCTCTATTTCTTACAGCCTGGCAGTGCCGCCCCAGGGCAGATTGCTCGGTTGGCATTACTTCATAGTAATTACACGTTGGCGTAGGCCGCGTTCATGTCGTACATCCCTGTAGCACAACCTGTTTACAAACATAGGCAACTCCCTACGGTGCCAGAACCTCGCTTAGGTTGGTTCTATTCTTTTGGATCCTGTGTGTTAGCATTCCCATTAGGGCCAACTTTTATTATTATTTTCATATTATTTATGGTTTTTGAATTATTTAGCTTTTTGTTCAGCAGCACTCCAGTTTGGAAATTCAGCCGCTATCTGGTTGCTAGGTTCCAATTTAACCTAGCAACCAGGCAGTGATTTGAAAGAAAGACAGGAATATGAATAGAGGAGGGCCTAAATAGAAAGATATATAATACAAAGTAATAATAGAAGTAAAACTGGAGCCTCACAGAGCAATAGTTTTTAGCTGACGGGGTCAGTGACCCCCATTTGAAAGCTGGAAAGAGGCAGAAGAAGAAGGCAAATAGTTCAAAAACTATAAAAAATAAGAAATGAAGACCAATTGAAAAGTTGCTAGGAATAGGACATTCTATAACATACTAAACGTTAACCTGAAGGTGAACCTCCCCCTTTCCTTATTTGAAATATTTTTTTAAAAAAATATCTAGTTTTTAGGTGCATTAATGGGGAAACTGTCACCACATAAATACCCATTGATTGTTCTAATTCATATAAAAAAAACTAATTGCTCTTTAATAGATTTGACTGTTTAAAAATGAGAAAACTAAAACAGCATGAATACGACAAACAAATACAAACTTTTTTCATATGATCCGGTCCTGCCCAGCCAATAGGCAACTTTGGCCAAAATAGCAAAATAACATTCTGGTAAATGACCTACAGGCCCCATTTATCAACATTCTTATTTTTGTGGTTTTAGATGTTTTTGAAACCACGAAAAACCTCATTTTCTCTAGAACCATGAAGGCCAAGCAATTTATTAAAAAAAAAAAAATGAATGAAAGTGTCAAAAATACGCAAAAGAAAGAAAAAGGACCACTGACTTCTACACGACCGTAACAGCTTGTAAATAGCAGATTTTTACTTGTCTCGGTTTTGACGCATAAGAAATGTTGAAAAAGGTGTTTTTTTCCCGCAAAGAAATTGTATTTTGTGTAAAAAAAAATAAAATAGTGAAAAAAAAATACGTACGTTAGTAAATGCTTCCCCTAGAGCTCACCCTAAATTTGCCTCTTGGGCATTTGGGACTTTATTATCTGCACTAATTATGCCTGTAACCAATAGCAGTGACAACAACTGGTTAATAAACAATATTAATTATCCATTCAAATCGTCATGATCAAGTTTGTGATTTTTCACCGCAATTTTCTAGAATTGTGGGAAAAACCCACCCCCAATAACTTAATTTTTAATAATAAGCCCCAAATGTTGGGAACCTTTTTGATGTTCTTCTTGTAGATTAATTGATTGTAATGGAAACTCTAAAGGAGCGATGGACCTCACCCCTGTGAGAGAAGCTGTCAGTAATTCCTAGCTGGAATCCTTTGGTGGGAATTACTGTATTTACCAAAAGGCCAGCCATATTTTGGGGTCTTCAATGTTTACTCCTTAATCTACAATCAAACAATCCACAAAAAGAACAAACAAATGAATGATGGGAATCTTTACTGAGATATATGGGGCAAGGCATCTTTTGGGTTCCATGGGTCCTTCCTCAGGTTTCAGAATACCAACTAGGTTTGCCACCTTTTCTTTGTTATTATTAACGACCTTTAGGTTGGGGGGCAGGCAGTGACATTAATTGGAGGCAGGGGAATGGGTGGGTGGGATGGTGAAATGGGCAGGTGGGTGGGGATAATGGGTGGGGCAGAGGCTGGCCTCTATATAAAAGGGGGTGATCTGCTGCAGAAAGAGTCAGGGAAGGGAGGGATTATAGGAAAGGTCCCCACCCTTACCAGTACCGGCCCTAGGTGGCAATTAGCTTGCTAGGCTGGACAATTACCGGCTGGGTGGCAACCCAAATACCAATGCCAGTAATATTCCTGACTCCCAATTTGGATGTCCTGCTTTTATACTGATTGTTGCTGAGACTCTACAGGTATAATGGGCCTCTTCATTTCAAGCTCATTTCAACCATCTAAAGCTGAATGACTTTGGTTTCACTTCACAACAAAAACATTGAGCAATTATTGCACAATATACAATGCCCTTTGTGCTTTATTTATAACTCCCCCCATCCCAAAGCAGCCCCTCTGCTGCCGGGGGGTTGAGGCAAATGTCCTTTCTGCCCTGCCCTACCACCCCGCCCAGCTGTGCAGGAATGCAGCCCCTCTGCTGCCCGGGGGTTGAGGCAAATGTCCTTTCTGCCCTACCCTACCACCCCCGCCCAGCTGTGCAGGAATGCAGCCCCTCTCCCTGCGGAACAAGCTTCCATGTTCAAACTCCCCATTTCTAAAGCCTCTTCTATTTTCTTACTCTGGGGACACAAAGGCAGATATGAAAGCCCCCGGTTTGCTTGATATTCTAAAGCTCATTCATGGGAGGGAATTAAGACTCATTGAAATATTTATTTGCTTTTTGCTGAATCAATAGAACAGACAGGACAGCCCAAGCGACCGGGCTTGAATAGAATTAAATGATCGGCTTGTTTCCCGCAGTCACACGTGCCAAATGCAATTATCTGAGCCAGTGCAGATCTCTCCAAAACGTTGTTTGCAAAGAGAGGAAAAACTACCCCAGCTGTCTGAATGGTAAATGATAAAACCTAACTGGGAAAACATTTACTCGCCTGGGTTTAACTCTCGCTATTTTAGGGATATCACATTCACCAAATGATGGTTTCCGTAACAAATCTGGGTTTAAATATATATGTAATAGTGATGTTGGGGTCTAAAAAATTCAATTTAAAAAATTCACCCGACACCTGACCCAGCCCACTCTGTAACTACCCACACCTGACCCTAACCCACTCTCTAACTACCTTCGCCCAACCCTAACCCACTCTCTAACTACCCACACCCAAACCTAACCCACTCTCTAACTACCCACACCCGACCCTAACTCACTCTCTAACTACCTGCGCCCAACCCTAACCCACTCTCTAACTACCTTCGCCCAACCCTAACCCACTCTCTAACTACCCACACCCAAGCCTAACCCACTCTCTAACTACCCACACCCGACCCTAACTCACTCTCTAACTACCTGCGCCCAACCCTAACCCACTCTCTAACTACCCACACCCAACCCTTACCCACTCTCTAACTACCCACACCCAAACCTAACCCACTCTCTAACTACCCACAAAACCGACCCTAACTCACTCTCTAACTACCTGCGCCCAACCCTAACCCACTCTCTAACTACCTTCGCCCAACCCTAACCCACTCTCTAACTACCCACACCCGGCCCTAACCCACTCTCTAACTACCCACACCCAAACCTAACCCACTCTCTAACTACCCACACCCGACCCTAACTCACTCTCTAACTACCTGCGCCCAACCCTAACCCACTCTCTAACTACCCACACCCAACCCTAACCCACTCTCTAACTACCCACACCCAAACCTAACCCACTCTCTAACTACCCACAAAACCGACCCTAACTCACTCTCTAACTACCTGCGCCCAACCCTAACCCACTCTCTAACTACCCACACTCAACCCTAACCTACTCTCTAACTACCCACACCCGACCCTAACTCACTCTCTAACTACCTGCGCCCAACCCTAACCCACTCTCTAACTACCCACACCCGGCCCTAACCCACTCTCTAACTACCCACACCCGGCCCTAACCCACTCTTTAACTACCCACACCCGGCCCTAACCCACTCTCTAACTACCCACACCCGGCCCAACCCACTCTCTAACTACCCACACCCAACCCTAACCCACTCTCTAACTACCCACACCCAACCCAGGCTGCTAAGCTGTGTCCACCCCCACCTCTGATGTCACAGAGGGGGTGGGGTAGGCACACGTCTATAAATAGGCGCTGCCGGAGGCAGAAGAGGGACACAGGTAGCGGGTGGGGAGGGTGTCAGGGAGAGCTCAGCCTCCACCCACCTGTGACCCTCATATTTGCTGTGTGTGTCGGCCTGACCCCGCCCAAGTCACGTGCCCCGCGGGTTTCAGGCCGCCCCCCCCCATCACTAATATATATATATATGTTGGTACAATCTGCAACTTGGTACTGTAAGGAGCGACTGTCACTGGGCCCTGGGAAGCTCAACCAATGAGCTGCAGGTTGGACAACATTCATAGAAACGTGTCACTGTCACCATATTGCCCTGCCGTTACCATCTTGCCCAATTATACCCTCTGTCCCACAGCCCCTGCTCGCTTTGATTAAATACTAAATCCCTTATATACAATTTGGCTAAATAATAATATCAAATCCTAATTTCCATTTTGGAATTGTGTTGCACGCGTGTCTATAGAGTTTCCGGCCGGTGAGCAAGGGCGGCACTAAGTACCAAGATGAAAAAATATAGGCTTTGTACCTGATTTTATTAAAAAAAACAATATTGAATTTTTGACTTATTTCTAGATTTAATGAGAAATGAAAGGAGGTCCCAGAAGTGCTGTCAAAATAAACTGAGCAAGGGGCATGCATCATATTATCATTACATCTTTGGATTCATTCATTTAATACACAATCAATTCTATGACAGGGGCGTCTGAGGTAACTCTGAGTATCACTCATGTATTATAAGGGATAATGTACCCCCTACTGTAAATGATAAGGATATTAGCAGTCACTGAGGGGGTCTGTGCCCATATAAAGGCACAAGGCTGCAGGCTGAGTTATACAGGGAACTCTGAGTATCACTCATGTATTATAAGGGATAATGTACCCCCTACTGTAAATGATAAGGATATTAGCAGTCACTGAGGGGTTCTGTGCCCATATAAAGGCACAAGGCTGCAGGCTGAGTTATACAGGGAACTCTGAGTATCACTCATGTATTATAAGGGATAATGTACCCCCTACTGTAAATGATAAGGATATTAGCAGTCACTGAGGGGTTCTGTGCCCATATAAAGGCACAGGGCTGCAGGCTGAGTTATACAGGGAACTCTGAGTATCACTCATGTATTATAAGGGATAATGTACCCCCTACTGTAAATGATAAGGATATTAGCAGTCACTGAGGGGTTCTGTGCCCCCCATATAAAGGCACAAGGCTGCAGGCTGAGTTATACAGGGAACTCTGAGTATCACTCATGTATTATAAGGGATAATGTACCCCCTACTGTAAATGATAAGGATATTAGCAGTCACTGAGGGGTTCTGTGCCCCCCATATAAAGGCACAAGGCTGCAGGCTGAGTTATACAGGGAACTCTGAGTATCACTCATGTATTATAAGGGATAATGTACCCCCTACTGTAAATAATAAGGATATTAGAAGGCAGTGGGAATTTATATGGGCATATAAAGGCACAAGGCAGGACTCCCCCCTTTTAGGGCCACTGTATAGGCAATGCTGCCCTGAGTCACTGAGAATCTCCATGAAAAAGCACAATGCAGCAGGCGAGGCGACTTCTAGAATCCTTATAAACTTTAGCTGAGGTATATAAAAATTCAATAAGGGTCAAATCCGTATATATATTAAAATACAATTTCCCTTTCTCATGGCAACCCGGTGAATGCGATAAAATCTGGGACAAGTGTAATTTCAGGGGAAAGGTAAAAAGAAGTTCTATTTGGGAACTGTGCAAATTCTGGGAAAAAGCAAAACAAGCTTCACTTTGGCAGTTGTATTTATTTAACTCCATCTGCCTGAATGGTTTGACTTCTGGCTAATTACTGCAGAATGTGTAATGCAATTAACTGCGGCCTAGCGAGTGCAGCCCAAAGCCCAGTGGGAGTGCGAGCGGCCACAAGATGGATTTCATATTAGCCTGATTAACCTCACGTAGCCGCGGGTCCCGCTCAGCAACCCCGGGAACAGGGGGGCACCCCACATTTGGTACAACATCGCGTGCAGGTATCTCCTTACTGATTTGCGTCAGACTCTGTTCAACTGTGCATTGGTTCATGTGTCGGCTACCTGAGAACTGGGAAACGACTGCCAATTAAAGGGAAACTATACCCCCAAACAGTGTAAAAATATATTGCTCATATGTAAAACCCTGCGTCATCTAAATAAACCATTTTCATACAAATATACTACTAATATTTAGTAGTATGTGCCATTGGTTAATCCTAAATAGGAAACTGCCATTTTAAGTACTAAGGGCCGCCCCCTGGGATCATAGGAGTCACAGTGCACACAAACAAGCCAAGTCACACATACATGCTAGGCCCCATCAGCCAATGAATGGGCAGACTTCTGTCTTTTACTCCCACACTACTTCCTGTTACAGTTAGAGCTGCATCACTTCCTGTCAGCTGATCTCTAAGGGAGCACACAGCCCATTACTAAATGGCGGCTCAAGGGAAAGGATGTAAAAGGGCAATATTTACTGATATATATTCCAGTTTGGCGAGATTCTTTAATAGGCCACTTACCAACATATATCTGTTGGTTAAGTATTCATTCTGGGGGTATAGTTTCCCTTTAATATTAAAGCTGCCGACTTATATAAATGTACCACTTTTAGGGAGACGTCATTATTCAACACAGAAGAGGGTGCGGAGCATGGGGGAAATATGGACGGACATTGAAAACAACATCAACAGAAACATTGGGTAGAAACCAGGGAGGAATTGTGGGAAAGTGCAATCAAACAGGTAAACACCACTGAAGTTAAACATGCATTTCTTTGAATAAACAGTACCATTTACATGAAAATATAAGCGATCATGATACAAACATTGTTCACCTTGATTTTAAAACAAAATGCTGGTTTTGGGCATGATGGCAAAGTCCAACACTGTGAATTCTGCGCAACACAGACCAACAACTGAAGCAACCTTTGTACTGAAGCGACGCAACTTGAACTGATTTTAGTGCAACTCAACTCTGATCATGGGGAGGGGGAGGGACTCTGCGACTATATTGGATGCTAATAGGTTGCAGCCAGCTGGGACTTGGGTTGGATGTAATGTCCATGTCCCCACCCTTACTGTAGAGGAACAAGCTCTACCTCCTCCGATGAGACTGGGGTTACTGTGTGTAGCCGTGACCCAACTGGTGCTCACCATTATATACAAAAGGGACCACTTGAGGCAGAACACCGGGGCCCTTCTGCAAGTGCAAAACATACTGTACCTATTACCCCCAAAGCGGCCCCTTGAGTACAGTCAGAATGATAATCATATCAACCAATAACTGGGGAAACGCTCAATCAATACGTTTAGGGATTATCAGTTCTAATCAGAACTTGTATCACATGACTCATTGATCTTCTGTATTATAAGAAATAATGTACCCTACTCTTTAAATATAAATATATTAGAAGTCAAAGTTGCAAGACAAGTGGTTCCCAAACTCTGGGGCTGGATCCCCTAAGCCAGTGCTGTCCAACTTCTGTTGTACCGAGGGCCGGAATTTTTCCGACCTACGTGGTGGAGGGCCGATAATTGAAGCCAGTTTTGACCACTCCCCTTTTTGAAACTGCACCCACTTGAAACCACACCCATGTTATCACATGACCATACCCATATGAATGGTTGTAGTACAGCAAAAACCTGCCATACTCTGCCTGTGTGTGCCATACTCTGCCTTCCCTACCCTGTCTGTGTGTGCCATACTCTGCCTTCCCTACCCTGCCTGTGTGTGCCATACTCTGCCTTCCCTACCCTGCCTGTGTGCCATACTTTCACTGTGTGTGCCATTCTTGGCTGGTTTGTGCCATACTTCGCCTGTGTGTGCCATACTCTGCCTGCCCTACCCTGCCTGTGTGTGTGCCATACTCTCCCTTCCCTACCCTGCCTGCGTGTGCCATACTTTCACTGTGTTTGCCATTCTTGGCTGGTTTGTGCCAAACTTGGCCTGTGTGTGCCATACTTGGCCTGTGTGTTCCATACTCTGCCTGTGTGTGCCATACTCTGCCTGTGTGTGCCATACTCTGCCTGTGTGTGCCATACCCTGCCTTCCCTACCCTGCCTGTGTGTGCCATACTCTGCTTGCTCTATGATGCCTGTGTGTATGGCACACACAGGCAGCCTACAGTGACACAATGCTGGCACTGCTCCTACAGTCTGCACAATAACTATATATTAAAAAACTTTTTAATTGCAGTACCACCTCAGTATATGTTCTTTTTGTAGTGTGCAGGGATTATTTGTGGGTTTCTACTGCTCCTGAGGTGTGAACAGGGAACAATGTGGGTGATTACAGCCTGAGCCTGAGGTGTGAACACTGCAGGGGGTGAACAATGCAGAGATTAAAAGGTGTGAGCAACACAGGGGATTACATATTTAAACAATACAGCCTGATTACAGCCTGAATCTGAGGTGATAACCATGCAGGGGGGCAGTTAATCACAGTACTGATACCATTTAAATCTTACACAAGAGTAAGCCATCAAAGCAGCCAGACAGGTGGGGGGCCACACAGAGGGGGGTCGCGGGCCGCATGCGGCCCGCGGGCCGCCAGTTGGACAGCACTGCCCTAAGCAATGAGAGGGTGAACCCACCATGAAGGCCAATTAGTATGAAGCTGGAGGGTAAATGCATATTTATTGCTTTATATACCCCGGAAACTATAGGAAAGGGACTATTCCTATATCTATAACCTTGTTATGGACTAAGGGGAAGTCAACCAAATGTTGGTGTTTTCTATGTCGACCCCAAAGAAGAGCTTGAACCCACAAAGTACAAAGACTTCTGCTCTAGATGATGATGGAACTCCTCTGTGACTTCTAATATCCTTTATTTTCACAACAGGGGGTACATTATTCCCTATTAATACAGGTATAGGATCCATTATCCAGAAAGCTCAGGACGAAGGGTATTCCGGATAAGGGGTCTTTCCGTAATTTGGATCTCCATACCTTAAGTCTACTAAAAAATAATTTAACCATTAAATAAACCCAATAGGATGGTTTTGCATCCAATAAGGATTAATTATATCTTAGTTGGGATCAATTACAAGCTAATGCTTTATTACTACAGAGAAAAAGGAAATCAGTTTTAAAATTCTGAATTATTTGATTAAAATGGAGTCTATGGGAGACGGGCTTTCCGTAATTCAGAGCTTTCTGGATAAGGGATCCCATACCTGTAGTAGTTCTGCAACCGCTCAACTATCAGCAAACTAAACATAGACTGGAAGCATCGATATACGGTAAACTGACGCAAAACTCTATGAGCCACCAATGCTTTTTTTACCCACAGTGCACTGCACTAGAATTTGTTAACGGTCGGACAATGGGGAACCAGTACCTCTCTATCTAACCCAAAACGGAAACATTATTTAGCCAGTTTAAACCTGGAACTATTAGATGTAAGTCATACTTATGGCAGAGTTTTAAGTCTTTACGGACAATGCACTATAAAAAGACAATTTATAATAACAATATACATGTTTAGGGACCTGTCAGCACATTATAACATAAAGAAACACTTTAGGGTCCAAAATATCTTTAAATAATTATAAATTAAAACTTAAAAAAAAAAGGTCGATCCACCTCAGCAAAAGAAGAACATCTTCAGATTTTATACATACCGATAATTTAAAAAAAAATAAAAATAGCCGAAGAAACCAACAAGCGGATATTGCTACTTTCTTATTGCATAGGCATTTTTTTGTTTACTATTATTGCATTTTTTTTTTTTTTTTTTTTGGTTTTGGCATCATCGAAGCAAAAATGTAAAAAAAAAAGTTCTGTACCATCAGAATTACCCATAAAGGCTGAAAAACAAAAAGAGCGGTAGCGCCGGGCGCGTTTTGTGCAGTTATTGTCACGTATCAGTCAGATATTCCAGGGCTTCCCGTTTATTGGCAAATTGCGGCTCGGGAATGGAATCTTCTCTCACCCCCGTGGGAAAAAAAAAGTCTTTTTAAAGCTTCCACAACCATTTTTGGTGATGAAAACTCTTTGGAATGGTTCAGTTGGACATAAATAATGATCAAGAAATAAGAGTTTTAAGGCCATGTGTGCTTGTAACCATCTCATTTGAAACATAGTGGCAAAAATATTTTGCCAAATCAGTTTACTTGCATTATTTTTTTTATTTATAAAAGCCTATAAAAGTTAAAAATAGTGACATCCAAAAAGTTCATTTAAAAAAAAGGCACTTCTGTGTTCTGTGGAAAAATGTCTTCCTATTGGCTGTTCTGTCATCAGTAAGGCCTCCATACGGATTCATCCATTCGACCAGTGGAGTTTAACACAGTAGGAGAGCTGCTGTGGCTTCCGTCTGCATCCACCCCATCATTCTGATTGGCCAGATTGGGGTTAAGCAATGTGCCCCCGTTGGACGTGGTGCAGGGTGGTAGCATCCGAGATGGAGATCTGTCACCCCCGGGAACCATGGGGAACTGGTATGATCCAGATGATGTACCGTAGTAAAGGTAGGGAGTGCTGCTGGTTTGGAATGGTCCACTTTGATTCTGGGAGGAGCCTGGATAAGGGGGTGGTAGGTAGGTATGATAGTGAGTGGTTGCAGACATACCTAAAGACATCCCTGTGGTGACAGGAGGACTATACGTGAATGTGGCAGGATAGTGCATTCGTGGGTTGGAAAACCGACTCTCTGTTAATGATGAAATACTTGTAAACTGCCGCGGATCGGAGAATGGACCCAGTTCCGAAGCACCTAAACAAAGAAAAACAAATGTCAATATATTTGTTTTAAATGTGGTCCTTTGGTAAATCTGTACAATCAATTATTTATCAAAATTTCTACTCTGTGTTTGGGATTGTTACATGACCTGTGCAAGTCCAACAAAAGCTAAATGCTGATTGGTTACTGAACCGAGACAGACTATTTGGCTGTAAAAGATTTACTAAAATCTCAAGTTATATTGATTTTCTTTCACTCTCTCTTTCTCTGTATACAGGTATAGGACCCGTTATTCCGGATAAGGGGTCTCCATACCTTAAGTTCACTAAAAAATCAATAAAACATTAATTAAATCCATTAGGATTGTTTTTTTGCATCCAATAAGGATTATTTATATCTTAGTTGGGATCAAGTACAGGTACTGTTTTATTATTACAGAGAAAAGGGAATCATTTAACCATTAAATAAACCCAATAGGGCTGTTCTGCCCCAATAAGGGGTAATTATATCTTAGTTGGGATCAAGTACAGGTACTGTTTTATTATTACAGAGAAAAGGGAGTCATTTAACCATTAAATAAACCCAATAGGGCTGTTCTGCCCCCAATAAGGGGTAATTATATCTTAGTTGGGATCAATTACAGGTACTGTTTTATTATTACAGAGAAAAGGGAATCATTTAACCATTAAATAAACCCAATAGGGCTGTTCTGCCCCCAATAAGGGGTAATTATATCTTAGTTGGGATCAAGTACAGGTACTGTTTTATTATTACAGAGAAAAGGGAATCATTTAACCATTAAATAAACCCAATAGGGCTGTTCTGCCCCCAATAAGGGGTAATTATATCTTAGTTGGGATCAAGTACAGGTACTGTTTTATTATTACAGAGAAAAGGGAATAATTTAACCATGAAATAAACCCAATAGGGCTGTTCTGCCCCCAATAAGGGGTAATTATATCTTAGTTGGGATCAAGTACAGGTACTGTTTTATTATTACAGAGAAAAAGGAAATCAGTTTTAAAATTCTGAATTATTTGATTAAAATGGAGTCTGTGGGAGACAGGTTTTCTGTAATTCGAAACTTTCTGGATAACGGGTTTCTGGATAAGGGATCCTATACCTGTATAGCATAACTAAATTTAGAAACATTTTTGAAATTTGAATAACAGAATTTCAAGTTTCTCTAATGCAAAACTGAAGATTTTATCTGAGAATTGCTTTTCATGGGCATTAAGGTTACAAATATCTTTAAAACCATTGGAAATTTTTCATGAATGATGGTTGGAAATATGCATAGAATTACATTTTCTTGAATTAGGCAAATAATGACTAGGAAACAGAGAGTAAATATGTATACTGTATATATACACACACACACACATATATTCAGCCAGACCACGCAACTTTAAAAAAAAAAAGCAGACATTTTTCAAAAGGCGACAGTCACACCTCTGCTAATATAAACCTTTTCTTGTCCTTATGATTTTTGCCTCGGTGCCTTTCGGTCAGAAACTCGGAACAATTAAATTTCCATATGTTTCCATTTATTTTGCTGCAAAAGCGTCATTAAGGCCAGGGTCTGGCTACAATCCAGCCGTGCTCAATGAGCTTTTTCTTGTCTCCATTAGCCCTCTACCTGCTCCCGGTCTCTAGGAACCGTAGCCCCCACAAATGTTTATGGCCGCCAGGTAATGTCACTTGTCATTCATTTTACAGCTTCGAGCCCAAAAGATGTGGTTTGCTGGAAATCATAAAAAGAGTAAATTTCTTCCAGAATTCCTACACTTTAGCTTTTCACTCTCAATTACCCCATGCCTGGTGCTGCTAAGCCTTCATCCCCGTGTCACATTAATCACACCCTAATCTCCCCATTAATTTGATAAGTTGAACGCAGCCATTTTCCAGTTTTCTGCAGTCGGTTCCCATTATCTTCTACTGAGTCAAAAATATATTGCGAGCTCTGCAATGTTTATATCGAGTAGGGAAAGCCGACCTCCAGTGATTGCTTACATATAGCAGTCGGAGGGAGATTCCGCCACAGTGTTGTGACTTATAGGAACATATCGGCTAATAAACATAGACAGAGGGTCATTTTTGTGTTCAGGGAGGCTAATTAAAGACATTTTCTACACAGTATCCCAGGGCTAATTCCAAGTGTAATACCCCAGTACACATGGCAAGATAAATACAGTGCCAATTCTATATATAATGCCCCCAGAACACATATCTGGATAAATACAGTGCCAGTGCTATATACAGTATAATGCCCCCAGAAAACATTGCAGGATAAATACTATGCCAGTTCTATATATAATGCACCAGAACAAAGATCAGGATAAAAACAGTGCCAGTTCTATATACATAATGCCCCCAGAACACATTGCAGGATAAATACAGTGCCAGTTCTATATATAATGCACCAGAACAAATATCAGGATAAATACAGTGCTAGTTCTATATACATAATGCCCCCAGAACACACTGCAGGATAAATACAGTGCCTGTTCTATATATAATGCACCAGAACAAATATTAAGATTAATACAGTGCCAGTTCTATATATAATGCCCCCAGAACACATGACAGGATAAATACTATGCCAGTTCTACATATATAATGCCCCCAGAACACATGACAGGATAAATACAGTGCCAGTTCTATATATAATGCCCCCAGAACAAATATCAGGATAAATACAGTGCCAGTTCTATATATAATGCACCAGAACAAATATCAGGATAAATACAGTGCTAGTTCTATATACATAATGCCCCCAGAACACACTGCAGGATAAATACAGTGCCTGTTCTATATATAATGCACCAGAACAAATATTAAGATTAATACAGTGCCAGTTCTATATATAATGCCCCCAGAACACATGACCGGATAAATACTATGCCATTCTACATACATAATGCCCCCAGAACACATGACAGGAAAAATATTATGCCAGTTCTATATACATAATGCCCCCAGAACAGACTGCAGGATAAATACAGTGCCAGTGCTATATATAATGCCCCCAGAACAAATGGCAGGATAAATACTAAGCCAATTCTATAGATAATGCCCCCAGAACACATAGTAGTATAAATACCGTGTCCATTTCATGTATAATCACCCTACAACACATAGCTGGATTCATAAATAATAATACCTCCAAGGGCCCACCAGAGATCCTTTAAATGTAACTGCAATAAAATGTGTGTGGCATTCGTCTCTCCCTGGTGGTTCTGACTACTGAAATACACAAGGCTGCTACAGAACCAGCAGTGCAGCAAGGGAGCTGCAGACACTACTTTCAATTGCAATTACAAGTAATATTAATACCAATGAAAAGGCATAATGAGTGTGTATTGGGAAGTTTCTCAGAATGACACTTTCATGATGCAGAACCCACAGTGAGAGCGGCGCGCTGAGACCACCTGAATGCTCCGCGGTTACAAATCGGAATTCTTTTTTTTTTTCTCGCTGCTGGTAATTAGTGGTGTACATGACACAGGCAGAAATAAAGGGAGGCAGTGAATGGAGGAAAGCGCACTAGCTCTGAGCATTTCCTCCGTCCCCGTCTGTTGTAAATCAAGTCATATTTGTAAATGAATGAGAATGTTATTTATATTGCAGGCAGTAGGAACTGGAAAATTGCTACTCTTTTCCTAGCCTCTGTTCCTGAGTCATTAACGGGCTCTGAGCGAAATCACTCATTGCTGCAGATGCTGCGGAACTACAACTCCCATTCACCTCAGTGGGCCTAGTGCTGTAACAACACACCTACATCAGATTTGTGATACCCTTGTGCAATATAAAGAATCTCTCTCTCTCTCTATATATATATAGCTGTTTTGCCTTCACTGATTTAATTTTATCATATGCTGTCCATTGGAATCCTGGGTAAGTGGGTGGAGGTATGAAATAAGTTTATATAAGGTGTTTCTCTTATATAGGAGTGTTTTGTCTTTATTAATTCAATTATAGCACAATGTGACCCATTACCCGTTACCTGAGCTTAGGGGCTGACAACATAAAATATTCACAATACAAGGCCAATTAGTAATTCATTCAGATTACATGGCAGCCTAGAAACCATTGCACTCTGAATCAGAGTGATTAATAATCAGCCCTGTTTTAATAATCAGCCCCATAGAATCAGCTTCTATGACAGATGAAGCCTCATTTTCTGACTGATTATTTCTGGTGACCCCTTAGCTTAGCAACAGCAGCCCAGAGCCCACTGAGCACGTGCAGTGCCACTGGCACACAAAAAATGGCCTAACAATATCCAAGATAGGGAGCTGCTGTGGGCAACTGTAAAGGCCTGGATTATATATTGTATATACACAAATACAGAATTTCTAACCATATAAACTTTATGCTTTAGTTCTTCTTTAAATAGAATAATGGGCAAGTGGGTAAACCAGTAGTTTATTTATTATTTGAATTTTGCCTTCTCTCAGTTCTACAACCACTATTATGGTATGCTCAGGATGATGGGAGTTGTAGTCCCACAGCTGCGGGTTTGGATTTACACCTACCTGTAACCACTGATACTTTACCTTTCTATTGATAGCTATGGAAATGTTACCGTTTCATTTAGACTCACATTCAGTACATATTTTATAAGCCCCCCCCCCGGCGGCCGTGCCTTGGCAGCACTGTGAGTATTGCATTTTATTATGGGCATCACAGCCAAGCAAATTACAGCACATTTTATACATGGAAAATATTCCATTCCATAGCAGGCACATAATATTCCAGGGATTTTGCTGACGGAACGTTACTGTATATTTTACTGTCCAACCAAGGAACGGAACAGTGGGGCCTTAGAAAATAGGGTATTAACGAGACTCTCTGTATAGCACATAAAATGAAAGGGCACCTCCGTATCTGATTGCAATTTGTGGGACCCACATTACTCCCCTCATTTTGCTGCAAAGGAAAAACCATGGGCACTAATATATTGTATATATAATGTAATATATTGTCTAATTTGGTCCAATTTGGTCACAAATAAACTCTCCATAACCGGTGCATCAAAATGAAGTGCACAATAGGGGATAAAGGGCAGGAGGGTGGGACACCTACATTCCTCCACCCACCCCTCGTGAATACAGTGCTGCCAAACACAGGCAGTGCTGTATTCTGCCCTTCAGTTTGGAATGTGATAGGGGCCTTCAATCTTTTTCAGTAATTTCCGATCTGATAGTAGGTTCCCCCCCAAGATTAGTGAGACAGCCCTGTGATTTGGGCACTTTCTCCCATATGAAATAATATTTATCTGTCTCTGCAAGGCCTGTGTTTGCTTACAGCGCTGGATAAACTGGGGCAATGGAGGGACAGGAGCTTCAGACTATTGATAGAAAACGGTTGTAAACACTTGAAAATCAAATATTTGTTCTACAATAACTTCAGCTGCATGTAGGCAATGGACCCGGGCCCTTCTCACACTCACACGCTGGGCCCAGCCTTACACCCAGTAGGAAAGGAAGGGAAGAAGCTCTAAAATTGCAGCTAATGGATCCTAAATAGTGACGATTACCTTGTTTCAAGTGCAAGCTTATGGGTATAAAGCTGGGCCCAATATAGTTCCTATATCATTTGTCCCCCACACCCCCTAGGGGCTCCCGCTGTACCCCCTAACCCTCCGTAGGGGCCCCCACTGATCCTCCCTAACCCCCCACTGGACGTCCTCTCCTGAGTGTGTATAAACTTAACACCGTCGACCGCAGGAGCGCCGGCAACGGTCAGGTCGGTTTTTTCCCGGTGTCCCGGCGGCCCAGTCCGACCCTGGATCCCTGGGCTAGACCAAACAGAAGCCAGTTAAGGTACTAGATATTACAGGGCTAGAGCAATAAGTAATAAGTGTACTGGATATATATAGGGCTAGACCAACCTGTAGCCAATCAGTATATGAAAATGCTTGCTGGGCTAGACCAAGCAGTAGTAAATGAATAACTTTCTTACTGCTTTCAGTAGCAATAATATTTACAAGAATTTTGAAACCACTTAAAGATGTGTAATGAATGTGTTTTGTCAATTGGACTTCTTTCATTAAGCAAAATTTTATTTTTGGTGGTTACACGCCCTTTTAGCCCCAACCCATTATGGGGTAGGCAACCAATGGCTATGAATGGCAACGCGTTTCGCATTCCTTCTTTACTTTTTCCAAACAAGAATTAAATCTCAAGTTCAGAGAAAATGTTTTGTCAGAGCGAGTAATAGCCTTAACGAGTGAGATTTCTCAGCCCTGGCTATGGCCGAAGCAGAATAGAAGAGCAAGCTGCACAGTCTCCCTACAGGGCTCGCTGCTATAAAGTCTTCCAACAGGACACTTCTCATTAGGAGGAAATCAGCGGGGTTCCTTGACAGATTGATTAGGAACTGTAAAAACTGCAAAAGGGATTTGCTTTGAAACTAGATCTACTGTAAAAGGGACGGGAAGGAGGGGGGGAAGAAAGCCAGTCCTCAGGCAGCTGCCTGCTTTCCGAAGAGGCCACACACGGAGCCATGGCGGACATGTGACTCGCCTGTCACATCCTGAAGTCATTTCCAGCCTGTGCGTGAGGTTGGATTCTGCTCCGAAGAAAAAAAGGGGGACGAGATATATTGGGAAGGAACATATGGAAACACTTTCAGAGAATCCGTTTCCATGAAATTCATAACGAGCCGAGCGCCTTCAGATGTGGTTATAAGAATGAGATAAGACCCCAAACAAGAGCAGACGACGATCTTACCCTCTCAGCATTTCTTTCCATTTTATATGAGACAAAAAAAAATATCTGATTTTTTTTATTGCAGAGAAATGCAGCTAAAATCAGCCGGAGAACACCTGCCAGGGCTCGGTATCAGCACTGTCCCACAGCATGGACTTGCTAGCCACAGCATGGCTCTCCAGCATCTGATGGTCCCCTCGCAGGTATGGATGCCATGTTGTGGCCCTAAAGCATGTGCACCACGTAGAGCAGGGGTCCCCAACCTTACTTACTCGTGAGCCACAGTCAAATGTAAAAAGACTTGGAGAGCAACACAAGCAGCATAAAAGTTCATGGAGGAGCCAAATAAGGGCTGTGATTGGCTATTAGGGGCCTCTATGCACCCTATCAGCTTATAGGGGCTTTATTTGGTAGGAAATCTTGTTTTTATTCAACCAAAACTTGCCCCCAAGTCAGGAATTCAAAAATAGCTCCCTGGTTTGGGGCACTGAGAGCAACACCCAAGGGGTTGGGAAGCAACATGTTGCCCCTGAGCCACTGGTTGGGGATCACTGGCTTAGAGGGTCTCTATTTGTTGGTTAGAATGCTAGGAATTCTAGTTGAACAGCAGATAGAGGGTTGCAGATTGAAGATAATGAAAGAAATTGATGAAAACCCAACAAATACCATAAAACTAGGTGAAAATGTATTAGCTTGCCCCTGATCTACCCCAACCCCTCCCAGCTGAACTCAGACACACCCTTTATTCAGCTGAAACTCCACCCATTTCACTATATACAAACCAGTACTTTATTTTAATATAAACGTGCCACAAAGAGGGCTTCCGCCCTAAAGCTACCGCTCTAGGCACAGGCCCTCAGGTGCCTATATATAAATAAGGCTGCTGAACAAAAAGTTAAATAACTGAAAAACCACAAAAAATAAAAAATTAGGATTACTTTGCAAATTGTCATAGAATATCACTGTCTGCATCATACTAAAACTTTATTTGAAGGTAAGAGACCCGTTTTACAGAAACCCATTATTCAGAAATTTCTGAATTACAGAAAAGCCATCTCCCATAATCTAATAATTCAGACCTTTAAAATTGATTTCCTTTTTCTGTGTAATAATAAAACAGTACCTGTACTTGATCCCAACTAAGATATAATTACCCCTTATTGGGGCAGAACAGCCCTATTGGGTTTATTTAATGGTTAAATGATTCCCTTTTCTCTGTAATAATAAAACAGTACCTGTACTTGATCCCAACTAAGATATAATTACCCCTTATTGGGGCAGAACAGCCCTATTGGGTTTATTTCATGGTTAAATGATTCCCTTTTCTCTGTAATAATAAAACAGTACCTGTACTTGATCCCAACTAAGATATAATTACCCCTTATTGGGGCAGAACAGCCCTATTGGGTTTATTTCATGGTTAAATGATTCCCTTTTCTCTGTAATAATAAAACAGTACCTGTACTTGATCCCAACTAAGATATAATTACCCCTTATTGGGGGCAGAACAGTCCTGTTGGGTTTAATTACTGTTTAAATTATTTTTTTTTAGTAGACTTAAGGTATGGAGATCTGAATTATGGAAAGATCCCTTATCCAGTCCAGAGTCCAATACTCTGTTGCTTAGACAAAGTTGTGAATATAATAACTTATTGGTTTGCTAAGCGAATCTTATAAGGGATTCTATTGTAATATTAACATCAATGTGGGTTTAGCCGGTGCTGGAACCATCAGAGAGAAAGAACCTATAAACCGAGGCAGAAAAACGTCTGTCTGTTTCTGAATGACCTGTATTTAATTAAAGATTTATTTTTTTCCTTTAAAATAAATGATAATTTTCTATGGAATTCTGAAAAGTTAATCTTGCAGAGGACACATTTGTTACAGGGGATCAAGGCAGGATTACGCCTGTCATGATACGGGATTGTGTGGCAGACATGACAAATAGGAGCGAGCGTTTGGCTGCGGCGCTGTGTGATTGGTATGGCTAAATGGGAGCAGACATAGCGGCTGGACTCAATAGACCCCCGACATGAAAAAAAAACACGAGCTAAATCAGTAGTGAGAGTAACATATATCTTCATCTCTGTACACTTTGTCCTGACATGGGGACATTTCTCACAAATACAATAAAGGGGATGGGGGGGGAGTAACTAAATCATAAAAGTAAAGGAAAAAGCAAAAAAATTTGTGGTTTAATTGTTTTGTTGCACTTTGCTGTTTAATTGTTGTATGTAAATGAACCTTCCCTAGAAATTCTGATTTATAGCTATGGGAACAGAGAGGAGAGAGGAGCCATACTCAGCGCTGCAGGAGTGGAGCAGAGCGTTTAAACAACACATTCATCCCCATAAAGCAGGGCACATACGGCACATTTGGAAGATAAATAGCTATTTTAGACACTATGGGGCTGATTTACTAACCCACGAATCCGACCCGAATTGGAAAAGTTCCGACTTGAAAACGAACATTTTGCGACTTTTTCGTATGTTTTGCGATTTTTTCGGATTCTGTACGAATTTTTCGTTACCAATACGATTTTTGCGTAAAAACGCGAGTTTTTCGTATCCATTACGAAAGTTGCGTAAAAAGTTGCGCATTTTGCGTAGCGTTAAAACTTACGCGAAAAGTTGCGCATTTTTCGTAGCGTAGCAATTTTTTTTTGCATCCAGGGTTTTAATTTTTTTATCTCTCCTGTTTTCTAAGTATATTTTCTATCCCTACATGATACAACAACCTATCATTTTGATAAGAATGTCATTTTTAGGGGTAGTTCACCTTTAAATTAACTTTGGTATGATGAAGTGGGTGACAATTTTCATTTGGTATTGATTTATTTATTTTTGAAGCAATTGACTGGTTTCTAGGGTTCAGTTTACCTTAGCAACCAAGCAAAGGCATGAAACAGAGACTGTAGTAAATGGTGTGAATAGAAAGTTAAGGAATAAAAAGTAACAATAATAAAACAACTGCAGGATCGCAGAGCATCTGTCAGGGTCAGAGACCCCCCATTCAAAGGGGGTGTTCACTTTGAAATTAACTTTTAATATGATGTAGATAGCGATAATTTGCAATTGGTTTTCAGTTTTTGTAGCTTTTCAGTTATTTTGCTTTTAGTTCAGCAGCTCTCCAGTTTGGAATTTTAGCAGCTATGTGGTTGTAAGGTTAAAAGTCATCTTAGAGGTGAACCACCCCTTTAAAAGCTGGAAACGGGCAAAAATAACAAAAACAATCTATAAAAAAAAACAACCAATTGAAAAGTTTCTATGACTGGGACATTAATACAGGTAATTTTTTAAGTAAACTACCTCTTTAACAGGATTAATAAGAAGTGTGATTAAGATGAGAAAGCTTAGAAAGACCAACTTATATTGTAGTGTCACCCACTGTGACCTACAGCCCTTATACTTGCCTATTTGTGTCTGTAAGTTACCCTCCCATATCGATTGTAAGCTCTACGGGGCAGGGACCTCCATCCTCTTGTGTCTTTGACTCTTAACTTATTGCAACTGTATCTTGTATTTATATGTATTTATTGTTATACTGTGTATTTATCTATTATTATCTTAATAACCCCCTGTTTGTATTAATCTATTCTACTGTACAGCGCTGCGTACATAAGTAGCACTTTATAAATAAAGATATACATACATACATACACAGGCCACAGTGGCCTTGCAAGAACCGGAATTATTGTACCAAATGAAGGTATTTTGTGCCTGAATGGTTGGAGATGAGGTCAGGCACCTATGAAGGCGGCGAAGGGTACAAACCATCTTTCCTGCAACCAATGGTGATGACCAATACGGCCACTTTAACTGGTATAAAATTTTCCCTTTTGATAACAAAAATATTATCAAGAGGGATATTTTGGGCTGGCAGTTTCCCTTGTGAAATACAGCCTTATTCCATCCTCAGGACACCTTTATGCCTCTCCTTGGTATCCCTGAATCACTTTGGTTTGATATCCACACGGCTTAAGTTTCAGGAAATCAAATACACCGGTTTGGGCAGCGCTGGGTGTGACTGCCACCATCCTACCACCCACACACCAACATAATTAGTGCAAATTAACAGGGTGTAAAACAATATCTGCGGAGCTGAACAATGTGTCTGTTTTGTCTGCTTTTGGTCTTCCGGCATGGATTATAAGCTCTATAGCTGCAGGGAGGCAGAGAGTCTTACATCAGCTACTGAGGAACCCGGCAAAACAAACACAACAACACAGGTTGCACCACACAGATAACCTTATTTCTCTCCTTATTATAAGGAGTAGGAGAACATGGGGGGATTATTTACAAACAAATATGCCCACTGTTGCAGTTTACACAGATTTGGCCAATTTCCACTATAATGTATGACTACTTGAGTCAGGTTTGGGGGCCGGTATTAACAGACCATCCTGAGATCCTGCTGGACTGCAGATGGTCCAGTTTGCCGGTGCACCATGTTGGAGGTTGCGTTAATAGATAAGAGACAGCAGCTGAGCCCTGCGTTTGGCCAACTTTACTGGCACTGGTATATGTTGTATGATTTAATGGCATTTGCCTGGACTTGTGGGAGCACTTGCAGTCACTCAGGACTGCCGCTGTTTTCCATGCAACAACCGCTTAACCCGATAAATTATACCTCTATTGTTGTATACTTTTGCATTGGCAAGTGGTCCCACAATGACTGGGTCAGTAAGGAGAACATTCTTACATACCCCCGGGGTTCCTGTATAGACAGGTGTTGCCAGCCGAAGCTTTAGCCATTACCTGAGAGGCGCCGGGGCACGTCGGAGATAGCAGGAAGCCCTGTACCGCGGGTGGAGGACAATGGCGTTGTGGAATGGATGGATGGAGATGTCATCTGGCTCAGATAGGATGGATATGATTGGTCATAGGACCATGGAGGGGATGACTGTGTCTGCCTTGGGTCTGAAAATTAAAAACAAGTATATCTGTAATGTGCTATTAGCGGCATTTTACAGTATATCAAAGCAATCGTTGCAAAGAACTTTTAAATGTATGCAGTCCTAGAAACCATTTCTCAGACACCCTTTGGTTCAATCCTAAACTTGTTGGCTCCCCTTAGTTCCAATAAAGCTTACATAAATATTAATAAAGTATCACAATGGTACCCCAAAGTTACAATTGTGGAATGGAAATCACTCCGCACCATGGTTTCTTATACCTGAGCGATTGATCTCAATCGTGCTCCCACTGACCGTGCCATATGCTAAATAATGTCATAAAAGTTGTGATTTGAGAAGTTTTTTTCCCCCATACAATGAATCAAAATTCTCATTGGCTCTCGGGCCTATAATTAAGAGACGTCACAATTACACTTGGGATGAGATTTTATGGACACAGTAGTTGGAGAGCACAAGTTCAGCCGAAGGCAAAATCATTCCGCTTCACTCACTTTCTTCCAGGAGAGAGTATCGATATTCTAGAATGTGGCCCCTTTGGGCTGTGAGAGCAGCCCTCCGCCTAGAACTTTCTGCACTTCCCAGCATGCCATTCATTTGAAAAAATAAATCACAAAAAGGGAGAAATTCACAGAAAAAAAAAAACCTCATGCTTCCTGCTCCGGTGCGCAGCGTGCCAGAATACTTCATTATCCAATTTCTGCATTAACCAGAAGCTGTTTCAGCAAAGCTAAATCATTCCAAAAAGCAAATCGCCTTTAATCCTATTAACAACTGTCCAAGAGATGTTGCTGGCTGGACTAAAGCCTGCTCTCACCACGGACCTCCCTGACTTCCACGTGCAGCCAGTAGTTAGTTGGGCAGCTGCCTCGCCATCGGATACCTTTTAAATGACTAAAGCAGAGCTCATTAGCGTGACCTATAGAGGACTGGATTGGCCAGCTCTGCGTCTAACCCTGTGCGTGAATTGGCCGCGCAGCCAACTGTGCAGTTTACTTTGGTTAAAAGGAAATAAAAAAGAAAATAAAGAAAACAATATGAGTCATGGAAACTACAGAGTAATCCCGACTGCCAGATCAGGATTAAAAATCCACATTTGGAGAGCTGAATTGAGAGGAAGAAGGGAAATGAGCGCTCACCGACCCAAGGACAGGTTGCTACGGGGTGAAATAGATGACCCAATATGGCATTTTTGCAGCATGGAACTGGCATAGATCGATCTGTGATTTAACGCTTTAACCACCACAGTGCCATGTGCCATCAGCCTAAAGGAAGATACTTATCAATGCCTCATTCTAAGCATGGTATAAATAGCAGGTATCTCTTCCATTAGAGAAGCCATTGGCATTAGAAGCACATTTAAATGTTTAGAAAAAAAGAATATCCATTTCTGCATACTTTTACTAATTGGGCGCCATTGCATGGAAGTCTGTCTGGTGTCATTTTACGATGTTTGGCATTCAAGTGACGTCTGTGTTTGTGCTGAGCCTGTTGAAGTTGGGCACAAAGGGAACCCTGGAGCTACGCCTGGTCAGGAGGTGGTAGTAGCTCCAGGGTTCCCTGCGTCAGTAGGCACAGCATCGCTGGATTCAGAACAGAAGTCAGGAAGGGCATAACTATAGGGGGGTGCAAGGAGCACATTTTAACACAAGTACCTTTAATGAAAGCAGTTTTATGCTCAACTTACTGCAGGGCCCTCAATTACACTTGTAGATCTACATGAGTCGTATAGTCAATCAGAATTAGAATGCTCGCAGTACCAATCAGTAGCCAGCCAGGGCATTTACTGTATATACATATATATATACTGTATATATATATATAGTTATTCTCAAATTAAATCATACTACAGGTATTGGACCTGTTATCCTGTTGTATTACAATTGCCTGCCATTTTGCTCATATTTAAGGGGAAAAATCAAGGCTAAAAATAATTTGCAGCTAAGACGAACATGCGTGCATCTGAAACTGAGTGAGGATCTAGAAATGACCCTACTGGTGTGGTTTAACTCACTAAGCGCTCTCAATAAAACTCGCTTCGACAACACCGTGGAACAACGCTTTAGTTCAACCTTCTACGATGGACCGGAAAAATCCCTACAATCAGCATTGCCCTGCTGTTGTTGAAGGTTCCTTGGGTAGTAACTACAATGTTTGAAGTCTTTAGGTGTGCTGTGCCAAAGGCATGGGGAGCCTATAGCAATCATTAATTAATGTCTATCCATGTGCTCTCAAAAACAGAAAATGACTCTCCTAGATATGAGGAGCCCCTCATGTAAACAACTGGCAAATATTTTCCATTCTATCTGTTTCCTAGGTCCAAAGGCTAATAATTAGCACAGTGATCCTTAACCAGTGGCTTGTAAGCAACATGTTGCTCCCCATCCCCTTGGATGTTGCTCCCAGTGGTCTAAAAGCAGATGCTTATTTTTGAATTCCTGGCTTGGAAGTTTTGGTTGCATAAAAACCAGGTGCACTACCAAACAGAGCTTTCTTTAGGCTGCAAGCCCATAATAGGGGCTACCAAATAGCCAACCACACCCCTTATTTGGTACCCCCTGAGAACTATTTTCATGCCTGTGTTGCTCCCCAACTCTTTTTACATTTGATAAAAAAGGTTGGAAACCCCCTGGGTTAGCAGAATATATCTTTGCGCATTACTTTTCTGTCTGCCCAATACTTTTGTACAGTATTTGTGCATTTTCATTTTATTATAAAGGAAATGACACAAATTGGATGTAACCAGAGCTAATAATAGCCAATGTTGCCTCCAGCCTAGATGACTGGTACCCCAATGTGGCGTGAGAGTGCTATGTTCTCAGTACATACTGTAAGACTCATTGTAATGATTAACGTTTCTGCGGTAAACACTCTTGTTGTGCAGGTGTGGGTGTGAAAAGAAAGCGTGGCTGGAAGGCAGCTCGTAGCAGGCACGCTGTGTATGTGCGCCCCCATTTCCTGTGCTCGCCCCGTTACAGGCAGTTAGCAGGGCTGAGGCTTGAGCAAATATGCTAGCAGCTCTTTCCTGTGTGTATGTACTTTCTCTCCGAGTTCCACCCAGCTTCAAACACCAAGTGCAGCAAGTTATCTTGTTCCAAAAAAATCTTCTCCTCTAACTTTGAAGATCAGCCCCCTATGCTATTGCGCCGCACATGCTGACAGATCTGAGGTTTCTTTCATCTCATTAGCGATGCTTCGAGCCCAGCAAATGAGAAGAGGGGAGAAAGAATTTTACTTGTGGCCTGCCAAAGGCAAAGAGGAAAGGAGGAGAATAATTAGGACATAAGAGAAGAAGAAGATGAGGGGGGAAAAGGCAGAAGACTGGGAGATATGGAAAGAAGAGGGAAGAAGAAAGAGAGTGGGATCCAGACTGTAGCTAAATTTATATATATAAGATGTGAATAAATATCTGATAGGTATTTACTGTGTGAGGTAAAAGAAAAGGGGTTTGATGCTGGTTGACTTCCAATAAATAAACCCCATAATATACAGTATGTCCCTCAGCCACAGAAACATGCAGCCCTGCTCTAATACAGTGTGGATCCATGTGCTATTTTGGGATCATGAAGGTTTTCCCCCTACCTATACAAACTGGAGACAAGTAAATAAAACTAGAACAACAGATAGGGGTCTTCTCTCCATCCTCTGGCTCAACGAGAAGTTAGGTAGGACTTATTTGAACGAAAGGTTGCATCTAATGGAGATGTGCCTTTTTTCAACCTAGGACTATCTTCTGAAGTGTAAATGGATGCCTTAGATCAGGGATCCCCAACCGTTTTTACTCATGAGTCACATTCAGATGTAAAAGGTGTTGGTGAGCCACACAAGCATGAAAAAAGTTTTTTGGAGATGCCAGATAAGGGCTGTGATTGGCTATTTGGTAGCCCCATGGGGACTGCTGGCCTACAGGAAGCTCTGCTAGGAGTAAAACCATGTCTATGTGCTTCCAAAACTTGTCTCCAAGCCAGAGATGTAAAGATGGGCACCTACTTTGAGGCCCCTTAGAGCAACATATAAATGGGTGGTGAGCAACATGTTGCTCACAAGCCACTGGTTGGGGATCACTGCCTTAGTTGCTTCATGACCACTGGGTACAGCCAGAGTAGCCATAAACTTCCCAGAATGAGACTAAATGCCATACAGAATATCAATACATAATTAAAGACTATGAAACACATCACCATTAATCAGGGTATTAAATTGAAATTCAGCAGTATATTGTAGACGTAGGAAGCAACCCTGACATTTTTGGGGGAGAAAACCTAGTGGTGACACAGAGTCTAGGGCACACCAAGTCCCTCTGAAAGTAGCCATAGATTCACAACAATTACAGCACTTAGCTAGCACTTTCATCATCTGTTGCTTGTAGTAAAGAACAAAATGCCCAGAGACCCATGGCCCTCAGGCCTATAGCATACTTCTATCTGTGATCACTGTGGTGTTCTCTGGTTCTTGGGCCGACACTGATGCAAGTAGATGGTTAGTTCTAGGGAATGAAGAAGTCCACATTCTCAAATGACACCCACCTACAGAAGCCTAAACCAGAATACTTCAGAGAGAATAGGACAGACAGAGCAATCAGATAAGCAAGACTAAGCTAGGGTCACCAGAAGACTATTCAAGCAGAGAAGAAGTAAAGCCAAGGTCAGATACAGGCTTAATACTTGTAGGAACTTACACAACAGAGCAGAAACAGGAAACTGAATGCAGAGGATTATGTAGGTTGGTACTGCTATAAAGGCCACCACGCCTTGCTAGAATTACAATCAGCTTTTGCAGAATCTCTTTTAAGCCATAGGACAAAGGTTAATATGAGGGCATCCCAACTAGAACAACCACTCTCAAAATCATCAAGTAGATTAGTTTGTAATTTTATGAGAATGGAGTTGTGGCATAGCAGGTGCAGAATCTCAGAATAACCAGCTAACTGCCAGCTGTCCATGAAACACAACTGCTAGTGCCTACTGTGCTGGCAGGGCCTTCTAGAAGCAAAGGCTTCATCATGGGCTATAATGCCTGCCCCATATCAGCCAAAACTAGAGTTCTCACACAGTAGTACAGGTACAGTACCTTATAGATAAACAAGTATTTATATTAGACAGTCTTCATATCTAGGTGTGTTTTGCTTTCACTGTTTCTTATATATTGAATTCCTTCTGATTGTCTCCTCAACCAAAATGCTTTGCTAGTGGAGGTATATAATGTAACGCATTCAAATAGCATGATGGGTAAGTGTTTGGTCTATAATAAGTAGTTTATATGAGATTTTCCTCATATGTAGGTGTGTTTTCCTCGACTGAATGAGTTGCCAAGTAGAATGAGTGATCAAAATGGCAGCTTCACAGAGCCTTGTTTACCACTGCCCAGGCAGCAATTGCCAGAGTATTAAGAGGGCAATATTGCACCCCTAGGGCTCCCCGCACAGTGCACATGTGGTTTCAAAATCTGTATATGCTCGTTTAGCTGGGTACAGTGGAGTCTTGTACTTAACACCTGTCACAGACATGCCTTGAAAGGCTCCCCAGTGTTTTTTACCCACCAGAACTACCGTATTTTTCGCCCTATAAGACGCTCCAGAATATAAGACGCACCCAATTTTAAAGGAGGAAAATCTAGAAGAAAAAGATTCTGAACCAAATACTGTAGTAAAATATTTTATATCAACTGTATAAAGTTGATTGTCTCTGGGCTCGCACATAATGAGGCTTCCCCCAGGGACCCCCCAAGCATCCTTCAGCTTCCCCCAGGCCCCCCCAAGTATCCTTCAGCTTCCCCCAGGGCCCCCCCAAGTATCCTTCAGCTCCCCCAGGGCCTCCAAGCATCCTCCAGCTCCCCCATGGCACCCCCAACATTCTTCAGCATCCCCCAGGGCCCCCAAGCACCTTCCATTTCCCCCCTAACCTCCCCCCAGCGGCCTCCGGCTCCCGTGATGTCTTCCTCTCTGTGCCGCAGCTCCCAGCTGCTTCTGTGCTTTTATAAGGTTGCGCCCTGTGCGTGTGACGTCAGTACGCACGGGTGCAACCTTATAAAAGCGAGGATGTAGCAGAGAGCCGCGGCACATAGAGGAAGACGCAGTTTGCCGTATAAGATGCACCAACTTTTCCCCCCCAGTTTTGGGGAAGAAAAAGTGCGTCTTATACGGCGAAAGATGCGGTACTTGTAAGTGCGGGGGACACCCTTGTGCCTACCACCTATTGTCCACCCTGAATGCAGAGCCACTTAACACAGGCAGCCCTGCATTCATATTGAGGTGCAACTCTCTGTGCTCCATTCTAGGACAACAAAGAGCTGTGCCTAAAGGTGCAACCTGAGGGACAAGGTGCAAAAAAGAGTTTGTAAATAAGACCTATAACATATAAAAACTGCCATAGTCACAAGGTAAAAAAAACAAATATATTTTCATTACTAAACAACGCGTTCTCTCCATTTACGATGCTACATTGTAAGTAATACATTTTCCCCGGATGACTCAATCTGTAACCCAATAGCAGTGATTTCATTAGGGAGGAGAATGCTGATATGCATATCATGAGAAGACTTTCTTGTTCTCCCCCTTGACTAGACTCATTACCGAAGTAGAATTTGCAAATGGAACATTTACATTAATCTTGAACCAACCCAGTGAAACTGAAGTTGATATTCACAGTTTCCGAATAGGGAAAAATGGTTCTTATTTACAGTGGAAATGGCACATCCATTATCAGTGGTAGAGAGGATTCTGGGATTTATACAGAAAGTAATACTTTGTTTGTGGGGTGCCTGAAGTTACAGATCAAGAAACCCAGTTGTATTTGAACAACGGAAGAAAGCCCCATAGATTGGACAGTACCTAGTATAAATAATGTTGGGCCCATCATAACTAAAGCCGACCCTGGCCATATTTAGCAGCTAGGGTAGGGCAGGGTGATGAGCCCCCATGACATCATTGTTGATATCATGGAATGTTTGATGTCAGGTTTTGGCTGTAAGTGAGTGTTGCTCAGGAAATGCCCTGTAGGAATTGGTACAGTTTTCTGCAGGTCTGTTGGCCCATAGCAACCAATCAGATGCTTGCTTTCAAACACAATACCAATGTTTCCTGGCTACAATGTATTAGAAGACCAGGAACCCAGAAGGTGACTCAATGTGGAGTTTGACACCCAATGCCTTGGCCTAAGGCTGTTAACAAAAAGCACAGAATTTACATTTTCACTAACACTTTATGCCCAACAATGTTGTATGTGTAAGTGACATCTGATGCCACTTTGTGCCTATTAGCAACAAGGCTCAGATTATAAGTGGCATTTGTTAATACATTACACTAAGAGCACAGTACCACTGCAACAAATGCCCGAGGATTGTTACTATATCTTGTTTTAAATTATAAAGAATCTCTCCTAAATACATTAAAGTGATATTGACACCTACCTGACAATCAACTAAACTGGGTAAAAAAAAGAACAGGAGCGGGGTTGTCCCCATCCTAATGTGACTAATGGCTCCAGTGTTCCTGGGAAGTTAGAACCTATTAACCATTTTTTTTGCGGTACCAGCACATATCCTATCTGCGACTGATGTCCAGGTCCCTATGTGTTTGACTTGTATATTTTGAGTATGTGTTGATTCAGCCTGAAGTAATGTGGTCAGCCCATATATCCTCATATATCAGCAACTATAATAATCCCTTTCAAGCAAGCATTCTTCTTAAAATGCATTTTTCACTCTAATCTATTCTGGGCAGTGTGTCTAGGCTCATTCTCCTCATCTAATTAATGCTCCTCATCAGTGCAACCCAGTTTTATAACTTTTCGTCAAAGTTCTACCTGTGTAAGCTTAAATTAAGTTCTGCCTGTGTAAGCCTGCATTAAGTTCTGCCTGTGTAAGCCTGCATTCTTTACTGAATGAACTGCGCGCATGTGCTGTTTGTAGATGTAAATGTTACTGAAGATGTGTGAGACGGAAAATGGCCATCAGGAGATGCTATTTGGTTTTGGAAAATTTGATGGTGCTGGCGAACAGAGGAGATATTTACAGTACCAAAGATGTCGTATGGGTGGGGGAGATGTGCCCAACTTATATACATGACAGGAAAATGTATGGTTTACATGTCCTTTATAGGATCCAGTATGGATTTCCTTATATCCAAGCACTGCCATAAAGCAAAGTAGTGAAGACATTGTGTTTCACAGAGGTGATTTTAATAAAAGCAGATATGACAATGGAAGAAGAGCTGACAATTCACGGGGGGGGTGAACATAGTGAAAGAACTTTCACTCTGTTTTACATAGAGGTGGTGACATTGCCAAGAAGAACAGGAAGCAACATATATATCCAGTATATCCATATGGCAAAATTACGTAGGGAAAGGCAATATGTTGATTTTGTTGTAACATGAGAGTCTAGACACCAAAAAGCAGTTAGCTTTTGCAGTTCTAGTGCAGTAATAACAGCTAACATCTGGTTGATTGCTAGGGTTGCTAGGGCAAACTCAGCCCCTGTAACCAAGCAGGTCAAACGGTTGGTTGGTAAGGTCCTAACTAGAAAAACTGCCAATTAAAAGTATTATTTCTAAACAGATTCAAGTAACTTTTTATAGTGTAAAACAGTTTCAACGCACACAATTCATATACAATTCCTAGTATAATTAAGTACATTAAGTTAATGAGGGCTATTTTAGTGAAGTATGATATTCTTGGTGCAATGGATTTGCTTTGTGTCCAAATGCAGGTGCTGCTGGGCAGGGTTTATATAAAGCTGCCATATTGCATAACCATTACTATATTTTATTCATGGGAGGGGCAGAAACATACCTTATTCTAGCATCATATTTATCCCTACAGTCAGAAATTCCAGTTCAATAAAACAAACACAAAGGCTTACACTAAGGTAACACTCTAATATTATACATGTATGGAAATTCCTGTGATAGATTCCCTTTGACCAGTGAGCTTTAACACATATAATTTTGACAATATCGGCTATGATGGATATTCTAAGGTTCTCACTGGAAGATAATAATTATCAGTATTTCTTATTGGACAGTTATAAATTTGGACTAAAATTGAATTTCCCCTTAAAAGATTTCTATAATATTTGTCAACCCTGAAAAGCTAATGTCCTCTGTACAAAGAAAAGATATTGACTTTAATACCCCAAAGACATGGTTCTGCCCCTTACCTGCAATCTGACTCTGTCCTTGTGGATTAAAAGGACTCGAGTTCAGTGAGGGCCGTGGACTCTGAGGTGGGACACCCATTCTCATACTGGGATGAGGAATGCGCCCTAAATCACGTTCAGAGAACAAACTAGGTTTAGAGTCATCAAGCTTCTGTCTGTGCCCTAGAAACAGCAAATCATAAAATAAGAGTTACTATTATCAGAGGGTAGCGACTTTTCCTAGAAAAGAAAAATAAAATAAGTGAACTAGGCAGGGGTGACCATCGTTTAATTTTTAGAAAAACTGTGGCAGGGCCCTGACAAGCTTGCTGCGTGTTCTGTGGTTATCCCATATACTGTATATTCCACATCACTAGAAATGTTAAGATAAATAGATTAGCCTTATTAATAATTAATAGAGCTGCACATGCATAGCAGCATAAAAACAGTGTTCTGCATCAGAACTGATAATAATCAGCCCTCTAGCATCAGCTTCTAAGATAGATGGGACTTTGCTTCCTGTTAATGTTTGATATTTTACCACAGCCTTTAAGCTTAGCTTCTCAACAGCTGCCCAGAGCTCACTGAGCATGTGCAGTGCCACTGACACACAACAAGATCCAAGATGGGGAACTGCTGGGGACAACAGTGAAGATCTGGATAATTACTATTATAAGACTGCTAAACCTCTGGGCTGGTACAGTAAGTTAAGTATATAAAATAGAACATTGCCAGCTATATTTTTTAGAGTTTTGCAGAGCAATTTCCTATATCTGTTGCCAAAAGTTTCTGTACATGAAGTATTCTTTCAGCAGTGAGATGTATGTGACCAAATTTACAGATGAAACCATGGCAGCCCACCAAGTAATTATTTACTATACATCCCTGGCAAGTTACAACCTAAGTCATGACCTAAGTATTTATAGGACATACTGTATTGATTGCTAGATGCATATAATACATACTGATTGTTAGGTGCGTACCAGTTACAGGTATGTGCAAGATATTATCTGACAAAGAATATAACGGACCACCTTATCTAATAAATGCATCCACTTGCTACACTTTTTTTTTAATTGATATCAAGCTACTTTGGTCATTTTTGGGCTACCAGTTATAGATAAGTAGGTCCCAAAATTTCCCCCCCCCTGGATTTGAATCCATAAATGACTACATTTTGATCAGAAGCCTGGCTGGAAAATCTTGTTTGTCATTTAAATAGGGATGCCTCAAATCCAGGATTCGGTTTGGGATTCGGCCAAGATTCAGTCTTTTTCAGCTGGATTCCTATTCGGCCGAATCCATGCCTCTGGCCGAACCTAATTCGAATCCTAACAATCACGTGACTTTTTGTCATGTAAACACGGAAGTTGAAAAATGTTCCCATTTTTTTCCAGATTTGGTGCATCCCTACATTTAATTTTTGTTCACTGCTGAGAGCATTTCCCAGGGATATTACCTTGTCTCTAAGGGAATGGTGTACTACAACCATAGTGCTGGACTATTGACTGCCCAGCCTGAAGATAGGTGGAGCCAGCAAGTGAAACAGTGCGTGGCACAGCTGCCTACCCACCTACCTGTTCAATTAATCTAGCTGGGAAATATTTATCACAAAAGGGCAGCATTAGGTGCCTAATTGTTTTAAAAAACAACTTAGTTTAGGGCTAGTAAACCTGCCTGGCAACCAAAGAGAAGAATAAATGACATAAAACATAGTTTCATATAAATAAAACATTCCCTGTGCTCACACACAAACCAAAGGCATGCATACATGCTAGGTTACATCAGCCAGTGAATGGACAGATGAGCCACACACTTCTGACACACAGAACATTACTAAATGGTGGCTTAAAGGAAAACTATGCCCTGAACAACAGCTCATATGTAAAACCCTTCATCTAAATAAACCATTTTCATAAAAATATACTTTTGTAATAATATGTGCCACTAGATAATCCTATATAGAAAGTTGACTTTTAATATTTTACAGAATAAAAATGACCAATTCTAAGCAGCTTTTCAATTTATAGTTTTTATAGTTTTTGAATTATTTGCCTTCTTCTTCTGGCATTTTCAAGCTTCCAAATGGGGGTCACTGACCCCAGCAGTCCATAAACTATTGCTCTGTGAGGCTACAATTGTTTTGTTATTGTTACTTTTTATTACTTGTTTTTCTATTCAGGTCCTCTCTTATTAATATATCAGTGACTCACTAAAACCACTGCCAGGTTTCTAGGGTAATTTGGTCCCTAGCAACCAGATAGGTGCAGAAATTCTAAACTGGAGAGCTGCTGAACATAATAAAGAGACAAAGTCTAATTGCAAATTGTCTCAAAATATCACCTTCTGCATCATACTAAAAGTTAATGCAAAGGTGAACAACCACTTTACATACGCATGATACATAGCACATGTTAGGTCACATCAGCCAATGAATAGACAGAGTTCTGTCTTTTACTCCCACACTACTTCCTGTTACAGTTAGAGCTCCATTACTTCTGG
Source organism: Xenopus tropicalis (assembly GCF_000004195.4). Classification (NCBI taxonomy): domain Eukaryota; kingdom Metazoa; phylum Chordata; class Amphibia; order Anura; family Pipidae; genus Xenopus; species Xenopus tropicalis. The sequence continues at coordinate 147,533,938 of NC_030681.2, forward strand.
TCATGTGATCTCTGATAGAGCACACAGCCCATCACAAAATGGTGGCTATAAGTAAAAGATGTACAAATTCAATATTTATGGATATATATATTCCAATTTGGTAAGATAGTTTAATAGGTCACTTAATATGGTATAGATTTAAAAAGATATAAAAAGGCAATAGTTACTGATGTGTATATGCCCATTTGATAATATTCATTGTTGGTTACATTAAAAAACATTATGGTCAAGAGAGCATAGAAAAAACATAAAATACCATAACAGAAACATCCCTGACCAATACAGCATTGTCATAGAATTTATTTTTCTACATCAAACTGAAAACTTGGGTGAATTTCCCCATTAAAAAGCATTGGATAAAATCCACCTAATAAAGGGATGTGTGAATCTTTTGAGGAGGGGGGAATGGGAAGGACGACTTTACATAATATTAACCCGGGGCATTGTATGAATGCACAGAACCAAAGTGCTAGACAGGAATGTGAGAAAACGCCTCTGTGACCTAAGGTAAAACTATAATAAATGACGTCAGGTACAAATGGCAGTTAGGACTGGGATAGAAATAAAAAATAAAAAGCTCACAAACATCCCCTCAGGCTGTACCATTTAGCAAGCCCATATTCCGCTGTAAAACTAATAAAAGGGAGTATAAAAGCGTGAGTGTTTGTGTGCCAGGGGAAGGAGAGCCAAACATGGCTGCCATTGTTGTCCCAATATCTCAGGACCCAGGCTCAGGCCCAAACAAATCATGTCACGCAATGTACCAGCCGCTCTTCCTCATTCCTTTCTTCAAGGAGGTACACAGACAATAGGGAGCTTCACATCTGGGTTTTTAATGAGCGCTCTTAAATGCTTTAATAGCCAGCGACCTAGTGCGGCTACCTTATTTATTCTTTTCAGTAAATAAGGGCTACAGGGATGTGGAGAGATACACAAGCCATCGACCCGAGGGGCGGCTGGGCAGCTTATTAAGGAAAATGATACGAAGATGAGGACTAATTTACCCCAATCATAGGGAAGATTTATCTCAAAGGAAAAGGTAGTTATAGTTTGACACGGACCAGGTTTACAGTCATAACAATCTATCACCTAAGCAAGGGGCAGCCCCAGGAAAGGCCATAGCAAACGATAAGTACTGAGGGGATCTCCAGGTTCCCAAGGTTACACATATATCAGCTATGAAGGGGCCTCTGTGGGTTTTTCCACATCTAGACATAAAGTGGTAACTGACTTATTTATCTGCCGCTAAACCTAGCATTCACCAATGCAGCAGACTCCATTACATCAAGCATATGTATGTGTCATAGGGCAGTTCAGTGACATCAGTGTCACCCGTAAGAGAGTGCCAGGGACTGGCACAGCACCCTCAGACACCAGGGCTTCAGCAGGGGATGGGGAATGCCTTTAAGAGGGGCCTGGATGAGATCTTGAACAGGCATAGTATCCAAGGCTATTGTGATACTAATATCTACAGTTAGTATTAGTGGTTGTATTTATAGTTTATGTATGTGAGTGTATAGATTGGTAAGTATAGGGCTGTGGGTGCTGGGTTTACTTGGAAGGGTTCAACTTGATGGACTCTTTTTTCAACCCTATGTAACTATGTAACTGACGCAATTGCTCCTAAATGGGTCAAAATTTAATAATAATAATAATTTCCAGCCTGTCTGTGTGTTCCTGAGGTTCTGATTCCCATTGTCGACACGTTTGATCCTGTGCCTGTGTTGGGACCCTTTGCCTGAAGGTTAGACCTTCAGCCTTGTTAACCCCTGCTGTGCTGTGTCTTGGACTTTTCCCTGGACTTAGGCCGGTGAAATACCAGCCAGGTAGCAACTCTATCTGGACCACAGAAATTCAAAGGTTAGCAACCACAGGCGCAATACATTGTGTACATTGTCTTGTATGCCATTTAACCCTACCTGTGCCAGTGCATCGCCTTGTGCCCCATATAATAAAGTTATGTGTTTTTGCCAAACACCCCTAGCAATATGATGTATTAGATTTAGCCACTAGAGGTCTCACTGCTTTAGACCTGTGTAAGAGTAAGCTAACAGAGATTTTTGGTGGTGGTTGCAGAGAGTGTTGCAGCAGTTAATGACTTCTGGTAGAATCATCTAATAAAGCTTGTGTTTCTAGATACTGAGAGGGTACCTCCTTGATGAGTGTAACCCAACTAACAACACCTGCCCTGCATGTTTCCTTATTAGCTTCCTGGTTTCAAACAGAACCCCCTGGTGGTCTATAATGACCCTTGGTTTGTTGTTGCTCCAGTTCTGGAAGTGGAGAACAAAAAGATTTCAAATAGATTTATTACTTGGTTCTTTGATACCATTACATAAAAGTAATCTATTACCACAAAAAGTTAATATGCAGGCAAAGTGCCCCAGCGGCTGCAGAATTGCATCTAACAGTATATCAGTGAGGCATGGCTGGGAGCTGTAGTTCAGAAACAGCTGGAGTTAGCCCTGGTTATATTATATGTCACAGTGCAGGCTTAAATCACATTGGAACAGCAAGTGAGGGTTGAGTTCATGAAGGCCTGCGGTTCGTCTCACTGACTCCATAACAGCTACCTCAGAAGTGGCCATAAAAACTACCCAGAAGGCGGCCCTGTGTTTATCTGCTGAAGGAGCAGCCGCGGAGATCATGACACCGTGTTCTGCTTACGTTGGATCCCTTCCAGCTCCATTTCAGACAGATTCCCTCACTTCACTGGGTTTGTACGCTTCAAGGATATTTCTTATTCTCTTCTCTTCCGCTGGATTTAAACAACCAAAAAGGCATTCGGCCTAATCCCCTAAACATGCTCCGACCATAACCAGATCAACAGATCATAACCCAACTGCCCCAGGGCCTTATTTACATTTGAAAAGTATATTGTGATATTTAGCCTCAGGTTTATTGCAGGAGTGAGGCCTACTACTTCATCAGCCAAACCAACCTACCCCCTCATAAACAGGTAGGTTACATGATAAACAGTGTGATGATGTAAGAGGGATGAGGTCTTTCTATGTCATTCTCAAAATGTATGATGGAGAGATGTCATTATGTGACCTAAACAGTATCATGTCAAATAAGCAGGATAATGTCATTAAGTATAATGGTTGAACTCTGTCATGTCATGTAAGTGGGATGATGTCCAACAGTATGATATCATGCAAGGGGGGTGATATTATGTGCCAAGCCTAAACAGTATCATGTAAAGTCAAGTGGGATGATTTCACCCTCAGATGGTACAAAGTGGAATGATGTCACTACATAACATTCAGCATGATAGTGTATAAATCATTACATCATGTAAGAAGTGGTGCCATCTTTCTGGAAAAATATACTGTCCTTCCTACCTGCCCTTGATCATTCCTGTGTATATATATATATATATACATACACAATACCCATGATTATCCTGTAAAACAAACAGAATAATTTATCGCCTGTTGTAAAATGTAAGGATATTATAGGTGATGGTGACTTCTACTATTCTCATATTTTACAGCAGGGGGTACATTATTATAATATACAAGTTTCAGTAAGTATTGTGATAGAATCACTAAGCAACGGTTATAACGTATGACATCACTAAGCACTGCTTATAAGGAGGATGTTTATGGCCCATGTGTATTATATCCTTACAGTTATAATCAGTGCTTAGTGATGTACTTAGAAAATGGTGTATTTTAAATTTCATTCCTTTATATGGCCATGGAACTCCTAATCTTTTACAGTAGGGGGTACATTACCCCTTATAATACATGAGTGATACTCAGAGTTCCCTGTATAACTCAGCCTGCAGCCTTGTGCCTTTATATGGGGGGCACAGAACCCCTCAGTGACTGCTAATATCCTTATCATTTACAGTAGGGGGTACATTATCCCTTATAATACATGAGTGATACTCAGAGTTCCCTGTATAACTCAGCCTGCAGCCTTGTGCCTTTATATGGGCACAGAACCCCTCAGTGACTGCTAATATCCTTATCATTTACAGTAGGGGGTACATTATCCCTTATAATACATGAGTGATACTCAGAGTTCCCTGTATAACTCAGCCTGCAGCCTTGTGCCTTTATATGGGCACAGAACCCCTCAGTGACTGCTAATATCCTTATCATTTACAGTAGGGGGTACATTATCCCTTATAATACATGAGTGATACTCAGAGTTCCCTGTATAACTCAGCCTGCAGCCTTGTGCCTTTATATGGGCACAGAACCCCTCAGTGACTGCTAATATCCTTATCATTTACAGTAGGGGGTACATTACCCCTTATAATACATGAGTGATACTCAGAGTTCCCTGTATAACTCAGCCTGCAGCCTTGTGCCTTTATATGGGGGGCACAGAACCCCTCAGTGACTGCTAATATCCTTATCATTTACAGTAGGGGGTACATTATCCCTTATAATACATGAGTGATACTCAGAGTTCCCTGTATAACTCAGCCTGCAGCCTTGTGCCTTTATATGGGGGGCACAGAACCCCTCAGTGACTGCTAATATCCTTATCATTTACAGTAGGGGGTACATTATTCTGTATATAATATTGCTTTGCCCTTGTCTCAGTCCCTTGTTCCCAAACCTAACCCTTTTTGCTTTCACCCTCTCCCTTTGACCTTCAGCTGACAGGGGTCCTGGGAGGAACATATTAATGACACCCCACCGAGACACCTTCGACCACACAAATAACCTCACAAATGACATTTGTTTTTTCATTTACAAATAAAAAGTGCTGCCGTTGGAGTCCAACTAAAATAATAGGGCAGACAAATTAGTGCGGCTGTGTTTGGCAGAGCCCTAACCTGTGTGGTCCATATGGGCTCGCTGACACCTCAGACAAACAGAAAACTATTCTTGCGCGTATATACATTAATGGGCGGTGCGGGATGAGGCCGAATTCTCAGCAAGATTAGCACCTGTCACGTTAAATATGCCATCGCCTTGCCGTGCTGCCATACCCATGCTGGGCCGCCCCAGAGCAGTCTGGGAATGGGCAGTCTCTCCTCCGCTGCAGTAGTTAGAGGAAGTTCCAAAGGGATAATAAAAAATATAACGAGGCCCCCCCCTCCCTTGCCAATCACCTGCGGGGCTACTGGTATCCAAACCCCCCATTTACTGCATCTTAACTGTTTCATCCTGGAGTTGAAAGAGGCAGCAAGGCTTTAAAGCAAGTCACTGTTATTTAAAGGGAGCCCATTGTAACCTTTACAGAGATATATGGAAAATGTTTCCATGCCTTAACACCAGCTTGTTAAACCCCCTTCCTGCCCTCGTACTGCAAATTGCACCCTAACGTCAGGTCCCTGCTTTTAAAGGAAAACTAAACCCCTTAACAATGTAGGTCTCTATAAAAATGTGTCGCATAAAATAGCTCATATGTAAAACCCTGCTTCATAAAAACACACTATTTTCATAGTATGTGCCATTGGGTAATCCTAAATAGAAAACTGCCATTTTAAGAATTTAGGGCCGCCCCCTGGGATCATAGGATTCACAGTGCACACAAACAAGCCAAGGCACGCATACATGCTAGACCCCATTAGCCAATGAATGGGCAGATTTCTGCCTTTTTCTTCCACACTACTTCCTGTTACAGTTAGAGCTGCATCACTTCCTGTCAGCTGATCTCCGAAGGAGCACACAGCCCATCGCTAAATGGCGGCTCAAGGTAAAGATGCAAAATTTACTGATATATATATATTCTAACTGGGTAAGATTCTTTAATAGGCCACCTAATATGATAATTAAACTATCAGTTGGTTAAGTTTTCTTTCTAGGGTATAGACTCTCTTTCTTCATATTGGTGGGGCAAGGGCAACTGGTTATTTTGCTGTAGACACTAAAGTTGGCCATACTTTGAATCCAATCTAAAACCTGTCCAATAGTCCAATTTTAGGCCAGGGTAGGTGTTGGGTAGGCCCGTCGGGGGTGCTTATACAGATAAGCTACTGAATCCGTCTGAAGGACCCAAATTGGCAGCTGAAATCTGCCCGTGTAAGGCCACCTTAAGGGAACAGTGCCCCAAGTGGCAAAACATGGGATAGGTAGAATTAGGACACACTGCTCTGTCTCTCATGCCATGTTCATGAAGTTCTTCTTGGCTCTGCTCTAAAGCCGCGCATCACACAAGGCCAATGCTATAGGAAAAACTGAATCGCAGTCACTGACAGTAGAGGTAAAAAGGAAACAGGTTTTCGGTTCCTAGAAAGACTTCCTGTAAGAAAAGCTGCCACCCACATACCGCTCACGAGCTGCCAACCCATACAGCTTCAGAAATCTTCCCATACAGTCAGGGGGATTTCCATCCTGGTCCTAAAACTACAACTCCCAGTAACCCCTAAAAACCAATGGCTGAAGGTTGAACATCTACAAATATGTATTAATATATACAAAATGTATTTACATGACAGTAACAGTATTTCATTACTAGATGTGGTTGACATGGGGGGGGGGGGGGTTACAAACTCAGGAGCCCTATGGCAGAGGGGGCCCCCTAGATGAAAAAGAGCAATTAGTGGATTGCAAGTTGGGGCTTGTGGGAGAGTAGGCAGCTTTGTGTGGCATTGTGGGAGGGTTTTGGCAACTGATGGTGGATCAGGGAGTATGACCATGTGATACTAGGGTTTCTATTTTTCATTGAGGCCCTGTTTTATGTAATGGCAGGGCCACCCACCCTGGTGACCAGTGGGCCAATAATTGGTCCCTGCTAATAATAGCATTGGGGTCCCGCAATAACTCATGGTGGCCCTAGTGAAATATACAACATTTCTGGTGGTGTAGCAACTCTCAACATTTGAATATTAAAAAGCAGGACAATATAGGCAACGCACCTAGATATGGCCTTATGTGTCACAAACCCCACCTACTTTCAAGCTAGCCCCACCCCATTTGGCGGTATGGTGCAGTAACTGTTACAGCATTGTGCAAGTTTCTTTGAGTTTTCTTCCACTATATTTCACAGCGCCATATATAAAACATGTATAAAGGTATATATAACTCTGCATTACTGTCCCGCTGACTGTACAACGTTAACATATGGGTAATATTAGTGCTTTTTTAACCCCTCTGCTGCCAGCGTAGAGAGGGTGTTCATTACATCTGGGATAGAATGGCCAGAATGGTTACATACTGAGTCATAAACTCATTTTAGGAGGAAAAACTGCATTTTAAAAATGTAAAACTGTTTTTGGAGGGCAGGGAGCAGTTCCTGCTTGAATTGTAACTTCCTGTGCAGAAATATCAGCCAAAACAACACTTTCTTAGCTTTATTTCCTACTCACAGAGCAGTACAGAGTGAGGTGTATGTACATAGTACAGGGAATAATGTAATGTAAAGGGCCGCTGTGCAAGATGTAGTGTACCACTGCAACCAGCAGGTAGCATTCAACTTTTGAAAGAGAACATTGGATTGGTTGCTATGGGATACTAGACCTGGAACAAACTTTTTATTATATCATCCCTACTAAGGGTGGAGGCGTTCTGTCCCGTGACTCTTTCTACTTTCAGGGGTCGGGTAATTATTTGCCTTTCTATTCTGTCTCAACTCAACAGCGTAGAGACCAAACTGACCCTAGCAACTGGTTGACAGAGACATCCTGATTGCCTGGGATACCTACAAGTTAGAAGTGACAACTACAATGAGGGCATAAATTATATGAAAAAAAAGTCTAGAAAAACATTTAGTGGACACTGCTGTCAGTATGCTATGTTGATATCCTATGAATATCCTATGATTTATGTAAAATTTTCCTTGAAAAGGAGATAAAGAAAAGGGAAATGGAGAAAGCAAAGGGTGGCATTAAGAAAGCAGAAAAGAAAAAGGGGAAAGTAGTAAGGCTTGTAAGGGATTACTCCCACCAGGTGTGGAGAAACGTTATAAGAACTATCTTCTTGCAGATAGGGGGGAGAAGTAGGGAAGGGTGGCAAAAAGTGAGTGGATAAGAAAAGGACAGGCTTGGCAGAAGGGGCAAGGACAAGAAAGATATAATGACGGGGGGAGAGAAGGGCAGGAGGGAAATAATGAATATGCTAGCAGAAGGGAAGGGGGAATGTGAAGAAAGCTAGAATGGCAGAACTGGAGAAGAGAAGAAAGCTAGAATAGAGGAAGGAGAGAAAAGAAGAAAACTAAGATGACAGAGGAGAAGAGGTGAAGAAATGTATCATATACTTTCAGAAGGGAAGAAGAAATTAAAAGAAGGCTTGAATGACAGAATGGGAGAAGAGAAGTAAACTAGAATGCAAGAAGAGGAGAAGAGAAGGAAGCTAGAATAGTAGAAGGAGAGAAAAGAAGAAAGCTAGAATGACAGAGAAGGAAAGAAGATGAAATTTATCATATACTTTCAGAAGGGAAGAAGAAATGAGAAGATGGCTAGAATGGCAGAACATAAGAACATAAGAAAGTTAAAAAGCCGGAAGGGAAGAAGAAAAAGAAGCTAGAATAGAAGAAGAAAAAAGAAGAAGGCTAGAATGACAGAGGAAGAGAGGGAAACATTAATCATATACAGAAAGTAGGAGAAAATGAGAAGAAGGCTAGAATGGCAGAACAGGAGAAGAGAAGAAAGCTAAAATGGTAAAACAGGAGAAGAGAAGAAAGCTAAAATGCAAGAAGAGGTATAGTGGAAGGAGAGGAAAAGAAGAAAGCTAAAATGACAATGGCTAGAATGGCAGTGGGAGAGAGGAAAAGTGAATGAGGTAGAAATGCCAGAAACCAGCCAGGGCCAAACACGCACTACTGAAACTTTCCAAATTTTCCGTCCATATCTTTTGATGTACATTTGCCTGATTCGTGTTTCAGTCTGAAACAAAAACCATTACTTGCTTGCTAGTTTGCATTCTCTATATTTTACTCTTTGTGGTTTTTCAATTATTCAATGTAACTGCCCCTTTAATGATGTTGTATAACTTTAAATATGTTTCTTGAATATAGTAGAGTAGTAGAGCATTTTGTTATATGAGAAGGCAGCTTGTTTTGGCATGGAATCGCCCTGGTTTTTTGTTCCCAAGTATCGCAAAAAACAAACAACACACCTGTGTGAGAATAAACGTCAGGAGGGCCACACAGTCTGAGTTCCGGAACACTGTTCCCACAAACCTACATACCGAAGCAGAGCCTTTTATCCACCGTCACATGTGGAACATCTAGCAACAGATAATTATCTGACAGTAATTAAGGACCTAAACGGTTCTGATTGCTATTATCTCAAACTGTCGGCTTAACTTCTATTATATTTGCTAATTACCTTCCCAAACAAGTTTAAACACCTGAACAGTTACTTAGTAACCCCCTGCTAGTTATATACCCTCAAATGGATTCAATATCTGAGATACAGGCACGAGTAGCCCCCCAAAAATAGCTTCAGGGATTTTGTGCACTGAGTACCCCTGGAACTATAGCAGGGTGACTGTTACCCCAATGTTTCTATATATCTGTAACCTTGTTATGGGCTAAGGGGGCCCAGCCTGAAGACCAGTTGGGGGGGGGATTTGGGGTGAGTGCTTATTTGTGCCCTGGGTACCCCTGGAACTATAGCAGGGTGACTGTTACCCCAATGTTTCTATATATCTGTAACCTTGTTATGGGCTAAGGGGGCCCAGCCTGAAGGCCAGTTAGGGGGGGATTTGGGGTGAGTGCTTATTTGTGCCCTGGGTACCCCTGGAACTATAGCAGGGTGACTGTTACCCCAATGTTTCTATATATCTGTAACCTTATTATGAGCTAAGGGGGCCCAGCCCAAAGGCCAGTTAGGGAGAGCACAGGGGCAATGAATGAAGCAGGGGTTCGGCCAATGCCAAAGATCTGGAACATTGATCAGCGCAGAGGAATGAAAAGTAATGGGCAGATGTGAAGGAATGGTCTCTGGCAGCAGCTGCTTCCTGTCCCCACCACTTCCCGAATCCCTGAATGGAGACCATCAGAGCAGTTAAAATTAGGACAGCACTACAGGAAGCCAGTATGTGTAAAAGCCAGTGCTATGCAGAAACAAAAATAAACAGTGTGCTTTGGGAAAAAATATCCCAATACTGAATGAGCTGCATGTCATGGAGAAATAACCAGACTGAGCTGTTTGATCCTATGCCAGCGGTTCTCTTTGTGCTGATAAATACTATACTCAGACAGCTAAAGAGGAATGCTGGGAATTGTAGTTTAGTAAGGGAAATGCTACCAGTGGCAGAAAGGCCCTGTGCAATGTTTGTGCCCCCCAGCCCACTCTGTCATACTGCAGCTGTTGTTAAACTACAACTGTTGGAATCTTGGAAATGCAGTTCAGCAATACATGGAAAGACACAGGCAGGGTATGCCAAGTTTGTAATATTACATCCCACTGTATGGGATAGCAGGAGAAGCTCCCTAGTCATACCTGAAAGGTCAATAGGGGGTACATTGGGAAAGGGTAAATCTATATTTGTATAAGGGGAACTGTACAGCAGCACTACACCTTGCAACAAGGTTATAGAGTAAAATGTGTGGTTTAATTATCATTTTCAGAGGTTTTGCTGGAGGTAAATTGTAAGTACATGACCTGTTGCAAAGGTGTCCCTCTACTTGAGGCAGTGGTGTCTTGAGGTGGGTGCAAATACACTCAACTGCCCAGGGGCCCACAATGAGCTTTACAGTGCAGCGGGGAGAGTCAGATGGCATTTATAGTAGGGCAAAGGGCAGCAGATAGGAAGGATAAAGACAGCATTGCAAGACAAAGAGAAAATGGCATTATGGCAAGATAAAGACAGTGGAGCAAGATGGAGACAAACAATAAAATAAGGACATCAGGACAAAAAACAAACTGCAGAGTAAGATGGAGACAGCAGAACAAGATAAGACCAGTAGGGCAAGATGAAGATTGTAGAACAAGATTTAGACACAAAGGCAAGATGAAGACAGTATGACAAGATGGAATCAGTAGGGTAAGATGAAGACAGTATGGCAAGATGGAGACAGTAGGGCAAGATGGAGACCATAGAACAAAATGGAGGTAGAAGAGTTAGATAAAGACAGTAGAGTGTAATAAAGGTAGTAGGACAAGGAGACTGTAGAAAAATATGTAACACAAAGGCAAGATGGAGAAAGTATGGAAAATGGAGACAGTAGGGTAACATGAAGACAGTAGGACAATATGAAAACACAAAGGCAAGATGGAGATAGTAGTAGGGCAAGATGGAAACTGTAGAGCAAGATGAAGACAGAAGAACAAGATGGAGACAGTAGGGCAAAATGGAGACAGTAGAGCAGGTTAAAATGAAGACATTAGGACAATATGGAGACTGTAGAGCAAGATGAAGTCAGTAAGGCAAGATGCTAACAGGCAAGGTAAAGAGAATAGGGAAATAATGTGACAGTAACTTTGCCTTTCAGCTACTGTTAACGTACAGCTCCCACAACCACAGAGCTGAAGGCCACATGAAGGGTCACGGGTTATATGGTCATATTTTATAAAAATAATGGGACCCTGCAAAGCCTGATTTGCCCCAAGGCTCACCACAACTAAAGACACATAGATATGAATATATATATACAGTATTTCTGTACACTGTTATGTACTTACAATGCCAATACCAATGGGAGAGTGCAGTCATTATTTCAGACCAGAAAACCCCCCCAACAGAATAAAGGCCTATTAAGAAGGCCACACTATGGGCCATAAAGCTGACTAAAATAATGCCTGCAAAAGAAGGAGGAATGCATAAACAGCCTGCGTATCCTTGCATCAGTTCCTCCGAAGGTTTCACAACACAAATACCTCTCGATGTCTCATTTCCTGCTTGGCCCCCGGCCCAGCTTCTGACAGTCAAAAAAAAAAAAGGCCCTGAACGATTTGAGAACTGAAACCGTTTTTTTTTTTTTTTAAAGAGCATTCCACTAACTGCAAGTTCAGTTCATCATTTCGTCCATTGCAAGAACAAAAAACATTTAAAAAAAACAGCACTTTGTACAAGATGGTTTCTGCAGCGGCCTGAAGTGTCCAACAAATAAATGCCTGTCATATTTTGGTATGTTTGCAGCTGTAGGAAGCAGGGAGTGTAATTTAATCTGGCCAGCTAATATCTTGCCTGTTATATAGCTGAGCTGGAATAAGATGATCCGTCTGGATCCCGCGCAACAGGATGAATGAAGTCACCCTGTTTTTCCGACACGGCTACATTCCGCCATGAGAATGGGACAGCAGATAATAGTCCCAACGGGCTGCCTGTTCATTTTACTTCAAGGGAAAATAGAACTAAAGTCTGAGCTTCTTATTATGCTCATAGGATGTATTTGGAAAGTGCCACAACAAATCACTACAGGAAGATGTTTGAGAACACATGCATTCCACTGTGGGAAGACATCTTGTTTTTCAGCCCTTCATGATCACATGATCAACTTCTGCTTCATGATCAGGAAGTTCTACAGACAGTATTTCAGGGGACATTTGCTTGCAGTCATGTAGCCAACAGCAATTGTGTGACAATAAAACTCTACTTACTTACTTACTTACTTACATTGTAAACCCCTACAGTTATGGTGTGCAGGAAAGGTTTTCAGTATACCATAGGCCCCACTTTCACACAAGGGAATAATGGAGGTGTTGTCTCCCCAGAAAGACACCATAATATACTATATAATATAGAGTTCAGTCATTTCCCTATGGGACCAAACTGTAAATTATATCCTAATACACGGTGCTTAGTGATGTCATCAGTTATAATCAGAGCTGTGTGATGTAATTTGTCACATGACTCGCTAAAACGTGTATATTATAATAAATAAAGTACCCCCTGTTGTAAAATATGAGGATATTAGAAGTCACCTTGGAGTTCCACAACCTGTATAAAAGCACTTGTCCTTCAGCCTTGTGCTTTTATTTGGTCATGGAACTCCTTGGTGATGGAATTGATAATATCCCTATATTTTACAATAGGGTTACTTTATTCATGATATAAAATTGCTACTGATAGCCACCTCAAACACAAATATTGCATTCTACCTCTGCCTGCCTTCCCATATTCAGCCCTATGGCACACATGCATCATTTATAAACACTGGGCAAATTTGCACCTGGGCAGTAACCCATGGCAACCAATCATATGTTTGTTTTCATTGTTCAACTTTCAGCTGGCTGAAAGAGCTTATCACTGATTGGTTGCTAAGGGTTACTGCCCAGGTCCAAACTTGCCCAGTGTTTATAAATTAGCCCTCATATGGAGCATAGACCATAGACACCTGGGCAGTAACCCATGGCAACCAATCATATATATGTTTTCATTGTTCAACTTGCAGCTGGCTGAAAAAGCTAATCACTGATTGGTTGCTATGGGTTACTGCCCAGGTTTAAACTTGCCCAGTGTTTATAAATTAGCCCTCATATGGAGAATAGACCACGTTTTTGGCAGAGCAGCAAATATTCCCATCTTTACTTGCTTCCAAATTAAATAAATAGGAAACAGTCTGCGTATGGCAAACACTGGGGATGTCTTGCAAGCACTCTCTTTGTGTGTGCCATAGTGGGGGGGACTGTAGGCCGCAACAAGGTGGTAGGGAGCCCATTAGTGCAGTCATGCAGAGGGGGGAGGGAAGAGGGCCCCCTATGCTTACGCCACTGCCCTCAGTATTGCCTTGATAACCAACATGCCCTGGCTACTAGTAGTCTCTCTGTGCTCCCCTATGTGCAGAGGTCACTTGTGCGCAGAAATATCATTATAGTGACCAAAAAGAATTTTTACAACTAACCACAACGAGGGATTTGCTTGTGGTGTTTACACCGGGTCAGAGCAACTGGAAACGAACAGATGTTTCATGTACAAAGAGAGCGGCGAGTTCTCAGATTAGGGATTCCGGCAGAACAAAGCGTATGTTCCTGAAAACTATGTGGGGTACTGTGTATAGTAGTGGGGGAAACGGAATTATTTTATGTATGTAAACATTATAAATACATGTGTGTGCTTGCATGATATTGTGTATTTCCTGGTTGTCATCTGACTCTCTGCTACTTCCTTCCTGTCAAAAACAACGGTCCTGTCTTGCTTTATGGCAGAGGTTCCGCATCTGTCATGTTATGAGATCATATTTACCTAGAAGTTACCGGGCCCCAGATCAAAATCATTGTAGGGCCCCTGCTATATTAGGGAAGAAGATTGCTAGGAAACATCATATCAGGTTACCCAGGTTCTGTAGCAGGTAAGCAGTACGGCCTACTCGACGTGTGTAGGTGTGACTATGGGTGTGGGCGGAGCAGGTTTCCCAACCCTTGCATTACTACTCTTGCCTCCCAACATTTCAGTTAAAAAAAAAATATGACAATTAGGCCACACCCCAGTTGCACCACAGCCACACCCACTGATCCTCTTGACAGCTCATATACACCAATCAGAGAATAAATAATAATAATAATGTTGCTGAGCCACCCATTACCTAATTACCAATATATTAGTCTACAAAGTAATTACATAGTAATCTTTGCCTTGATCAATATGGCAGCTCCCTCCTGTATGTATTATTACAAATATGCACAGAAGGAATGTTCTGTGGAGAAGGACATAAATAATTTTCCTTAGACATAAAGGCCATAAGGTATTTCATAAACAGCCAAAAGGCCCCCAGGTTGGACACCCCTGTTTTATGTTATTTCCCCTTTATATGAGTGTGGTACTCACGTCTTGGTTCTCTTGGGCCATCCACGGTCACTTTTATTGCTCTGTGATAGGTGGCGACTTGCGGTGGGTTTGTGAAAACGGTTATGGTGAGCGTGAAACTCTTCCCTGCCGAGGAAAAATAGTAAATATATGAGAATAGTGGTATCAGATGATACATATATTATGATAAATATTACATTCCATATTGCTTTTCTCTCCTGATGCGTTCCACTGCCAGTAACAGCACCCCTTGTGGCCATAAATAGGTAAAGGTTTATAGAAAGTTCAAGAGATTATATTCAGAGAACAGACAGGTAAACACAGATACTGCATCTAATAACTATTACATTTGCACAAAACATTTGGAATGAATGTATATTGGCATTACACTTTCTTTTGGTTGGGATCCCCCCGTGCCAGTTTTGGGTCCTCCCTGCCAATCACAACAGACGCTGCCGATGCATAAGCCTGATACAGACAGACAAGTGACATTTAGGGGCCTATTTATTATGCCGTGTAAAACAAAATTCACCAAAAAATGGTGTAAAAAGCTGTAAAATAAATGGAGAAGTTGTCCGAACGCCAGACTTGATTTTTGTTGCCATTTTTTACACAGCATAATAAATAAGCCCCATAGTGCAGGCAGAGAACGTGCTGTAGGACATTTGTGTTATGGAGCTCTGACTGGTTCCCATAAGCTGAGTAGGTGCCACTAAACACAATAAGCACTGAGAATATATTATACTGGGGATCTGATATCACCCAATGGCGGCTTTCCCACGGCTCTGAGACACTGGAGGAAGTTGCGCAAAATGTGACACATCGGCTGCGCTTTTTGGCCTATAAACCTGTGTGGGGGGGGTGTTATATTTCCACTACAGGACTTATACTCTGACAATATATGCATCTGTAGTGTTCAGAAATCTACAATCTAACCTGCCCTGGCACAGCCTTAGGGGAAATGGCATACTGAGTGTAGCAGAAACAGTTGTACAGCTGCTTTAACATGGTAAGGATTTAGAGTTTTCTCTTTTTTAAGGAACAAACACAACTTTATGAAAAGTAAACATAATTCCAAGCAACTTTGCAATATATATCAATTAAAATATATGCAGCCTTTTTAAGATATTTAATATAATAATCTGGTTTGGAACAGTTCCCTAAGCCCCGCCCCCTGTTCCCCTGCTGATCAGGCTGGCTACTTTGAGACTCAAATAAATGTAACAGTAGTCGCCTGTCCTCAGCCTGCCTTCAGCCTGCCTCCTCCCAATCCCACAATCCCCTGCTGCACACGTGATGTCAATAAGGAAAGGAACATCCCAGTGCAATGCATTGTGGGTTATGTAGTTCCTGCATGCTGCCTGTAAGCTGTGGAGAAGTTATTACATCTGTAACATCAATGTTTTAGTCCCTCCTCCCCTGCCAGGATTACAAATGATGCAGCTGGATTTCAGCATATAAATGGTATTTATTCATAATTTTTGAAGAAACAGATTACAGGGATAGGTATATTAGGCGTTCCTGTGTTGTATGGGGCTCTTTGACACATTTTGGTTCGGAAGCCAGAGTTCCCCTTTAATATAAAGTTGTTTATGTTTTCTTAATATTGTCCTCTTTAGACAACTGTCCCTATTAAGGTGGGGCCCAATTTACAGTCTCAAAGGAGGAGGGGCTTAAGAAAATCTTCCCCTATGTTTCAGTGATTTGAAAGTAAGTTTTCAATTGGAAAACAGTGTTCGTTTATCCCTTTCTGTTCTTGGGTTCTGAACCTCGAAACAACGTGGCGTAAGTGAGTTCTCTTCCAGGTCTGGTAATCAGCCGGCTTCTGCTACTTTGTTTGGGGAGTCAGAACTGGTAGAATAGAAACAGCTGATTAATTTTGAAATGAAATTGCCGGTGAAAGTAACAAGCACACAGGGGCCAGGCAGCTAAACCATTGGGGGGAGTATATGACAAGAACCCTCATTGTACATACAGTATATTAGCGGAGGGCCGCGCCAATTAACGTGCAATAAAAGATTACAAAGTGCCTAACTCCCCAAAGGCCAGACTTCCTTCCCCGGCTCTCAGTTGTTCATGCAAATGTCCCGTTTCCTCTATTGCCCGAGACTGCTGACAGATTATTAGCTGCAGGTGCTCAGCTTTGCAACTGAAAAATTGCCCATTAATTGTTTGTAGCGACGCTCCAAAGCTAAAGGGTAACGGCGCAAGCGACCTTTCAACTGCTGCCGCTGCCAGAATAAAGAAGAAAGCAAGCGCCCGGGTGTAAGCTCACCAATCAATCAAACATTTTGAAAACGGAAAGAGGGACAAAAATATATACAGGGAACTCTGAGTATTACCCATGCATTATAAGGGATAATGTACCCCCTCCTGTAAATGATAAGGATATTAGCAGTCACTGAGGGGTTCTGTGCCCATATAAAGGCACAAGGCTGCAGGCTGAGTTATACAGGGAACTCTGAGTATTACCCATGTATTGTAAAGGATAATGTACCCCCTACTGTAAATGATAAGGATATTAGCAGTCACTGAGGGGTTCTGTGCCCATATAAAGGCACAAGGCTGCAGGCTGAGTTATACAGGGAACTCTGGTTTTACTCATGTATTATAAGGGATAATGTACCCCCTACTGTAAATGATAAGGATATTAGCAGTCACTGAGGGGTTCTGTGCCCATATAAAGGCACAAGGCTGCAGGCTGAGTTATACAGGGAACTCTGAGTATCACTCATGTATTATAAGGGATAATGTACCCCCTACTGTAAATGATAAGGATATTAGCAGTCACTGAGGGGTTCTGTGCCCATATAAAGGCACAAGGCTGCAGGCTGAGTTATACAGGGAACTCTGAGTATCACTCATGTATTATAAGGGATAATGTACCCCCTACTGTAAATGATAAGGATATTAGCAGTCACTGAGGGGTTCTGTGCCCATATAAAGGCACAAGGCTGCAGGCTGAGTTATACAGGGAACTCTGAGTATCACTCATGTATTATAAGGGATAATGTACCCCCTACTGTAAATGATAAGGATATTAGCAGTCACTGAGGGGTTCTGTGCCCATATAAAGGCACAAGGCTGCAGGCTGAGTTATGCAGGGAACTCTGAGTATCACTCATGTATTATAAGGGATAATGTACCCCCTACTGTAAATGATAAGGATATTAGAAGTCACTGAGGGGTTCCATGATCATACAAAATTTTGAGGCCAAAGGCTGAGGCCATGGCACTCTGAGTAGTATGAGAAGTATGAGAAGTATTTTCTACTAATTATTTTCAAAGAATAAGGGGGGCAAAAAATGATTTCAAGTTATCCCAATGGCGGGGAGTAATGTTTTCAGAACAAAGTAGTTATTGACCTCCTCCTGGTGGCATTTAAAGCACATGCGTTATAGGAATGCATAGCCGGCTGCCCCATCCACAACTGAGTGAATGTTCTTCCCACAAGTGAGGAGCAGAGAGGGCAGAGCTGCGAGAGCGCCATGTGCAGACTCACTGACAGTTGCAGTCAGTTGGAGAAGATGACAGTTATTCGTGTGACAGAGGCACTTCTGCAAACTGTTCCAAGAGCGGAAGATGTGGGCGGGAGGCAGAGACTCAATAAACAGTGAGCAGTGCCGGCCCTAACTGATCTCTCCCTGCGCTTCTGCTCCTGCTTATGGGAAGGAGATCTTGCCAGAAACCTTCTGATGTCCTGACTGGGCTGTGTCCCCGGCTACCATGGCCTCTCATACAGGGAAACATTTGGTCTGTATCACTGCCATGTAGGAACTGATTCAGTTTGACTGGTTCCTAATGCAGAATCTGGTGGGGGGGGAGATACTATCCTGGTATCCCCGATATGTCAAACATGAGAACTGTAAACTGTATTGGGAATGGCAAAGGTGGAGCAAGTACTAAGCTGGCCATACCTGTGTAATACTGGCCATATCTGTGTAATACTGGCCATACCTGTGTAAGGAGTCTTTCCAACAGTCTGCCTGGCCCATATCTTGCTGAAAAATGCATATCAGATACCTATCAGCATTGTAAGAAACCTACCTAGGCCACCATTATTACCCCATTATAGGCCCATGGGGCCAACTGGCTTTAAAGGCCTAATCTACAGAACAATATTTCGTAAATAGAAATCGAGTCTAGACCAGGGATCTCCAACCATTTTTACTTGTGCTTCTTGGGGATGCCAAATAAGGGCTGTGATTGGCTATTTGGAAGCCCCATGTAGCCTGCTAGCCCAGAGAAAGCTCTGCTCTGCTCAAAGCCAGAAATGAAAAAACAGCACCTACTTTGAAGCCACTGGGGCAACATCAGAGGGGGTGGAAAGCAACATGTTGCCCCCGAGTCAGCAGTTGGAGCTCACTGGTCTAGACGATGGTCACTAAAATGGTTTAGTTACATTACAGGCTAATTCCTTCATAGTTACAGCTCAGAGAAGAAAAGGGAGAAAGGGGATATTGTAGAAACATTCCACTATATCAAGGAAATTAGCAGAGATCCAGAAGGAAACATTTGCCACCAGCAGAAGACAAATACAAGGGAACCAACATGATGCTGGAGGGAACAAAACTTTCTAGTTTTTTTGATTACAAGTTGTGTAGGAAGCTGTGTATGAAACCTAAATTCAGTAGAGTTTGAGAAGCATTAAAATCTTCTTAGAGCAAGCTTTGATAGGGCTGGGCACACCGAGACCTAAAATATCCCAATTATGACCACTAACTTCACAAAGAGCACATGGCAGTAACCAGCAATGACCAACTCACTGGACAATGTTTCTGAATCGACCAACTCACTGGACAATGTTGCTGAGTCGTCAGATATATAAGTAGAAACAATAGGCACTCTACCTCCACCTGCCGATTCAGCCCTGAAGGTAGATTTTGCTCTGGCGCCTTCAACTGTACCCGATCAAAATCTGATGTCCGCAGCCTTCACAATATCCGTTGCCCTGTCGATCCGCCATACACACACCAAATACCATATGCCATGAGGTTTCGTATGATAATATCCGTGTGTGTATGGCCAGTTTTAGAGCAAGTGCCACTAGTAGCCTCTAGTCTCACATATACAGTAGGTGCCTTTAGGGGCTCACTTAAATGTATCCCACCAGTTGTGCTGTGGGGCCAAATGGGCGGGCAAGGTCTGATGCAGCCATATGTTCCATGTGATTGGATTGTTTGGGTCATCTGCCGATTTACTATGCACCCACCACCAAGGAGAACCAGCATTTAACAGTTTCAGTTTGGGCAGGGTGACTGAGATCCAACGGCATGGAAAAATGATCTGTCGAAACAGCCGTGTAGGTGACACTAATTTCCAGGCAGTTGGGTACAATCCAAATTGGTCAAAATATCCAACCAAATTTGAGCATATATGGCCAGCTTTACAAGCATTCAATACGTCGGTGGGCTTCCTTGTTGCTGCTTTATAAATATATAAGGCCAATGACTGTATTGAGAGACCAATATATCCCATATTTGCATTTAATGAGGTTTGTGGTTGCTGCGATTGCCACTTATTGAACAGATTTCTAGTCATTTCCTTCTTGTACCAGAAATTCCGTCCTTTGCTTTACAGAATTGCTTTACCCCACTTTTTTTGTATTCTATTTTATATTAAAGCGGAACTCCAGCTTCCAAACCAAAATTTATTAAAGATCCTACACACAACATAGAAACCCCTAATTTACCCATCACTGCAATCTGCTCCTTCAAAAAGTATAAATAAATACAATTTTTATATGGTGAAATCCAGCTGCAAAACAGTTCCTCTCTTTCTGCATCATTTGAAATCCTGGCAGGGGAGGAGGGACTAAAACACTGATGTTACAAATTCTAACAACTTCTCCACAGCTTACAGACAGCATGCAGGAACTACATACCCCACAATGCATTGCATTGTGAAGTTCCTTTCCTTACTGACATCACGTGTGCAGCAGGGAATTGTGGGATTGGGAGGAGGCAGGCTGAAGGCAGGCGACTACTGTTACATTTTATTTGAGTCACAAAGTAGCCAGCCAGATCAGCAGGGGAACAGGGGGCGGGGCTTAGGGAACTGTTCCAAACCAGATTATTACATTAAACATCATGAAAAGGCTGAATATTGTTTAATTGCTGTATATTGCAGAGTGGCTTGAAATTATTGTGTTTGGGTGGAGTTCCCCTTTAATGACCCCACCTACATTATAGATAAATACGTAAAGGGGGCAACATTGTGCATTTCCTGAAAGAAAAGAGTTAGATTTTTACAAAAATATAATTTGGAGGCGCAACCCCCCCCCCCCCGCCCCGACGTGGAGCCGCCTGGAGTGATTTAGGAGGGGCAGGGAAAGAGTAAGCCTTTAAAAGCACAACAAGCTATAAGCGAGCATTTACGTTTTGGCTCGGACTGTCATGAAAAACACCATATTTTTTATTTCTTGTTGTAAAATTTGAGGAGCCTCCAGTGAAGCCGGCTTGCCATAAAAAGGGGGATTTATTGAAATTTACGGCACCTTTTCTGCTCCTACAAAGGGCTTTTTGCTGGAAACAGGAGTTGGAAGGCGAGAGCGCTCGCTGCCTTTTAAAACAGAAATGCGGGGGGGAAAAATTAAAATAAACAAATTAAAAAAACTCCTTTAAAGGGGCGGCTCATTAACTTTCAGTGCCATCAGACTGCGATATTTGTGGTTTTGGAAATATTGGTCTTTCTATTCTGCTTTTCTCCGGGCCACAAACCCATGCAACCGCAAAGCTGATTTATCCTACAGATAGAATGTTATATTTAATCAGCTCATCTCCAGACCCCCCTGGCCAGCATGGACCCCCTGCCCATCATGGACCCCCCCAGCCAGCATGGACTCCCCCCTGCCCATCATGGAACCCCCCTGCCCAGCTGTTGGCCCCAACAACCCAGAACTACATTACATATTTATTGCCCCCTTCTTGTTCCAAGCTGCATAACTGCCCTGTGATAGGTACTTGCTTGGCCTGGACTAGAGTTGCCACCTGGCCAATATTGAACTGGCCTAGCCAGTAAATCACCAGCTAGGGCCGGCACCAGTATTGGCAATGTACTAAACCACCCCCCTTTCCTCACCTTTTTTGTTCTGATCAGCCTCTATAATCACAGGCCCACCCCTACCCTGCCCATTTCCCCACCCAGTCCGCCCAGTTCCCTGCCTATTCTATATTCACCTTTTCCCCAGGTCCCTGATCCAACTAATTTTCAAACCTTCCCAATCGAGATCTAGCTGATTTCAGGGCAGGCCCTGTTAGTGCCCATACATGGGCCGATAAGCTGCCGAATTGGTCTAAGGGACCAATATCGCCAGCTATGGCCAGCTTTACTGTCTATGCACTTTCTAAGCACTTCTAATTTTTAGAGGCAGCTGTTAGGTTAAAATCCTGGTATGAGCAGTCTAAAACTGCTAACATCCAGAACCACTAAAAATAGACTATTAATGTAAACTGCAAAAATACTCAAAAAGTAAACCTTTTTTTAATCTCTAATTTTACACTGTACAGCCCCCAGAATAACACACCTTTATCCCTAGAGGCAGATTTTATTTGTTACTCAATTCTAAGCAGTTCTTTTAGTTACTTCCTTGTCTAGTGTGAAGCTCTGCCCCCTTTGCTTTCTGAACCCTCCTTCTCTCTCCAACTATGATGACTTCAAAACGGGTGCCTATGGGCATGCCTGATTGATTTTAATTGAACCAGAGGCAATGAGCATGCCCAGCAGACACCTTGTTGAGGTCTTCATAGTCGAAGAGAGCAGTGCTCATAAAGCAAAAAGGGCGGGGCTTCACATTAGACAAGGAAGTCAGTAAAAGAACTTCAGTTCAGCTGCTTGTAATAGAGAAACAAATTAAATCTGCATGCAGGGGTAAAGGTATGTTATTATGGGGGCTGTACAGACTAGTTTTAGGGGATTTTTTAACCCTCTAACTGCCGGTCAGTGTGGTTGCGAGTGAGAACACACATCTTCCAGAAGCATTTTCTACACTAGCAATCAACCCACAGCTTGGGTTCTACCCCCTTAACCCTTTAAGCCAGGGGTGGCCAGACTTTTTTCCTCCGCGATCGACTGACGACCGGAGAATGTGGAAGTGCGGTGTGAATGCGTACATACGTGACGCAGCGTACGTACACATTCCCGACGCACTTCTGCATCTCCAGATTCACGGGGGATCGACTGGTGGACCGTGATCAATGTATTGGCCACCCCTGCTTTAAGGGCTGGCCGTGGTGACTGCAGCATTACTTCCATGCCAACATCCTATGATCTTTCACTGCTCTTGAATAGCCACACCCCCTGGTCAATAAATCAGGCCTTCTGCAGGCTTCTTCGTGATAACACAATAGGAGGGCTATGGGACGTGACCAGCACAGCCATGCCCAGCCTTTATCTATTATATTTATATACATAACAAGGCCTCATTATACTTTTCTGCAGTCCAGACAGAATCCTGTGACTGGAAGGAAGCGGAATCAAATATATTTCATCAATCACATTGAAAAGGTGCCTTTTTCCTGAAAACGACACGTAAGTAAATATTTGAGTCCTTCTCATTAAGCAAACATGGCAGTTTGTTCATGGGCAATGTTATCAATTTCCCATCAGGTTTCTGCAGACCTGTATCCGGAATGTTAGCGAGCGGACGGACGCCTTATCCCGAGGCATAAAAGCTGCTTATTGTAGCTGCTCTGAGAAGCTGCCGAGCTCAGC
Organism: Xenopus tropicalis; assembly: GCF_000004195.4. Classification (NCBI taxonomy): domain Eukaryota; kingdom Metazoa; phylum Chordata; class Amphibia; order Anura; family Pipidae; genus Xenopus; species Xenopus tropicalis. The sequence goes on from NC_030681.2 coordinate 147,557,250, forward strand.
ATTTCCCCCTGCGCACATACCTAAGCGCTGGCTGCAACGTGAGAAGCCCAGGGAGGAAGAGGAAGGCACGATGGGGCCCATATTGCCATCCCCAACCCCACGTCTGGCAGCTCCAGGGAAGGGAAAGTCTCCCCAAGTCTTGTCCTAAGATCATAAGATGCAGGGAGTGAGGGGTCACTGGGAAATAATTCACTACCGTCAGAGGGTCATTATTCTCCCGCTAAGCCGGCCGGCCCCCTCCCTTCTTCTTCTTAAATACAGAAATTGTTATGTGGGAACCCGGCCAACTCTCAGGAGCCTCACACTAAAGAACATCCTCTGATTAACTTCAAGTCCATAATAAATTGGCTACAGATTTTTATTAAAGACACATTAAATACATTTATGCAGCCATGCTCACCATTCCCATCGGCCCCATCAGTCCCTGCCCCAGTGAGCTTACAATCTAAGGCCCCTCTCACATTCCCATCAGTCCCTGCCCCAGTGAGCTTACAATCTAAGGCCCCTCTCACATTCCCATCAATCCCTGCCCCAGTGAGCTTACAATCTAAGTTCCCTATCCCATTCCCGTCAGTCCCTGCCCCAGTGAGCTTACAATCTAAGGTCCCTATCCCATTCCCATCAGTCCCTGCCCCAGTGAGCTTACAATCTAAGGCCCCTCTCACATTCCCATCAATCCCTGCCCCAGTGAGCTTACAATCTAAGGTCCCTATCACATTCCCATCAGTCCCTGCCCCAGTGAGCTTACAATCTAAGGTCCCTATCCCATTCCCATCAGTCCCTGCCCCAGTGAGCTTACAATCTAAGGTCCCTATCCCATTCCCATCAGTCCCTGCCCCAGTGAGCTTACAATCTAAGGTCCCTATCCCATTCCCATCAGTCCCTGCCCCAGTGAGCTTACAATCTAAGGCCCCTCTCACATTCCCATCAATCCCTGCCCCAGTGAGCTTACAATCTAAGGTCCCTATCACATTCCCATCAGTCCCTGCCCCAGTGAGCTTACAATCTAAGGTCCCTATCCCATTCCCATCAGTCCCTGCCCCAGTGAGCTTACAATCTAAGGTCCCTATCCCATTCCCATCAGTCCCTGCCCCAGTGAGCTTACAATCTAAGGTCCCTATCCCATTCCCATCAGTCCCTGCCCCAGTGAGCTTACAATCTAAGGCCCCTCTCACATTCCCATCAATCCCTGCCCCAGTGAGCTTACAATCTAAGGTCCCTATCACATTCCCATCAGTCCCTGCCCCAGTGAGCTTACAATCTAAGGTCCCTATCACATTCCCATCAGTCCCTGCCCCAGTGAGCTTACAATCTAAGGTCCCTATCACATTCCCATCAGTCCCTGCCCCAGTGAGCTTACAATCTAAGGTCCCTATCACATTCCCATCAGTCCCTGCCCCAGTGAGTTTACAATCTAAGGTCCCTATCACATTCCCATCAGTCCCTGCCCCAGTGAGCTTACAATCTAAGGTCCCTATCCCATTCCCATCAGTCCCTGCCCCAGTGGAGCTTACAATCTAAGGTCCCTATCACATTCCCATCAGTCCCTGCCCCAGTGGAGCTTACAATCTAAGGTCCCTATCACATTCCCATCAGTCCCTGCCCCAGTGATCTTACAATCTAAGGTCCCTATCACATTCCCATCAGTCCCTGCCCCAGTGAGCTTACAATCTAAGGTCCCTTTCCCATTCCCATCAGTCCCTGCCCCAGTGAGCTTACAATCTAAGGTCCCTATCACATTCCCATCAGCCCCTGCCCCAGTGAGCTTACAATCTAAGGTCCCTATCACATTCCCATCAGTCCCTGCCCCAGTGATCTTACAATCTAAGGTCCCTATCACATTCCCATCAATCCCTGCCCCAGTGAGCTTACAATCTAAGGTCCCTATCACATTCCCATCAGTCCCTGCCCCAGTGAGCTTACAATCTAAGGTCCCTATCACATTCCCATCAGTCCCTGCCCCAGTAGAGCTTACAATCTAAGGTCCCTATCACATTCCCATCAGTCCCTGCCCCAGTGAGCTTACAATCTAAGGTCCCTATCACATTCCCATCAGTCCCTGCCCCAGTGAGCTTACAATCTAAGGTCCCTATCACATTCCCATCAGTCCCTGCCCCAGTGGAGTATACTATATAAGGCCCCCAAGCATATTATGACAAACACACTGGCAGCCCCCACCTCAAGGCCTGCACAGATGGTACCAGCGGCAGACCCAGTCCTCTTGTCTCCAGGCAGCTGTGGGTGCCTTTTATATATTGTGGGGAGTGACTTCACTGTGAGCAGCTTTGTACCTCTATCTATCTATCTATCTATCTATCTATTTATCTATCATCTATCTATCAAGTAACCAACAACTGCCCATTTACCCCTCTCTCTCTATCCATCCATGTCTATCTCTCTATCATCTATCTATCTATCTATCTATCTATCCATCTATCTATCTATCTATCTATCTATCTATAATCTATCTATCTATTTATCTATCATCTATCTATCTATCCATCTATCTATCTATCCATCTATCCATCTACCATCTATCTATCTATTTATCTGTCTATCTATCATGTATCTATCTATCTATCTATCATCTATCTATTTATCTATCATCTATCTATCCATCTATCTATCATCTATATATCTATTTATCTGTCTATCTATCATCTATCTATCTATCTATCCATCTATCATCTATCTATCTATTTATCTATCATCTATCTATCTATCCATCTATCTATCATCTATCAATCTATGTATCTATCTATTTATCTATCTATCTCTCTATCTATCTATCTATCATCTATCTATCTATCTATCTATCTATCTATCTATCATCTATCTATCTATCTACCTATTTATCTATCTATCATCTATCTATCTATCATCTATCTATCTATTTATCTATCTATCATCTATCTATCTATTAATCTATCATCTATCTATTTATCTATCAATCTATCTATCTATCTAATTTATCTATCATCTATCTATTTATCATCTATCTATCTATATATCTATCTATCTATATATCTATCTATCTATTTATCTATCATCTATCTATTTATCTATCCATCTATCTATCTATCTATCTATCTATCTCTCTATTGATATCTCTCTATCCTCTCTGCCTATCCTTTTCTCCAGTGTAAGTGCAGTGAATGCCGGTTCAATTAGATCTATTGCAGCACTCGGACCCCCATGATCCCCGCCTCCCGCAGACACTTTCCATGCATACAAATGGTTAACAGGACAGGTATGGCAGAGACTGGCACTATTAGGCTTGGGCAGGACCCTGACAATACACATTTACTAAAGACCATGTTCGATGGGACCTACACAGCCACTACAATCAGATAACAGATATCTTAGCTGGTTCTCTTCTCCCATTGAGCTGTAGGTAATAATATATTTAATAGTAAAGCAATGCAGCAGCCTGAGGGTCTGTCCCTGATTCCTACCCTTTCTATCCTTCTCTCCCAATCATCTCTCAGTTCCTTTACCCCTATATCTCATATCTCCTGCTTTATTCCTGTAATCAGCTTCCCATCACCTCCCCGATCCGACAATCCCATCTCCCCAATCCGACTCCCCCCCGTGAATCCGTGCCCTCAGCTCCCAACAATCAAGTCTGTGGGTTTGAGTCACTGCTGCGACTGTGTTTAGACTAACGACTCCCGCTCTAATTATCGCACAGCTCCTGACAAACCCGATGCCCGCTGGGCCGTATCGCCGGCTTTATCGCTGTTGAGGTGACCCAGCCCTCGCAGGTCACTCTGACAGACGTTATCAATTTAGCAGCGCTAGCGTTTTTCACATTTTTCCAATGGAAACAAAATACGGTGTAAAACCTGATTTCTATTAAAGGAGACAGAAGAACACAAATACAAGTTGTACTAGTTCTACCAAAGCGGTTTATCAGATGTGCCGCCGGGTAAATATTTGTTCTGCTATTTTTGATAGAAGGCGGGATGTATGAAATGATACGTGCTGTGTTGCAGCGGCCGGGGGGGGGGAGGAGCTTTCTGATAATCAATTAATGAATATCTCCATGGTCATTTTTTTTTTTGTTGTAAATTCTTTGATATATAAACAAACTGGATTCAAGGTAGGAAAAGCTGAGACAGAGCAGCAGTGTAGATTTCAATACCACACAAACATAGTAGGGTCAGTTGTACCGGAAGCTACTGCCGTGGTGGGAATCAAACCCAAGACCCTACCGCTGCAAGGCAACAATGCAAATCCTCCTATCACTGCTCTTAGCCAACCAGTGCTTCCTTCACACATATTTTGACCTCATTTGCACATTAGCCGCAGACCCAGTTGTGACCAGTAAAGCCCTGCCCACTTTCTGGCAATTCCGATGACTTTGGGGGGCCGCAGTATGGAAGCATCAAACATAAATAGGGAGGATGGTGAGGTTCCAAATAATTAAAGAAGACATATACCCAGGGCCGCTGCTGGCCAAATGGGTGCCCTAAGCAGAAATTTACTTTTGTGTCCCCTCCCCCAAATTTTAGGAAAGTAAAAATAAAATAATAAAAAAAAACCTACTATAGGGGCCCCACACACAGAGCCCCCAATATCCCCCATAGACAATGCTCCCATAGTAAGTGCCCCCAATTGCCCCCATAGGATGCGCTATAAAAACTGGCGGGACAGTGTTGGGGGGTATGTTATAATATATAAAAATGATTTTTTTGAGCAGCTGGGATGGTGCCCCTCTGGGAGTTGGTGCCCTATGCAGACTGCATACTCCACTTATAGGGAGCAGCGGCCCTGCATATACCCACCCAAACAACTTTATGTTAAATTGCCCATAGTACTCCTCTGAGCACTTTTGCAATATATTTTTTTTTAGTTTTCATCATATTAGCAGTTTTACACTGCTAATTGAACTGAGCAGAGAAGCATTAGGACACGTCCTGCATCTGTAACTTCAGCTACGTCTGCCGATCAGACACAGCAGCAGCTCCTGTTATAAAGAAACAATATTAGCAGTGTAAAACTGCTAATGTCATGAAAACTAAAAGAAAAAAAAAAGATTAAGATCACTCTGAGCAATTTTATGTAAAGTTCTTTGGGTAGGAGCCGCAGGAACTTCTGTTGTGTGGTTCCCAGGTGTGAACTTACCCCTTTGCTATCTAAAAACCAACATGGCTGCGGCAACGCAGTTGGCGACTCTGTAGCAAATGGTTCCAATCATCCAAAAACTCTCGCCTTTGGCAAAAGCACTTAGTGCCCCCCCCCCCCCACACACACATAAAAGTGCATGGCAGGACTTATCATCTATATGATCATACAGGAAAGATTTTCTTTGACAATCTGCCCACATTTTCCACTGTCAAACCCAATTTCTTTAAGAAGAAAAAAAAATATATGAGAAAATATTAAGAATTTAAAAAAAAAAAGAAAAGAAAGAAAAAGCAAATCTCAAATGTAAAGAAGCGGGCTTAAATGGCCAGTAATGCAATTTCCCTTTGTATAAACATTTACATTCATATAAACATTTACATTTAAAGGAGACGGTTTATGGAGCTCGGTAGGAAGAAATGTTTTGTATATGGCTAGTCCTGCTCAGTAGCACCAGTCCTTTCTATGTGCAGTTTTACTGCTCTGTGAAGCCAACTGTGTATTCAGCTATAGGTGGTTTAGTAAAAAGGGGGCGCTGTTTCACGCGTGGATACATATTTGGTTCGTCAGTACCAATAGCATTGTAGCCACAACAAAGCTCCTGCATTTTAGAAGTCATCTGTATTTATACCTCAGCAAGGGTTAAGCAAGGGGTGTGGTCAGTTAATAATATGGCATGCAGTGGGCAGGACTTGGACATGGAAATACCCATATTTGGATTCTCATAGGCTGATCTCTGCAGCTTTAATTGGCCTCCCAGAGTACCTGAAGATCTCCTGGTGGGCCCAGGCACCAGTACAGGGATCCCCAACCATTGGCCCATAAGCAACACGTTGGTCCCCAACCCCTCTGATGTTGCTCCCAGTGGCCTCAAAGTAGGTGCCATGTTTACATTTCTGGCTTGGAGACAAGTTTTGGAAGCCCAGAGACACAGTGTTACCCCAAGCAGAGCCTCCTGCAGGCCAGCAGTCCCCATGGGGCTACCAAATAGCCAATCACAGGCCTTATTTGGCACCCCCAAAGAACTTTTTTCATGCTTGTGTGGCTCCCAGGGTCAGACTGGGGGGTGAAGGGCCCACCGGGGCCCGCGGCCATTGCCCGCCCATATGGCCTGCGCCCATAGCCTCCCCCCCCCTCGCAGGGCCCCCCACCCGACGTCCTTCCCCGAGCGCTTAAATTTAACGCGTTGGGGCAGAAGCGGTCGGGCAGGGAGAGCGCCGCAAGGGTCGGGTCTGGTCCAACCCTGGTGGCTCCCCAACCCTTTTTACATCTGAGTGTGGCGCAAAAGTACAAAAGTTTAGGGATTCCTGCCCTTATGGGTCCTAGCCTAGGAGAATTCCCATCATCCCATCCTATATAAAAAGCTAACCATTAAGCATTTTTTGTATCTAATAGGTGTGAAATTGGGCTCAGGGTATCAGGTGGGTTCTAGGAAAAAAAAGTCCAAAATTGGGTCTCTGCTTATATGTTCCTTCCACCGACTAATTAGTGGTCCTCATTCATTAAATATGCAATAGGGGAGGAGCTAATCTCTGAGGTTTATGGATTGGAGAGTATCTAAAACAGGGAAACCATTAGGATCACAATGAGGTACCATTATAGCAAACAAGGTTTCTTTGCTGGTTTATTTTAGCTCCCCCCATAGCCATTTTTATATTCGGTATGACCATCTGCTCCTGCCATTGGCCAGGGACTGACATCATAAGGGAATAGGCCGGTCCTTTTTAAAGGTCTCCATAACCCATGATGAGACAGTCGCAGTGATACAGACAAGAGAAAGAGAAAAAAAGAAAGAGCCAAACACTGGCTTTGTGTCATACCAGAAAGACAACTGAAAAAAAGCCAAAGGGATATAAAAAAAAAGGGTGATTAGGAGACAGAAGAGGTCGAGATTAAGTATCCGGCGCGATGGACTTTAGGAAAAGTGCAAAGTAAGCGAATGTTTATTTCATTCTGAGCCGAGCGAATGGACTCAAGGTCTGTGGAGAGTGGATAAGAGCGTCGGCCTTCACTTAGCAGTAAAAATGTCAACCACAGCAGCCTACGGGTTTGGCTGTCTCCCGGTTTGACAGTTGTCTGGTTTATTGCCACTCGCTGTATTTAAGAGAAAACAGCTCGCCCGTAAATCAAGGGTAAGGGAATTAAAAAATAAAAGCACGGAAATGTAATTTTTAAAGGATATTCCCCATACGTAATAAAGGCACTAAGTTTGCCCAGAAGCAGTAACCTGTAGCAACCAATAAGATGCTTGCTTTTAAACAGGTGACCAGGAAATGGTGCCTGTTGGGTGGTTGCTATGGGTTACTGCTCCTGGGGAAACCTAGTGCCTTTTATTACTCAGCCCCCCACAAAGAGGAGGGTATGGGAGTTGTCCAGCAAGGGGCCACAGGTCAAAAAAGCATGTTTTTTGCCCACAATGCACCTTGCATTATACTATGGTTTACGCAATTATAACAAGTTGGTTATGGGGTTTTGTGCCCATCATGTAGAGCAGTGATCCCCAAAAAGTGGCTCGTGAGTAATACGTTGCTCACCGCCCCCTTTGATGTTGCTCCCAGTGGCCTCAAGGTAGAAGCCCATTTGAAAATCTTGGAGCTTGGAAGCAAGTTTTGGAAGTTCAGAGACACAGTTTTACCCCAAGCAGAGCCTCCTGCAGGCCAGCAGTCCCCATGGGGCTACCCAATAGCCAATCACAGCCCTTATTTGGCACCCCCCAAGGAACTTATTTCATGCTTGTGTGGCTCACAAGTATAAAAGGTTGGGGAAGGATATGAATCAGAGCAAAATGGCTGCCTTAAAGAAAATACCAAGGACCATATGAGACTTGCTGGCTCCCAGCAGGCCTTTGCTCTGCCATGTGTTGCAGCAATAACTAATACGTTAACCACAAAGTTGGTATGAGGGTGCAGTAGTATCTGTGCATTGATTGGGGGGTCCTTACCTCTTCCACTCCTGCCCACAAATCTCAGATCGTTAAACCTTGCCACTTGGTTTTTCATGACCGCAGAGGCGTTTCTGAGTTCCGCTGAATAATTTTCATCATTGCCAGCCATGACCGTGACCACAGAACCATCCGACACCTCTCCTAGGGCAACCACCTGTGTATACAGGACAAAAAGGGTTAGTAAAGTTTAAGGGCATGTAAACATCATCTTGAGTTTTCTTTATGAGCAAGATGGTTCAAATTTCAACTGAGAATGACTGCTCCCAACATTTTTATATGGCTGTCGGACTGAGGAAGACCATCTGAGGACCATCACCATGGTCCTACTGCAATAGAGTAATATATTAATGGATTATATTTAGAACATTAGAGGTTACAGTAGACAAGATGGGACATGTTAAGTGAAAGTATCAGGACTTGAAGAAAACTGAGTTATACTGAGTTAGGTACAGTAATGAAGAATATGGCTGGGTAAAACATTACAAGTCTATGATGTTGTTGTCTTGACTACTGCAGCATATACTGTTCAGCCTCCATACTTACAAAGCCGTTATGTCATCCCCACCCTTATTAAGTCCTGTCTGGGCTACTGCAACATCTACTGTCTAGCCTTCCACCTTACAAACCAGTACTCCCATCCCCACCCTCATCATGTCCTGTCTGGGCTACTGCAACATCTACTGTCTAGCCTTCCACCTTACAAACCAGTACTTTCATCCCCACCCTCATCATGTCCTGTCTGGCTACTGCAACATCTACTGTTTAGCCTTCCACCTTACAAACCAGTACTCCCATCCCCACCCTCATCATGTCCTGTCTGGCTACTGCAACATCTACTGTTTAGCCTTCCACCTTACAAACCAGTACTTTCATCCCCACCCTCATCATGTCCTGTCTGGCTACTGCAACATCTACTGTTTAGCCTTCCACCTTACAAACCAGTACTCCCATCCCCACCCTCATCATGTCCTGTCTGGCTACTGCAACATCTACTGTTTAGCCTTCCACCTTACAAACCAGTACTCTCATCCCCACCCTTATCATGTTCTGTCTGGGCTACTGCAACATCTACTGTCCAGCCTTCCACCTTACAAACCAGTACTCTCATCCCCACCCTTATCATGTCCTGTCTGGGCTACTGCAACATCTACTGTTTAGCCTTCCACCTTACAAACCAGTACTCTCATCCCCACCCTTATCATGTCCTGTCTGGGCTACTGCAACATCTACTGTTTAGCCTTCCACCTTACAAACCAGTACTCTCATCCCCACCCTCATCATGTCCTGTCTGCATTCCACTTTGCAGACCAGTACTTTACCAATACTCTACCCCTACAACACAACTAATTCCACTCATTTCCACCCTACAGTTCAGCCTTCACCCTTAAGATGGCTTATGATTGGGTCATAATGTTGGTAAATGCAGGCCACTGGAAGAGGGAAGCAATCACGAGCCAGTGTGGACCTTGCCATGACAAGGAAATCAAATTTTGCCTTATTTACAGGATGATAAGCTGCCAACTTTGTCCAGAAGGGCTGTGTCAGCAGATTTTATAAGCCTGTTTAGAGCCACCTCTACAAACCAATACTCTCATTCACATCATTATCATGTCTCAACTAGACCACTTCAACCTCTACTGACATGCAGACATACCACTACTACTGTATTCTCCCTAGGCAAGTCTTTAGCTGGGAACTGCCGTATGGCAACCAGATTATGTGGGGCACAAGTAGGACTCCCCAACCTTCATTTGTTTCTTAACTGCATGATCAGCTAGTTGCACTTCAAGGACTATTAAGGGAATGCAAATTGGTCAGCCCTGCTTTATATAATGAGGCCCTGAAAATGTTTGTTCTGCCCTTGGCCCTACCACAACTATTGATTAGACTTCAAACTTACATAAACAGTCCCAGGAGAATTCTGAGACGAAAACTGCAATTTAAGCACAGTTTGGAAAACAATGATATAAAGTATTACTATGGCTACCTTGCCCTACAGTGTCCATCTTGCCCTACTGTCTCAGTAATGCTCTACTATTTACATTTTGCCCCATTTGTCTTCATCTTCACCTACTGTCTCCATCTGGCCCTCCTGTCTCCATCTTGCCCTCCTGTCTCCATCTTGCCCTACTGTCTTCAGCTTTCCCCACTGTCACTATGTTGGCCTACTGTTTCCATCTTTGCCCACTGTCACCATTTTGGCCTACTATCTCCATCTTGCCCTTCCGTCTCCATCTTGCCATACTGTCTCCAGCTTTCCCCACTGTCACCATCTTGGCCTACTGTCTCCATCTTGTCCTACTGTCTCCATCTTGCCCTACTGTCTCCAGTTTTCCCCACTGTCACCATCTTGGCCTACTGTCTCCATCTTGCCCTACTGTCTCCAATTTAACCCACTGTCATCATCTTGACCTACTATCTCCATCTTGCCCTACTGTCTCTATCTAACCCTTGCTCTTCTATACCTACTATCCCCACAGATATAGGGATAGCTCCAAGAATATTTAGGACCCAAATAGGTTTTCAACCCAAATCTCGGCCCAACTGGTCTTTCAGCTGGGCTTTCAGGGGTATCTAGGAAAGCAAATAGATATTATTTCCAAATCTCACCATAACGACCCCCCACTTTTGCTCCAGCTCCTCCCCAATTACCACTGGGTTTGCTGCTTCCATAATGAGACACTGAATAGTTGGGGTGTAATGGAGTGGACAAGGCCAACAAACTCCCAGAATTACCTACTGGGAGTTCCACATTTGTACACATTTCCTTCCTCTGGGGTAAAATCCATAAAAGCTACTGATTCCATTTTTTCTTTCCAAAACATTTCTCCTCCTATCTCAATATCCTGAGAGCTGAAAGCTTGCCTCTTCTAGCTGAGTTTATTTTTCCTACGTGCGTGCCCCCCCTGCCCCCCAAAGAGCACATGGCCACCAATTAAACTTGTAACCAAAGTCATAAAAAGGCACTGGAACTTATTAAATTGCTCTTATTTTTCTGCTTTTAGGATACTGATTTTTAAGGGCATGAGGAATGAAAAATTGACTGCCCCCTACAACACGACTAATAACTAAGCATGGTCAGTCTTTCAAATACTGCCTATTGGTAGAGGTAGTTATTAAGATTTTATTTAGTAATAGTAATAATTATTACTCATTTTTTGATGATTTAATAATAAGAAGAATAATCGGCAGTTTAAGATTGCATGAATCTAGCTCCTATATGGAAAAAAAAAGGCACTAAGTTTGCCCAAAAGCAAGATGTTTGCTTTTAAACAGGTGACCAGTAAATTCTACCTGCTGATTGGTTGCTATGGGTTACTGCTCCTGGGCAAACTTTAGGGTGCATTGAGAAATCTGAAATTTCATACGCAGTAAGAAAAGGACAATTTTGGAAGCAAATGACCACAATTCTACTAAAAAAATAACTGAAACATTAAATAAACCCAATAGGGCTGTTCTGCCCCAATAAGGGGTAATTATATCTTAGTTGGGATCAAGTACAGGTACTGTTTTATTATTACAGAGAAAAGGGAATCATTTAACCATGAAATAAACCCAATAGGGCTGTTCTGCCCCAATAAGGGGTAATTATATCTTAGTTGGGATCAAGTACCGGTACTGTTTTATTATTACAGAGAAAAGGGAATCATTTAACCATGAAATAAACCCAATAGGGCTGTTCTGCCCCAATAAGGGGTAATTATATCTTAGTTGGGATCAAGTACAGGTACTGTTTTATTATTACAGAGAAAAGGGAATCATTTAACCATTAATTAAACCCAATAGGATTGTTCTGCCCCAATAAGGGGTAATTATATCTTAGTTGGGATCAAGTACAGGTAGTGTTTTATTATTACAGAGAAAAGGGAATCATTTAACCATGAAATAAACCCAATAGGGCTGTTCTGCCCCAATAAGGGGTAATTATATCTTAGTTGGGATCAAGTACAGGTAGTGTTTTATTATTACAGAGAAAAGGGAATCATTTAACCATTAAATAAACCCAATAGGGCTGTTCTGCCCCAATAAGGGGTAATTATATCTTAGTTGGGATCAAGTACAGGTAGTGTTTTATTATTACAGAGAAAAGGGAATCATTTAACCATTAAATAAACCCAATAGGGCTGTTCTGCCCCCAATAAGGGGTAATTATATCTTAGTTGGGATCAAGTACAGGTACTGTTTTATTATTACAGAGAAAAGGGAATCATTTAACCATGAAATAAACCCAATAGGGCTGTTCTGCCCCCAATAAGGGGTAATTATATCTTAGTTGGGATCAAGTACAGGTACTGTTTTATTATTACAGAGAAAAGGGAATCATTTAACCATGAAATAAACCCAATAGGGCTGTTCTGCCCCAATAAGGGGTAATTATATCTTAGTTGGGATCCAGTACAAGTACTGTTTTAGTATTACAGAGAAAAGGGAATCATTTAACCATGAAATAAACCCAATAGGGCTGTTCTGCCCCCAATAAGGGGTAATTATATCTTAGTTGGGATCAAGTACAGGTACTGTTTTATTATTACAGAGAAAAGGGAATCATTTAACCATTAAATAAACCCAATAGGGCTGTTCTGCCCCAATAAGGGGTAATTATATCTTAGTTGGGATCAAGTACAGGTACTGTTTTATTATTATAGAGAAAAGGGAATCATTTAACCATGAAATAAACCCAATGGGGCTGGTCTATGGGACATGACCTTTCTAAAATTTGGAGCTTTCTGGATAATGGGTTTCCATTATGGGATCCCATATACATCTATGTCAATATTTTGCAAGGAAATTTTTATTTTCACAATAAATGTCAATTAGGGAAGGTAAAGGAGCAGAATTTCCCACAGACTAAAAAAAATACAAATAGGATTGTTTTAATATTGACATAGATTAGGTAACAAGACACTGGCGTGGACTTTCTGGATAACGGGTTTCCAGATTATAGATCATTAACAGTATCTGTAATTCTAATAAAATACAAAATAGTAACTTAATAATTACTTCAGCAGACAAATTAAATGTTAGTCATCTAACCAATTTTTTATTTGGCTGATAAACGTCTATTTTAAATGATATTTTTGGCCTTTATAGCAATATTACTAATCAGTGGGCCCTGCCGGCACTCCATTACCTGAAACAATGTTAATCCTTCCTGTATTATAAAAGCTCCTTGCTGTATTTCAAATAGGGCCGGTAACAATGGCTAAATGTATGGCTCGTAGCCGAAATCTCTCATGCAGATCTGTATCAGCAAGTATTAACTGGGCAGCCCAGACGTACGGTAACTGCACATTTTCTAATATATTTTATGTTTTCTTTGCCTTTATTACTGGGGAATTATGCAGTACAAATCCGTACCCACTGCTGGTCTGAGATATTCATAATATGGGTTATTCCATAGCCTCCAGGAGCTCGTTAAAACACACACTATGGCTCATAACGAACTCGCCTGACTTTACAGCAATTGCAAAATACAGTAAGCAGCACTCATTTAATGGCAGGGCATTAAGCGCATCAGTACCGCCTCAGACATGCCCAGCCTGCAGCACAACCCCAAGTCAAACAATCTATGCAGCATGAACCCCAAAACTGGATTTGGCTTAATGGGAAGTGGGTGGAGCTTTCAGTTGATCTGGGGCGTGTCTGGGCCTAAATGGGCAGGGCCTGTGTGGATCATTGGCGGTGTCTCTTTTATAATTATCAAATATTGGGCACTAATATAAAGCCCTCCAGCTGCTGTTGTTTTGCAACTGCCATCTCCCCACTAAGGGCCAAAGCTTCTACTCGATCAAACAGCCTGACTGGCAATCTGTGGGTTCTGGCAAATGCCAAAGGGCTGCTGTAAGATGCCATAGACCAAGGGTGGCTGGACTTTTTTTGTCCGCGATCGACCAATAAAGCCGGGGATCCGGAAGTGCGGCGTGAAGGCGTACATACGCAACACAGCGTACATACGTATTCACGCAGCACTTCTGCATGCCCAGCTTAATCGCGGTCCACCAAGATAACGGCAAACCCTCTCTACTGGAGAATACTAATGATCATCTTGATGCTGATTGGTGACAGATATTTCTTAAATAGCCATTAGCAGTTTGGAAGACATGCAGTGTCGGACTGGGACCCCACGGGCCCACCAGAACCTTAGACCATAGGCCCACTCTCCAAACTATTTTTCCTCCTTTCCTCACCCAACCTCTTTATTCTCCTAGTCTCTTTTATTTACATGCTAGCATCTATTCTTCCATCTATTTCTCCTCTTTCTTTCCATTCAGAAATAGGGAATGGCCATGAAACAGGCCAAATGGTCAGGAGCAGGAGGGCCCACTGACACCTGGGCCCACCGGGAGTTTCCCTGGTATCCTGGTGGGCCAGTCCGACACTGGAGACATGTTATTTTATTATAATCCCAGTTCCCCTATAAATATATGGAGTTTTTGCAGTTGAACCAGAACCTTTTGGTTTGATGCTATGGGTCAGGGTGGGGAGGAATCTGACTCGCTAATGAAAATGTTGCAGCTGTAGAGTAAATGCTGCCCTATAGGAAATGAACCCATGAACTGCCGTGCCCTGGGCAGCGCCATTCACACTTCGGTGCCATTGTGTCGTCAAAGGACTTTCACAAACTTAATGGCCTGTTTTATGGATCGGCCCGAGCTGCGCGTCGTCATAAAATGTAATTTAGTGAAATTGATTAGTCAAAGATGTGACGGGGCAACTGCAGCACTTCCTCTCCGGGGCTCCATATTGTTTGTATCGGGGGGAGAGGGGGGGGTCCCAGCAGGCCAGCCATTAGCCTTGTCCTCAATTAAGAGCAGGTGATTCTGGCAAAATGGCCGACTGATTCATCAAACACATGCACTGGAGGGATTATCTAAGGGCCACTGTGGCAATAATATACACAAATAATGGGACAATGTTGCCAACATATAGAATTAAATTGCTAATTATTAAGCAATAATAATCGTTTTCTTTCTTTGAATTTTCTTTATAGGCAGTCTGAGGGCCCATGCCTAGGGGCGACATCTATATGTGGGAGCTAATAAATAAATAAATACATGGCAGCACCAAGCCCAAATGCACCTCCGTGTAACCCCAAGAAAGTCTGGGGTCCCAATGCTTTGGTCGTGCCTCTTGGGTGGGAAATAAAGCAGCTGCAGATTCTCCATAAAGAAGACCCCCCATGACTGATAGTGATGGGCCTTCCTTTCCTAAGAGAGGGCAACAAAGAGGCATCTCAACACATATTTTGGGAGTCGCCCCGTCACCATAGCAACAGCCTAATTATCCACTCTCTGGATTTTCACCAGTCTCTGTGATTTTCACCTGAAATGTTGTTAACCCCCCAAAACTGATAATCAACCTGAATATATCCCTTAAATCCCCCAGAAACAGGCAGAGCACAGAGAATAATGGGGGGCATTGCCGGGGGCGTAACAGGGCATGGTCAGAATATAAGGGTCACGGGGTACTTATTTATCATTATAATGCAGGGAAACAAAGCTAATTAACACCATGCTAATGCCAATGCTGGAAACACCCCAATAAAAATGTGATCTGGAAACACAAATGCAACTTGAATGGGATTTACCAAGGTGGGCACAAGTGAATATCTGCATTAGTAAATCCCACTGAAGTCGAGGTGCAACTATTGGGGGAAACTGCTGCATCGTGGGTAAAAATATGTATTATTACCTGCACATTTTGCACCTTGCCCTTGCTATTATGTGAAATTCCACATACAGACTATGAATGGGCCTGCCCGTAGCTTGCAGACTTCCCTCGGTGCCTTATGGGTGTCCAATGTGAGAGCCAGCCAATAGCAGCACCCACACCCTCTCGCACACACAGCGATGCCAGCTTGCAGAACACCAAAACCATCAGGGCAACAGTCTGTCTTAACCACTTCCATTTCTCATTCACTCCCACACAGCCGTCGCTATTCACAGACAAATCAAAACCATTTCGCACATATCGTCCCTAAGAGCAGAAACCCCATCAATCAGTGCAGCTGCGGCTGGGCCAGAGGCAGCCACGCGTTTCTCACTCACAGGGGGAGAGACCTGAGGTGCCAGGGGGTAACTAGGAACGCTGAAGAGCTTTAGTCTTTAGGGGGTGGCTTCATATGGGCACCCCTGAAACTGCTGGAGCAGGAAGACAGGATAATAGGGGGAAATGGTGACAGAAGGGAAAGTTGGCAACAGTAGGGCAAGATGGACACAGAGGTGCAACATGGCAACCGTAGGGCAAGATGGACACAGCGGTGCAACATGGCAACCGTAGGGCAAGATGGACACAGCGGTGCAACATGGCAACAGTAGGGCAAGATGGACACAGCGGTGCAACATGGCAACCGTAGGGCAAGATGGACACAGCGGTGCAACATGGCAACCGTAGGGCAAGATGGACACAGCGGTGCAACATGGCAACAGTAGGGCAAGATGGACACAGCGGTGCAACATGGCAACCGTAGGGCAAGATAGACACAGTGGTGCAACATGGCAACCGTAGGGCAAGATGGACACAGCGGTGCAACATGGCAACCGTAGGGCAAGATGGACACAGCGGTGCAACATGGCAACCGTAGGGCAAGATGGACACAGCGGTGCAACATGGCAACAGTAGGGCAAGATGGACACAGTGGTGCAACATGGCAACAGTAGGGCAGGATGGACACAGTGGTGCAACATGGCAACAGTAGGGCAAGATGAAAACAGTGGTACAACATGGCAACAGTAGGGCAAGATGAACACAGTGGTACAACATGGCAACAGTAGGGCAAGATGGACACAGTGGTGCAACATGGCAACAGTAGGGCAAGATGGACACAGTGGTGCAACATGGCAACAGTAGGGCAAGATGGACACAGCGGTGCAACATGGCAACCGTAGGGCAAGATGGACACAGCGGTGCAACATGGCAACCGTAGGGCAAGATGGACACAGCGGTGCAACATGGCAACCGTAGGGCAAGATGGACACAGCGGTGCAACATGGCAACCGTAGGGCAAGATGGACACAGCGGTGCAACATGGCAACCGTAGGGCAAGATGGACACAGAGGTGCAACATGGCAACCGTAGGGCAAGATGGAGACAGTGGTGCAACATGGCAACCGTAGGGCAAGATGGACACAGCGGTGCAACATGGCAACCGTAGGGCAAGATGGACACAGCGGTGCAACATGGCAACCGTAGGGCAAGATGGAGACAGTGGTGCAACATGGCAACCGTAGGGCAAGATGGACACAGTGGTGCAACATGGCAACAGTAGGGCAAGATGGACACAGCAGAGCAACACAGTGACAGCAGGGTAACATGGTGACTGTTGAACTTTATATCAGGAGATGCCAAACCTTCAGCCCTTTAGTTACTGCAAAATAAAACTCATATCACCTAGTATTCAGGGAATCACTACAATTCAATTGGTTCCCTATTTCAAAAGTAGTTAGAATTAATATATATGTTATACTATATTTTATAATATTATTACTTTAAAAATAGAACACAGTAAGTATGCCATAGCCTTCAATTAAAAAATCACTATCTGTTCCCGACCACTAGAGGGTAATCTGACATTGTTATCCGCAGAGAATGTCTCTTCCCAGGAGAGCAATATGGCAGCTCCCACTGATACGCATCAAGACAAATATATAAAGAGAGAGGGACTACTTTATGTACACAGTCTGTATAAAGGCCAGTGTATATGGGAAGAGGGCCAGGATATACAGGAGCAAGGCTGGTACCCCCAAACTCAGGAATAAGTACCACTATGGCTTTACTGCTTATTTAGGGTGAGGGTTCTTTATGCACATATAGGTCAAATGCTAACACACTTTCCCTTATTTATTTGCAATTGGTCTTCATTTTTTATTATTTGTAGTTTTTTAGTTATTTCAATTTCATTTCAGCAGCTCTCCAGTTTTGCATTTCAGCAGCTATTTGGTTGCTAGGGTCCACATTACCTAAGCAACCATGGAGTGGTTTGAATGAGAGACTGGTATATCAATAGGGGAGGGCCTGAATAGAAAAGAAAGTTACAAAAAGTAACAATAACAGTAACTGGAGCCTCACAGAGCAATAGTTATTTGGCTGCCGGGGTCAGTGACCCCCATTTAAAAAGTGCAAAGAGTTGGAAGAAGAAGGCAAATAATTCAAAAACTATAACAAATAAATAATAAAGACCAATCGTAAAGCTGCTTAGAAAATTCAACCTAAAGGTGAACCAACCCTTTAACAGGGCCCTTATGTGCTAAAGTCAATGACCTGGGGCCTAATGCTCAGCTGAACCCCATTGGGCAGGAACCCTCTGGTTAATCAGCATTAGTCAAACAACCAATCAAGAACAAGATACGAAACTCCTTACATTTTGGTATTTAAGCTCCTGCGTCTGGGAGACTAGGGCTGTTCTTTGGTTCCTGGAGGGATTATAGGAGTTGTAGTTTAACAACAGCTGCAGGATATGAAATAAAAAAAATCTCTTTTTAAATCCTTCCCTGCAAAGAGATCTACCAGTGGGGTGCAATGGGGTTTCCTTATGTTTCTCACCAAGGGGCCTTTGTTCTGCAGGGTTGTTACCCCTACTATTGCCCCCAGCTCACCTCAGTCTATGCCTAGAATCTGCTGCTGTGCTATAAATATATATTAATACAATTTCCCCCTTTCTACATTCAATGACAGATACATTACATTCCTACATTGGGCAGAATGTCTTTCAGTTTCTAACGCAAAGAAAAAAATCATAAATGAAAACTGGAAAAACTGAAAGATAAAATGACAGGAAAACAAGTCGAACCTTGTCATAAAAACCAGAGAAAAAAACAGACTTTTATCCTTGTCATTGAAAGCAGTACGTGTTTGCCTTTCTATATTGTCTGCACTACTGGTTCTGACTCCTGAAACAATTTAGCCTGGACATTTTTTGGTTAATGTTTATTGAAGCTTCTATGACATTTTCTTTTCAATTTCTTACAAAATCTTTCTTTCAATCTATTTCAATTATATATATTTCTGCCTACCGAAACCTTCCTGGTACAACCGTTTGTGAGATACTGAGCGCCTTTTTAACCATATTCTACCATTTTTTTTAATACTATCATTTAGCGCCTCTTGCCATGGCTTACCCCTATAGGGATGTACGACGATCATTAATTTCAATTCAATCCCCCGATATTATTCATTCCCATATTTGAACTATTTACAATTTTGCCAGATTTTGTAAAAAAAAAAAAAACAATAATAAACCCCAAAATTTTGGCTCCATCCAATGAAAATCTACTTATGGTTGGAATTTTACATTCAAAATGATTGATTATTATTATTATTAACATGTATTTATAAAGCACCAACATATCCCGCAGCGCTGTACAATAAGTGGGTTTCATACATGGGACATACAGAGTAACATATAAAGCAATCAATAACCGATACAAGAGGGGAAGAGAGCCCTGCCCAAAAGAGCTTACAATCTACAAGGAGACATACAGAGTAACATATAAAGCAATCAATAACCGATACAAGAGGGGAAGGGAGCCCTGCCCAAAAGAGCTTACAATCTACAAGGAGACATACAGAGTAACATATAAAGCAACCAATAACCGATACAAGAGGGGAAGGGAGCCCTGCCCAGAAGAGCTTACAATCTACAAGGAGACATACAGAGTAACATATAAAGCAACCAATAACCGATACAAGAGGGGAAGAGAGCCCTGCCCAAAAGAGCTTACACTCTACAAGGAGTAACATATAAAGCAATCAATAACCGATACAAGAGGGGAAGGGAGCCCTGCCCAAAAGAGCTTACAATCTACAAGGAGTAACATATAAAGCAATCAATAACCGATACAAGAGGGGAAGGGAGCCCTGCCCAAAAGAGCTTACAATCTACAAGGAGACATACAGAGTAACATATAAAGCAACCAATAACCGATACAAGAGGGGAAGAGAGCCCTGCCCAAAAGAGCTTACAATCTACAAGGAGACATACAGAGTAACATATAAAGCAATCAATAACCGATACAAGAGGGGAAGAGAGCCCTGCCCAAAAGAGCTTACAATCTACAAGGAGACATACAGAGTAACATATAAAGCAACCAATAACCGATACAAGAGGTGAAGAGAGCCCTGCCCAAAAGAGCTTACAATCTACAAGGAGACATACAGAGTAACATATAAAGCAACCAATAACCAATACAAGAGGGGAAGAGAGCCCTGCCCAAAAGAGCTTACAATCTACAAGGAGACATACAGAGTAACATATAAAGCAATCAATAACCGATACAAGAGGGGAAGAGAGCCCTGCCCAAAAGAGCTTACAATCTACAAGGAGAAAGGGTTGAGACACAAGAGGGCAGATTTAGAGCTTAGTAAATTAAAACTCACCTATGTTTTATTCATTCCTATGGGATTTTTAGAGGTGCATTTATCAAATGGTGAGTTCTAGTTTTCACCCACTGATAAATACACTTCTACAAATCCCAGAGGAATGAATAGAACGTGGGTAAGTTTTTATTTAGTAAACTCTAAACTCACATTTTGATAAATCTGCCCCAAGGCGTGGGACAGAAAAATTCACCCACTTTCTATTCATTTCTATGGGATTTTTAGAACTGTATTCAGTGTCGGACTGGGCTGATGCCTGTTGCCGCTCCCCCCGGGCGCCGGTGTCCTAACCTAACGCGTTTCACTTGTGCGCGCTCAGGGGAGGACGTCGGGAGGGGGCCCTGTCGGTGGACCGAGCGAGTTGGGGGACACGGCCGGTGGGGGCATCTTGGGGGGTGCAGGTGGGCCCTGCACCCCCCCAGTCCAACCCTGAGCATATTTATCAATGGGTGAAAGTTAGTATTCATTGATAAATACGCTTCTAAAAAGCCCATAGGAATGAATAGAAAGTGGACGAATTTTTCTGTCTAATCACACAATGATTAATCTACCCATAAATGATAACTTTGCCTTTAATAAATATGAATAATGAAATAAATAAATCATAAATTCAACAAAATGTCACATATTAGAACAGTAAACGTCCAGACATTAAAGGGGCGAGTTATTAAAGTTGGAATTCTAATTTTTTTTTCCATGATTTGAATTTTTTTTGGGGTTAAAATTCCCAATATTTGAATTACGGTTCCAAACCTCTAATGTTTGATATTTATTAAGTGCAAAAAATCCAAAAAATTGCAATGTAAACCTTACGGCATCTAAAAGTCAATGGGAGTTGCCCAGGGCAAAGTCAAGCCAAATTTTTTTGAGATTTTGAGTTTTTTAATTTTTTTCCAGTTTGTAAACTCACAAATTCAAGATGTTTGAGTATTTTATTTAGTCAAGTTTTTAAATAAGGAAACATTTCAGTTGTTTTTCAAATGCGAGTTTATTCAAAGTAGAATGCTACTTTGAGACAATTTGCAATTGGTCTTCATTTTTTTATTATTTGTGGTTTTTTTTAAAATTTAGCTTTTAATCAGCAACTTTCCAGTTTGTCATTTTATATGGTCGCTAGGGTCCAAATTACCCTAGCAACCAGGCAGTAGTTCAAATGAGAAACTGGATCATGAAAATCTGTGGGTCAGAATAGAAGGATAAACTATAAAAAGTAACAATAACAATAAAACTGGAGCCTCACAGAGCAATAACTTTTTTGGCTGCCGGGGTCAGTGACCCCCATTTGAAAGCTGGAAAGAGTTAGAAGAAGAAGGCAAATAATCCAAAAACTATAAGAAATAAAACATGAAGACCAATTGAAAAGTTGCTAAGTACTGGCCATTCTACAATCCCCCCATATAATACAATATTGAACTTGGACGGCAATAAAAAAAAAACTAAGTCTTTGTTCAACTTCCGCTACCGCAAACATTCGCAGCAATAGATGCAAGCCCTTTATTGCCTTCATTTCTAAGAAAAATGCAGCTGGCCATACAGAACTACACATTTGCCAAAACACTTATATAGTGTGTTACATGGGGCTACAATTTCAGCCGTGGCACCGGATATAAGAATACAACCTGTTAATAGAATATTTATTCCGTTTGATTGCTAGAGCCAAACAGGCAGAGTAGAAAGGACAACATTACAACATTCCCCGTAGGTACCTCTAACGTGGCTGAACAGTCAAAAAAAAGTTAGTGAAATATTCTCCATGGCCCCCGGTGTGCTGCGTTATTAGGAGCTGCGACTGCATCGCAACTTTCTCACCCAATCAGGGAGTTGTGATGAAATGTGCCGAATTTTGGATATAATGGTTTAACCTTTCAACCGGTTCTACTCGTTAACAACACGCGGCGCCAAGTCTGATTATTCAAACTCACTGATCAGGGCAAAACTGTTGTGACCACGGATGAATTTGAAAATAACAACAACCCACAAAGGATAAACCACTAAATTCCTCCGGGAAAAAAAACAATTTGACCATTTAAAAAATCTGCCCCGGTGAATTTTTATACCTATTCTAAAATGTTGGGAAAACAACTTACAGGTATTGAACCCATTATCCAGAATACTCAGGACCAAGGGTTTTCCGAATAAGATACGTAATTTATATCTATATACCTTACGTCTAATAAAATATATTTAAACATGAAATAAACCCAATAGGGCTGTTCTGCCCCCAATAAGGGGTAATTATATCTTAGTTGGGATCAAGTACAGGTACTGTTTTATTATTACAGAGAAAAGGGAATCATTTAACCATTAAATAAACCCAATAGGGCTGTTCTGCCCCCAATAAGGGGTAATTATATCTTAGTTGGGATCAAGTACAGGTACTGTTTTATTATTACAGAGAAAAGGGAATCATTTAACCATTAAACCCAATAGGGCTGTTCTGCCCCCAATAAGGGGTAATTATATCTTAGTTGGGATCAAGTACAGGTACTGTTTTATTATTACAGAGAAAAGGGAATCATTTAACCATGAAATAAACCCAATAGGGCTGTTCTGCCCCAATAAGGGGTAATTATATCTTAGTTGGGATCAAGTACAGGTACTGTTTTATTATTACAGAGAAAAGGGAATCATTTAACCATGAAATAAACTCAATAGGGCTGTTCTGCCCCAATAAGGGGTAATTATATCTTAGTTGGGATCAAGTACAGGTACTGTTTCATTATTACAGAGAAAAGGGAATCATTTAACCATGAAATAAACCCAATAGGGCTGTTCTGCCCCCAATAAGGGGTAATTATATCTTAGTTGGGATCAAGTACAGGTACTGTTTTATTATTACAGAGAAAAGGGAATCATTTAACCATTAAATAAACCCAATAGGACTGTTCTGCCCCCAATAAGGGGTAATTATATCTTAGTTGGGATCAAGTACAGGTACTGTTTTATTATTACAGAGAAAAGGGAATCATTTAACCATTAAATAAACCCAATAGGGCTGTTCTGCCCCCAATAAGGGGTAATTATATCTTAGTTGGGATCAAGTACAGGTACTGTTTTATTATTACAGAGAAAAGGGAATCATTTAACCATGAAATAAACCCAATAGGGCTGTTCTGCCCCAATAAGGGGTAATTATATCTTAGTTGGGATCAAGTACAGGTACTGTTTTATTACTACATAGAAAATGGAATTATTTTTAAAAAATAGAATTATTTGCTTATAATGGAGTCTATGGGAGATGGCCTTTCCATAATTCGGAAATTTTCTGGATAATGGATCCCATACGAATTCAAACCATGCAAAATGATCCTTGTGTGTGTGCAACGGATACAGGCTCCACACCAAACCTAATTTCCAATATCCGCTCCGTTATGAAGTGAAAGGGTTGTATTTCCAATTAATTCCAGTGCCCTCTCCTGTGTACCAATAGCGCCTTTATTCCCGGGGCTGCTAAGGAAATGGGCGGGACTTGCTTAGGTCTCCCAGGTGGAGAAATTCTAGCAATACAGCACCGCATTCACTAAAAAGAAAAATTGTTTTTTTTTCTTAATTAAAGATTGTTATTATTTACGGAAATTTCCCTCCAATAAAGAAATTGCAGGAAAAAAGAGATATTTTATTTTTATCCATCTATTTATGAATAGGGTGAATATACATTGTGGGGGAACATGAATATTCTATAGTACAAGGAATCAAAAACTGTTTCAAAATGATTTCAAAACTGCAAAATATAAAGAAAAGAAGGAGAAAAAAATGAAGAATTTCAGAAATATTTTCCAATTTTCCACCCACATTTGAAATTTCAATTTTTTTTAAAAAAAAAGAGGCTGCAAAAATGTGGCACAAATGAAAGGTTTGGCAAAAAAAAACTATTTTAGAATTGTCACTATTTTATTTTACAGTCACAAACATTCACTTATTTAATGACTTGGGCCGTTTGGAGAATCTATTTGGTTTAGAAATTTTAGACAAAATACTTCATTGCATTATGTCAATTTAAAAAAATTGTATAAACTTAAGAGAAATTTTTTAGAAATATTTTTTTCTATGAAAAATGAATCAGTTGTGAAATCTGTTCCAAAACAAGAGCAGATTTATAAACGTTATCTTTCTTTCTAGGAAGCGGTTTCCATGTAACCTGCGCAGACGCAAGGCCTTGGTTAGCAGAACGACTCCCCCGGTTGCTGCCCATCACCGCCCTCTCCTATTGGCTGCGAACCGGCCATACAGAAGCACATTCTTTATAAGGTGAGATAAGACGGTGTTGATATCAATCATTTCTACTCGTCCCCCACTAATGAATTGAACTCACCCGATGCTCCATTAAATCTCACTCTGCCCATAGGAAAAGGGTTCTCTAAAGGGCTGTAGGAGGGGGATACATAATCCAAGGGTAACTAACCTCTGCCCATCATTAGTTGCTAAACTACAACTCCCAGAATCCCCTGCTGGATGTAAACATGCCAAAATATCCAACATGTATTATTATTATTATGGGTGAACCCAAAAAATCCATAATTTCCAGATATAACCCAAAACCAAATCATTATCCAAAATCATTGGCCAAATACTGAACCATATCCAAGCCCCAATTTGTAGATTGTAAGCTCTTTTGGGCACCTCTTGTATCGGTTATTGGTTGCTTTATATGTTACTCTGTATGTCTCCTTGTAGATTGTAAGCTCTTTTGGGCAGAGCTCTCTTCACCTCTTGTATCGGTTATTGGTTGCTTTATATGTTACTCTGTATGTCTCCTTGTAGATTGTAAGCTCTTTTGGGCAGAGCTCTCTTCACCTCTTGTGTCGGTTACTGATTGCTTTATATGTTACTCTGTATGTCTCCTTGTAGATTGTAAGCTCTTTTGGGCAGGGCTCTCTTCCCCTCTTGTATCGGTTATTGATTGCTTTATATGTTACTCTGTATGTCTCCTTGTAGAGTGTAAGCTCTTTTGGGCAGAGCTCTCTTCCCCTCTTGTATCGGTTATTGGTTGCTTTATATGTTACTCTGTATGTCTCCTTGTAGATTGTAAGCTCTTTTGGGCAGGGCTCTCTTCACCTCTTGTATCGGTTACTGATTGCTTTATATGTTACTCTGTATGTCCAATGTATAAAACCCACTTATTGTACAGCGCTGCGGGATATGTTGGCGCTTTATAAATAAATGTTAATAATAATAATAATAATAATAATAATAATTTGAACATTCACATCTGAGCCCATGAGGATTTAGCTCCAATTTACTGAGAATTTGATCAAATCTGAAGGTGCAAGAAATCAGCCAAATTCAGCACAATAACTCCCATATCCCTGTGCAGGGGGGAGCAGCAATAGCTGGAGGGCCACAGCCCCAAAAACTGGACTTTTAAAAAAAAAAAAAAAATGTTACTATTTTCCGCACTGATTTTACTCAGACGCAGCCATTCGGAAAATGTTTTAAACTACAGAAAACCACTTAAATAATAAAGATTTGTTTAGGGATTCCCCTCTCCCCAAGCCACTACTACCATGAGAGTAAATGTGATAAAGGTGGTTATTTATCCCGCATAGACCTGCAACTTGGAGCATTAAATAAGTAACTTACGCAAAAAAAAAATTCTATAAAAAATGTTAACTCTTTAATACTGGATTGTCGGACTTCATCTCCCAGCAGCCCCTGCAAGCCTGTCTCTTGGTGCTTTCTCTTTCCCTGTTTACTATAGCCAACATTCTCAGCTCTATAAACTATGGTTAATGTTAAAGGGGAACTGCTCCCAAAATCTTTTTCTTTTTTGCATTATGAAAGGAAGCAGAGTGCTAAGCAATATTCCAGTGTTCAGTAAAGATGAAACAATGGGCTGAAAGTGATTTGCAATTGCTACTGAATGTGTATATCCTCTGCACCGTGGGTTCTGACTCTTGAAAAGAGGTTGCCGAAGCCAGACGGCTAACAGACCAGAAGGAGAAGAGACTTCTTGCTACATTATTTGCACAGTCAGAGCCCCCCGGAACAGGAGAGAGGGGCACAGATCTCAGTAGCAATGACAGTCACATATCAATTCCAATGGACATTTCTAAGGAATGGATATTGGGAAATTGCTTAGAATTATCTTTCATTGGGCAAAGCGCAGTTTTGGGGTGCAACTCCCTGATTGGTAATAACTCCTGCCGTCATAAAGGCACTGGGATATTGCTTAGAATTATCTTTCATTGGGCAAAGTGCAGTTTTGGGGTGCTACTCCCTAATTGGTAATAACTGCTGCCGTCATAAAGGCACTGGGATATTGCTTAGAATTATCTTTCATTGGGCAAAGTGCAGTTTTGGGGTGCTACTCCCTGATTGGTAATAACTGCTGCCGCCGTAAAGGCACGGGCAGTTGGAAACCCGGCGTAGGACTGAGAGACTGGCACGCTGGCAGCCACGCTGGGCACAGGGGTCTAAGGGAAACCCATACCAAACGCAGGATGGAAAAAAAACGTAAACACTCGGATTAAGACCAAACCTCTAAATCTAGTAGGAAAGTGTCACCTGGGGGGGCAAATAGGGGGCCCTTATATGAATGGGGCAATAGAGCCGCGTTTCTATCCCTACGAAACCGACGCAAGGCGAGCAACTGGAATTCTGCTCTTTCCGAGACATTAAAAATCAAAATATTGAATTTTTTTTTAAAAAAACAAAACAAAAAACTTTACACGATTAAAAATTTGAAATTTGACAATATTTAAATTCCCCCCTTCCAGTTACGATCTGACTCCTAAACCGCTCATAAAGTGATTTACAGAGAAAAAAAAATGCCCAACATTGCTTTAACCCTTCAGCTGCCAGATGTGCCACAAATCCATAGTCAGCGTTTTCTTTTCCAGCAAAATGGCACAAAAAAACCCCCCCAAAACTAAAAAAACACAGGAAATTTGCAGAACTACAACTCCCAGAATTCTCAACAAAATATCAGCCACATTGTCCACAAGCAACAGATTAACCCTTCCGGTTCCAGGCCCAATAAATTGATCCATACAAACTGGCACTTGTTACAATTACGCCTGAATCTGTCCCTCTGTGCCCTCCCTACGTGGATTTTATTAGGAAACATTTATATTGGGAACTGCCACTCACTAAGGAAAAACTTGATGCCAATTCAGCAGATATTTGAGCCATTTACCAAATAAAACAAAGCAAACAGATCTATAAATATATATAAAAATCCCAATTAATTCTATAGGGTGCAAGTAGGTTGATTAGCAGAAAAGACAATATTATTACATATTATTATTACATATATTTAACATTATTCTCTACTCCCCGCAGCATATTCAGCACAAGCGTTAGAGCAGTTAGAGCAGCCGGGCAGGGGGGCCCCAGTGCAAAATGGGCATTTTTAGACATTTAACTAATTATACATTATGCCTGGTACAGATCTTGGCAGTTGGGCACTGGGATAAAGTGGCATATGGGGTACATGGCAGGGGGTCTGTGGGGCACTGAATGGGTTTAATATTCTGCCTTTCATTTAACAGCTGCCCCTTTGGATACAAGGTGTTTAGTATATAGGTGCCCAGTATATAGCAGTGACTGGGGGAGCACTAGCCAAGCTGGCATGGGATTATGGGCATTCGCTGGTTAATGTGCCCAGCAGATGTGTAGGAATGGCACTACAGCGGCACTATGCAGTTCTGCCCCATGTTACACTGGGCAGTCGCTTCCACACAGTTAAAAGAATAGAATTAAACATACAATGTGCCATCTGTGCCAAGTTTACACAGCAACACAGCGACACTGGCACATTAATAATAATAGGGATTTAATAATAGGGGTCTCTATTAAACTGCAATATTCTACATACAGTCTAACGAGGGTTCAGTATATATAAATGTATATAACAGGGATGGGGGCAATTGAGTTAGATATACTGGGCCTTTGGGGTATCTCCCATATACAGGGATAGAGCACTGGCAGTGGTTCTGGTTCTGTATAACTGGATCTGGGATTCTGCTGCCTGGACCCTAATATATATATATATATATATAGTGACAATATGGATACATTGTGTATAAGGGACTGGGGACACATTTGGGCACATTTCCTCCCAGAAGCTTTAGAGAACTGATATGGGGATCCCTCTATGGAAATACAGGACCCATATATTCCCAATATGCCCAATATATATACATTCTAACATAGGGGCTCATGGAAGTGAGTATAGAAATGTAGTATGGAGGCAATAATCCTGCATTGTGAGTCTGGGGGGCATTTAGTAAATGCGCTATTTCCAGCCATAACGCTAATTTGGCTCCATATATAATATATATATACTCTGTATAGAAGCGATAGGGGCAACTGCTGGGCTCACTGACCCAATATAGACACATTCTAACATATGAGCTGATAGAAGTGAGTATAGAAATGGAGTATGGGGGTAATAATCCTGCATTGTGAGTCTGGGGGGCATTTAGTAAATGCGCTATTTCCAGCCATAACGCTAATTTAGCTCCATATATACTATATATATACACTCTGTATAGAAGCGATGGGGCAACTGCTGGGCTCACTGGCAACACGTACCTACCTGCCTTCTGCTAAATGTACTATTTATAGCGATGGCGCTAAGTTGCCCATACCGCTGTACATACACAGCACCGGGGTGGCGCTGGATACAGTCTGTGGGTGCATTTTGGGCGCAGGCGGTATGTTTGGTGGGAAGGAGGGAATTGCGCCGAGTTGCACTGGCCCTGCGGCAGGTTAGTAAATAGCCCCCGGCACTCACCTTGAAAGCCACCGGCAGGGTCTTGTTGCAGCGCCAGTGGGAGGGCAGCACTGAGCACAGGAAGTTGGGGCTGTCAGTCCGCACCAGCTCGGCCGGGTGATCCGCGATGATCTCCACCATGGTCCGGTTATCGGGAGCCCGCAGCCGGGGGACCGCCGCCCCCTCCTGTTGCTGCGGCTGCTGGGACTGTTGGGGCTGCTGCGGGCCGCCCACCGGGCTCACGTCGCTCATCTTGCCGGGCTGGAGGCTGTTGGAGGGCGGGCTGAACCTCCGGCTGGTGCTGGGATCTACGGGAATACGCATCACAACAGCCAGGGGTTATTAGCAAGGCGGGGGCAGCAGGGGGGTAACAAGGAGGGGATGCGGCACCCACTTACTGACAGGGCACAGTGCCCGGCATGGGCACAGGGGGGCAAGCAGGTACCGGTGGGGCAGCAGGAGGGCTCCCTAGCGAGTCTGAGGGACTGGGCGGCAGTTACAGTGAGTGCGGCTTCCCCCGCTGGGCAGTCCCTGTGAGGCTGTCGGGGTGCAGGGAGCAGTAATTGGCGGAGCGGCCCCGGAGCGCTGTGAGCAGCGGAACCCTGTGCGGAACCCTGTGCGGAACCCTGTGCGGAACCCTGTGCGGCCGCGGAGCGGGCTGGGAGATGGGATAAGCCAGGCTTGCAGCTCAGTTCCGCGCCTGGGCTCCTCAGTCCGTGTCAGTGCGGAGCGGTACTGCGGCTACTGTCCGGGCGTTACATTAGGCTCCTGGCAGCTGGAGGGCTGAGCGGCGGGCTGGCAGCTGGAGGGCTGAGCGGCGGGCTGGCAGCTGGAGGGCTGAGCGGCGGGCTGGCAGCTGGAGGGCTGAGCGGCGGGCTGGCAGCTGGAGGGCTGAGCGGCGGGCTGGCAGCTGGAGGGCTGAGCGGCGGGCTGGCAGCTGGAGGGCTGAGCGGTATGACTGAGTGGCCTTGGGGCAGGTATGGGGCAGCTCAGACCGGTGGCGGATAAAGGGACGATCTTTCCGTTGTTGCTGGAGCAGTTTCCCGGTGAGTTGTGCCAGTGTGGGTCCCCCTGCGGTACCGAGTATCCCGCCTGCATGCGAGGGCTGTGCCCCTCTGCCCCTCCGCTCTCCTACAGGCACCGGGTACTTGTGCTGCTTCCCTCTGTCTGTCTGGGCTGTGCCAGTCTGGGTCCCCTCCGGCTTGTGCCCCCGGGTGTCAGTGCTACTGGATATGCCCCGCACACACAGGATGCGCTGAATAGAGTGGGGCAGGACCTACCTACTGGGGTACCCACTGTACCGACTGCCCCTCACTAAGGGGCTCCTTTGTCTCCTCTCTGGGCTGTGGGGCAGTCACTGCCAGGCTGTCATTGTAGGGGGGCTGTCAGTGTTGGGGCGCAGGGTACCAGCCCTATAACTGCCCCAGTGCTTCTAGCCGAGCAGTCTATGGGAACAGTCACTAAGAGACTCCCGGGGTATAGGTGCTGCCCTCTCTCAGCCTATTTGGTATCCCTTCGCTGCCTGTCTCTGGGTGATGCCTCCTATACCAGGGGGAGTCTCTCTCTGATGTCTCTTTCTGAAGTCTCTATGATGAAAGGAACAGTCTCTGGGTGATGTTGCTATAGTGAAGGCACAGTCTCTCTCTATAGCAATAGGGACAGTCTCATTCCCTGGGTGATGTCTCTTGCTACTTTCAGACAGGGGAATCCAGCCCGACCCCCAGCTCTATCAGTGCCGGTACCTGAGTGCCCTCATTGTGCCCATCCCGCAGTGCCCGGGGCCGTATCCCAGCCAGGCTGCCCGGGGGGGGGGGGGGGAGAGCGGCTGAGTCCGGCGGTGCAGTCCGTTACATGGAGCCAGTCCTGCTGGAACCCCCACTACTCCTTAGTCAATAAGCCGGGGGTGATGGCAGTGTTTCCTGAGGTTCGCTGCTGCGGGGGGCTGGGGGGCTGCGGTCTGCAGATGGGAAAGCCGCAGTTTTTCTCCGGGAGGCTGGGTTTGGGCTGATTAGGGGCTTTTGCGGTTTATATACAGAGACCTGAGTGCCGGGGAGACGCGCAGACATGTGGTGCGCACAGCGATTAGCATTTCCCAGCCTGCCCCTGTCCTGCCCCTGTCTCTACTCCTGCCCCTACTCCTGCCCCTGTCTCTACTCCTGCCCCTACTCCTGCCCCTACCCCTACTCCTGCCCCTACTCCTGCCCCTGTCTCTACTCCTGCCCCTACTCCTGCCCCTACCCCTACTCCTGCCCCTGCCCCTGTCCTGCCCCTACTCCTACCCCTACTCCTGCGCCTGTCTCTACTCTTGCCCCTACTCCTGCCCCTACTCCTGCCCCTACCCCTACTCCTGCCCCTACTCCTGCCCCTACCCCTACTCCTGCCCCTACCCCTACTCCTGCCCCTACCCCTACTCCTGCCCCTACTCCTGCCCCTACCCCTACTCCTGCCCCTACCCCTACTCCTGCCCCTACCCCTACTCCTGCCCCTACTCCTGCCCCTACCCCTACTCCTGCCCCTACCCCTACTCCTGCCCCTACCCCTATTCCTGCCCCTACCCCTACTCCTGCCCCTACCCCTACTCCTGCCCCTGTCTCTTCTCCTGTCCCTACTCCTGCCCCTGTCCTGCCCCTGTCTCTACTCCTGCCCCTACTCCTGCCCCTACCCCTACTCCTGCCCCTGTCTCTACTCCTGCCCCTACCCCTACTCCTGCCCCTGTCTCTACTCCTGCCCCTACTCCTGCCCCTACCCCTACTCCTGCCCCTGTCTCTACTCCTGCCCCTACCCCTACTCCTGCCCCTGTCTCTACTCCTGCCCCTACTCCTGCCCCTGTCCTGCCCCTGTCTCTACTCCTGCCCCTACTCCTGCCCCTGTCCTGCCCCTGTCTCTACTCCTGCCCCTACTCCTGCCCCTGTCTCTACTCCTGCCCCTACTCCTGACCCTACCCCTACTCCTGCCCCTACTCCTGCCCCTACTCCTGCCCCTACCCCTACTCCTGCCCCTGTCTCTACTCCTGCCCCTACCCCTACTCCTGCCCCTACCCCTACTCCTGCCCCTACCCCTTCTCCTGCCCCTGTCTCTACTCCTGCCCCTACCCCTACTCCTGCCCCTGTCTCTACTCCTGCCCCTACCCCTACTCCTGCCCCTACCCCTACTCCTGCCCCTACCCCTACTCCTGCCCCTACCCCTACTCCTGCCCCTACTCCTGCCCCTACCCCTACTCCTGCCCCTACTCCTGCCCCTACCCCTACTCCTGCCCCTACCCCTACTCCTGCCCCTACTCCTGCCCCTACCCCTACTCCTGCCCCTACCCCATCTCCTGCCCCTACTCCTGCCCCTACTCCTGCCCCTACCCCATCTCCTGCCCCTACTCCTGCCCCTACTCCTGCCCCTACTCCTGCCCCTACCCCTACTCCTGCCCCTACTCCTACCCCTACTCCTGCCCCTACACCTACTCCTGCCCCTACTCCTGCCCCTGTCCTGCCCCTGTCTCTACTCCTGCCCCTACTCCTGCCCCTGTCTCTACTCCTGCCCCTACTCCTGCCCCTACCCCTACTCCTGCCCCTACTCCTGCCCCTACTCCTGCCCCTACCCCTACTCCTGCCCCTGTCTCTACTCCTGCCCCTACCCCTACTCCTGCCCCTACCCCTACTCCTGCCCCTACCCCTTCTCCTGCCCCTGTCTCTACTCCTGCCCCTACCCCTACTCCTGCCCCTGTCTCTACTCCTGCCCCTACCCCTACTCCTGCCCCTACCCCTACTCCTGCCCCTACCCCTACTCCTGCCCCTACTCCTGCCCCTACCCCTACTCCTGCCCCTACTCCTGCCCCTACCCCTACTCCTGCCCCTACCCCTACTCCTGCCCCTACTCCTGCCCCTACCCCTACTCCTGCCCCTACCCCATCTCCTGCCCCTACTCCTGCCCCTACTCCTGCCCCTACTCCTGCCCCTACCCCATCTCCTGCCCCTACTCCTGCCCCTACTCCTGCCCCTACTCCTGCCCCTACCCCTACTCCTGCCCCTACTCCTACCCCTACTCCTGCCCCTACACCTACTCCTGCCCCTACTCCTGCCCCTACCCCTACTCCTGCCCCTACTCCTACTCCTGCCCCTACCCCTACTCCTGCCCCTGTCTCTACTCCTGCCCCTTCTCCTGCCCCTACTCCTGCCCCTACTCCTGCCCCTACCCCTACTCCTGCCCCTACTCCTGCCCCTACCCCTACTCCTGCCCCTACCCCTACTCCTGCCCCTACTCCTGCCCCTACCCCTACTCCTGCCCCTACACCTACTCCTGCCCCTACTCCTGCCCCTACTCCTGCCCCTACCCCTACTCCTGCCCCTACTCCTACTCCTGCCCCTACTCCTACTCCTGCCCCTACCCCTACTCCTACTCCTGCCCCTGCCCCTACTCCTGCCCCTACTCCTGCCCCTACTCCTGCCCCTGTCTCTACTCCTGCCCCTACCCCTACTCCTGCCCCTACTCCTGCCCCTGTCTCTACTCCTGCCCCTACCCCTACTCCTGCCCCTGTCTCTACTCCTGCCCCTACTCCTGCCTCTGTCTCTATTCCTGCCCCTGCCCCTGTCTCTACTCCTGCCCCTGTCCTGCCCCTGCCCCTACTCCTACCCCTATCCTTACTCCTACTCCTGCCCCTATCCTTACTCCTACTCCTGCCCCTACTCTTGCCCCTACTCCTGTCCCTGTTCCTACTGCCCTTACTGCTGCCCCTGCCCTTACTGCTCCTGCACCTGCCCCTGTTGCCCCTACTGTTGCCCCTGCTGCTGACCCTGCTCCTGCTGCCCGTCTCTGCCCCTACTGCTCCTGCCCCTGCTGCTACCCCTGTTCCTGCCCCTGTTGCTGCCAAACTCACTAGGTGCCCCCCAGTCCCACATGCCAATCAGCAGGCGCTGGGGTCACTGGGGGTTACAATGCAGGCCGGCACCCCCCCACCCACCCTGGCAGGGGTACTGAGCTGCTGGGGCATTTGCTGAGTAGCTGTAAAGAGGAAACGGCAGAACTGTATGACACAATGTACGTACCAATTGCGCCCTGCGCCTCCCTGAGCACAGCGCATTAGCAGCGACTCTCCCAACCTCTTGGCGCTGCCAGGACACAGGGTAGGGTGCTGTGTGGGGGGTTTGGATGGCTGGGGGGCGCTATCACATCCCTGGGGCATTTTTATACCATGTTTGTCCCAAGCTTTGCGCATCATAGCACTGTGTGCCCAGCAATAATACCCCCAGCCCTGCCCCCTCATCTTACTCACAGTACATCGCGTTACTGGGTGAGGGCACCGGGCGCTGCTATTGCGCAATGGATTAACCCACTGGCTGCTGGAGAGGCTGCCATCAAGTGTCCAGAGGTGCTTCTTATGGATATATCTATAGGGGTGTGTGTATTTATATGGTTAGGGTTCTCTGTCCTTTATCCTAAAGTCACTGTCTCTGTGTCAGAGAGGCAAAGAATTAGGGCACAATTAGGGCTGTCTCTTTGTCTTTCTTTATATCTATCATCTGTCTGTCTATTATTTATCTATCCTCTGATCCCTTTACCTGTAACACATGCTTCCTTGTGGGTCTGGTTAGACTATATCTATCTATCTATCTATCTATCTATCTATCTATCATCTATCTATCATCTATCTATCTATCTATCATCTATCTATCTATCTATCTATCTATCTATCTATCATCTATCTATCTATCTATATCTATCTATCTATCATCTATCTATCATCATCTATCTCCATCTATCATCTATCTATCTATCTATCTATCTATCATCTATCTATATCTATCTATCATCTATCTATCTATCTATCTATCTATCTATCTATCATCTATCTATCATCATCTATCTCCATCTATCATCTATCTATCTATCATCTATCTATATCTATCTATCATCTATCTATCTATCATCTATCTATCTATCATCTATCTATCTATCATCTATCTATCTATCTATTATCTATCTATCTGTCATCTATCTATCATCATCTATCTCCATCTATCATCTATCTATCTATCTATCTATCTATCATCTATCTATCTATCTATCATCTATCTGTCATCTATCTATCATCATCTATCTCTATCTATCTATCTATCTATCATCTATCTATCTATCTATCTATCTATCTATCTATCTATCTATCATCTATCTATCTCTTGCGAGGGGACATGATTACTCTGTACAAGTACATTAGAGGGGATTATAGGCAGTTGGGGGATGTTCTTTTTTCCCATAAAAACAATCAGCGCACCAGAGGTCACCCCTTTAGATTAGAGGAACAGAGCTTCCATTTGAAGCAGCGTAGGTGGTTTTTCACGGTGAGGGCAGTGAGGTTGGGGAATGCCCTTCCTAGTGATGGGGTAATGGCAGACTCTGTTAATGCCTTTAAGAGGGGCCTGGATGAGTTTTTGAACAAGCAGAATATCCAAGGCTATTGTGATACTAATATCTACAGTTAGTATTACTGGTTGTATATATATAGTTTATGTATGTGAGTGTATAGATTGGTTAGTATAGGTTGTGTGCTGGGTTTACTCGGATGGGTTGAACTTGATGGACAATGGTCTTTTTTCAACCCTATGTAACTATGTAACTATGTAACTATCTATCTATCTATCTATCATCTATCTATATCTATCTATCATCTATCTATCTATCATCTATCTATCTATCTATCTATCTATCTATCTATCTATCTATCTATCATCATCTATCTCCATCTATCATCTATCTATCTATCTATCTATCTATCTATCTATCAATCATCTATCTATATCTATATATCTATCTATCATCTATCTATCTATCTATCTATCTATCTATCATCTATCTCTATCTATCTATCTATCATCTATCTATCTATCTATCTATCTATCATCTATCTATCATCTATCTATCTATCTATCATCTATCTATCTATCTATCTATCATCTATCTATCTATCTATTATCTATCTATCTGTCATCTATCTATCATCATCTATCTCCATCTATCATCTATCTATCTATCTATCTATCTATCATCTATCTATCTATCTATCTATCTATCTATCTATCTATCTATCATCTATCTGTCATCTATCTATCATCATCTATCTCTATCTATCTATCTATCTATCATCTATCTATCTATCTATCTGTCTATCTATCTAGATATTGATGTTTCTTTCTGTCTTTCTTTCTTTATCTATTGATCTATATCTGTCTGTCTATCTATTGATCTATATCTTTCTTTCTTTCTTTCTTTCTTTCTTTCTTTCTTTCTTTCTTTCTTTCTTTCTTTCTTTCTTTCTTTCTTTCTTTCTTTCTTTCTTTCTTTCTTTCTTTCTTTCTTGTCTATCAGTGATACAAATGCCTGCCCCCTGGCTGTTGTTAAACTGTAACTCCCAGTGTCCCAGCTGCAGGGCCAAACATTGGGTGCTATTCCTGCGCCCATTGAGCAATACATGTTCCAGTTATTAATACTCTATTTTGAGCTGTGTGTGTGTGTGGGGGGGGGGGGGGGGGGGGATGTTCTGTTCCTGCCATTGATGCTCTGGCTATTCCTAGCCCTATTGGCTGCTGCTATTCCTAGCCCTATTGGCTGCTGCTATTTCTAGCCCTATTGGCTGCTGCTATTTCTAGCCCTATTGGCTGCTGCTATTCCTAGCCCTATTGGCTGCTGCTATTCCTAGCCCTATTGGCTGCCGCTATTCCTAGCCCTATTGGCTGCTGCTATTATTAAGCCTTTACAGAAACTGACTCAGCAGCCCTTCAGGCTGGTAGCCCACCTCTTTGGCACAGAAGGGGTGCTGGCATAGTGATTTAGGCTGCTTAACCCATATACTGCTGAGTGCCCTTACAATGTACTGGTGCACATAACCCTTTGCGTGCTGGTCTGTGTCAGGTATTAACCTCTTGCATGCTGCAGGCTGCTGTCTTTGTGATTTAGTGTGAAACTCTTTGGCTGCCAGAGGAAGATGCAATAAACTGAAGGGCTTGTCATGCCACAATGGGTTCTGCTTTAACCCCTCAATTACCAAAAACAATGACAATTCTTAACTTCACACAAACCACCTTTGTGGCCACACAACTTGCCACAGAGTTTTGCTATATTAACCCCTTAATTAAGAAACCAACCACATTGCTATCTTTTATTTTACACCCCCCCCCCCCAAACACACACAATAACCCTTATAACTGCTGCCTGTGTTGAGGATTCCACAAGTATAATTTCTGGCTGCATTGTAATGAACTACAACTCACACTTAACCCAATGCAATATTAACACTCAAATCAAAAGCTCAGGGAGGTGGGGGTGAGAGACAAGAGAAGTGCCCCGCTAGGCTGCTCTTACCCTCATCCATTCAGCACACTCCTGGCACAAAAGAAATTCATTGGTTGATGTCTACTCATGTGACGCAAGTAATGGGGCAAAGCTTTACTGTCCAGAGTAGTAGATGTCTCTGCTGTATGTGCTGCCCCCTGCTGGAGAAGGTGTGACGGTGTGAAACAGGGAGAGTGCTATAGGTATAGGACCTGTTATCCAGAATGCTTGGGACCTGGGGCTTTCCGTATAAGGGGTCTTTCCGTAATTTGGATCTCCATACCTTAAGTCTACTAAAAAAATATTTACACATCATTTAAACCTAATAGGATGGTTCTGCCCCCAATAAGGGGTAATTATATCTTAGTTGGGATCAAGTACAGGTACTGTTTTATTATTACAGAGAAAAGGGAATCATTTAACCATTAAATAAACCCAATAGGACTGTTCTGCCCCAATAAGGGGTAATTATATCTTAGTTGGGGTCAAGTACAGGTACTGTTTTATTATTACAGAGAAAAGGGAATCATTTAACCATGAAATAAACCCAATAGGGCTGTTCTGCCCCCAATAAGGGGTAATTATATCTTAGTTGGGATCAAGTACAGGTACTGTTTTATTATTACAGAGAAAAGGGAATCATTTAACCATTAAATAAACCCAATAGGGCTGTTCTGCTCCCAATAAGGGGTAATTATATCTTAGTTGGGATCAAGTACAGGTACTGTTTTATTATTACAGAGAAAAGGGAATCATTTAACCATGAAATAAACCCAATAGGGCTGTTCTGCCCCCAATAAGGGGTAATTATATCTTAGTTGGGATCAAGTACAGGTACTGTTTTATTATTACAGAGGAAAAGGAAACCATTTTTAAAAATTAGAATTATTTGCTTATAATGGAGTCTATGGGAGATGGTTTTTCCATAATTCGTAGCTTTCTGGATAATGGATTTCCGGATAAGGGATCCTATACCTGTACCTGTATAGCCCCCAGCTCCATCCTAGCCCCTTTCCCTTTGCTACCTTCTTGCTTTGCCCACTTACCCCATACATAATGTCAGTGCATTATTACCCTTCTATTACCTGTCTGGCTAATTATAATTAGGAGGCTGCCCTGACACAGGGTGGGCCTGGCTTTCAGAACAGCCTAGGAACATGAAATATCTTCTGTTAATAAGAAGGGGAGGTATATTTACCCTGCACTCCACACTTCCTTATTAAGATATTCAAGGAAAACCATTGGAGGAAGTGGAGAGAGTTCAGATAATGACTTCCCTTTGTTGTTTTAAGAAAAGGGGGGGTTTCATATCACAACTTTCTCATCATGATCCAACCCCTTAGCGCTCAATTTATTCCCAGTGATGGAAAAATCCCTTTATTAATTGAAGTTGCAATATCTGTATCCAGGTTGCCATTCTGAAAACTTGCACCCCCTTCAAGCCCCCCGTTTCCCTTCACGAATGCCAATATAAAGATTCTGGAGTATGCTAAAAATGTAACCCTTTCAGCCCCAGCGGGTTGTGCAATTCAACGCTGCGTAGGTTTATTTGCTCATATAATCAGGCAGTCTCTCCGGTTACATTTATTTAATGCAGAGAAGAATGCACTGGGCACTCTCAGCATTCAAGTGTTTATTTAACAGTAATAATATATATATATATATATCACTAAAGCCCAATCCATTTCTACTTCTATATGGGGCCCGGTATAAGGGCAGAGACACACTGGGCTGCTTGGATTTATCCATTATTATTGCTTAGTCAGCATTTATAATGCTGTCTGTGCAAAGCTGTCTGTAGCAATGTGTTGATTGTTAGGAGAGTTGGAATAACAGGTATGGGTAACACTCTCTGCTGCTTTCAGATAATAGCCTCTGGGAAGGGACTGTGGCTGTGGGATAGCAGGTATAGTAGGGAGAGATGGTGCCTATAGTAGCAGTGGGGGGATAATAGCCTCTGGGAAGGGACTGGGGCTGTGGGATAGCAGGTATAGTAGGGAGAGATGGTGCCTATAGTAGCAGTGGGGGGATAATAGCCTCTGGGAAGGGACTGGGGCTGTGGGATAGCAGGTATAGTAGGGAGAAATGATGCCTATAGTAGCAGTAGGGGGATAATAGCCTCTGGGAAGGGACTGGGGCTGTGGGATAGCAGGTATAGTAGGGAGAGATGGTGCCTATAGTAGCAGTAGGGGGATAATAGCCTCTGGGAAGGACTGGGGCTGTGGGATAGCAGGTATAGTAGGGAGAGATGGTGCCTATAGTAGCAGTGGGGGTATAATAGCCTCTGGGAAGGGACTGGGGGCTGTGGGATAGCAGGTATAGTAGGGAGAGATGGTGCCTATAGTAGCAGTGGGGGGATAATAGCCTCTGGGAAGGGACTGGGGCTGTGGGATAGCAGGTATAGTAGGGAGAGATGGTGCCTATAGTAGCAGTGGGGGATAATAGCCTCTGGGAAGGGACTGGGGGCTGTGGGATAGCAGGTATAGTAGGGAGAGATGGTGCCTATAGTAGCAGTGGGGGTATAATAGCCTCTGGGAAGGGACTGGGCTGTGGGATAGCAGGTTATAGTAGGGAGAGATGGTGCCTATAGTAGCAGTGGGGGATATAGCCTCTGGGAAGGGACTGGGGCTGTGGGGATAGCAGGTATAGTAGGGAGAGATGGTGCCTATAGTAGCAGTGGGGGATAATAGCCTCTGGGAAGGGACTGGGGCTGTGGGATAGCAGGTATAGTAGGAGAGATGGTGCCTATAGTAGCAGTGGGGGATAATAGCCTCTGGGAAGGGACTGGGGCTGTGGGATAGCAGGTATAGTAGGGAGAGATGGTGCCTATAGTAGCAGTGGGGGGATAATAGCCTCTGGGAAGGGACTGTGGCTGTGGGATAGCAGGTATAGTAGGGAGAGATGGTGCCTATAGTAGCAGTGGGATAAT
Source organism: Xenopus tropicalis (assembly GCF_000004195.4). NCBI lineage: Eukaryota > Metazoa > Chordata > Amphibia > Anura > Pipidae > Xenopus > Xenopus tropicalis. The sequence goes on from NC_030681.2 coordinate 147,597,654, forward strand.
AGCCTCTGGGAAGGGACTGGGGCTGTGGGATAGCAGGTATAGTAGGGAGAGATGGTGCCTATAGTAGCAGTGGGGGGGATAATAGCCTCTGGGAAGGGACTGGGGCTGTGGGATAGCAGGTTATAGTAGGGAAGAGATGGTGCCTATAGTAGCAGTGGGGGAATAATAGCCTCTGGGAAGGGACTGGGGCTGTGGGATAGCAGGTATAGTAGGGAGAGATGGTGCCTATAGTAGAAGTGGGGGGATAATAGCCTCTGGGAAGGGACTGTGGCTGTGGGATAGCAGGTATAGTAGGGAGAGATGGTGCCTATAGTAGCAGTGGGGGGATAATAGCCTCTGGGAAGGGACTGGGGCTGCGGGATAGCAGGTATAGTAGGGAGAGATGGTGCCTATAGTAGCAATGGGATAATAGCCTCTGGGAAGGGACTGGGGCTGTGGGATAGCAGGTATAGTAGGCAGAGATGGTGCCTATAGTAGCAGTGGGGGGATAATAGCCTCTGAGAAGAGACTGGGGCTGTGGTATAGCAGGTATAGTAGGGAGAGATGGTGCCTATAGTAGCAGTGGGGGGGGATAATAGCCTCTGGGAAGGGACTGGGGCTGTGGGATAGCAGGTATAGTAGGGAGAGATGGTGCCTATAGTAGCAGTGGGGGGATAATAGCCTCTGGGAAGGGACTGGGGCTGTGGGATAGCAGGTATAGTAGGGAGAGATGGTGCCTATAGTAGCAGTGGGGGATAATAGCCTCTGGAAGGGACTGGGGCTGTGGGATAGCAGGTATAGTAGGGAGAGATGGTGCCTATAGTAGCAGTGGGGGGATAATAGCCTCTGGGAAGGGACTGGGGCTGTGGGATAGCAGGTATAGTAGGGAGAGATGGTGCCTATAGTAGCAGTGGGGGGATAATAGCCTCTGGGAAGGGACTGGGGAATACAGACAGGCTTGTGTGTGAGTATACCCTAACTCATTTATTTACAGTATATAAAGTGGGTGCCCTAATAGCCCTCGCTGATTAATGCTAATTCTGTTGGGTGAAACCAACTAAAACTGAGGGGTCAGCAGAAAAAAACTACTGAACTTAGTCATTTTCCTGCCAATGGGATCTGCATCTGCTGCTGGAATATAGGAAAAAATTAACTTTTCCGTCACAGGGGTGAGCTGTCGCCCAACTCAGACTGCAGGAGGCAGGAATCCGGTCACTGGGCGAGTGTGAGCGCAGGGCGCTAGGGGCTGCAGCATCGCCAGTAACCCATTCACTGCCACAATGTTTCGCTGCTCTCACTCTTTTGCTTTTTTTTCATTTCTATTTTTGCCATCGCTGTTTCCTAATTTTGGTTTCCCAAATGTTGCTGAACTGCAACTCCCAGCCTCCCCCCAACACAGAATCAAAGAATAAGGCTTTCTGTTTAACATACAAGGTTCTACATGATCCCTTTACCTGTAGCACGTGGTTCCTTATGGATCAAAACTATATAATCTATCATCTATCTATCTACTATCTATCTCTCCAATCTATCTATTGGTCTATCTGTCTATCATCTATCTATTAATCTATCTATCTGTCTATCTATTTATCTATCATCTATCATTTATCATCTATCTATCCATCAATTAATCTATCTATCTATCTATTGATCTATCCATCTATCTATCTATCTATCATTTATCATCTATCTATCTATCATCTATTGATCTATCTGTATAATATCTAATCTATCTATCTATCTATCTATCTATCTATCTATCTATCTATCTGTTAACTATCTATCCAGCCATCTATCTATCATCTATCTAATCTATCTATAATTTATCTATCTACTATCTATCTATCTATCCATCCGCCAATCTATTGGTCTATCTGTCCATCATCTATCTATGAATCTATCTATCATCTATCTATCTATCCATCTATCTATCTATCTATCTATCTATCTGTCTATCTATTTATCTATCTATCATTTATCATCTATCAATCAATTAATCTGTCTATCGATCTATCTATTTACTATCTATCTATCTATCTATCTATCTATCTATCTATTGGTCTATCCATCTATCTATCATTTATCATCTATCTATCTATAATCTATTGATCTATCTACTATCTATCTAATCTATCTAATCTATCTATTTACTATCCAGCCATCTATCTGTTGGTCTACCTATCTATCTATAATCTATGTGTCTATCTATCTATCTATCTATCATCTTTCTATCTATCTATCTATCATCTATCTATCTATCTATTGGTCTATCCATCTATCTATCATTTATCATCTATCTATCTATAATCTATTGATCTATCTACTATCTATCTAATCTATCTATCTATCTATCTATTTACTATCCAGCCATCTATCTGTTGGTCTACCTATCTATCTATAATCTATGTGTCTATCTATCTATCTATCTATCATCTATCTATCTATCTATCAATCTATCTATCTATCTATCTATTTATCTATCTATTTACTATCCAGCCATCTATCTATAATCTATCTATCTATCTCTCTATCTATCATCTATCTATCTATCTATCTATCTATCTATCTATCTATCTATCTATCTATCTATCTATCTAATCTATCTATCTATCTATTTACTATCCAGCCATCTATCTGTTGGTCTACCTATCTATCTATAATCTATCTATCTCTCTCTATCTATAATCTATCTCTCTATCTATCATCTATCTATCTATCTATCTATCTATCTAATCTATCTATCTATCTATTTACTATCCAGCCATCTATCTGTTGGTCTACCTATCTATCTATAATCTATGTGTCTATCTATCTATCTATCTATCTATCTATCATCTATCTATCTATTTATCTATCTATCTACTGTATCTATCTATCTATCTATCTATCTACCTATCATCTATCTATCTATCTATCTATCTATCTATCTATCTATCTATCTATCTATATCTATCTATCATCTATCTATCTATCTATCTATCTATCTATCTATCTATCTATCCACAGTACTGTCAGCTAAGGTATGCAGTATGGCAGCCCCGTATGTATTAATGCTATGCCCTATGTGCCATGATGGTGTGTGACAGTAATGCTAATGGGGCCGGGGGCAGGGGGGCTTTGCAGGGAAACCCATAAGCAAAGTGGGTCGGTCCCGTGCAGCAGGCAGAGCATGGCCATATTCAAAGCAGCTCTTCCTCTATTCAGGGAACGGCCCGCGAGGGAGAATGGGCACATTTGTTTGAAATATGCATTTATTTGCAATATCCAAAGGGGGAAGAGGTTAACTCCTTCTTTGCAATCTGAACAGGATTTAAGCCCCATGGGTGCCGATGTTATGTGTTACTGGGCAGATGTGCCCCCCAGCCTCGCCGCCATAAGCATGGCATTTACAGTGTACAAGAATGCTACTGGCTCTTATATAACAAACTCCCTCCATAAAGAATAAGACACAAGTCTGTGAAACGCAAGGGGTTAAAGGCAATTCTACCGCTCTATTAAGCAAGTTGTACAGAGTTAAAGCTGTAGGTGGCGCTAACCTGTAATCAGCTCCTAATTCTGTAGGGTCCCTCACCCGGGGGGGCACAGTTATTAGCTCACTGCTCGCCTGGCCCTCCTGGAAGGTGCTTACAAGTAAAATAGGGAACAAAGGAATAAAAAACCCTTTGCATCCATGACCTCCCCACAATCTGCCCCGGCCATGCCTCAAATATGTCAAAGCACCAGGATCCATCCAAACCCCACCCACTCTCCCCCCTTCCTTATCTAGGCTCCTCCCTGTCGCAGGGCCCCTGACCCCTGTACCCTCCTGATGGCAACTCTTATTATTACCCATAGCAGCTACTTAGAGATTTCATTTTTATACCTTCAGTAGACAGATAAAAGCTGATTGTTGATTGGCTGCCCAGTGTTAGTAAATTAGCACGCTTGTGCCACACATTTAAAGATCTTTTTTTTTTATTTTTATTTTGAAATGTATTTTTATTAAGCTTTTTAAACAACACAAAATTAACAAAACAAGCATAATTGAATATAGAAAAGTAAGAGAGAGAAAGAGTGAGTGTAAGACAGTGGAAATAATCAAATGAAATGGAATGGGGGGGCAATTATGGGAACTGGGATTTTTAATGCACACATGGGCTAATAAACTGCCAACTTGGTCTGGAGGGGCTGAGCTGGCAGTTACTATCTGCCTGGGTATTACCACATTTACTACCTATGTTGTATTTATTAAAAGGCGGTGTCGGACTGGGGGTGTCTAAGACCCACTGGGGCAATTTCACTCTCCGCACTAGCGATTTCAGGCCAGATGTCGGTCAGACAGGCCCGTCGTTAGTGCCCATACATGGTTTGATAAGCTGCCGAATCGGTCCGATATCAGCAGCTAGAATCAAGCCGTGTATGGCCACCTGAAGTGTGGGGGGCTGAGCCGCCTCAGGGGCTGAAAATCCCCCTGGGTGGATGGTATAAGTTGCTAGAAGGGCTTTGGGTCGGGGTCGGTGGGGCCCACTGGGTTTTTTCCCGGTGTCCCGCTGTCCCAGTCCAACTCTGATTACAACACAATAACATTCAGTAGTGTGAAGACCCCAAACCAAGACCCCCCGTGCTGCAAGGCAGGCACTGCCACCACAGTTGCCCCCTCTGCCATTCCCCTTATAGTAATTCTCTTCCCAAACACAATTATTCCTTGTCGAGTACAGAAATCCACATTCACCTGAACAGCGGGTGTCGGCAGAAATAAAGAGCCATCTGTTGCACGTGCCTTGGGTTTCATGACTTTTTCCATCCTAATTAATGTCATTTATCCTATTTTCCGCTAGACCTTAAATTCCCTCTTGGGGGGGCACCTGAATATGATGAAAGGGCCGTGGCTGCGAATCTGACATTCCTTTATCATGTCTGATCTTCCTGCCAGCAAATAAACTGAGTACAGAGTTCCTATTATCTCAGCATTCCTCTCCCTTTATTCCTGTGGATACAAAGAGACTAACATACACAAACAAACAACGTACAAGGCAGCGAGCCCCGGGGCTAATACGTGTGTCACGCAGGAGCCTTACATTGGGCTGGGAACATTTATATTCAACATAGGCACAACTAGTGCATCATTCATTATTTGCACTTATTTAAACATTTACTTCCCCTTAAAATGGGGTCACTGTGGGTGGAGAGGGGCAAGATTTATCTGCAGTCTCACTGCCAGGGAATATTCTTTGCTATGAACTCAATAAACAAAGCTAGAATAGAGAGAGGGCTATAGAGTCACTGTGGGAGGACAGGGTTAGTTGCCACCTTATTCCCTGCTGAAAGATTTTCCAAAAAACTGGGCAGGAAGTTTTGACCCAAACAGCCATCAAAACTGGACGGGTGGCATCCCTATACCGGGTATACATAGTCACACCCTCTCTATACGTTGGCTAACTCTGCCCAAAGTATAAAATGGAGAGGTCTCCCTTCTTCCTCCAAAACTGCAATCAACAGAGCCCCTTTTGCCTTACTTGTTCCTAAAAATGCAGGGGGTTGGTGGGCACCATCTTGCAACTCATAGGGGCAGATTTATCAAAATGGGAGCTCAATACATACATTACATACATAATACAATACATACATAATACATAAAAACTAGTGTTCTACTCATTCCTATGGGATTCTTAGAAGCATATTTATCAAATGGGGAATTCTAATTTTCACTCGTTGATAAATATGTTTCTAAAAATCCCATAGGAATGAGTAGAACATGAGTTTTTATGTATGGAGCTCTGCCCCTTAATCTCTGAAGCAATCTCTCACACAACATGGCGTTGGTTATCACTTCTGAGATATGATTAGTAGGCAAGAGATATTGCCCACCAGCCCTGCTGTACTACTATGCATTTTGGGGAACAGGTAGGGAAAAGAGGGCTGTATTTGCGGGGTACACTGGTGTAGCTCAGAAGCTAGGCCTCTCCAGGGCTACTACATTTTATACTTAGCGTTTGCTTAAAAGTACAGAACATGCGATGAAGAGTTACTGTGGGAAGATGGGAAAGATTTTTTTATTTGTATAAATTCCACTTTTTTATGGTTAAAAGCAAAGGCAGCACAGAGCAAAGCATATAGAGTCACCGTGGGTCACCTCACTCTCCCTCAGTCCCACTCTACCTCCCAGAAGAGACTACTTCTATAATTCTCCACTTTATTATGGTTATGGTCTATACCCCTGAACAATATAGGTCTCTTCCTGTTACAGTGAGAGCTGCATTATTTCTGGTCATGTGATCTCTGAGGGAGCACACAGCCCATCACAAAATGGCGGCTCAAGGGAAAGGATGTAAAAAGGCAACATTTACTGATATATATATTCCAGTTTGGTAAGATTCTTTACTAGGGCACTATGATCGCCTTGGCTTTTAAGTGAAAACTATGCCCCAGATGAAATACTTAACCAACAGATAGCTTATACTGTATCATAGAGGGACGAATGGGGAAATATGTAATATAACTGAAGCAGAGTGGGACAAAAATCATTTTCCTGTCTCTTCACAGATGGGTGGGGGGAAATGTATGAGTTTATGCTCCTATTCATTACTTGTAAAATAAAATAGTTAATAAAAAAGTACAGGGATGGGATCCCTTATCTGGAAACCCATTATCCAGAAAGCTCCGAATTATGGAAAGCCCGTCTCCCATAGATTCCATTTTAATCAAATATTTCAGAATTTTAAAACTGATTTCCTTTTTCACTGTAATAATAAAACAGTACCTGTACTTGATCCCAACTAAGATATAATTACCCCTTATTGGGGGCAGAACAGCCCTATTGGGTTTATTTAATGGTTAAATGATTCCCTTTTCTCTGTAATAATAAAACAGTACCTGTACTTGATCCCAACTAAGATATAATTACCCCTTATTGGGGGCAGAACAGCCCTATTGGGTTTATTTAATGGTTAAATGATTCCCTTTTCTCTGTAATAATAAAACAGTACCTGTACTTGATCCCAACTAAGATATAATTACCCCTTATTGGGGCAGAACAGACCTATTGGGTTTATTTCATGGTTAAATGATTCCCTTTTCTCTGTAATAATAAAACAGTACCTGTACTTGATCCCAACTAAGATATAAATAATCCTTTTTGGAGGAAAACCAATCCTATTGGGTTAAATTAATGTTTTATTGTTTTTTTAGTAGACTTAAGGTATGGAGATCCAAATTGCGGAAAAACCCCTTATCCGGAATACCCTTGGTCCCGAGCATTCTGGATAACGGATCCTATACCTGCACTTATTTACTTTAGCCAATGGAATACATAAGCTCAATGGCAATGAGAAATAGGTGTGTGATAGAACCTTTTCATGTAACCCAACACACATAGAAATTTAATATAAAATAACACTTTACAGTGTGTGTGCAGGGTTGTATATCAGCCATACATGACAGCCTTTGTCCTCAGTTTAAAGCTACAGTTAAAAACAGGACAGACTATGTTTGGGTTCCCTATTAATGTGCACCATTTCAGTAAGAACTGCACTATGGGACCTGACTCATGACCTCAACACTTGGGTCACATCACTGAATCATGAGCTCACATATTCTGCTCATTACTGCTCTGAGTACCTTTCATTTTCAAGTTCTTAAACATCTTGTAAATATTTCTTTACTCAGACGGAAAAAAAAATCCTCCCCTGGTCTCCGAGGTTTTTTAATCCTAATTTATTATATTAGCTGCTGCAACAAAGGGGCCCGAAGGGCCAGACTCGATAGTTTTCTCTCAAATTCTGTGAGTAAGCACAAGTAGGGTGAATATGTAGGCAGAACCACAGACCGCAATTACCCCATAAAGTATACTAAATGCTTACTCTCCACTCATGATTGTAGACATATAATTAATTATAATCATGTTTGCATTTGAAAACATATGGCAAAAATAACTATAAGCCTCAGTCAGGCACAGTATAGGTTCATTAAGCGTGACCATCCCTCCCTGTTCCTGCTTCCAGTCTCTTTGCTGAGGTCCTGATCATAGGTTTTCTATTCCTCATTGCTGTCCCCTACACACGGTGTCCCTTCCTATCAGGTCCTTCTTCTCTGAACATTATTCCATATAAAACCATAACCATCCTGTTGTAGTTACATTAGCATAAAGCAACATGTAAGTACTCACCCCACATCTTCCCCTAACTGGCCTTCAGGCTGGGCCCCCTTAGTTCATAACAAGGTTACAGACATATAGAAACATTGGGGTAACAGTCACCCTGCTATAGTTCCAGGGGTACCCAGGGCACAAATAAGCACTCACCCCAAATCCCCCCCTAACTGGCCTTCAGGCTGGGCCCCCTTAGCCCATAACAAGGTTACAGATATATAGAAACATTGGGGTAACAGTCACCCTGCTATAGTTCCATGGGCACCCAGGGTACATATCTCAATCCAACTGGCTTTCAGGCTGGGACTTTCCACTGCTTTGGGTAAAGTCAAAAGTGCGGTTAGTAATTATTAGTACTTGTCCGCACAAAGATCACCACACACCATAAGATGCTGCAGAATCACACAGACATGATGTAAGTGTCTTGTCTCCCCCCGCTAATTAATATTGTGGGGCATATATAGAATTATCTGCAACTTGTGCTGATGGCAAACATGAGATAAATCAAAATAATTGAACAGAGTTATTTTTGCTGAATGGCAGGTTAGTAATTAATTTGTTACTGTACAATGTGTTTGGCGCCTCCAAATACCCAGGTAAAATTATGAGATAAACACTAAAGGTTCAGCTCATTCTGATGTTAAAAAAATGTACTGTATTTAGTAGGGTTGTAGCTTTTATTTTACCAACCCACAAAATAAGAGACTTTTTGTGTAGATGAGATGAACTGAATCTGTACAGGGACAAGACATTTGATGAAATAACCATAGGACAGCAGCGGTCAAGATGGCCCATGTTCTACTGGCCAAGTTATTTGGTCCAACAAATGAATCATTAATCAATATCATTGCTCCCAGTCTTGCAGAGAAACCCCTTTGATCACCTTGCAGCACCAAATAGCAAAGGTTTTCTGCCCTTTTGGGTTCAAGCTCTTGCTTTGAGGTCCAACAATTTACCTGGTCTACCCCTGCCCTTCACCTCATAATATTGTTTACAGATAATGTCATTGTTGTATAGTTCCTAGAACATCAAGCAGAGCAAATGTTCACCCCATGTTGTTCCCCAATATGCTTTAGACTCTACCTCCCCCAGTTCACTTCTTTGGGCCACCCTATATGGGGCTAGCCTCACAGTTTGGACACCTAAGCCAAGGAGTCTTATTTCACCTGATAGTGGACTATCTCAAAATGAGATCCAAACAAAAAAAGGCTATTGCTGCAAAAGTGTCCAACAGTAGTTCCCAAACTGTAGGGTGTTCACCATGGCTGGGTTTCAGGCAGTGGTGGGGGGCTTACCCTGAAGTACATTTAGTGAGAATTGTGGTGAATGGTTATTTACTTTCCTTGACACACCTCATCTTGAAGGTTGGTTAGGGTGAGCTTTGGGGTAAATATGTATTTACTGTTCTAGATATCCTTGGAAATATGGCTGGAAATCAATATCAATAATAAAAGTGCAATACATATTCAGTACCTTGAGTTCCTCTTTAAGCAAACCACTTACTAAGCTTTAAACATAATCTTCTATATTTTGTGGTGTCCCTGTATTTCCTTCTTGTTCCTTCCATGTCCTACCACATCTCCAGTGGGCCATCTCTATGGAAGATGCTAGGTGCATTACAAACATCAATAATATTTGGGCACGCAGTATTTTTCTTTTTTACATTCGGTCGGTTGATGTTTAGCCTCAGAGTGTGAAATTCCACGTGCACAAGTGAAAGTTTGTATCCGTGAAACTTTGCAAATTCCAGCAGCACATCAGAGAGTGACCTTAGGAAACATTAGGCGGTGCCTTTGCAATTTTCACTTCGTTGTGTGACAAGGGAAGAGGCGCCGGCACGCGCTTTTGGTCTTTCTTCCCCTTTCAACCCTCTGACCAAGGTGCGTTCATGGAAGGCGGCTTCCTATTTTCTCGCTTTTGGCATTTTGGTTGGACCACACTGGTTTCATTTGCAAGACCAGACAGTACCTTTCACACCACTGTCTGAATTTTTGTGTGAGTCATGAGCAAATAAAAAGGAACACAACTTAGATTTCATAGGTGTGCAATAAACTCCTGATTATGCAGAGGGTCCCATCAATTTAATGTTGGGGTTTAAAGCAATATTTCCACATGCATATGGCCAACTACTAAAATCAACAAAAAAAAATGTTGACCCAAGTAATATCTCTATGTTCTTGATGATACTACATGCTACTACAATTAGTTTCACATGTAAAACAAGTAAGAGTTTGTGTAAATCGACTGCTTTACAATACCATATCTCAGGGGTCCCTAACCTTTTTATCTGTGAGCCACATTCAAATTTAAAAAGGATTGGGGAGCAACATAAACATAAAAAAGTTCCTGCGGGTACCAAATACGGGCTATGATTTGCTATTTGGTAGCCTCTATGTGGACTGGCAGACTACAGGAGGCTCTACCTGGTTTTTATGCAACCAACACTTGCCTCCAAGCCAGAAATTCAAAAATGAGCCCTACTTTGAGGCCACTGGGAGCAACATCCAAGGGGTTGGGGAGCAACATGATATACTGCACTTATGATACAGTTCTTTCCACCAGTTCCAGATAGACAGTCCTGCAGCAAGTGTCTAGGTAACATCCATACACACCCTGAACTGAAACTTTTCATGATGTTACATGTAAAAAAAACAGCAGTTTGGGCCCATCCCCAAAACTACTCATTGGCGGAAATTGGTTGAAATGCCACGGTCAGCCCTCCAGCTCTCAACAGTTTGTTTTATGACCTCTCACTATCAGCCCTACAGCACAAAATGTTTGCATTATGTACCTTTTGCCCCAGAACAAAGCGATATATAGAGATATTTCATACAGGAGCAATGTTTTCAAATGTTTGCTGCTAAAAATACTACTACCTAAATTTTAGTTGGTCTGAAGAAAGGCAAAAAATATGCCATCTGAAGTTTTCTCCAAAAGATGTCTTCCTGACTTTTATAGCCAATCAGACCAGTCCCTGGATCAACACTCTACTAACAGTATTAATACCAATACCAAACTTTTTCACCCCTTAAGATTAAATTCCCTTTCTCCATGTTGTAGTGTTATCAGCAATGCTCTCCTACAAGTCATTAATAAATACATCAAATTAAGTTGTATCCAATTCCAAAAGCTTTGGCACAGAAATGAAAACTATTGTCCAATCAGTGACCATGCCATCTACATCTCTGCATCAAGGCTATCCATTTGGAGGCCTCTGGTCCATATATCTTATCCTCCATGGCATTTTTATGACCCCTGCCTTCTCAGGAAACTCAACAGACTTCTTTGTTATCATTTTAATATAATCTGGCCCTCAAATATGTAAAATAATAATCCGCCCACTTCATGGAAGAAGATGGACAGCACTGCTCTACATGATTTTTCATCTTGTCCTCCATTTATCTCCAAATAGGGATGCTAAGATTGACAGACCTTAGTTTAGTAAGGTTTATTGAGAAGGCACAGTATTAGAACCTTGACAAAACCTAAGTAGACCACATCTATTGCAACCTCACTTTCCATCTACTGCAACCACATTGTCTATTTACTGCATCTTTACTTTCCATCTATTTCAACCACACTGTCTATTTACTGCATTCTCACTTTCCATCTACTGCAACCCCACTGTCTATTTACTGCATTCTCACTTTCCATCTATTTCAACCACGCTGTCTATTTACTGCATCCTCACTTTCCATCTGCTGCAACGCCACTGTACATCTTTCTACTTACATTATCATTAAAATCCAGTACAGGTATAGGACCCCTTATCCAGAATGCTCGGGACCAAGGGTATTCTGGATAAGGAGTCTTCCTGTAATTTGGATATCCATACCTTAAGTCTACTAAAAAATCAATAAAACATTAATTTAACCCAATAGGACTGTTCTGCCCCCAATAAGGGGTAATTATATCTTAGCTGGGATCAAGTACAGGTAATGTTTTATTATTACAGAGAAAAGGGAATCATTTAACCATTAAATAAACCTAATAGGGCTGTTCTGCCCCAATAAGGGGTAATTATATCATAGTTGGGATCAAGTACAGGTACTGTTTTATTATTACAGAGAAAAGGGAATCATTTAACCATTAAATAAACCCAATAGGGCTGTTCTGCCCCCAATAAGGGGTAATTATATCATAGTTGGGATCAAGTACAGGTACTGTTTTATTATTACAGAGAAAAGGGAATCATTTAACCATTAAATAAACCCAATAGGGCTGTTCTGCCCCCAATAAGGGGTAATTATATCTTAGTTGGGATCAAGTACAGGTACTGTTTTATTATTACAGAGAAAAGGGAATCATTTAACCATTAAATAAACCCAATAGGGCTGTTCTGCCCCAATAAGGGGTAATTATATCATAGTTGGGATCAAGTACAGGTACTGTTTTATTATTACAGAGAAAAGGGAATCATTTAACCATTAAATAAACCCAATAGGGCTGTTCTGCCCCCAATAAGGGGCAATTATATCATAGTTGGGATCAAGTACAGGTACTGTTTTATTATTACAGAGAAAAGGGAATCATTTAACCATTAAATAAACCCAATAGGGCTGTTCTGCCCCAATAAGGGGTAATTATATCATAGTTGGGATCAAGTACAGGTACTGTTTTATTATTACAGAGAAAAGGGAATCATTTAACCATTAAATAAACCCAATAGGGCTGTTCTGCCCCCAATAAGGGGTAATTATATCATAGTTGGGATCAAGTACAGGTACTGTTTTATTATTACAGAGAAAAGGGAATCATTTAACCATTAAATAAACCCAATAGGGCTGTTCTGCCCCAATAAGGGGTAATTATATCATAGTTGGGATCAAGTACAGGTACTGTTTTATTATTACAGAGAAAAGGAAATCATTTAACCATGAAATAAACCCAATAGGGCTGTTCTGCCCCAATAAGGGGTAATTATATCTTAGTTGGGATCAAGTACAGGTACTGTTTTATTATTACAGAGAAAAGGGAATCATTTAATCATTAAATAAACCCAATAGGATTGTTCTGCCCCCAATAAGGGGTTATTATATCTTAGTTGGGATCAAGTACAGGTACTGTTTTATTATTACAGAGAAAAGGGAATCATTTAACCATGAAATAAACCCAATAGGGCTGTTCTGCCCCCAATAAGGGGTAATTATATCTTAGTTGGGATTAAGTACAGGTACTGTTTTATTATTACAGAGAAAAGGGAATCATTTAACCATGAAATAAACCCAATAGGGCTGTTCTGCCCCCAATAAGGGGTAATTATATCTTAGTTGGGATAAAGTACAGGTACTGTTTTATTATTACAGAGAAAAAGGAAATCAGTTTTAAAATTCTGAATTATTTGATTAAAATGGAGTCTATGGGAGACGGGCTTTCTGTAATTTGGAGCTTTCTGGATAATGGGTTTCCGGATAAGGGATCCCATACCTGTACATTTAATTAACAAGATTTTTCCATATCTCCATGACATTCTGCAGGACATAATCTTGAATCTTATCAAATCTTGATGATTTCTACTAACTCAGGCTGTCTCCAGACTGTGGTAACTATGTGATCATGGAACTGCTGAATGATTATTGGTCCAGTTGTTCATTTAAGTGGCCATACATGCACATGAAATTGACTGAACTGTATGAAAAGTCTGAAGCTGTGTTGACAAGCATAGTGTTAGTAAACTACATACATCAGAGCCTTCTGTTGCCCCCCAGTATGGCACTTGGTGGAGTGAATAATGATTTTTTTCTAGGAGAAGACACATGATCGGTCTTAGATTTACAAAAAAGGGACTGTACTTCTGCCCAGGGGCTGACAATGCATTAAGTCATATTGATATCATCAGTCCCAAAAATCATCAGTGCACAAACAGCAGGCTATTTCCTTTTACTGACAATATAATGAGATTTATTGTGAAAGATGGTACAGTAAATAAAGGACAAGACATGTAATTCATTGACAGTCAGTGGCGTCACAGTTAGATTCACAAGGTCACGATTCTCTAAGCCAAGAAACTTTTAGGCCCGTCTATAGTGTCTCTATATTTAAAAAGCAGAGATCTGAACTAGATTGTTGCACTAGAAACCCAGAACCCAATGACAGCCTTTGGATTTGGAGGACAATCACTTAAACTGTAAGCTCTGCGAGGCAGGGACCTCCTTCCTCTTCTCTATTTGACACTTAGCACTTAATCTTTACTCCAACTGTACTTTGTATTTATTATTGTATTGACCCCTGTTTGTTCTATCAGTGTGCTGCTCTGAATTATACACAAACATAAATAAATTTATATAGAAACTAAGCATTTCCTTACTTTCTGATTTCTTTCCTATGATACAGGGAAGGCTAATCCCTGTGTGGTTCAGATACATGTGTAGTTAAAGCGCACTCACCCTGGGTTGGTGCTGTGTTCAGATCTTTGCAGGTGTTGGTTGCCTGTTGATTTTCAATGAATTTTCAATTATGCTACATTTATTTGTAAAGGGAAATTCAATTTATCTGTCCTTTACCATTCTCCTCACTGCTGATCCTGACTCCATGCAGCTCTCCTCCAGCTGTGTAGAGATATAGGTATGGGACCTGTTATCCAGAATGTTCGGGACCTGGGGTTTTCCGGATAAGGCAACTATCTCCATACCTTAAGTCTACCAATAAATCATTTAGACATTAAATAAACCCAATAGGATTGGTTTGCATTAAATAAGAATTAATTATAACTTAGTTGAGATCAAGGTACATATATGGGACTCATTATCCAGAATCCTCTCCTACCTTAAAAAAATTATATAAAGAGTAATTAAACCCAATAGGATTGTTTTGGCTTCAATAAGGATTAATTATATCTTAGTTGGGATTAAGTACAGGTACTGTTTTATTATTACAGAGAAAAGGGAATCATTTAACCATGAAATAAACCCAATAGGGCTGTTCTGCCCCCAATAAGGGGTAATTATATCTTAGTTGGGATCAAGTACAGGTACTGTTTTATTATTACAGAGAAAAGGGAATCATTTAACCATTAAATAAACCCAATAGGGCTGTTCTGCCCCAATAAGGGGTAATTATATCTTAGTTGGGATCAAGTACAGGTACTGTTTTATTATTACAGAGAAAAGGGAATCATTTAACCATTAAATAAACCCAATAGGGCTGTTCTGCCCCCAATAAGGGGTAATTATATCTTAGTTGGGATCAAGTACAGGTACTGTTTTATTATTACAGAGAAAAGGGAATCATTTAACCATTAAATAAACCCAATAGGGCTGTTCTGCCCCCAATAAGGGGTAATTATATCTTAGTTGGGATCAAGTACAGGTACTGTTTTATTATTACAGAGAAAGGGGAATCATTTAACCATTAAATAAACCCAATAGGGCTGTTCTGCCCCAATAAGGGGTAATTATATCTTAGTTGGGATCAAGTACAGGTACTGTTTTATTATTACAGAGAAAATGGAAATGATTTTTAAAAATGTGAATTATTTGATTACAGTGGAGTCTATTGGAGATGGTCTTTCTGGATAATGGGTTTCCGGATAAGGGGTCCGATACCTGTACTGTTTTTTCATTACAGAGAAAAGGAAATTATTTTTAAAAATTAGAATTATTTGCTAATAATGGAATCTGTGGGAGATGGCCTTCTCATAATTCGGAACTTTCCCGAATTCGGATCCCATACCTGTACTGCTATCAATAGCAATTCCATTTTCAAATTAATGCTTATGTTTTCATTAATGTATACAGAGTCAGACTGGACCGGTGGGGCACAGAGACCCAGACCCAATTCTCGCCGACTCTGCCCATTGTCCTCCCACCCCTGAATGTGAATAGGTAGGTATCAGGGGGAGGAGCCTGTGTGTGGCCCCACACACCCCAGTCTGACCCTGAACGTATGTTGGAATGTTCTTGAGCATTACAATTGCATTCATTATTAAATGTCTTTCCCCACCTCAGCAATAACAAAGTGTAGGGGCCACTCACTGTAGCAACATAATTGCCTGTGAAGCCTTCACCTAAAGCTTCCCTGTGGTTGAGAAACTGAGTGTGAGGTCTTGGGGTATGAAAGACACCGTATAAATCCTCTGAGTGAGCACTGGCCCCCCAGTTCCTTGTCCCTTTGGTAGGCACGGAACACATTATTTGATTGGATGTCAATGTTAACTGCATTATGATCAAAGCGCCTTTAACACAAGCATGTTTTTATATTTTCATTCTACTAGCTCACTCAAATAGCCCTGAATGACTTCATTTATAAGATAGTTCGGCATATTAGGGCTTGTTCAGAAAGCTCTCTGTTATGTGATGTGCTTTTTCAAATCTCCCTTGCCAGCCGAGACTGCTGGTCTGCTCCCGGCAGCTTTAATTTGTCTGGGATGAAATAACTTAAAGATGTTTTGACTTGGTCTTGATTAGAGAGAAGCATGTATTTGGTTAATTAAAGTCTGCCATGGTTAGAGATGGTTTTAGGTTTGATAGAACACTTTAGCTCATGAACCACACAGCAATCAAGTTGTAAACTGCAATTCCCAGAATGCACAGCCAGCTAGAAATGCACTTTCATTGAGGTAGCGCAGTGATCCCCAACCAGTGGCTCGGGGGCAACATATTGCTCCCCAACCCCTTGGATGTTGCTCTCAGTGCCCCCAAACCAGGGAGTTATTTTTGAATTCCTGACTTGGGGGCAAGTTTTGGTTGAATAAAAACAAGATTTCCTACCAAATAAAGCCCCTGTAAGCTGATAGGGTGCATAGAGGCTCCCTAATAGCCAATCACAGCCCTTATTTGGCTCCTCCATGAACTTTTATGGTGCTTGTGATACTCTTCAAGTCTTTTTACATTTGACTGTGGCTCACAAGTAAGAAAGGTTGGGGACCCCTGAGTTAGAGTGTCAGGTCACTGAAAAGGTCTTTTCTAGTATTTTTTTTAAAAAAAGAGCAACGGCACAGAAGGTTCATCTTTCACATTAGGCCCTGCCCCAAAAAACGCCTTTCCACCTGCAGAAGGAAATGTCACGCTACTTTGGAAAACCAAAGGGATGTGTAGGCCTTTACACCATTTTGGAGGGATTAGCATACCTCCCAACATTTTGAAAATGGAAAGAGGGACAAAAAGAAATGCTGCGCGTAGCGGGGCGAATTTTTTTTGACCACGCCCATTTTTGCAACCACACCCCCTAAATACAATTCCCATTTGACTAAATGTTGTAAGTTTTTTAAAGTTTGAACACATTTCTGGGGGTTTTGGGGTCTTGTTTGATGTGTATTACAGTTTTGATAAAAAAAGGTGAAATTGCCCTTTAATCTGCAAGTCTCAGTTCCCCTATGAGACCTGTTTAGCTTATTAGTTACAATTGTGTCTCAGTGCAGGGGTTTTTTTTTTTAACTTTCTGGGCTCTGCCAAAAGCCACTTATTTAATTAAATGTGAGAAACAATGTATCTAGGTGCAGGTGAAGCTCGTTAAGATTTCTGGGTTCTCTGTCAAAAGCTACTTTTAATTAAATTGGTATCTTTTTTAGCTTCAGTGCAGGAGATCAAAGGGAAATGAGGGGCTTTTCAGTAAGAATCAAGGACTGCGGGTTGAGCTGTAAAAAGAGGGACTGTCCCGCGAAAATTGGGACTAAAATTGACTAAACTCCAGGAAATACATTTCCATAGATAATACTGAGAATTGCCTCTGCTAAAACACACATAGCAACAGTTATCGGAAAATGATCAGCATTGTCTGTTTCAGTAGCCACGGCAAGTAGCTGCTACTAGTAGCTCTGTGTGTCTTCACCCTATTGGGGGAGATGCCTAAATCTAGATTTAAATCTGAGCTACTGTTTCTCTCCCGAAAATTTCTTAAACATTTGCAATTATTATTTGTTTAAATTTTCCATTTCACACCACTATTACAAACTTCTGCATAAAGAACTGAAAGCATACTAGTTTCCTACTTATACAGCATGTGAAACAGACAAGGTGCCAAAACTTTTTTTTTTTGAGCGGCGTGTAAACTCAAAGGAAAAAACTACAACTCCCATCATGCTTCTCCCTAGCAACAGGCGATTACGGATGCCGGATGTTGTAGTTTTCGGCTGGATGTCTATTCACCCGCTGGTACTGAAGCAGGAAGTGAAAGTGCCGTCCCTGTCAGGCCGCTTGTTTTTCATTGGCTGCGGGCGGCCATATTGAATAAGGGAATGCAGTGTTGCGGCGCTGCTTGTTGAGGGCAACCCGTAAGTGCCCATATGGCCAATGTGCTGCTGGGTTTTCACCACTTATTCGGGCAGTAAGTCGGCTTGGGGCAGTTGAATGCCCTGCTGCAGAGGGATATTGGAAACAGGTAAGTCGCTGCAGAGGCAGGCACTGAATAAAGTGCATTGCAGGAGGGAATCCATGAACTCTTGCACTTAACTTGCTTGGTACCCAGAGCCAATAGTATTGCCTGTTTATATATAAGGGGGTATGTGCATTAGTATCTCACTGTACAGAGTGATGGCTGGCCAGTCTGCATGGTTACACTTGGAAGTTTGTTTTCCCAAAGTCACTTTATAACTTTATATAGAAGTTGCTGTTCCCCCAGCCTTCTTTATTACACCTTATACAGCAGCTGGAGGGCTGCAGGCAAGACCTGCTCTGCTGCTTATAGGGCTTCATGTATTCTAAGCACTGACAATCTGTTGGACCCCAGGGGATGCTGGGAGTTGTAGTTTTAAGTCACTGTACTGAAAGGTAAAATTTGAGAATATTTTGTTTTTGAGAGAGCTCTTATGGCAAGACATGTTGGGGAACTTTTACTGTGCCAGAGACACGCAGCTCTCTCCTCTCTCCCCTCCCTCAAGAATGCTAAGAACTCCCTGCGCCCCTTAGAAAGGTGTGATTTGAGCCAATCAGCAGGAAGCTTCCTCATAATCTTATAAACTGAGCATGTACAGCAGTCTTGGTGCAGGAGTGTAACTCATGAGACAGAGCACAGTTTAAAGTCAAATATATGTACATATATAAATATATGTAATTAAAGGGGTCATTTTAGTATGTTATAAAGTATGCAATTCCTAGCAATTGGTCTTCTTTTATTTTTTATAGTTTTTGAATTATTTGCCTTCCTCTTCTGCCTCATCAAGCAAAAACTATTGCTCTGTAAGGCTACAATTGTTACCTTTTCTTACTTAGCTACCCATTTAGGCCCTCACCTATTCATATTGTAGACTTTCATTCAAACCAATGCCTGGTTGCTAGGAGAAATAAGAGCCTAGCGACCAGATAGCTGCCGAAATAACAACATGGTGATCTGCTAACCAAAAAGGAAAATCTAAATAATTAAATAACCTAAATAATTAGGAAAAAGATAAATTAAAAATAAAGACAAATTGACAGTTGTCTCAGAATATCACCATCCACATCATACTAAAAGTTCATTTTAATGTGAACTACCCCTTTAATGGGGGGGGGAGCTTTCCAGTATTTTTTTTTTTTTTTCAAAAATGCCTGATACTGTAATGTCTTTTTAAATACTTTTAAAAATACTTTTTAAATACCTTTTAAAGGGGAACTTCTGAACCAAGAGCCCCACACAAAACAGAAACCCCTAATATCCCTATCACTGTAATCTGTTCCTTCAAACAGTAGGAATAAATACCATTTTTATATCCAGCTGCAAAACAGTTCTTCTCTTCCTGCATCATTTGAAATCCTGGCAGGGGAGGAGGGACTAAAACACTGGTGTTACAAATTGTAACAACTTCTCCACAACTTACAGCTTACATTGTAAGGGGGAACGAAAGATGATGGGAGGGGGAAACTGAGCAGACTCGTTCCGTGCCCTGAAGGAGCAGGAAGTCTGCTACTGAAGACTATGCATACACAAAAGAAGACAAGAAATCCTGTGTTTGAGGATAGAGGACTCAGGACACAGGAAAACAAACAGACAAGAAATCCTGTTTCTTTTGATAGAGGACTCAGTGCAGCGTTTCCATGAGTGCTTATGGCTGTATTTACATAGACCTTTCTGATAAAGCTTACTTAGTTTTCACCTTTACTTCTCCTTTAAATCTGCCCATGTACGGCCGCTTTAAGACCCCAGTAAAAGCCCCCATCTATCTGCCTGATACTTAAAGTTCTTTTTATGTTCATTTGCTGTTCCTTTTGGTTTTTACCAATGAGCTTTGAGACCTGATGTTTTCTATTTTGTTTTTGTTGCTTCCACCAGGCTAACCTCTACATTTCCTTGGCAAGATGAGCCACGGCGCTGCGGGGCCCAACAGCATGGCGTCAGCTGGCACATCATCATCTGGAAGAGGAATAGGGAAGACAACAAGCTTTGTTCCCGAACTCCAGAGTATGATGTAAGTGTTAGACTTTCCTTCTTGGTAATAAATTCATAAAGCTGATGTTTCTGTTACTACAAATATTCAACTAAAGTTTGTAATTGTGTACGATAATATCTTCTGCAAATTATTTTTCTGAGACCTTGTTAATTTAGAGACATACGCCAAACTAACAAAGAAGGGGTGTAGTGAGGGAGGAGAAATAGAGGGCTGCAATTGGAAGACCTTAATTAGTAAGGGTGAAGACACACGGAGCTACTAGTAGCAGCTATTTGTCGTGGCTTCTAAAACAGACAATGCTGATCATTTACTGATAACTGTCTCTATGTGTGTTTTAGCAGAGGCAATTCTCAGTATTGTCTATGGCAGGGGATTTTATGGAGTTTAGTAGCCATGACAAGTAGCTGCCACTAGTAGCTCAGTGTGTCTTCATCCTAAAGGCTCGGGATCAGACCCAACATTAAAGGAACAGTAACACCAAAAAATGAAAGAGCTTTAAAGTAATAAAGATATAATGCACTGTTGCCCTGCACTGGTAAAACTGGTGTGTTTGCTACAGTAACTCTACTATAATTGATATAATAAGCTGCTGTGTAGCCACGGGGGCAGCCATTCAAGCTGGAAAAAAGGAGGAAAGGCACAGGTTACATAGCAGATAACAGATAAGCTCTGTAGAATACAATAGTGTTTTATCTGTTATCTGCTATTTGCCTGTGCCTTTTCTCCTTTGAATGGCTGCCCCCATGGCTACACAGCAGCTTATTTATATAAATTATAGTAGACTTCCTGAAGTAAACACACAACTTTTACCAGTGCAGGGCAGCAGCACATTATATTTTAGTTACTTTTATACACTTTCATTTTTTGGTGTTACTGTTCCTTTAATATTGTTATGGAAAACCTTCTTTACCATTGTCAAATCTGGCAAAGTCCTGAAGCTAACCTAAAGCGTAAACATGTGGATCTTCAGGGGCATTTGAAGAAAGGGTAAATCCCTGAAAAAAAAATAGTGGGGGGGGTTCCAAAGATAGGGAGAAACATGAAAGGAGTATTCCAGACGAGGCCGAGAAGAGGTAATAAGAGGGGGTAAGAGGAGTTTAGAAAGTATGAAGAAGGGCATCTAAAGATAAGGGCATGAAATGTCATTTGGAGCAACATTGTTGTGTTCCTTAAATGTTAGAGTCTAGAGTCCAGTACATAATAAGTAATGGCTGTAGAATTGCAGCAGATACATTGAGTCGATGAGTCAAGTGGAAACACTATGAAAGACTGAAGCAGGAGAAGAAATGGACATGATAAAGGAGTTGGTCACTATCTTGGTCATAACCGTACAGAGGAACAAGCCAAAAAGCCCTATATTTTGTATTCTTTAGCCATCTCAATGTAATAGCTATCAGGAATAGGACATTACATAGCTGTTATACTTTGTGATCATTGAAATGTTAAGGAATTTGCTATGGGTTTCTGCTACTGGGCAAACTGAACTGCTATCGGCTATTGTTAAATACCTGGATTTAGGACTGGGGAAACCTGAGCCACACGTCGGCAACCGGCAAAATATGTTCTTACTCTGCAAGATCTGAAAACATCAGCTGGTTTCCCATTTGTCCACTGGTTATATATAAAGGTGTTAGGCCAGACAGTGTCACGCGTCTTATTGTTTAGTGCGTGCGTGTATGTGTGCGTGTCCTACGATGCCTCATTCCCTCTCTCTAGTTGACGCAAGCAAGATGGCCAGAGGGACTTCTTAGTCAAGACTGAGAAACAAGTGGAAGCTTAATTTAGCAAGATCTTATCAGATGTCCTGTTTGTTCACATAGCTCCCAACATTGAAGTGGTTTTGCTAGCGCTCAACTGACACGTCCTTCAGTGATGGGAAACAAACTGCTGATGTACAAAGGGGCTTTCTTTAATATAATGGAGAAATAATGAAAAAAAAAATAAGTTGCCCTTGCAGAATGGCATCATTACACGTATGTTATGTTTGTTTAATTACTGATTCTTCGATAGGAAAATGCATTTTCCCATGCTCGATGGAGAGCTGGTAAAGGGTACACCTTTAAGATGTGTATATGTTTGGTTCATATGGAACCACTGTACATCATATAACTGACTAAGGATAAAGCCACACAGGGCTGCCTACTCTGGCCTGTATCTGCCTGTATCTGGAACCACTGGGTCAGCCTGGGTGGAGGCAGACGCAGCGAATATCGGGTCAGCGCTGATATCCGGTTCTAGTATTTTTTACCAGTTTTCAGAAATATACAGTGGCAGACCCTTTCATTTTAAAACAGGATACATTAAAGGGGGGGAGGAGCAATTCATTTATAAAACTTGAAATAGAATATAAAAAGCAATTGAAAACAAGTCCTATTTGTGTTGTATTATTTTAAAATTAATTTGTTTTGGTCGTCCCTCCTTGTGTTTGGTAGTAGCAGCCCAGTCTGATCCTTAACTCTGTGAAATGTTACAATGCAATACACAAGTTGCTCTCATTTCTCTTACAGAGAAGGCAGGGAGCATGCTCAGTAGGGGCAGAAGCCGCTGGTACTCTATGAATCAACTGATGTATCAAAAACAGTTTAGAAACCATTGTTAGAAAAAAGGTAAAAAAAAAATACTTCCTCTCGTCCCAGTGTTTGCTCTTATCCCTTTTTGATAGTAGGTTTGAGTTGGAAGATTGGGCGCTGGCACAAATTGGACCATTGTTGGTATCGCTGTATGTCCAGCGTATGTGTATTTGGTTATACACCTTGTCTACCATACTCCTCGGCATTGTTCCTTACTACTTTTTACAGGCTTGGGGAAGCAAAAAGGTATTGCCCAAAAGGGATATGGTCAAGTTTAATAACTTCGTCCAAGGATTTTTGGAATTGTATTTTTGATAAGATCGAGAATGAAAATGTACTCGAGAAGAACCAAACAAGTGATAATCCCTGCACAATATGGAAGGTGTTCTATTTACTGAAGTATAGGCTTTACTAGATTTTGTTATTTTCTCATTCATTTTTTAGGGCTTGGTGAGGTGGTGGGCATGCATCAATTTCCTAGATAATAGGGGGCAACTTATTGTACTATTGGCCCGGCAATGTTTGCAGACATCACTATCTGGTTGACCTAGGTAACACCCACAGGGCTAGATATCAGAGGAAGGTAGTTCCTTCACTGGAGACCCAAGGGCCCAATAGAGGACCAGACCTCTATTTTTAGCTTGGGCTTCAGGTAAGGGGGCAGTAAGCAGGGTGTGAGTTGCAGGTACATGAAGATAAATACGCAGATTGCAGGTAGGGTCTGGGGTTCATATTGATACTTTTCTTGCCTTTGTTACCTACAGAATAATCAGTGAATAAACGTATTATTGCCAAATAGCAGCTGCCTTTTCTGAGGTTCTGTTTGCTGGTTACATTGCAGTGCGTAAGGCACTGAGCATAACTGGGATAATGCTCGGTGGAGCTGGACGTTTTGTTCAGCGTCAGGCCATATTATGACTAACAGACTGAGGATTCTTTGCCAATAACACTGTGTGGCTGAGGCAATACTTTATTATTTGTTTCTTGGGTTAAAAACACAGCAGAATGTTGCAAGGCTTGTGTCCCAACAGGCAGCGTCCCACGGAATTATCCTTGTGGCCATGACTGCTGTAAGGACACGGCGAGGAATCCTGAGCCTGCATCATCACCCTTATCTCCAGCAAGGGCTGCACTCTGTATCAGTTAAAAGAGATTGTGCCGTTATAGAACGGACAGCGCAGTGTTCACTGATTAACTGGGACTCGCAAACATTGACTCCTTAATAAGTAAAATAACCATGGGCTATTATATGTTGTAGTTTTCTTTTTAAACAACGTTAATTAGGTTCAGCCGAAGGTCTCTGTAGTACCGTGGTGTGGGTTGATCCAAACTAGTGTACCTGCAGGTCAGGCGTGTCTGGCCCAGTGCAATGCTGTTCTGATTTGTCACGGGCAGGTGGCATGTGTGATTTTGCCCATGATTTTGGTACACTCCAGGTGCTGCCTTTTATCTATTGGCTCATGTCTGTCCAGCCCCCCTCTGGCGAGGGAGCAATGGGCTGGTAGGACACGGGTATATAAGTGATGATGGCTTGGCTGATTAGGTTGGCAGAGGGCAGATTAGGGTAGGACTTGTGTGGAGTATATGTCAGCCTGTGCCTCCTCGCCTTCATTCTGCTACTCTCTCCTTACTGGCCCTGTGAACACTTTATGGGCTTTCCTGTAGGCACTGACTATGAAAAACCATTTACAGTAGTGACATGTGGGTAAAACTTGGCCCAAACCCTTCCACTCCCTACCCGACCTGGCTTCTCCCCTTTATTTATAGATCCGCCCCGACAGTGATGTCCCAAAAGAGGTGGGACAGGCACTCACCTTTAAATCCACAAGCTGGCCCTAACCCACCCGACCTGGCTGCTTCCCTCTATTTATAGACTCGCCCCTCCAATTACATCACAAAAGAGGCGGGACAGGCACGTACCTATAAATCCAGAAGCCCCAAGCTGGCCCTAACCCACCGACCTGGCTGCTTCCCTCTATTTATAGACCCGCCCCACCAATTACATCACAAAAGAGGCGGGACGGGCACATGCTTATAAATCTGGTCCTAACCCCCCTAACCCTTAGGTAAACCAAGACCCCGCAGTTATAGGCCTGGCCCGCACATAACTAATTTACAGCTGCTTATTATTATTATTTATTATTATTAACAACACATAATCATATAGCACCAACATATTCCACAGTGCTGTACAAAAAATGGGTGTATGGTTTGAACGTACAGATAACATACAAGAATCACCGTATAGGATATAAAACAGTTGAACAGTGGCATCTTAGGGTGATGTCAGACTGGGTGCTTCATCGCCCAGAGAGACATCTCTTCTGGATAAAACATTTGGCAATAATGCAGGGCCAGGTATATTTGGGAGCTTAATTTCCGGCTGGACGATGAAGTCCCCCCCAGCCTGACGTTGCCTTTAGGCACAACTCTAACTGCCAGTCGCTCCTTTCTTATTAGCTAAGGGGTAAAAGAGAGCATCAGTAATTCCATAAGGCAGTTACAGCGCACAGAGCGAATGATTCTACTTAAGTGACCCATCCACGATCCATCCGGCACAGCACTTTTCATGTTTTATTACACAGCATACTTGTGGTTCTGACTAACGACTCTCCCTGGTTGGAGTTGTGTCTCTGTAGCAGCAGTGGCCTCTTCACACAATAAACCCGGCTAGTCATAACCTCAGCACAATACGGAGAGTCTAAAGATCCCTCACAGAGCGTATAGTGTCTATGGACACGGCAATGTGTGAAATCATTATTCCCTTTATTGGGCATTTCTCATGCCCGGCACAGACGCGCCATTGTTGCCTCCTGACGTGACTCACAGTCATTTGGTTTTATAAAACAACTTTGTGCTTTTTTTTTTTTTCCCCCCCCCTCTTTTTTGGCAGTTTGTCGTTTCAGCCCGGCAACAAAACGTTTGTTCTTTCATAAAATTCCTGGTAATGCCAACTATGAATCAGCGTTTAAGGCACTGAGTACGATTTTTTCAACCTGAAAATGGAGTAGCCGAGACTGAAAAGAAAGACACGAAGGTCAACCTTTCAGTGATAAAATATGAGTAACAATGCAAAGAAAAGACAGAACTGAGCAACTAGGGAATCCAGGATTCGGTTCGGGATTCGGCCTTTTTCAGCAAGATTGGGATTTGGGCGAATCCATGCCTCTGTTGGGGGGGGGGGATTTTTGACCCTTCCCGGCACTAAATAGCATATGTTAATTAGGATTCAGATTCGGGTTCAGTATTTGGCCGAACCCAAAAAACTGGGGTTTGGCATTAGCACTTGGAAGGGTTAAATGTTAGGGGGGCAATTTTTACCCCTTCCCGATCCTAATTAGCATGTGCTGTGGGGATAGATTCGGGGGTTCGGCCGAACCCAAAAAACTGGGTTTGGTGCATCCCTAATAAAAAGAGGCTACAATTTAATTGTTTTTGTCAAACAGAGCAATCATTTGTGGACTGTCGGGGTCAGTGACCCCCATTTGAAAGCTGGAAGAGGAAGGCAAATAATTAATAAAACTATAAAAATAAAAAAAAAAGGCCAATTGAAAAGTTGTTAAGTATAGGTCTTTGTATAACATACTAAACGTTACCTTAAAGGTGAACCGGCCCTTGAACTAGTTCTAAACCATTATTTGGGCCACAGAGCTGATTCACTGACTGGATATTGTGAGAAAGAGATGAAGAAGGACCGGCGTATGTATGAGCAAACAAACACCTTCAGACAGTGACTGGCGGGTACAGGCAGTCAGTACCAGAGCCGGGGTATTACACAGGATTATAGTACATGGTTTTCATGTTATGTTCAGGGCGGCACCTGCGCCCACACTTTGGCTTATATCACACCTAGAGATTTGTCTCCACATTTGCCCAAACAAGACATGGCTGCAAAGCATCCGGCATTGTGTCCAGGTCAGGGCCGTGGGAAACATCATGTGCTGCGCCTGTGAGTAGGCGCATACGTACCAAGGGTTTAGGGCTATAGCCTGAGCCACATAAATTGAATCTAAATACCGATCTACATATAGATTTGGCTGCAGGAACTGTAATACTCCTTGTGTTTGTGGTGGTAAATACAGGTATGGGGTCTGTTCTCCAGAATGCTTGGGACCTCGGCTTCTCCGGATAAGGGATCTTACCGTAATAAAAGGTAAAACGTATGAATAAATACTGCTCTTATATGCTGAAATCCAGCTGCAAAACAGTTCTTCTCTTTCTGCATCATTTGAAATCCTGGCAGGGGAGGAGGGACTAAAACATTGATGATACAAATTGTAACTTCTCCACAGCTTAAAGACAGCATGCAGGAACTACATAACCCACAATGCATTGCACTGGGATGATCCTTTCCTTATTAACATCATGTGTGCAGCAGGGGATTGTGGGATTGGGAGGAGGCAGGCTGAGGGACAGGTGACTACTGTTACATTTATTTGAGTCACAAAGTAGCCAGCCAGATCAGCAGGGGAACAGGGGCGGGGCTTAGGGAACTGTTCCCAACCATATTATTACATTAAAGGGGTGGTTCACCTTTACATTTGGTTTCACTTTAACTTTTAGTTTTTATACAATGGCCAGTTCTAAGCAACTGGTCTTCATTATTTATTTTTTATAGTTTTTCAATTTTATTTTTCTTTTCAGGTGAAAACAGATCCTGGTTGCTAAGGTAATTTGGACCCTAGCAATCAGATAGCTGCTGACACACCAAACTGGAAAGCTGCTGAACAATAAAAATAACAAAAAATGAAGACCAGTTGCAAGTTGTCTCCAAATATTACCCTCTACTTTATACTAAAAGTTATGTTATTACCCTGTCGCTTGGAGCAATTATAGCCCTTTACTTTTTTTTTTTTGCATAGGACTGATGTATATAAGAAAGCATACAGCAGCCCTATGAAACAACATTTATGCCCCAGATCTCAGATTGTGAAGCTAGATATTTATGGAAATGATTAGTGTTTTTTAATCGTTCTTTTTTCCAAGCCCTCTCTTATCCCTACATTGTTCTAAAGTCCAAACAAATAACCTATTGGTAGGCTTAAAGCAGAAGAGAAGGGGGGAAGGGGGCACCCCAAGTAATTGTAACTTTAAAAAAAAAAAAAAAATAATTCAATGAAACACTGAAATAAAGACAAAACATATTAAATTTTTAGCAACTTTGTACAGGTATCGGACCTCTTTATCCGGAAACCTATTATCCAGAAAGTTCCGCAGACTCCATTTTAATCAAATAATTCACATTTTTAAAAATGATTTCCTTTTTCTCTATAATTATAGAACAGTACCTGTACTTGATCCCAACTAAGATATAATTACCCCTTATTGGGGGCAGAACAGCCCTATTGGGTTTATTTCATGGTTAAATGATTCCCTTTTCTCTGTAATAATAAAACAGTACCTGTACTTGATCCCAACTAAGATATAATTACCCCTTATTGGGGCAGAACAGCCCTATTGGGTTTATTTAATGGTTAAATGATTCCCTTTTCTCTGTAATAATAAAACAGTACCTGTACTTGATCCCAACTAAGATATAATTACCCCTTATTGGGGGCAGAACAATCCTATTGTGTTTATTTCATGTTTAAATTATTTTTAGCAGATTTAAGTTATGGAGATCCAAATTACGGAAAGACCCCTTATCCAGAAAACCCCAGGTCCAGAGCATTCTGGATAACAGGTCCCATACCTGTATATAAGTTTTTAGCAACTTTGTACAGGTATAGGACCCATTATCCAGAATGCTCGGGACCAAGGGTATTCCGGATAAGGGGTCTTTCCGTAATTTGGATCTCAATGCCTTAAGTCTACTAAAAAATCAATAAAACATTAATTAAACCCAATAGGATTGTTTTGCATCCAATAAGGATTAATTATATCTTAGTTGGAATCAATTACAAGGTTCTGTTTTATTTCTACATAGAAAAAGAAAATCAGTTTTAAAATTCTGAATTATTTGCTTAAAATGGAGTCTATGGGAGACGGGCATTCCGTAATTCGGAGCTTTCTGGATAACGGGTTTCCGGATAAGGGGTCCGATACCTGTACTTAAAAATCAGTGGGTAGGCACACTTTCCCTTTAATGCAGTTGGGGGAATCAGTGTGTATCCAATAAATCCTTTCAGGTAGATGCATTTTGCTTGTGGGTGGTGGCAACGATGGGGTTAACCCGGCAGCCGTACCCTTTGAGCACTTTGGATCCCGTGCTTAAGGGATCACTCTCCCAAATTTCCTCCTTTGTTAATGCGAATAGGAAATTCTATAATACGGAGACTATTAAAGCATGATTCATAGAAACGGCGATAGGCCCGCTGGGGTAAGCTCGCTCACAATCTCTTCCACCTGTTTCCGAGCGGCTCGCGAGGGAGCGCTCGCAGGTGGTTTCCTGCTCTACATGTTTATGGCAAGACCACAGGGATATGGCTTTTTGGATTGAAGATGGGCCATAATTCACTCTTAACACATCGTCAAACCCTACGACTGAGACTTTACCTTTGTGAAGTTGTTAATTCTTTGTGCATTTGCCAGTAGTTATGTTTCTGTGTGTGTCTAGCCGGGCTGGGGATTGGCGTAGGCTCTGTAGCACTGAGAGGCTTTGCTAAGGTTCCTCTATACAGAATCTGTAGTATCTGTAGGGTGGGCTCGGCTACTGTCCCACAGGGAAATATTCAGGGATACATAGTTACATAGGGTTGAAAAAAGACCAGTGTCCATCAAGTTCAACCCATCCAAGTAAACCCAGCACACCTAACCCACACCTACCAATCTATACACTCACATACATAAACTATAAATACAACCACTAGTACTAACTGTAGATATTAGTATCACAATAGCCTTGGATATTCTGATTGATCAAGAACTCATCCAGGCCCCTCTTAAAGGCACTAACAGAATCTGCCATTACCACATCACTAGGAAGGGCATTCCCCAACCTCACTGCCCTCACCGTGAAAAACCACCTACGCTGCTTGTCCTTCTAAAGGAAAACTATACCCCCAGACAATGTAGGTCTCTCTAAAAATATATTGCATAAACAGCTCATATGTAAAACCCATGTAAATAAACTATTTTCATAAAAATATACTTTATTAGTAGTATGTGCCATTGGGTAATCCTAAATAGGAAACTGCCATTGTAAGTACTAAGGGCCGCCCCCTGGGATCATAGGAGTCACAGTGCACACAAACAAGCCACGGCACACATACATGCTAGGCCCCATCAGCCAATTAATGGGCAGAGTTCTGCCTTTTACTCTCACACTACTTCCTGTTACAGTTAGAGCTGCATCACTTCCTGTCAGCTGATCTCTGAAGGAGCACACAGCCCATCACTAAATGGCGGCTCCAGGGAAAGGATGTAAAAGAGCAATATTTACTGATATAAATATTCCAGTTTGGGGAAATTCTTTAATAGTTCACTTAACATAATATAAACTGCCTGTTGGTTACGTATGCATTCTGGGGGGTATAGTTTTCCTTTAAACACCTAACAGTGAATACACGTATATTCACTGCATAGACTCATTAATCGTATAGCCAAATCCCTGAGGTGTATCTTTATGTGCTTTATCAGGGTTCAGACTTTATAATGTGATGGGTTGGGGGAACTTTTCTTCTGCCCTGGGTGTGTGCCAACTGCCAGTCCCCCTACTTTCCAACTGGGAAATGACTAAGAGGCCAGTAGCCCCTGTTCTATAAGGGAAACGTATTGGTAGTTAGTATCCACGTTCTTGTTTTGGTGATGGTGGGTGCAGTAGCTACTGTTCTACCTTTGTTATGAGGTTGAAGGTGACTACTACAGTGTCCATAGCTCATAATCCTATAGAACCATAGGTGAGAAAGCTCTACTACAACTTAAACTTGCTGCTCCTCATACCTAATTCTAATTACTATATGGATTGCTAGTGTCTGAGTTCTCGTCCCCCATTTTTCGACTGGCTGTAGGTAAAGTTGGACCTTAGGCTAATGGCACACACAGCATTCCCTCTGGTGAAATGTCTTGTAGCCCCGTCCCCCAAACATGGTTATTGCCATCAACTTGAATGGCAGCCACCAGTCACTAGGTGTATTTTTTTTGTATGTAGTCTGAACCAGACAAGGTTTTCAAACCTGACTCATAGTAGGACCACCTGGAACCAGTGAGCCCTGGACAGAATTTTATTGGTGGACTCCTACTGCCCCAAGAAATTTGTGATAAAATAGCCCTCAAGCATGTAAAGTTTAATGCATTAAGGCAGGCAGGCAGTGAAGAAATAGTCTTTGCTTACTGAAGACATGATGCCCAGGTGTGCCACTCTGTACGAGCAGCCCTGGGAGCAGAAAAATGACAAAATGTTGACAAAAAAAAAACAAAAACCTCAAAATAACCATACTGTAGAGCTCTTCTAGTTGATTAAAATAGGAGGCCTGCCATCTCTGCAGGATGCATCTACCAAAAGTTATCCTAGATGAATGGTGTGCTAGTGGGCCCTGGACAAATGCCCCTTTTGTCCATTTATTAAAACTGCCCTGACTGATAGATATCTGGCTGGTTTTTTTTTTTTTTTTTTTTTTTTTATAAAGGAGAAGGAAAGACATTTTGGCATTTTACTGCCAATAGATTTGCCACATGAGTGCCAGCTATAACGCTATATTTACTCAGGTATGGTAAACCTTTCCACTGAATAAAGAGCCCTAGAAGCTCCCTCTGATAGCAGCTGCCATTTTATCTTGGTCTTGGTAGCTTCCTGTTGCAGTTATAGCCGTCGGAAGCTCAGATCACACATTCCTAAGGGTGGGGTGGAGAGAACTGAGCAGACTCAAGCCCCAAACCTGAAGGAGCCCTAAAAGAGAGGAAGTCTGATACCAAAGAACATGTTTACAAAAAAGGAGACAAGAAATCCTGTTTCATTTGATAGAGGACTCTGCAGCTTTTCTGTGAGTGCTTATGGCTGTATTTACATAGACCTTTCTGCTAAAGCTTACTTAGTTTTTACCTTTCTTTCTCCTTTAATCTAGATATTAGTTGGGAAGGCCTTCCTATAGACCCCTTACCGAGGCCAGTAATTTGCGGACTTTGTCTGGATGGACCTATATGTGGCCAGCTTTATACTGCCGAGAAAAAAGGACAGTCATAATACAATGCAAAAAAAGAAATTGAAAAAGTCTATCACATCAGTGACAGGAAATATATATAGCCAAACTGTCAAAAAAATAGAGAAAAAAACATTGACCTAAAGGTTGAGGTTATGTTCTTATTTGTTTAAACCTTACTGAGGCAACACTTACTTTTTTTGTGTCAAAAAGGGTTAAGCTGTCATTCATTTGACTTGAATATTCACGTCAGCCTTGTAGGCCCCGATCCATATCAAGAACAAATGCGCGGAGCCAAAAAGCACAACATGTTAACAATTTCCAAAAATTAAGACCATGTAAAAACACATTAGGTAAGGGATTACAGTTAATATATGGATAAATAGTGTGGTGTGTTCATTTTGTTAAGGAATGCAAACATATGGCCCTATAACACAACCTTGAATTAGTTCGGTATGTATTTCTCAAAGGAAGCCCGGACGCAAAGGGCCTTGGCCGACCAAATGCGTAGGGATTATGTAAAGAAATCTAGTAAGCTTTCATCAAACATTTGTTAGGTTTTAGACGGCGAGTTCAGCAAGGTCTTCCCTCTAATTGCCTGGGTACAAACTCTGTTTATTTTTATAAATATTAATGATAAATGTTCTGGGGTTTTTCCTACTTGTGGATCCTAAGAAATCCCTGTTTAGAAGTCAGGTTTAAAGTGCAAATGGTAACAATACCAATGGTATATGTGAAACTTCCCGGCTGGAATAAGCCATAAAAATTATATTTGCCACAGTCACGGACTGTAGAATGGCATCTCCCACTGTGCTCTGATAAACTTCAGGCACACTTTACTGCTGCGCTGCAAGTTGGAATGATATCCCCCCCCTCACAGAACAATGGGAAGGGAGCAAGATAGCAGCTCCCAGTAGGTATCAGAATAGCTTGAGGCTTGGGGTTTTCCGGATAAGGGGTGTTTCTGCAATTTGGATGTCCATAACTTAAGCCTGCTAAAAAGTTATTTATACATTAAATAAACCCAACAGAACTGTTCTGCCCCCAATAAGGGGTAATTATATCTTAGTTGGGATCAAGTACAGGTACTGTTTTATTATTACAGAGAAAAGGGAATCATTTAACCATTAAATAAACCCAATAGGGCTGTTCTGCCCCCAATAAGGGGTAATTATATCTTAGTTGGGATCAAGTACAGGTACTGTTTTATTATTACAGAGAAAAGGGAATCATTTAACCATTAAATAAACCCAATAGGGCTGTTCTGCCCCCAATAAGGGGTAATTATATCTTAGTTGGGATCAAGTACAGGTACTGTTTTATTATTACAGAGAAAAGGGAATCATTTAACCATTAAATAAACCCAATAGGGCTGTTCTGCCCCAATAAGGGGTAATTATATCTTAGTTGGGATCAAGTACAGGTACTGTTTTATTATTACAGAGAAAAGGGAATCATTTAACCATTAAATAAACCCAATAGGGCTGTTCTGCCCCCAATAAGGGGTAATTATATCTTAGTTGGGATCAAGTACAGGTACTGTTTTATTATTACAGAGAAAAGGGAATCATTTAACCATTAAATAAACCCAATAGGGCTGTTCTGCCCCAGGTACTGTTTTATTATTACAGAGAAAAGGGAAGTCTATGGGAGATGGCCTTTCTGTAATTCGGAACTTTCTGGATAACGGGTTTCGGGATAAGGGATCCCATACCTGTACTGTGGTTTTACCATCTAGTTCTAACCTATGACCCCCACCATTCAGCCTGGGAGTACTGAGAGCTTCTATAAAGCACAGCTACGGACCATAAGATCCAGTCCCAAGTCAAAAAGAAAGTTTTATCTGTAACAAAAGTACTTATAATTATAAAAGGGCCCTGTACCAATAAATTCATGATAATCTTTTATGCCTTTGGCATGGCCATTCTCCCCCCTATTAAAGCCAAACATACAAATAGAGGGTTTATGAGAGGAGAATTTGACACTCTGACTGTGCCGGAGTGTTGCGTGGATAAAAGGATAGATTATGTGACATTGTAAACTTAGGGATACATTTACTGCCCCTCGGAGCTTTGCCGTTTCCTATTGGAAGCACTGCCTGTTCTAACCACCGTGGAATAAATTCCCTTGTTAACCCTTTTAAGAGTGGATTTTTCACATTTTGTCATACTCTGGTCATTAAGGGGGGCACCCTTTCTTTTCTATTTAGAAACTCCACCAAACTGTACTGGATGTTGAATAAATCTACAAAAACTCTACTTTTTAAATACATTTTTTTTTTTTAATTTATTGTTAGTTTTTCAACTGTGTTTTTTTGGGTGGGGCTGCAACAAAAACACGGATGCAGTAAGTCACTGACAAATTACACCTGTTCTGATTGGCTAATTTCTTGATTAGTCCGCAAGTTGCAATACCTTTCTGCCGTCAAAATAAAATATTTGATTGAGAAAG
Organism: Xenopus tropicalis; assembly: GCF_000004195.4. Lineage (NCBI taxonomy): Eukaryota > Metazoa > Chordata > Amphibia > Anura > Pipidae > Xenopus > Xenopus tropicalis. The sequence continues at coordinate 147,632,157 of NC_030681.2, forward strand.
CACATTAAAACAACCTTTTATATCTCGGGAACATTGCTTCAATTGCCAATTCTTACGTCAATAATAAACAAGTTAAAACTGGGCTTAAAGTGGAAATGCAAATGCTTTCCCCCTTTAAAAACACCTTCCAAGGCCGGGGCCGGTATTACATGTTTACCAGCATTGTAATTGCCAATAAATCTGTAATACCCTTAATATAAACCCCTGGCCCACCCTTGATCTGCCCCCAGTCCAACATAAACTTACTTTATTCATTCCTGCCCTCATGCCATCTTGTATTATAGCCCCGCCCCTCTTAGGTCACAGGCTCCACCTTTTTATTGATCAGTGCTGCTCTGATTTCTGGACTGATATAAAGCAGTATGCAGGGCTGTTTTATGTATTTGTTTCCCACTAAGGCTAACCTCAGTATGAAACAGCCAGCATGCTGCTTTTCTGCAGTCTAATATATTGAAGATAGCTATATTTCTGACAGGGAAACCCTAATATGAGCTTATATATTTTGACTTTAAAACCCCCTTTAATACAGAACCCTGCAACACCACATTAATAACCCAATCCAATCAGAGAATGTACCATAGACAACCGCCAAGATCAACAGACCTTTCTATCAATGGGTAAATTACTTTTTATAATATACAAGTTTTACTGTGTCTTTTGACACATTATATTGCTAAGCTCCAATTGTAAAGATACATTTTACTGGTTATTCATTGCTCTTGTGTGGCTGTTGTGTCTTGTGAGTTCTGTACTCCTAGAAAAGATTGAAACAGGTACAGGTATGGGACCTGTTATCCAGAATTTTTGGGACCTGGGATTTTCAACATAAGGGGTCTCTGCATAATTTGGATCTCCATACCTTGAGTCTGCTAATTTAAACATGAAATAAACCCAATAGGCCTGTTCTGCCCCAATAAGGGGTAATTATATCTTAGTTGGGATCAAGTACAGGTACTGTTTTATTATTACAGAGAAAAAGGAATCATTTAACCATTAAATAAACCCAATAGGGCTGTTCTGCCCCCAATAAGGGGTAATTATATCTTAGTTGGGATCAAGTACAGGTACTGTTTTATTATTACAGAGAAAAAGGGAATCATTTAACCATTAAATAAACCCAATAGGGCTGTTCTGCCCCCAATAAGGGGTAATTATATCTTAGTTGGGATCAAGTACAGGTACTGTTTTATTATTACAGAGAAAAGGGAATCATTTAACCATGAAATAAACCCAATAGGGCTGTTCTGCCCCCAATAAGGGGTAATTATATCTTAGTTGGGATCAAGTACAGGTACTGTTTTATTATTACAGAGAAAAGGGAATCATTTAACCATTAAATAAACCCAATAGGGCTGTTCTGCCCCCAATAAGGGGTAATTATATCTTAGTTGGGATCAAGTACAGGTACTGTTTTATTATTACAGAGAAAAGGGAATCATTTAACCATTAAATAAACCCAATAGGGCTGTTCTGCCCCCAATAAGGGGTAATTATATCTTAGTTGGGATCAAGTACAGGTACTGTTTTATTATTACAGAGAAACCCATTATCCAGAAAGCTTCGAATTAAGGGAAGGCCATCTCCCATAGACTCCAATTTATATGGATATATTATATATTTTAATTAGATTTTTAAAAAAATGATTTCCCTTTCTCCAAATTAATAAAACACTACCTTGTACCTGATCCCAACATCATAGATATAATGAATCCTTAGCTGTAGAGATCCAAATTATGGCATGACCCCCTTACCCAGAATGCCCCAGGCCCTCTAGATAATAGGTTCTTCTAACCTGTATGTATTTATATATGTGTGTGTGTGTGTGTGTATATATATATATATATACAGAATAAAGGAGTGCTGGTCCATATGAGCAATTTTATGTATAATTTATGTATCGATATATATATTTTTTTATGTAGCATGATGAGTTGTTCGTTCCTGTATGCCAGTGTTGGTGTTTTCTCTGGGCAAGTAATTTATGCAGCTCTTAGCCAAGGTGTATCAAATTCTAAATACATTGAAATGATTTGCATTGAGGATGTATGGCATTCCTGTAAAGGTTAAACAAATAGAAAAAAAATGATTTGGCCCCATTCCTAAGCATGGCTGAAACAGGTCGGCCCTTGTTTCCTATACATTTTGGATTTTTGTATCACATCATTACAGCGAAAGCAGCTCGCCAGGGTTTCCTTAGCACATGTGAGAGTGCTGCACGTATATTTATTCACGATGATGCTATCAGTTCTAATGGCTGAAAAAAAAATGTGGGAAGGGGCAGGGAGCGGCGTTAGTACAGGAAGCTTTCCGAGGTACAACTCCCAACATCCCCTGACAGCCATCGAAGCGGCAGTTAAAATATAAAGTTGATGTGATATAAAATATCTTAACTCTTGCATAGTAGATGAGGTTGTATAAGACACACATGCATCAAGTTCAACCTTGTACCTTGTTATACAGTACTGGGATGGGATCCGCTATCTGGAAACTAGTTATCTAGAGAGCTCTGAATTACAGGAAGGCCATCTCCCATAGACTCCATTATAAGCAAATATTTAAAATGTTTTGAAATAATTATTTTTTTCTCTGTAGTAATTAAACAGTACCTGTACTTGATCCCAACTAAGATATAATTACCCCTTATTGGGGGCAAAACAGCCCTATTGGGTTTATTTCATGGTTAAATGATTCCCTTTTCTCTGTAATAATAAAACAGTACCTGTACTTGATCCCAACTAAGATATAATTACCCCTTATTGGGGGCAGAACAGCCCTATTGGGTTTATTTAATGGTTAAATGATTCCCTTTTCTCTGTAATAATAAAACAGTACCTGTACTTGATCCCAACTTGATATAATTACCCCCTATTGGAAGCCAACCAATCCTAATGCATTTAAATGATGTTTAAATGTTTTTTTTAGTAGACTTAAGGCATGGAGATCCAAATTATGGAAAAATCCCTTATCCGGAAAGCCCCGGGTTCCGAGCATTCTGGATAACAGGTCCTATACCTGTATTATTCTGTCAGATCGAAGGTCGTATTGGCTTATTGAGGCAGCCCTTGGTCTGAATTCTCGTGTTGCCTACATTGTTATGCGATTGCATTAGCACAATATCATACCGGGGTAAATATTTGCTCGTTTGTCGAACAAGCGAATAATACCATGCATGGCCACCTTCTTTGCAAATAGATTGTAAATATTAACACAATATTTATTATTTATATTTAAGACATTTGTTTTTTTTTTTTTTATTTTCTCCCGTATTCTTACTTTCATTCTAATTAAGTCCGTCATAAATTTTGCAATTTTTTCCAAAGTAGAAATACATAAAACAGAGTTTTTGCCACTGCCCTTTTATTCCACTCTCGGTGGGGCACATAAATGATTAAATACAGAAGTCATTGAAGAAAGCGGAGAATCTGATATCCGTCCAACCCCAAAGTCTTGGAAACTGCGAATGCCGGCCTGCCATTTTCATGTGTATTAATCCAATATGTGTACTAAGGGTAAGATTTCATTGCAGCGTTACACCTCCGTGTATAAGATTTACACCCCTAAAGGGTTTTTAATGTGAGTGTATTTATGGGATTTTTTTTAATAAGCTTCTCTCACACAGTAGACACATATATTAAAAAAAAAAAAAAAAAAGTTAAATTATTTCCAAGTGACACCTCACATTGAGCATGTTGATTTAATATTTTCAATATCTTGCATTTCTGTTTCAGCTGACTGAATTACAGCTCTCAGTGTTTTTCCTGGCACTTTCGAGGGTTCGTTGATACACGTATATATATATATATTTCTTTTTTTTTTTTTTCGGTGTAACCTAAAGTAAACTTTTTTTAATGTTAAAGAAATATTTGAAACATCGGATAGGTGCCTGGTTCCTTCGGCTTATTGCCGTGTTGGAACGTCTAAGAAAGGAGAATTTGCCGTAAAATTAGATTTTAGTGTATTGTAAATAATCTAAACGACTTGCCTTTTTGAGTCTAGTTCATTCCAGAGTGAGGGTTGATGAATCTCGTTGTTGGGGCAGTTTTAACCTATCGTTATGTAGATTATTACTGTTAGTTTCGGGCAGAACCCCCTTTGCGGTTCAGTTGTTTTCAGAAAGGATGTTTTTGGGGTTTAGGATAAATCATTGGGGGGCTCCTGGCTCCATCTCAGCAGTTTGGGAGCCTCTGGTAAAGATCATTTTGAAAAAATTGAATTTTAAATTGAGGTTTTTCAGTAATATATTCATCTTTAATTTAGTACGTTAATATAGGTATGGGATCTGTTATCCAGGAAGCTTACGGGAGGCCATAGACTCCATAGACTCATAGACTCCATTTATTAAATAATGAACATTTTTCAAAAGGATTTTCTTTCTTTAGGGGCAGAACAGCCCTATTGGGTTTATTTAATGGTTAAATTATTCCCTTTTCTCTGTAATAATAAAACAGTACCTGTACTTGATCCCAACTAAGATATAATTACCCCTTATTGGGGGCAGAACAGCCCTATTGGGTTTATTTCATGGTTAAATGATTCTCTTTTCTCTGTAATAATAAAACAGTAACTTGTCCTTAATCTCAACTAATATATTATTAATCTTTATTCTGTTCTGTTTATTAAATATTTCAATACTTTCTAGCAGACACAAGGTATGGAGATCCAAATTACAGAAAGATCCCTTATCCAGAAACCCCCAGTTCCCAAACATTCTGGTTAACAGGTCCCATACCTGTATTTTGCTGTATAACATTTATTGTACATGCTTATAAACTTCAGGCTCTTGTAGTTTTACCATCATTCCTGCAAAATAATACTGTCCTATATTTTAGTTTTTATTCCTTATAATTAACTTTGACATCAAGCATAATTTTTGAATAGGCCAGGCCGCTAAAATACTGGACCCTAGAGGATCACTATTGTGCAAAATAAATCTGTCTTTATATTGCCAGCAGCAAAGGTAATAATTGGAATAACCGTATCACTGGGTGGCAGGGGCATTTCCTAAAGGCCGGCAGTGGTATGATAAGGAAGGGGGTTAAAAGAAAGAGTATAGAAATTTGTGGAAATGTTCTTTTCCCGATGTAGAAGAATCAGGTACAAAAAACTAAGCGCGGGGCCTGTAAAACATAGTAAAAAAAACAAATAGCCACAAAACCACGATTTAACCTAAAACAATTCATATCGAGGTGTGCAAGATTCTGCTCCCCGGTTGCACAGTCCATGTATAAAAAATACATTAATTGCACAGGGAAATGGAGCAAAGCTGCTGTGTCCCATTTTCCCTATAACCTCTTTTTATAATTAAAAAAAAAAAGTATATAGTTGATATATGGCTAAATATATGTTTTTACCTTTTCAATGAATGGGCACATATATAAATACAGAAATTAGAAAGCACCGAAAGAAAAGACTCTTGAACATATTGATTTTCTCCAGTTTCATCTGTGCCTTATTGTGTTAATATTTCCTTTTTTAGAATGACGCTAATATATATATATATATATATATATATATATATTCTAGCAAATAATGTGCCTAATCTGGAATGCCCCCACCCCGCTGAATGTAAGCGCCAGTCTGAGTGTTTAACATCCCCTAAGCCGTGAGTACCACTGACTGACAGACTCCTGGGCTGCTGGTGTATTTATATTTAAAATAATAGTTTTCCTTGACTATTAGCTGCCAGGTTTCCATTAAATAGTAAATGGTGCGTGCCTTCCTTTGTACCTAAGTATGTTTAGTTGTAAGTTAAGATATATGTGCGTTTGTGCACAGGAATGCTTATTTTTATTCCAGAAGCAGCGCTTTTAACACAAGACCACATGCACTAAATAATTAATGGGTTCTTTTAAAGGCTAATGTGCCCTTGATAATTAAAAAAAAGAAATTAAAAATTAAAAAAACAAATTTTTATCACAATTTTAAAATTCGGTGGTGGATTTTTTTTCAAATAAAAATAATTATGGCCATAGGGACACTTTGGGTTGCAAGTGGAAGATCTGGAAATATAATATCTATTATAGTATAATATATAATGAAATATATAATATCTGTGGAAATATAATATCTGTTACCATATTAATGTGTCAGTGTACCATTCTTCCAATCCACTATGATGGAAATTTTATATTAAAAAAAAAAAAAAAAAAAAGCAGAAAACAAAATGTTTTTTTAAAGTAGTTCATGGATTTTTAACATTTTATACTTCAAGCCCTTTTTGTGCTACATTTATTACAGCCCCCCCATTAGCTCCTATAAGAAGGATAATGATTTTAGCATCCCCCTTACCTATAATTGAAATTATACTTTTCCCCCCAAATGTAACCTCAGTTGGCTTTTCAGGATAACCCCCAGTTGGGTTTGATACAGTCATAGCAGGGGTACCCTGTCTGCTCTGTTTTTGATTTGAGTCCCATGGAGTTTTCGTTACAGGAGAATAATTAGATAAGAACCCCTTTCTGGCTGGTGGGGACATAGGGAATAATATGAAACAACAGGAAGAGAGCACAAACTTGGTATACAGCCTGTCTAGTTCCACCTTGGATTAAGGTGCCAAATTGGGTCCTTCAGACCAATTTGGCAGCTTATCTGCCTGTGTATGGGCTCCCCGACTAGCATACCCTACTGATATCTGGCCTAAAATTGGCCAGATCTTGATAGGGCAGGTTTGATTTACCCCCCGAAGCATGGACCACATTGTCTCGTTGATGCAGCCCTCAATCCGGTGGTGACCTCCCCAAAGGAATGGATCACAATGCATAGGGCTACCTTTAGAAAAGACAACACATCTTTGCTAAAACAAAAAAACAAAAAACATTGGTGCTTTATATACTAATCAAAAGCTGTAAATGCTATGGGAATTAATGCAATACAGCTACAGATAATTATTCTGAAAGCTGAAGGCCAAGGGCCCATGAAGTTCTTGATTTTTTTCTCATTACTCCAAGGCTCTAGGTTCTAATACAAGGAATATCTCATATTTATAAATAGAATCCTAATTAAATTAGTCTCAAGTTTCCAGAATGCGATCATCTTCCATTAATGTATTGCTTTAATGTACCCCCACCTGGGGAGGGATGCCAAATGAGGGCTGTGATTGGTTAGCTGGTAGTCCCTCCATGGAACCTACAGGAGACTGTGTTTGGCAGTACACCTGGTTATTATGCAATTAAACTTGCCAGGAATTCAAAAATAAGCATCTTCTTTGAGGTCACTGAAAGCAACATCCAAGGGGTTGGGGAGCAACATGTTGCCCCCGAGCCACTGGTTGGGGATCACTGCCTTAGATCTTTCATCCATCGGGCAAACTTAAGCCGTATTAGTGAAGGTACTTTTGAAACATGGACAAATATGTTAAGGTCAGGGGAAGAGAGAGATCATCTAAGGTGAACATCTTCCTCAAGAAATGATATATTTCCTCCTTTAACATACTGAATAGAGCCTCTCCTCGCCCTAATGAGAAGCCACGCAGGCTGGGAAGCGGTTAATATGAGCCGTGCATAAGGCGACTAGGAAGCCAGCGTTGCTGGGTACATATCAATAAAAAGGGATCTTTGTGTTATAAAGCATATAGTTGCATTGTGGTCGGTGGAGCGGACCTCCTGCCGTTGCCACCCACGTTGCTCTACCTATAACCAGCGCCTTATAAAGCCGGGCACGCTCTCTGAAAATATTTGCGACCTCACGCCACTTGAATAGAAAGAAAATAATGATTCCGAGAGAAAATTAGCACACGGGGGCTGCGAGTTTGGCTCAGCGCAGAAACGCGAGCGAGGAAGTCAAGGAGGCTGCACATTGAGGCCTTACCTCCCACCTCTCTCCAAAGGGATTGCCATTATTTTTATTGTGTGGGAGGGATTGGAGTCTACAATCCGAGTGTGGCTTTTGCCTTAACCCATTGTACCATGTATGTGTAACGTCTACACGGTCTATCCTCCCTACGATCCCTATGAGGACATAGATTTAACCCCTTTAGTGACCAAGTTCGTATATTTTCCATTTTATATTTCGTGCGACGGTTAAGGGAATCCTTGTTCTCAAATTATAACCCAGAACCAGCCCACAGGATTCCAAACTCAAGACTGGATCCTGCTTTCCGTTCCGTAAAACTTTCATGAAAATGTTATTTCATTTTTAATCGCAGTTTTGTGTTCCCTTTCAATAACCGATATATTCAATAGCAACGACAGAAGGGGCAAATATAACAATCGATTGTACAGGTATAGGACCCATTATTCAGAATGCTCGGGACCAAGGGTATTCCGGATAAGGGATCTTTCCGTAATTTGGATCTCCATACCTTAAGTCTGCTAAAAAATCAATAAAACAGTAATTAACCCCAATAGGATTGTTTTGCATCCAATAAGGATTATTTATATCTTAGTTGGGATCAATTACAAGGTACTTTTTTATTACTACAGAGAAAAAGGAAATCAGTTTTAAAATTCTGAATTATTTGATTAAAATGGAGTCTATGGGAGATGGGCTTTCCGTAATTCGGAGCTTTCTGGATAACTGGTTTCCGGATAAGGGGTCCGATACCTGTACTACTTGTGCCGCAGCAGTAACCTTGAACTACTAGTCTCAACCAAAATGATTTTGTAACAAGAATTCATTCATTCTTCATTTTAATTTCATGTATTTATTTATTTTTTCGTTAGCAACAGCAGAAAGTTGATTTATGTTCCTGAGAGAAAGGTGCCCTTTATTCCCAGAAATCATATCGCTGCTTAATAGGAGGGTGCAATATTTTCTTGGGTGGGTACGCCGATGTGAAATATTTGTGGTTGGTATTTATACTGTGAAGTACTAAACAGGATCTGTTATCCAGAAAACTTGTGCTATTTCCCCTGGCGTCCTATTTAAACAAACACTTCTTCATTTTGACCCTTCTGTAATTAAGGTAATCAGTAGCTTGTACTCGGTGTTACTGTATATCCATGTTGGTGGTAACGGAATCCTATTATTTTTATTTCATGTTTTTAGTAACCTTAAGGCATAGCAAGTTAAAGACAGATCTCTTATTTGGAATGCCCCAGGTCCCGTGCATTCTAGATTTTACTGAGCCACGTATATAGCAAAACTATCACAATTCTAGTTAATGTGAGGGATACATTTGGCTATAACTGATATCTATTGGTGCTCAGATTGACAATGGGGGGTTGGCGACCTCATCCAGAACCCGTAAAATGGAATTTTAGGGTTTATGCACAATAGTGCAGTGTGTGCTTTGTGCTGTGTTCATCGTACTGAAGTTGCGACCCTTCAGTTTGCCTCTCACCGACATATCCCATGGACATAGTACAGGTATGGGACCTGTTATCCATAATGCTCGGGAACCAGGGTTTTTCAGATAAGGGATCTTTCTGTAATACACCCAATAGGATTGTTTTGCCCCCAATAAGGATTAATTATATCTTAGTTGGGATCAAGTACAGGTACTGTTTTATTATTACAGAGAAAAGGGAATTATTTAACCATGAAATAAACCCAATAGGGCTGTTCTGCCCCCAATAAGGGGTAATTATATCTTAGTTGGGATCAAGTACAGGTACTGTTTTATTATTACAGAGAAAAGGGAATCATTTAACCCTTAAATAAACCCAATAGGGCTGTTCTGCCCCCAATAAGGGGTAATTATATCTTAGTTGGGATCAAGTACAGGTACTGTTTTATTATTACAGAGAAAAGGGAATCATTTAACCATTAAATAAACCCAATAGGGCTGTTCTGCCCCCAATAAGGGGTAATTATATCTTAGTTGGGATCAAGTACAGGTACTGTTTTATTATTACAGAGAAAAGGGAATCATTTAACCCTTAAATAAACCCAATAGGGCTGTTCTGCCCCCAATAAGGGGTAATTATATCTTAGTTGGGATCAAGTACAGGTACTGTTTTATTATTACAGAGAAAAGGGAATCATTTAACCATTAAATAAACCCAATAGGGCTGTTCTGCCCCAATAAGGGGTAATTATATCTTAGTTGGGATCAAGTACAGGTACTGTTTTATTATTACAGAGAAAAGGGAATCATTTAACCATTAAATAAACCCAATAGGGCTGTTCTGCCCCCAATAAGGGGTAATTATATCTTAGTTGGGATCAAGTACAGGTACTGTTTTATTATTACAGAGAAAAGGGAATCATTTAACCATGAAATAAACCCAATAGGACTGTTCTGCCCCCAATAAGGGGTAATTATATCTTAGTTGGGATCAAGTACAGGTACTGTTTTATTATTACAGAGAAAAGGGAATCATTTAACCATGAAATAAACCCAATAGGACTGTTCTGCCCCCAATAAGGGGTAATTATATCTTAGTTGGGATCAAGTACAGGTATTGTTTTATTATTACAGAGAAAAGGGAATCATTTAACCATGAAATAAACCCAATAGGACTGTTCTGCCCCCAATAAGGGGTAATTATATCTTAGTTGGGATCAAGTACAGGTACTGTTTTATTATTACAGAGAAAAGGGAATCATTTAACCATGAAATAAACCCAATAGGACTGTTCTGCCCCCAATAAGGGGTAATTATATCTTAGTTGGGATCAAGTACAAGTTCTGTTTTATTATTACAGAGAAAAAGGAAATCATTTTTTAAAATTAGAATTATTTGCTTATAATGGAGTCTATGGGAGATGGTCTTTCTGTAATTCGGAACTTTTCCGGATAACGGGTTTCCGGATAAGGGATCCCATGCCTGTACATCCTTATTAATACAAGATAACTGTCCTCATCCTCTCATTGTCATGAAACGACCGCTATCACACTTATCCCACTTTGCTGGAAGCACCGAATCCCCGTGCAAGATCTAAAAGCAGCCTTTAACAGCACATCGATCGTCGCAACAAAGAGGTGACTGTTATCGGGCTTTCTTTTTCCCCCCTTCTCTAAAGTGACTTATTTTTCCAGAGTGACTACAAATATAAGATTGAACACCCCTTGCAGAATTGGCTTCTGTGTAAGTGGAAGTCTGTCGGCACTGCGGAGACGCTCGGGCAAAGGAAGCCGCTGAAAGGCTCTCTAACTACAACACTAGGATTTTCCAGCGATTTTTCAAGCGAAATTACGACCATGACCGTAAGTCGTACAAGCTCCCCTCATTATCTCAGGGAGGTGGTGGTGGGGGGGGGGGGGCTTGTGTTTGCTCACAAATGGGGACTTTGAGTCGATGGGATAGAGAACATGGGAAAGAACATGTTTGGAGGAGTCGGGGAAAACTTTGGTCTTTTCAGCTCTACCCATTCAGCCAATGTGAGCTTCAGAGCTTACTAGATCACAGGCTTTAGAGATAAAGGGGGTATGGTGTGCATTCTTCCGTTATCCTTGTAGATTGTAAGCTCTTTTGGGCAGGGCTCTCTTACATTCTAAGCAGCATTCCAGTATACATGAATTAACCATTTCTAAAGCTTTAAGGTTATTCGTCAATGTAATTGCTATTAAACAACATATCTGCCTCTCCATTTTTATTCTCTCTCTCTACTCGTTCTCGCTTTCTCTCCCTCGTGATCCCAGTTTTGAAGCAATGTTGCAGAAGCCAGACGATTAACAAACCAAAGCATTGCAACATTGTTTCAAGAGGCCAGATCCCTGGAGGTACTGAATAAATAAAAAAAACTGCTTTAATTTATAAATAACATTAACACTACTGACGGTTTGTAATAAAATGATAGTGGAACGTTGATTTGGATTACAGTTTTTTCATTAGGCGACATTTTATTTTTGAATTTTTAATCCTACCACTTAATCAAAAGACTTATAGCAAACAATCAGTATTTTCTTTCGGTCCCTTTGCCCTGCTATCATTATGCAGTACAGGTTTGGGATCTGTTATCTGGAAACCTGTTATCCAGACAATATCCGAATTACATAAAGCCTGACTCCATTTTAATCAAATAATTCAGATTTTTAAAATTGATTTCATTTTGCTCTGTAATAATAAAACAGAAGATTGTATTTGATCCCAACTAAGATATAATTACCCCTTATTGGGGGCAGAACAGCCCTATTGGGTTTATTTAATGGTTAAATGATTCCCTTTTCTCTGTAATAATAAAACAGTACCTGTACTTGATCCCAACTAAGATATAATTACCCCTTATTGGGGGCAGAACAGCCCTATTGGGTTTATTTAATGGTTAAATGATTCCCTTTTCTCTGTAATAATAAAACAGTATCTGTACTTGATCCCAACTAAGATATAATTACCCCTTATTGGGGCAGAACAGCCCTATTGGGTTTATTTCATGGTTAAATGATTCCCTTTTCTCTGTAATAATAAAACAGTACCTGTACTTGATCCCAACTAAGATATAATTACCCCTTATTGGGGGCAGAACAGCCCTATTGGGTTTATTTCATGGTTAAATGATTCCCTTTTCTCTGTAATAATAAAACTGTACCTGTACTTGATCCCAACTAAGATATAATTACTCCTTATTGGATGAAAAATAATCCTGTTCGGTGTAATTAATGTTTTATTGATTTTTTTAGTAAACTTAAGAGATCAAAATTACGGAAAAACCCCTTATGCGGAATACCCTTGGTCCCAAGCATTCTGGATAGCGGGTCCTATCCAGAATGCTTGGCTGTAACTAGTAACTTACAGCCATAATAAAAGACATTTGTAATATGGAGACTGTGCCGGTATCTAGAGGAGCAAGTAGACAGGCAGGTAGATCTCGGGATGTTATAAGGAGTAGTCAGAATTACCACTGCACTGGGAAAACTAAACATTCTTACGTGTTTTTACTATTTTTACTAATCTAAGTCAGGAATAGATGCTGCACCCGATACCTCCAGTGTATTTAAGTTTATAGAAACCCGAGCTCCTTTAGAACACAGAATTATCTATATTGTACAAATATTTAACTTTGAGAAATGAACAAGGGTCGGTAAAGCCATCTTTCTCATGTTGCATTGGGCTGCTTTACAAGTTCCCTTGTACATCAGAAAGAGAGAGGGGTGTTTGTATGTATGTGTATATGAGAATGAGATATATCACACAGTTTTCCTAGGTTTGCTTACTGTGTCTGGTGTGTTTTATCTGGTCAGCTTAAAGGAACAGCAACAGAGAAAAAATGAAAGTGTTATTACCATATAATGTACTGTTACCTTGCACTGGTACAACTGGGGGGTTTGTCTCTGAAAGACAACTATAGTTTATATGACCAAAGCAGCTGTGTAGCCATAAGGGCAACCAGGCACAGGATACTTAGCAGATATCAGATAAAACCCCATTATATTCTACAGAGCTTATCTGTTATCTGCTATGGAACCTGTGCCTTTTCTCCTTTTTTCCAGCATGAAAGCTGCCCCCGGGGCTACACAGCAGCATTGTTTATATAAATTTTAGTAGGGTTTCTGTAGCAAACACACCGGTTTTACCACTGCAGGTTATTTCCCTATGGGACAAAACTGTAAATGATATCCTTATAAATGATGCTTAGTGATGTCATCAGTTATAATTGGAGCTTTCGGCCTCATGCTTTTATTTCGTCATGGAACTCCTCTGTGACTTATAATATCCCTATATGTTACAATAGGGGGTACTTTATTCACTATATATTATAAGGAACTCCTCAGTGACTTATATCCCTATATGTTACAATAGGGGGTACTTTATTCACTATATATTATAAGGAACTCCTCGGGGGCTTATAATATCCCTATATGTTACAATAGGGGGTACTTTATTCACTATATATTATAAGGAACCCCTCGGGGGCTTATAATATGCCTATATGTTACAATAGGGGGCACTTTATTCACTATATATTATAAGGAACTCCTTGGGGACTTATGATATCCCTATATGTTACAATAGGGGGCACTTTATTCACTATATATTATAAGGAACTCCTTGGGGACTTATGATATCCCTATATGTTACAATAGGGGGCACTTTATTCACTATATATTATAAAGGAACTCCTCGTTGACTTATAATATCCCTATATGTTACAATAGGGGGTACTTTATTCACTTTATATTATAAGGAACTCCTCGGGGACTTATAATATCCCTATATGTTACAATAGGGGGTATTTTATTCACTATATATTATAAGGAACCCCTCGGGGGCTTATAATATGCCTATATGTTACAATAGGGGGTATTTTATTCACTATATATTATAAGGAACTCCTTGGGGACTTATGATATCCCTATATGTTACAATAGGGGGCACTTTATTCACTATATATTATAAAGGAACTCCTCGTTGACTTATAATATCCCTATATGTTACAATAGGGGGTACTTTATTCACTATATATTATAAGGAACTCCTCAGTGACTTATAATATCCCTACATGTTACAATAGGGGGTACTTTATTCACTATATATTATAAGGAACTCCTCGTTGACTTATAATATCCCTATATCTTACAATAATGGGTGCTTTATTCACTATATTACTTTAAAACACTTTTTTTGGTGTTACTGTTCCTTTAATGACTACAATATGCAGCGACAGGGTCCCATTTACCAGCCTCGGGCAAATTTGCTCCTGGGCAGCAACCCATGGTAACCAATCAGTGATTGGCCCTTTCTCAGCCAGCTGCAGGTACTACATGGAAAGCAAGAAGTTAAATATTTGCCCCACAGACTGTTAAAGTGGCCCAGCTAGATAGGGGGCCCCTTCTACACAAGTCTCGTACAATAAGACACCAATGTACCGGTTGCATTTAAATCTCTCCGTTATACAGGAGCTATAGCCATAGGAAAACACTATACTGAAGAATTAAAATTAAATTCTAAAATAAAATGATTGGGACTGGGGAAATGTAATCTCTTTTTTTAGCCAAGAAGGTCCCTGTTCCGCCTGTGCCATTTCCCTCTCCGTTACCTTTCCACGCTCTCTCCGCTTGCGCCCCTCAAGTATACAGCTTCCTTTGTCTTGGCACCTTACCCCATTAAATCCTATTACCGTTCCCCTCGTTTTAACACCTCTTTATAACAGTTGAAATACTTGGCTTAGAGGATGTTTATACAGTATACAGAGGGTGGAGTGCAGCAAAGGGGTCAGGGCTTTAATAGCCGCGCATAATATTTTCTAAACCAGGTAGGTAAAGATGAAAAAATAAGCCTTTTTTTTTTATTGAAATACAACATTTTCACTTGCGGTGTGCAGAACATATTGGGAACATACCATTAAGCATAAATCCGGCACCCATGCCATTAGACTAATGACTTTTAAATCGCTCCCTATATATGAGTAATGTCGGCTATTATCAGAAAGACGTGATAATGACCGGCTGCCTTCTCGGTTGCCCCTTGATGTCTTACTCCACTAACTATGTTTTCCTACCCCTTTCTGATGGATTTGTAAGGTTTTACTGGATATTAAATGTGCCACAGCCAGTTCGGCACAGCTTAAAGCAGGGGCTTACATATTACAGCCTGTAATACTATCCGATTCATAAAAAAATGAAAAAGAAAAAAAAAAAAGAAAAGAAAGCGACTCGGGGTGTCTAAAATCCCTGGATAATGAATGCAACGGGAAGGGGGGGGGGGAGATTTTCAGACGTACATGCTATTTTTGGAAAAAGACTGGTTTTAGAAAACTGATCATTTATTAGGATTTGAGCGCAAATGAGTGTTGTTTCTTGTCTAGGTCTCGGGTTAATGATTTGCTTCTGAATTATTCTCACACGTTTTACGATTTTGCGTGTGTGGTATAGACTCTGCTGAGCTGACCTTTAACCCCACCTGTATGGAAAGTGGGCCCCCCCCCCTCCGTATATTACTTTAAAGCCGGGGGTATTAAATAACCGTCGCAGTTTTATGCGCGAGAGAGGGAATACAACGGCGTGTAATTTTAGTCAAGGATTTTACATGTATTTACAGTTTCATATCTTGACGGCAGTATCTGCCCACAACATCAGTTTGGCAGAAGCCAATACAAATACCCTGTAGAATTGTAAGCGGCACAGAATGTATTGCAGCATTTAACTCCCTGCAACCCCCTGCAAAACATGTGAGGTTTTCTAGTTGTGCTGGGGGGAAGGAGTGGGTTAAAGTTGCCTTTTCTTTACTGTAAATCTGGAATTTTCTTTACAATGTTCCAGTGGGGCATGTATAATATATATGTGTATAGTAATTCTAACAGAATTCCAATAGAAATTCTAATTCCATGTTTTTCATAGTTTTTTTTGCCTTCTTCTTCTAACTCTTAGCAGCTTTCAAATGGGGGTCACTGACCCCGGCAGCCAAAAAACTATTGCTCTTTTGGGCAGGGCTCTCTTCACCTCCTGTATCGGTTATTGATTGTTTTATATGTTACTCTGTATGTCCAATGTATGAAACCCACTTATTGTACAGCGCTGCGGGATATGTTGGCGCTTTATAAGTAAATGTTTATAATAATAATAATAATAATAATAATAATAAGATCCGTGTGTCTTCTCCCTAAGCTTGCCCATTCCCACACCTTGTGTCTCAGGCCTTTCTCCTTGTAGATTGTAAGCTCTTTTGGGCAGGGCTCTCTTCCCCTCTTGTATCGGTTATTGGTTGCTTTATATGTTACTCTGTATGTCTCCTTGTAGAGTGTAAGCTCTTTTGGGCAGGGCTCTCTTCCCCTCCTGTATCGGTTATTGATTGCTTTATATGTTACTCTGTATGTCTCCTTGTAGATTGTAAGCTCTTTTGGGCAGGGCTCTCTTCACCTCTTGTATCGGTTATTGATTGCTTTATATGTTACTCTGTATGTCTCCTTGTAGATTGTAAGCTCTTTTGGGCAGGGCTCTCTTCACCTCTTGTATCGGTTATTGATTGCTTTATATGTTACTCTGTATGTCTCCTTGTAGATTGTAAGCTCTTTTGGGCAGGGCTCCCTTCCCCTCCTGTATCGGTTATTGATTGCTTTATATGTTACTCTGTATGACCAATGTATGAAACCCACTTATTGTACAGCGCTGCGGGATATGTTGGGGCTTTATAAATAAATGTTAATAATAATAAAATTTAATATTATTGTTACTTTTTATTACTTATTTTTCTATTCATATATCAGTCTTTCATTCATACCACACCCTGGGTGCTAAGGTAATTTGGATCCTAGCAACTAAATAGCTGCTTAAAACTCAAAGCTGGAGAGCTGCTGAACGAAAACTGAAATGATGAAGAAACTACCAATAATAAAACAAAATGAAAACCAATTGCAAAGTGTCTCAGAATATTACTCTTTACATTATATGAAAAGTTAACTCAAAGGGGAACAACCCCTATAAATGGAGGCGCACTGTACTAATTCAATTCACCGTCCTCCACAGAGCAGGTAACTGACGTGTGTGATTTAGGCCAAAGTGTAGAACAGCACTAATGTAATACAGTACAGGAAATAAGGGGCAGGTTTATCAAAATTCAAGCTTGCACATTTTTTTTTCTCAATTCAGAAAAAAAAAACCTCTTATGCAAGTATGGGATCCATTATCAGGAAACCCGTTATACAGAGTTCTGAATTACAGGAAGGTCATCTCCCATAGACACCATTTTAATCATATAATAAAAATTTTTAAAAATGATTTTTTTTTCTCTAAAATAATAAAAAAGTACCTTGTACTTGATCCCAACTAAGATATAATTACCCCTTATTGGGGGCAGAACAGCCCTATTGGGTTTATTTAATGGTTAAATGATTCCCTTTTCTCTGTAATAATAAAACAGTACCTGTACTTGATCCCAACTAAGATATAATTACCCCTTATTGGGGGCAGAACAGCCCTATTGGGTTTATTTCATGGTTAAATGATTCCCTTTTCTCTGTAATAATAAAACAGTACCTGTACTTGATCCCAACTAAGATATAATTACCCCTTATTGGGGGCAGAACAGCCCTATTGGGTTTATTTCATGGTTAAATGATTCCCTTTTCTCTGTAATAATAAAACAGTACCTGTACTTGATCCCAACTAAGATATAATTACCCCTTATTGGGGGCAGAACAGCCCTATTGGGTTTATTTAATGGTTAAATGATTCCCTTTTCTCTGTAATAATAAAACAGTACCTGTATTTGATCCCAACTAAGATATAATTACCCCTTATTGGGGGCAGAACAGCCCTATTGGGTTTATTTCATGTTTATGTTGCCCCTATGTTGTAGGCATCTATTGGAATAGATTTGTTGGCCAAGTCGTAGTTCAAAGGGTAAGTGCACGTGGCCAATCGGAGGACTGCATGAGCTGAGTGTCCTGTGAATTACCCCCCCCTCCCCTATTTATTATGACCTCCTTGCAGATAAACAAACAGGGCCGGTGAGCTTTTTAGTTTGTTCCGTGATTGGAACTAGATTTCCCTCCTATCTGGTTTATCGGCCAACAATTGAAAGGCTGTGCCGTTGGCAGGCCTTCTATCTTTCGAAAGCCACAAAGTGGGTTCAGATCTAAGATTTCTGACCTAGACGGATAAACAAACAATGGTTTGGCTCACAGTTTAACAGAATTTAAGGGGGTGGGGGGGAGAAAAAATGCAGATGTAACCCCCTTAAATGTTCTGTACTGATTGTGCGAGTAGGCCTTAGCGTCCTGCCTCAACTGAGCCGGATTCCACATGAATATATAATGTATGCCATTCAGGGATTGGCTGCCCTGTGCCGAGAATGCTGGTAAAGTGGGACCAACCGCTGGGGGTGACACGTTTGCACTTTTCCGTTTTATTGAGCGACGTTCATAATTGCCTTCATATATTAGGCAACCGCAGCTACATCAGCAGTAGGATTCCACTTTAACCCATTCAGGGCTGTACTGGTCTCCCGAGAGGATGGCAACGCAAGCACGTTACCGAGCAGGCAACCCTTAATGGTCTGTCAGTTCATTAAGTGTAACGTTGGGAGGTCTCCAACATGGATTCAGCGCGGCACGTGAGCTTGCGTATTGTGGCCGTACTTAATGTACATAATACAGCGCCATGCTGCAAGCGCAGAGTTAAATGCCAGTGGAGCCGAGATGCCTGTCTCTGGCTGGGATAAACATTCATCTTAAAGGGGAGCTAAACCCCAAAAAATGAGTCCGTGTAAACAAACCCAGGGCGCTTCCCAGAGCGCAATGTGCATTCATTTACTATAGTTTCGGAGATTTTTATGCATTTTTAGGCTGTTATCCAGCAGGCCTTTTGACTCAAGTCAGCAACCTAAGGGTTAACGGATTGCAAGAAGGGCGTAGTAAACGACCGGGGCAGATTTATGAAAAATCGAGACAAAAACAACAAAACAAAAAGTGCAAGTATTTTTGGAAACCTTTAAATAGTTAGGACTTCTTATAGAAAGATTGTGAAATGCCAGAAAGAACACGGCGAGGAGATTCTGTAGAAGTTAATAGGAATATTCTCTACGAACTTCACTTACTTTATTTTCCCAGTTTATTTAAACATTGGAGCTTTTCAGCCTCATTGAAAATGAATGGGGCAACGTGAAAAACGCAACCCCGAAATTTACTATGCAATTCAAGGGTTAAAAAGTCACTTGCATTTTGTCACCGTATTTTTTTTGGGGGGGGGGGTTTAGATCCCCTTTAGTTGTACCTTTTTGGTTCCGTTTGTGAAAACCTTGCACACAAGGTCACATGTATAGCACTGAATGTAATGAGCATTCACCCCCTTATATTAATGTAATCGCCAATAAGCCAATCCCCCCAGCCAGTTCTTTATCCTCACAGTTTGGCACTCTCTGGATTAGGGCAATGGGGCACTTATTTTGCTCATTTTTTTTTTTTTTTTTTTTATATTTTTTTCTCCATTTTAATCAAATAATTTTTAAAAAAGGTTTCCCTTTTCTCTGTAATAATAAAACAGTACCTGTACTTGATCCCAACTAAGATATAATTACCCCTTATTGGGGGCAGAACAGCCCTATTGGGTTTATTTCATGGTTAAATGATTCCCTTTTCTCTGTAATAATAAAACAGTACCTGTACTTGATCCCAACTAAGATATAATTACCCCTTATTGGGGGCAGAACAGTCCTATTGGGTTTATTTAATGGTTAAATGATTCCCTTTTCTCTGTAATAATAAAACAGTACCTGTACTTGATCCCAACTAAGATATAGTTACCCCTTATTGGGGGAAGAACAGCCCTATTGGGTTTATTTAATGGTTAAATGATTCCCTTTTCTCTGTAATAATAAAACAGTACCTGTACTTGATCCCAACTAAGATATAATTACCCCTTATTGGGGGCAGAACAGCCCTATTGGGTTTATTTAATGGTTAAATGATTCCCTTTTCTCTGTAATAATAAAACAGTACCTGTACTTGATCCCAACTAAGATATAATTACCCCTTATTGGGGGCAGAACAGTCCTATTGGGTTTATTTAATGTTTAAATGACTTTCTAGTAGACTTGTAGTAGATCCAAAGTACAGAAAGACCTTTTCTGGATTACAGGTCCCATTCTTGCAGTTACAGCCCCAGAGTATGCGTGCCTATATGACATAGATTAAATTTACAAGATTTGGTGACAAAAATTAATTAATTAAGAAGAAATTTGATCTCTAAACAGGGATGAATTCTGCTACTGTACCTAAGCACCAGGGTATCTCTCTCTATGGAATCAATTTATTGCAGTTTCCCGCTGCTAAAATTCTCCTCAGATATTTGCTCAGAGCCGTTATTCTCGCTGTGACTGTAATGTACAAATATTACTATGCAGCTCTTTTTAATCTAATGCTAATTATAGTGGAATAAAGCTAATTAAAACTGGATCAAAAGCCAAATGTCATATAAGATACTGATAAACAGTAAGGCTACATTTTTATTTCTGTCTGCAAATAATTTGAAATATTTAATAGTGACGTTTTGGAAAGTTTGATTTAAAGGTTTAAAAATGTAAGTTGCTTTTGGGAAGCTAAAGCCTTATTCTCACAGCCTTGCCTTATGGCATTATAATAACAGTAGGGAACATTCTGTGACAGAGGCACAAACCTTAATCTGATACCCCCCCCCCATTGTAAGCAGCAGTCCTGCCCTGCTTTATGGCTAAGATTCTAGCTATCTGTATAACAGAGCATTCTGTCACAGTGGCACAGATCCTATCTGATCCCCCCATTGTAAGCAGCAGTCCTGCCCTGCTTTATGGCTGAGATTCTAGCTATCTGTATAACAGAGCATTCTGTCACAGTGGCACAGATCCTATCTGATCCCCCCCCCCCCCCATTGTAAGCAGCAGTCCTGCCCTGCTTTATGGCTAAGATTCTAGCTATCTGTATAACAGAGCATTCTGTCACAGTGGCACAGATCCTATCTGATCCCCCCCATTGTAAGCAGCAGTCCTGCCCTGCTTTATGGCTGAGATTCTAGCTATCTGTATAACAGAGCATTCTGTCACAGTGGCACAGATCCTATCTGATCCCCCCATTGTAAGCAGCAGTCCTGCCCTGCTTTATGGCTGAGATTCTAGCTATCTGTATAACAGAGCATTCTGTCACAGTGGCACAGATCCTATCTGATCCCCCCCATTGTAAGCAGCAGTCCTGCCCTGCTTTATGGCTGAGATTCTAGCTATCTGTATAACAGAGCATTCTGTCACAGTGGCACAGATCCTATCTGATCCCCCCTATTGTAAGCAACAGTCCTGCCCTGCTTTATGGCTGAGATTCTAGCTATCTGTATAACAGAGCATTCTGTCACAGTGGCACAGATCCTATCTGATCCCCCCCCATTGTAAGCAGCAGTCCTGCCCTGCTTTATGGCTGAGATTCTAGCTATCTGTATAACAGAGCATTCTGTCACAGTGGCACAGATCCTATCTGATCCCCCCATTGTAAGCAGCAGTCCTGCCCTGCTTTATGGCTGAGATTGCAGGTAAAAGGAACAACTGGATAGGGGGTTCCATGAAACCCAGGCAGTGGATGTTACAGGCTCATGTTAGCAGGGAAATATGAGTGATGTTGAGCTGTAGAGCAGCATAAAACATACAGTAAATTGCCCAGGCCCTGCCTGTGAGACCAATGAAGGCTCGCTCCATCTGGCGACCAGGTGATTCACAAGGCGGCTCCACTGACATTACAATACCCAGTTGCACTGAGCGCAGAGCGAGGGGAGCTCTCAGTGGTTGAGGTTAATTGCGTGCGCCGCACCGCCGCTAGCGTGTGTGTGTTTTACAGCACGTATTTATATATTCACAGAACGTCTCCCCTGACCTCTGTTATCGTTAGCGAAGTGACAGCTGTTTTGCAGCCTTTTCTCTCATCGTTTACATTCTCCCGGGGTGAGCCATTTAGCTTCTTGAGTAGCAAAGGTTTCTATTTATTTGTAGAAGGAACCATGTTTTCTGAAGGAAGCTCGCGCTCCCTCTCCGCACTACCCCTGCCGCCTCACTGATCGCTGGGATCACGTCAGCCCGGGGCGGACGCTCACTGGGGAGAATAGAAACCCAGTAACCTGTCTGGTTCACGGCAGGACAACGGTATAAACCAGTTTCTAGATGTGGGATCTAAAGTGTCAGCTCTTGGGTCTAAATCAGGTATAAAAAAATCCTTTATAACATTCCATAAAGAAAGAAGTAATCGTCATTATTCAGTCTGACTCCATTCTGTAACATGGCGTTTTCTATGACCTGTTTTATTTAGCTTGTGTTAACGGGGTAGTTTAAGGTAACTTTTCATTCGGGGTGGGTTCGGTGCATCCCTATTTTTAATGTTATAGAATGGCCAATTCAAAGCAACTTTTCAACTGGTCTTCATTATTTATCTCTTATAGTCTTTGAATTATTTGCCCTTTTCTTCTGCCTCTTTCCAGCTTTCAAATGGGGGTCACTGACCCCGGCAGCCATAAAACTATTGTTCTGTGAGGCTACAGTTTTACTGTTATTGTTACTTTTTATTACTTATATTTCTATTCTGGCCCTCCTCTATTCATATATCTGTCCCTCTCTCAAACCACTCCCTTTTTACTAAGGTCAATTGGCCCCTAGCAACCAGATAACTGCTAAAGTACAATTAGTAAAATCATTTTAAAAACTACCAGTAATACAAAAATGAAGACCAATTGCAGATTGTCTCAGAATATTACTCTCTACATCGTACTATCAGTTAATTCAAAGATAATCAACACCACGAGGGATTGTTTACTGTCAAAATGAAAGTTGTAGACAGTGCTATTCTGAAACAATATGCAGCTGACCTTCATTTTTTATTATTTGCGGTTTATGAATTATTTAACTGTTTGTTTAGCAGCTCTTCAGTTTGCAGCTATCTGGTTGCTAGGGTCCAAATTACCGTAGCAATTAGTCAGTGGTTTAAAAGAGAAACTGTCTATGGGGGCACTGTGTATGGGGGGTACTGTCTATTGGGTCATTGGGGGCACTGTGTATGGGGGTACTGTGTATGGGGGTACTGTGTATGGGGGGGCAAAACTGGTACGTAGTTATAACTCACTTATAACTGACTGCCTTCTCTCTATATTTGGATTTTATATGTAGGAGTTGCTATAATGTTTTTCTTAAGTAGTACAGTATGAGGGTATAGCACATTTGCGTCTGATCCCGCCATTTCAACTATATAAAAGGAGTATTTTTTTAA